>NC_060149.1:22966810-24166810 GCF_021461385.2 Schistocerca piceifrons | reverse complement strand
ACAGTTCAGCTGTCAACATGAACTGCAAGTTATTCCAAAAATTAATGTTATGAGACTTTTTGGTATGGCTTAAGTGAGTAAAATTCGCGCGTGTGTACTTTGGACTTTGTACTATGAGATCTATGCTCTCTTATTGCGGCTGTCTCTAATTATTCTCCGATTCGTGCCCTTGGCAGGAAGTGTTGTACAAACCCCTGTTATAAGCGGTTCTTAGCATTTTTTTTCAATCGTTGCAGTGTTCCTTAGCAGATAAAATTTTTACAGTGCATTTCTTTTATTTCTTTTGGTGTCTTTTTCCTAGTGAGGAGTTTCAGGGTAGGTATCGACATGTCAGATTTGACCATTCCTACTTGACCTTGTAGTAGCGGTTCCAACGTCAACGAGCGGGAGACCACTGTGCTGACCGCGTACTCCTCCACGCCGCATCCGATGACGCCGTTGGCAGAGGATTACACGGCGTTCGGCTATGACTGACTCGCCCGTCTATGGCTTAAAACAGTTGCTGCAACTGTTTATGAGGAAATCATATAATTATTTGGCAGTAACAAGACGTAGAAATAAGAAGATGAACACCTATGTTACAGATTCAACTGTAGGTGAGGCAAGTAGCAGGCTGCCATTTAGTACAAAGGAAGGAAGATTTAAGTTTAACACCTAATCGACATCGAAGTCATCAGAGACGGAGCAGACGCTTGGAATGTTTCACTGTAGGGAAAGAAAACCGGCCGTGCCCTTTCAAAGGAACCATTCTAGCATTTGCCTGGAGAGGTTTAGGGAAATCACGGAAGACCTAGATCTTATCGGATGATGCTGTAGTAAACAGAGTAGTTGCAGCATTGGAAAATTGTAGCGAAATGCAGGAAGATCTGCAGCGGATAGGCACTTGGTGCAGGGAGTGGCAACTGACCCTTAACATAGACAAATGTAATGTATTGCGAATACATAAAAGAAGGATCCTTTATTGTATGATTATATGATAGCGGAACAAGCACTGGTAGCAGTTACTTCTGTAACATATCTGGGGAGTATGCGTGCGGAACGATTTGAAATGGAATCATCATATAAAATTAATTGTTGGCAAGGCGGATACCAGGTTGGGATTCATTGGGAGAGTCCTTAGAAAATGTAGTCCATCAACAAAGGAGGTGGCTTCCAAAACACTCGTTCGACCTATACTTGAGTATTGCTCATCAGTGGGGGATCCGTACCAGATCGGGTTGACAGAGGAGATAGAGAAGATCCAAAGAAGAGCGGCGCGTTTCGTCACAGGGTTATTTGGTAACCGTGATAGCGTTACGGAGATGTTTAGCAAACTCAAGTGGCAGACTCTGCAAGAGAGGCGCTCTGCATCGCGGTGTAGCTTGCTGCCCAGGTTTCGAGAGGGTGCGTTTCTGGATGAGGTGTCGAATATATTGCTTCCCCCTACTTATACCTCCAGAGGAGATCACGGATGTAAAATTAGAGAGATTCGACAGCGCACGGAGGCTTTCCAGCAGTCGTTCTTCCCGCGAACCATACGCGACTGGAACAGGAAAGGGAGGTAATGACAGTGGCACGTAAAGTGCCGTCCGCCACACACCGTTGGGTGGCTTGCGGAGTATAAATGTAGATGTAGATGGCCGAATGCGGATTTTGATCAGAGTCCCCCCGAATGCCAGTCCAGTGTACGAATAACTGCGCTACTGGGTTCGGCACCATGTAGTGCATAAAAACGACACGAAAAATTACAATGGGAGATTTCGAGTGAAAAAGAGGTTAAAATGTATTTAAGTTTTTTGGAAAGAAGCGAACAGCTGAAAAAAGAACGTAATCCTTCCGAGGGAAAACTCGGAGGGTGGTTAAGCTATGCGTAGATGCAGCCATTGTAAATAGGAGCACGGTGAAATGCGTTAACACAGAATGCATAACAGTCTATCTCTTACAAACAACAATGGGTGGACAAACAGTCAGATGAAGAAGATATCAATTGATAGATGAAAGTAATATAAATTTATGATACTTAGTAACGAAATGGACAGCAGGAACGAGAATAAATTGGAGAAAGGTGAATGAATTTTCAGTACGAGAACAGCTTACTGGGCCTGTATCTAACACCAGACAAACCTGTTTATGACGTAACGAATGACTTACTGTATTTTCGCGTGAAGAATGACAGATGGAACTATAGGTCGAACCTGAATTAGTCTGAAATATTAATGGTTTCTAAGGTTATGAAAATGAGAAGTTAAATTTGACACAGCCTAAGCGTAGGCAGATATTCTTAATAAAAGCCATTCACAAAGAAAACGTTTAGTAAAAAGATGCTTCGGTTCGGAAAAAATGTGTCTTAGGCAGCGACTATGCAGCCAGATGTCCTGCAGCAGTGGCACGCGACGAATTGTTGGGCCAGTGTTACATTTGCAGTAGCTACCCTCTGCATGGCCAAACACGTGACAACAACTTTTGAAGCTGGTATATTTAATGCCCTACGGTGTTGAAGTCATATCTTTGTAATTGCCCGTTGGAAAAAAAAAACAAATACTAAGGAACTTCACTTAACGGAATAATATGCTCCCTCAAAATTTTGTAGGATATTAATCTGCATCAGAAAGTGTAATATACATAAGATTAATCATAACACCTGAAATCGTCATGCGAGGTAGATACAGTGATGTCTATTATTCACTGTAAATTTTAATGGTCTTGATCGCATTATAATGCAATAACATTTAAATGATAACTGGTTTCGGTTGACTAGCGGCCATTCTCATATACTGCTTATACTATACATCCTACCCAAATGCAGTGTTAACTATTACAAGATCGTTGCTAAGCGTAACTTGCCAGTATACAAAGGCTGGTCAGAGCATGACTGGTAGGAGACTGGTTTCACAAGTCAACAGTCATGCTCTGACCTGCCTTTGGTTATCGATAAATTAAGATTAGTAACGATGTTGAGATGGTCAACACTGTATTATTTAGGCACCAGCTATAAACTAAATTCCACCCGAACAGGTCATGAAGGCCCAACGGTACCGACCGGCCACCTTGTCATCCTTAGCCCACAGGCGTCACTGGATGCGCATATGGCGGGGCGCGTGGCCAGTACACTGCTCTCGCGGCCATATGTCAGTTTACGAGATCGGAGCCGCTACTTCCCAATGAAGCAGCTCCTCAGTTTGCCTCACAAGGACTAAGAGCTGAGTGCACCCCGCTTGCCAACAGCACTCGGTAGGCCGGATGGTTACCCACCCAAGTGCTAGCCCAGTCCGACAGCGCTTAACTTCAGCGATCTGATGGAAACCGGTGTTACCATTGCGGCAAGGCCGTAGATACCAACTATACTTTACACAAAATCTGAGGATGTATTCTAGTCTGCCGAAACTGGTTTTGGTCTCGTTATTATATTAATTAGAGTCAAGACCTTTAAAAATGTTAATACACGAAATTAAGTTGAAAACGTGTTCAACAGATTAATCCTATACTCATGATCCGCAAGTTTTGGTGATGTAAGAGCAAAACATGAACATTTGGTTTTAAAATTCCGTCAACGACAAAATAATTAGAGACAGCGTACAAATTACCATTGAATATCCTGAACTATACAACAGTGCAAGAATATCGACCAAGATTGATCTTGTATTTTAATCTGATTACTAAATATTTACACTGAAAAGCGAAAGAAGCTGGCACAGCTGCCTAATATCGTGTAGGGCCCCCGCGAGCACACAAAAAGTGCCACAACTGGACGTGGTATGGACTCGACTAATGTCTGAAGTACGCTGGAGGGAACTGACACCATGAATCCTGCAGGGCTGTCCATAAATTTGTAAGAGTACATCCCAGATATGCTCAATAATGTTCATGTACGGGTAATTTTGTGGCCAGCGGAAGTGTTTACACTCAGAAGAGTGTTCCTGGAGCCGCTCTCTAGCAATTCTGGATGTGTGGGGTGTTGCACTGTCCTGCTGGAATTGCCCAAGTCCGTCGGTATGCACAATGGACATGAATGGATGCAGGTGATCACACAGGATGCTTACGTATGTGTCACCTGTCATAGTCGTATCTAGACGTATCGCGGTTCCCATATCACTCCAACTGCACACGCCCGACACCATTACAGAGCCTCCACCAGCTTAAACAGTCTCCTGCCGACATGCAGGGTCCATGGATTCATGAGGTTGTCTCCATACCCGTACTCGTCCATCCGCTCCATACAATTTGAAACGAGACTCGTCCGACCAGACAACATGTTTGCAGTCATCAACAGTCCAATGTCGGTGTTGACGGGCCCAGGCGAGGCGTAAAGCTCCGTGTCGTGCAGTCATCAAGGGTACGCGAGTGGGCCTTCGGCTCCAAAAGCCCATATCGATGATGTTTCGTTGAATGGTTCGCAATCTGACATTTGTTGATGGCCCAGCATTGAAATCTGCAGCTATTTGCTGAAGCGTTGCACTTCCGTGACATTTAATGATTCTCTTCAGTCGTCGCTGGTCCCGTTCTTGCAGGATCTTTTCCCGGCCGCGGCGATGTCGGAGATTTGATATTTTACCGGATTTCTGATATTCACGGCACACTCGTGAAATGGTTGTACGGGAAAATCCCCACTTCATCGCTACCTGTTGTGTGCCATCGCTCGTGCGCCAACTATAACACCACGTTCAAACTCACTTAAATCTTGATAACCTCCCGTTCTAGCAGCAGTAACCGAGCGAACACCTGCGCCAGGCTCTTGTTGACTTATATAGGCGTTGCCGACCGCAGCGCAGTATTCTGCCCGTTTACATATCTCTGTATTTGAATATGCATGCCTATCCCAGTTTCTTTGGCGCTTCAGTGTGTTTGGACGACAGTGAATCTCCATGTTACTGATGAGACAGTGACAATGACGATGGAAATCTTTAAAAATCGGCTAGTGACGATCAAGGCAGAAGCTCGCGAATATAAAAGATAAATATACCAACTAGGCTTTTAAAGCTATAAATTTTGTCATTCCTACGGAAATTGTAAATATCTACAGGCAATAAAGCAAAAATGGTGAGAAAGTTATATGCTGTAAGCATGCATTTTGAACAACAAGTACGTCAAGCTGTTTAATTTATTATGCGTGAAAATTTCCCCTTATGTATAGTTTCTCATTGAATATGTGTTGATGAGTCATACTGCCAAGAGTAGTATACTCTCTTTTTTACGTTAAAATTGTCACGGTCGATATAAGTTTATCTTTTTCACTAGAGCCGACATATTATTCGTCACGAGAGAATCAGCAACTGTATAGATATTTAAAGCGATTTTAAAATATCGTTTATTTACAGCGCCAGTTGCACATATTTATAGTGTATGAGACCGAAACTAGCCACTCTGTATAAAAATGTGCGACTGGAACTGAAAATAAATGATATTTATCTGTTGTTCTCCCACAGAGCAAGGTCTGATATTAACGGGGTCAAACGTCAGTATTATATCTATGTCAATTTTGACAGCCTTCCCCACTCTCATAAGAATGGTGATTACTGGGTCCGTTCACTATTTACTGTCCTAGTATCAGAACATTTTAAGGACAAAGGAGACGAATTTTTCCCCGCTGTGCTAATATGAAATGAAATGAATAACTATATCCAGATATTTAGATGTCTTTCTTCAGATGAAATGAAAAGAATAACTATATCCAAATATTTAGATGTCTTTCTTCAGCATTCATATAAATTGTGCAAGAATGTACTGCACCATCCTCATGACTTCTAAAGTTTGTGGTTTTTGATCGCAAACCTCTGTGTCAAAGCTCTTCTGATTACAGGAAATCGCCACCTGTGTAATGGAAGTACAAGTAACTCTGCATTCTGAATCTAGTTCAGTAGAGTGTGCTGTACCTTCAGTCGTAAACGGGAAATCCAGTTAGTGCACAGTATTTCCAATCCCCTTCTTATTCTTCTTCTGGTTCTGTTGCCTTTTCCTATTTTCTCCACGGGGTGGGCATTGCTATTTGAGTTCGGGTAATGATAGTGACAGTCAGATCCTACGAGAGAGGGATGGGAAAGGGGACGGGGGGGGGGGGGGGTGGCAAAATCCCCAGCGGCCAAGCCTCGTGGGGAGCCCACGTCTTTCAACGGTTGGGATCTCCCAAGGTGCTCAGTTGGAAAATATCAATCACCAATTGTAAAATAAATTTTGTTTCATACTGGGTTCTAGAACACGTTCAGAGACGGTACCATTCATCAGTCATGGCTCATAATGGGCGTTTTGCCAAGTCAGCAAGATTATAGTTCCACCTCCACCAACATAAGGTTGCACGTGGCGGCTTACTTTTAAACAAATAAAATAATGTTTGCACCGAGAGCCGTGGACAGACAACGTTCTTACTTCAATAATGCTGTACCGCTTCGAGGGTCATGTGACTGCTGCTCTAGATTGTTATTAAACGAGAACTGCTTGCTTTGTTTTTGATAATCCAATGTTTGAAACCAATGGAAATGTTATCAATTAAAGTTTTTTATTTAGAAACTGCGATTTTTAGTGCCACTGACACGGGGAGTTGAATTTTTGCTGTTTTCTTTCCCCGTTTGGTGGTTATTAGTTCTTATTTTTAAAATCAGTTGTAATTGGGACCAATAGACAACCGAAAAACTGGTTAATAAGGTTAAGAAACCAGTTGCTTCTTCCCATTCCTATACCTCAGTTCTCTTCGCAGGTAGCATCTGCCAATGCCGAAGTAAAGAATTACTGTAACGAAGCCGTTTCTGGGATTCCCCTTGCTGTTCCTAAGGATCACTGTCGTCGCGCATACCTGTTACGTCAGCTGCATACAGAGCGGGGGAACTACCGAAGAGTAGTTACATTCTAAGACCTACGGTTCCATATATAGCGATACCGAGAGCTGACCGAAGTGCGCTTCCACTTCGTCTCGTCTATAACACATACAAGTGATTAATTTAAATACTTTTGACAGCTATGGGCTGTGTTTGCGAGAGTGCAAACTTGATATAAGCGATATTAACATTATAGACTCTAAACACAAGTCGGGGGCAATGGAAAAAAAGAAGAAAGAGAAAGCAGAGAAAGGGGAAAAGGCCGGACAAGTTTATTCAGCCCCGGATTTGTTTCTACCTCAATGCGCAGTGATAAAGGAAACTATAAATCTAGTCACCTGATGCTGAAGCCGCAGCAGAGGAAGACGGCAAAGATAAATTTCTTACGTGACTATGAAACAATTACTGTTTATTAATTTGTCAGTTCGTATAAATTTATCTCCTCGAGTGCACCGCCGTATATAACTTTCATTTATGGCCATACGGATAAATAGTATGATATCTTTACAGTGTCCAATGGCAGTGCAGGAAACAGAATTCATTCAACTGATTTTAAAGCTTTCTTTGAATTTAATGAGAATTGTGCCGAAGTTGAACAGCTGAAAAATGGTAAAGATAATAACTTTTTACAATCTGTCAGCTAAAATTTTGCCGCTGCCTCTGATCCGGCATTTATCGGTAGATATCGTCGTTGAAACAACCGGCAATGCATCTAAACTAGGAGTGGGTGGCACTGTATTATTACCAGTGTATTGGTTCATCATATTGTGACTGGCGGTGAGTGCCGAGGATGAGGAGCTATAATGCGCTTTCACGGAACGTTGTTAATTCGACGCGCCATTTCTGCCACTGCAAATTATCGATATGACACACCAAGTCCCCACTACTGCGTAGCAATGTCTCCCCCACCACTTGCTATGATGGAAACGGGGCACGGAAGTAACAAGATTTCGCGAATGCGCGTAGAAGTGACGTTCTTGTTCGTGTGTTATGCTTGGTAACATACGAAATGAAATGAACTTAGAGCCGCAACTCCAGGTCAAACAATTAGCAGTTCACTACGTAGTGGCTACTGCAGTGCTACAAAGTGTTAGATCGCACTGACTGGCAGCAGTGGTGAAACTGCTACAGTTATTGCATCTAAACTGAAAAAAAAAAAATGCTGGACAAAAAATGTCAGGTGCTGTATTTTGTGTCATATCTCATATTCTGAAGTAGAAACGACTCCATGCAAACGATCTTCCCCACCTTAAGTGCTCTCTGATCTTGCCAGCTAATGCGAACGCAGCTATTCGATGTAAAAAAATCTTGTTGGCTAATAACCGCTGATCTTTCACATTCGACAATCTGAGAACGACATTGCAATTCAGCACAGACTAAGATGAATTAAAAACGTTACTTGTAGTATTGAAGGCCCTTAGTCTTTCCATTTTATGTTCCTGTATAAGGTATTAATGTAATCTTCAAACTTTTTAATATAAGATAATTTTATTCATTTTACAATGCATTTTTGTAAGATTTAGATCATTCATTAAAGTCACTTCTAGCGGTTTAAGTATATTTTAAACTATATTACAACGTCAAAATCGGGGCTCTAGTTATAAGTGTTCTCATAAGGGTTTTGATGTTGGGACTTTGAGTAATTTATATTATACAGCTAAGGAAAGGGATGAGATAGTAAAATATGGCCCACCTAACCATCCAAACCATTTTCCAGCAGTCGTTAATTCATCTACATCTACATCTACATCCATACTCCGCAAGCCACCTTACGGTGTGTGGCGGAGGGTACCCCGAGTACCTCTATTGGTTCTCCCTTCTATTCCAGTCTCGTATTGTTCGTGGAAAGAAGGATTGTTGGTATGCTTCTGTGTGGGCTCTAATCTCTCTGATTTTATCCTCGTGGTCTCTTTGGGAGATATACGTAGGAGGGAGCAATATACTGCTTGACTCTTCGGTGAAGGTATGTTCTCGAAACTTTAACAAAAGCCCGTACCGAGCTACTGAGCGTCTCTCCTGCAAAGTCTTCCACTGGAGTTTATCTATCATCTCCATAACGCTTTTGCGATTACTAAATGATCCTGTAACGAAGCGCCCTGCTCTCCGTTGGATCTTCTCTCTCTCTTCTATCAACCCTATCTGGTACGGATCCCACACTGGTGAGCAGTATTCAAGCAGTGGGCGAACAAGCGTACTGTAACCTACTTCCTTTGTTTTCGGATTGCATTTCCTTAGGATTCTTCCAATGAATCTCAGTCTGGCATCTGCTTTACCGACGATCAACTTTATATGATCATTCCATTTTAAATCACTCCTTATGCGTACTCCCTGATAATTTATGGAATTAACTGCTTCCAGTTGCTGACCTGCTATTTTGTAGCTAAATGACAAGGGATCTATCTATCTATGTATTCGCAGCACATTACACTTTTCTACATTGAGATTAAATTGCCATTCCCTGCACCAAGCGTCAATTCGCTGCAGATCCTCCTGCATTTCAGTACAATTTTCCATTGTTACAACCTCTCGATACACCACAGCATCATCTGCAAAAATCCTCAGTGAACTTCCGATGTCATCCACCAGGTCATTTATGTATATTGTGAATAGCAACGGTCCTATGACACTCCCCTGCGGCACACCTGAAATCACTCTTACTTCGGAAGACTTCTCTCCATTGAGAATGACATGCTGCGTTCTGTTATCTAGGAACTCCTCAATCCAATCACACAATTGGTCTGATATTCCATATGCTCTTACTTTGTTCATTAAACGACTGTGGGGAACTGTATCGAACGCCTTGCGGAAGTCAATAAACACGGCATCTACCTGTGAACCCGTGTCTATGGCCCTCGTGAGTCTCGTGGGCGAATAGCGCGAGCTGGGTTTCACACGACCGTCTTTTTCGAAACCCATGCTGATTCCTACAGAGCAGATTTCTAGTCTCCAGAAAAGTCATTATACTCGAACATAATACGTGTTCCAAAATTCTACAACTGATCGACGTTAGAAATATAGGTCTATAGTTCTGCACATCTGTTCGACGTCCCTTCTTGAAAACGGGGATGACCTGTGCCCTTTTCCAATCCTTTGGAATGCTACGCTCTTCTAGAGACCTAGCCGGCCGCGGTGGTCTAGCGGTTCTAGGCGCGCAGTCCGGAACCGCGCGACTGCTGCGGTCGCAGGTTCGAATCCTGCCTCGGGCATGGATGTGTGTGATGTCCTTAGGTTAGTTAGGTTTAAGTAGTTCTAAGTTCTAGGGGACTGATGTCCACAGATGTTAAGTCCCATTGTGCTCAGAGCCATTTTTCAAGAGACCTACGGTACACCGCTGCAAGAAGGGGGGCAAGTTCCTTCGCGTTCTTTGTGTAAAATCGAACTGGTATCCCATCAGGTCCAGCGGCCTTTACTCTTTTTAGCGATTTTAATTGTTTCTCTATCGTCTATTTCGATATCTACTATTTTGTCATCTGCGACAATCTAGAGAAGGAACTACAGTGCAGTCTTCCTCTGTGAAACAGCTTTGGAAAAAGACATTTAGTATTTTGGCCTTTAGTCTGTCATCCTCTGTTTCAGTACCATTTTGGTCACAGAGTGTCTGGACATTTTGTTTTGATCCACCTACCGCTTTGACATAAGACCAAAATTTCTTAGGATTTTCTGCCAAGTCAGTACATACAACTTTGCTTTCGAATTCATTGAACGCCTCTCGCATAGCCCTCCTCACACTACATTTCGCTTCGCGTAATTTTTGTTTGTCTGCAAGGCTTTGGCTATGTTTATGTTTGCTGTGAAGTTCCCTTTGCTTCCGCAGCAGTTTTCTAACTCGGTTGTTGTACCACGGTGGCTCTTTTGCATCTCTTACGATCTTGCTTGGCACATACTCATCTAACGCATATTGTACGATGGTTTTGAACTTTGTCCACTGATCCTCAACACTATCTGTACTTGAGACAAAACTTTTGTGTTGAGCCGTCAGGTACTCTGTAATCTGCTTTTTGTCACCTTTGCTAAACAGAAAAATCTTCCTACCTTTTTTAATATTTCTATTTACGGCTGAAATCATCGATGCCGTAACCGCTTTATGATCGCTGATTCCCTGTTCTGCGTTAACTGTTTCAAATAGTTCGGGTCTGTTTGTCGTCAGAAGATCTAATATGTTATCACCACGAGTCGGTTCTCTGTTTAACTGCTCAAGGTATTTTTCAGATAAAGCGCTTAAAAAAATTTCACTGGATTCTTTGTCCCTGCCACCCGTTATGAACGTTTGAGTCTCCCAGTCTATATCCGGCAAATTAAAATCTCCACCCAGAACTATAACATGGTGGGGAAATCTACTCGAAATATTTTCCAAATTATCCTTCAGGTGCTCAGCCACAACAGATGCTGAGCCAGGGGGCCTATAGAGACATCCAATTACCATGTCTGAGCCTGCTTTAACCGTGACCTTCACCCAAATCATTTCACATTTCGGACCTCCGTCAATTTCCTTCGATACTATTGCACTTCTTATCGCTATAAACACGCCTCCCCTTCACTGTCCAGCCTGTCTCTGCGGTATACATTCCAATCTGAGTTTAGTATTTCATTACTGTTTACGTCTGGTTTCAGCCAACTTTCTGTCCCTAGTACTATATGGGCGTTGTGGCCGTTTATTAATAAGAGCAGTTCTGGGACCTTTCTATAGACGCTCCTGCATTTTACTATTAGCACATTAATATTGTTATTCCCTGTTGCATTTTGCCTACTCCTACCTTGCCGCGTCTCAGGAGGCGTCTTGTCGGGCCTAGAGAGGGAATTCTCTAACCTAAAAAACCCCCATGTGCACTCCACACGTACTCCGCCACCCTTGTAGCCGCTTCCGGCGTGCGGCGTGTAGTGCACGCCTGACCTATTCAGGGGGACTCTACATTTCTCCACCCGATAGCGGAGGTCGAGAAATTTGCACCCCAGATCTCCGCAGAATCGTCTGAGCCTCTGGTTTAAGCCTTCCACTCGGCTCCAAACCAGAGGACCGCGAACGGTTCTGGGAACGATACTACAAATAGTTAGCTCTGATTCCACCCCGCGAGTGAGGCTTTCCGCCTTCACCAATTCCGCCAACCGCCTGTACGAACTGAGGATGATCTCTGAACCCAGACAGCAGGAGTCATTGGTGCCGACATGAGCAACAATTTGCAGTCGGATGCACCCAGTGCTCTCTATCGCCGCAGGTACGGCCTCCTCCACATCTCGGATGAGACCCCCCGGCAAGCAGACAGAGTGAACACTGGCCTTCTTCCCCGACCTTGCCGCTATTTCCCTAAGGGGCTCCATCACCCGCCTAACGTTGGAGCTCCCAATAACTAATAAACCCCTCCCCCCGTGTGCCTGCTCGGACATTGCTGAAGGAGCAGCCACATGTCCACTCACAGGCAGAGCGGGCGATGCCACACGGCCAGCCTCCACATTTACCCTCCGCCTCGTGCGCCGCGAACGCCGCTGAACCCGCCACTCCCCTTGGGGAGAGGGTGGCCCAACCGCGCCCGGTACACGCGAAGATGTCTCGACAGCAGGGACAGTGGGTGAAGCATGTAACACCTGGGGTGTACCTTGCGACGCACCAGACTCCCCACTGCCGCTACACTCCGAGGCAGCAGCCTGAAGACGGCTGACCGCGGCCATCAACACGTTCAGCTGTTCGCGAACAGTGGCCAGCTCCTCCTGCGTCCTTGCACAGCAGTCACACATCCCATCCATCCTAAGGAATCAATTTACTGAAGAGAGTTAATCAACTTTTAACTAGACTGCTAATTCACTAAAGGCGGCTGATTATTGACTAAACTGCGATTGCTAGCCACTTCTTGTAGAAAACAATGAAAATAGCACTACCTGTCTCTGGACTGTATTGAAAACAAACACTAGCACTACCGGCACTATGGTTGACTAAAGGGACTCTCTCTGACTGTATTCAAAACAAACACGAAATCTATGGAACACTATTAATAGCACTCGACAAGTAAAGCTTCCTAAAAGCAAAAACACACGGAAGAAGAAGTGACAAGAAAGAAAAATACAGTTAATACTTAAATTAAGGTAGCTCGCTGCACAGCAGACGTGAAGCAGACGGCGGTTAGGACCTGTGTATTTCCTACGTCTCTTTTTCAATATAAACTTCTGAACAATGACTATGTGGGCCATAACTCGTTAGTTTGGAGTGAAAATCAAGAAAAAAATGGTTCAAATGGCTCTGAGCACTATGGGACTTAACTTCTGAGGTCATCAGTCCCCTAGAACTTAGAACTAGTTAAACTTAACTAACCTAAGGACATCACACACATCCATGCCCGAGGCGGGATTCGAACCTGCGACCGTAGCGGTCGCGCGGAAAATCAAGAAACACTGTTTTGTTTTCCTTGTCGTCTTCTTTCTAGTCACGCTGAGACAGTTCGTTCATACTTCTCTTCAAAATTATAATATTTATGTTAATTAACCTGGAAAAAATATACGATAGGACCTCAAAACACCTACCTATCAATCTTTATAAAGAATTTTACTTGAAATGGCAAAACTTCGAGATTCATTTAAAACGCTCTGGTACTATATTCAAAAGAATCGAGAAACAGATTGAAAATGAAGCCTATGTTTGGAAACAGATACTAACAGGATTACTTGATGTGACATTATTTCTTGATCAAAGAAGTTTGGCTTTATAGAGTCATCTCAGAAAATTGGAGAGCTAAATAATGGAAATATCCTCGGGATATTAGAGCTCTTGAGTCACTTTGATCCAGTTTTTGCAAAACGTAGAAGCAAGGTCACAGAGGGACAAGAAGCTGGAAAGCGTTTACAAGTGCATTATCTGTCTAGTGATATTCGGAATGAGTTTATTTGTAGTCGTGCCCATCCTGCTGGAAGTGTTATCTTCGAACAGAGGGAGAATTCGAAGTATCATTCAGTTTTTGTTGATGCAACTCCTATTAAAATCATGTTGAAAAGACAACATTCATCCTGCATTATATTTACTTCAACAGGAATTTGATAAACATGAAATAAATGAACGGCTTTTGAAATTCGAAGATCACAATCAGAAAACAGGAGTTGCTCTGCACATTTAATTTGATTAACAGTTGTGAAATACTCAGTTCCAATCAGTAAGTGACGCCGACAAGGTTATGATAGAGGACGTAATGTGACTGGGACTTACAAAAGAGCTCACACACATTTTCTTCTAATGTGGAGTTCATGGCAGCTGAGAGCTGTAATGAAGCTGATACTATTTTCGGAATGATTGAACAGCTGTTCAGCTGCAGCCTACAACGATGGCAAATTCTGAGACAGTGTGTTGGAAGTTCTTTATATTCCATTACTGACACCCATTGGAGTGCTTGCGTTGATGCTGTAAGACCAATTATAGCTCACTTGGATAAGATTGCCGTTGCTGTTGAAACTCTTAGGAAGTTAAATTTGGCACCTGAAACTCGTTCTGTGGTTTGGATTATATGAGACCTTTCACGTGTTTAACCATGGCATCAATTTGGTTAAAGCTGTTGGTATCAAGTGAGTACAGAAGCAAATTACTACAAATTCGAAATACAGTCATTGATGTTGAGGTAAGAAACATTGAGATTTCATGAAATGACTTAAAATATCTTTGAGAAAATTGACACACCGTTCTCTCTGAATCCAAAATTGTTGCCTGTGCGATTAATATCGATTCTGAATTTCCGGAGGCGCTCACTAACGAGGAGCACGCGACAACTGCCATAACCCGATTCCCTGGAAACTTTGGCCAGTGGAAGAGGAGTCAAAATAGGCGAACACGTGTCACGGATTATCCATTGACACTCGTCCACTTTTTAGAAAACGACGGCAAAGTTTTGGAGGTACTTTCTATGTGCCTTTTAGCGAGTAAGTTGTTCAAACGAAACGGTGCGCAATGGCTAGTATAGCGGTTTCACAGATCTGACTCCCGTGTTCAAAACCCAATTATTTTTATTTTTGTTTTTGATTTATATAGCCATGTCCGTAGAAGATTACTACACGAATGTTTTCTAATGTCTACTGAAATAACGTTGTCCTTATTCGTCTATTAATTGAATGTCTGGTGAATAAATAAAAAATAAAATAAAATGAAATAACTCCATAGTAACCTTCTGCTGACATACGTAGATAAACGAAAAAATAAAAATAAATGAATAAAAACAATACTCGGGTTTTCAACGTGGAGCGCAAACGTTACAAGCCACGATATTAGTCAGTGTGCCACCAGCTTGGATGAATGTGTCGTCCCCTAAAAGGCACCTAAATTACGTCTAAAACTTTGACCGTCGTTTTTCAGATACGGTCGAGTATCTACAGATAAGCCGCGACACGTATTCGCTTATTTTGAATCCTCCTCCACTGAGCGAAGTTTCTGGGAAAGTGGGTTATGGCACTTGCCATGTTCTCCTCGTAAGAAGAGGAAATTATTTCGTGATGAAATCAGGAATGAACTGAAATATGTAAATTCAGAAGAGTTATTGAAGATAAATGTTTTTTGCCATTATTGGGAATCTAGTGTCTAACTTGAAAATTCAATACTCGAAGATGACTGACGATCAGGTCGATGAGGCATGCAAGTTATTTACGAATGATTACCACAATGATATCACAACACATGTAGAAGAAGAAATTACATATTGGAAAACAGTTTGAGCTTCAAACTTTGGAGAAACTACTTTGGAACCATTAGACCTCTTGATTAAGATACAGAAGCTTAAAATTTCAAGGTTATTTTCGAATGTGTGTGTAGTTTTGCGCATATTTTTTCACTCTTGCAGTGACTGCATGTGAAAGAGAAAGATCATTCAGCACTCTGGCTTGCGTTAAAAACCGCCTATTATCAACTATGCATCAACAATGTCTCACGGCTTTGGTTCAAATAGCTCTGAGCACTATGGGACTTAACATCTTCGGTCGTCAGTCCCCTAGACTTAGAATTAGAATACTTAAATCTAACTAACCTAAAGACATCACACACATCCATGCCCGAGGCAGGATTCGAACCTGCGACCGTAGCAGCAGTGCGGTTCCGGACTGATGCGCCTAGAACCTCACAGCTTTGGGAATCTTGGTAACTGTATCTAATTTGGCAAGACAGACTTTGATAATGTGATTCAAGTATTTGTTGAACAAAAGGTTCATAAAGCGCCACTGACAGTGTTATAGGCAAACAGTTATAATACACTATTCGTTGCATGACTTATTGCAGGTTACATGCGAGCTCGCTGCTGTCCGTTTGCTGAAATATGTGGACACGTCAAAGAACGTGGGGAACGGGGGAGGGGGACTGAACACTCCATATCGTAGCTTTAGTGATACGTGACATTTGTCAGTGTAGGCTACGAATCAGTATAGTACTTAGCCTTATGTGTTAAGGTGAAATGAAAGGAAACTATACCAGCATATAAAATAAAATTGAATGGAGTGTACATGTATTTTACAATAAATCATTACTGAGTAGCATCTGAAATTTTAATTTCATCAGTCATGTCAGTTTTCTCTCTTGCCGTGTAGGTCTTGGTCGAGCTATCATCCAGTTCCCTAGCTGTGATGGTCTTGGGTTCCTGATAACCGGATTCATCACTGCTTTCCAAATCAATATTTGTTATTATTTTTCAGTTTCTTATTCCATTAAAACGTCATAGCGCTGGTGTTTTTTCTCAATAAGCAGATTGATTCATGATTCATCCGATTGGATTGTTAGTTCTTTCAAAGGTGTAGTGGGGAAATGGGGACACGACGAGGTTTGTTTAAGCAGCTGCCAGCGGGCTTACGTGTGTGCTCAGAGCTGGTTTATGACCATTTTTTTTATTTACTGCATTCCAAATAATCCTGATTGTAATAGAACGTTATACAACATGTATCATCATAACTATTCCTCGTTTTCGGACATTATATAGGGCGTAAAATTAAACGTTTTTTAAATACAGCAACATCCAGAAATACGACGTTTTGAACATATACTGGGATGAGGGAAACTGTATGTTGTAATAAGAGTGCCGGAAGGACTTTAATGTGAGACGAGTGTGAAAGTTAGAGTATGATCCTAGCAATGGAAAATCACGCAAGTGTGCTATAAACTGTTTTTTTCTACGAAATTGTTATAATGAAATATAATGAAAGTCTCAAATATATTTATTAATGTTATTTAAAATTGTACTTACTGCTAACTATTCCAATTCTGGGCGTTAATGTGTGGAAATTGGAAATGTGAATGCAAAAAATGTGCTCTTAAAAATTACCCATTGGAGGCAGGCATTATAACGTTCACTGTAAGTTCCGTAATCAGGAAGCCTATCTTTCCACACTGTCATAGAAAAACAGTGTTATGAATTTTAACACCCGAAACTAAGGAAACAAATTTCGTAGAAGATGTTCTGAGACTTATAATAACAAACTTCAGTAGTTCATTGTTTCCATGGTAAGAATAATCGCTGAAAGAAAAGCATCTGAGCGATGAGCAATGGGTTTTGTACAGAAAATGAAGCATTTGGAGGCACTGTATTACTGATAAGCAATGTTTATGTTTACTTCCTCTACGACATCGGCGTCGGAACAAATGGCTCTGAGCACTATGGGACTTAACTTCTGAGGTCATCAGTCCCCTAGAACTGAGAACTACCTAAACCTAACTAACCTAAGGACATCACACACATCCATGCCCGAGGTAGGATTCGAACCTGCGACCGTAGCGGTCGTGCGGTTCCAGATTGTAGCGCCTAGAACCGCTCGGTCACCCCGGCCGGCGGCGTCGGAACACTTAGCACTATTTCTTCAGTGGGCGTCTGCCTTCTATATACAATGTAACATGTTACAGTCTGTATAATGTCCTCGAATGTTTACAGAATCTGTAATACAGAATGCATCCAACACGAAACCGAGCTGCTGCTGTTAATAGAAGCTGTACGATACACGTGTGTATACTACTGCATGTTCTGATTCTGCCAATGCATCATAAAAACTAACTATCAGTTCGCTCGAATTCCACCGGCATTATCTATTGCAACTTACAGTACCACAGTATAAACTGCAGTTGTGAACACATGTTTGCCGGCCGGTGTGGCCGTGCGGTTCTAGGCGCTTCAGTCTGGAACCGAGCGACCACTACGGTCGCAGGTTCGAATCCTGCCTCGGGCATGGATGTGTGTGATGTCCTTAGGTTAGTTAGGTTTAAGTAGTTCTAAGTTCTAGGGGACTGATGACCTCAGATGTTAAGTCCCATAGTGCTCAGAGCCATTTGAACCATTTTTGAACACATGTTTACTGTTTAATAAGAAATTATACTTATTCTCTATTTCATCCTAATGAATATTTTGTGAGGTTTCAATGGTCCCCCATTTATTTTATATTTGTATTATGTTAAACCTTCTTTAAAATGACAATAAAACTGGATAGCTATACTTAGAAATAGGCCCAATTACACATTCTACGCCTGGCCTAGTGCTGGCTCTGGTGTCAGTTGGTTGCCGGATGCTCTTCGTGGCACGCCACTCCTCCCAGGATGGCATAAGTGCGCACCGTCTGTCTGCGTCTGGATTAAATCTCATATTCAAGTGTGATGACGTTTTCTAAATGTTTGCGTAGCGAGTATCTGATGTGAGACGTGGGTACCAGCACAGTATCTCCGTAGCTTGGGGTGGGAAGTCGCCTAAAAACCAAATCCTGTCAGGCCGGCTCACCAGCCCGAGTCGTTAATCGATCAGATGGATTCAATACGGGGCTAGCTCGCCTTCCCGAATCCCGGAAGTGGCACGTTAGCGTGCTCGGCTATCCGGGCTGTTAGTGCTTCCAATCGTGAACTGGAAAATTTGGCTTGTATAAACTTTTCAGTAGCTCAGCTGTCTCGAAGGATGGTTTCGAGCTTTGAGTGTGCGGACATCGCCACTCAAAGATAAAACGTACTGTCAGCACGAGAAGTTGCCTACCGAATTGGCGTACAACGTACGCGACGGCGACCTTATTCGAGCATTCAGTCGATGTCGTGAGGCACAAAATATTGTAGACTTGCCACATAGTTGTCAAAAACAACAGCTGATGAACCCACAGAATATGGCTTGTAAGTATTCCGAGAAGATGCAACACTATTGCGCTATGCCATTTCGAAGCAAATGGGAGATGTATTCCGTCCAGATAATACACAACCTCCTGCGCACGATCAATTTGCTCTCTAGTCTTCCACATGAGCAACAGTACAAATGTCTAGCACTGTAGTAAGTGAAATAAATGGACAATGAAATAAATGGAACGGAACCTAAATTATTGGCGTTGCGTTCTCTTAACCGACGACTGGAGATTTGTCTACCCTTTGTTGATCGTCGTAGGAGAGTGTGGAGATTGTGCACGGCTCAGGGATGCAGACCCGTGGGCTCATAAGGGAGGTGTGTCACTCATGTTTCGGTCCCGTAACATATTCGGATGTAGGATGCCAGTCACCGCTGTCGATGGTAACCTGTGTGTCACTCATGTTTCGGTCCCGTAACATATTCGGATGTAGGATGCCAGTCACCGCTGTCGATGGTAACCTGAGGGCTGTGCTGGATCCTCCACTGTATTCTCGAGTCCACATATTCCAGCACACATTTTGTCATATTTTCCAGCCCGCGGTCAACATTTCGGCAACGACTTCATCTTTAAAGATGATAGGGAGAGATCATGCCGCTAGCACCTCATGAATTGGTCAGACAGGAATAGGAGCTACCAATACAAAGGATAGTATCATAACATCAAACTATGGCAATTATCGTTTCGGTTGTTGTGCAAGTGTCTGACCTCAAAGCCTTATATCAACATATGAACTCAAAACAATCAGTGCCAAATGAGAAGAGCTTGTGACATCTGCGGGGGCACTTCAGTGATACTCGGATTACCCACACTTGACCTACAGATCAGTGCACAAATAGTGCTCACTATCAAATCGGCAATCTCATAGGAATACAGACCGGACAACACAAGCATGTAATTAGATCCTTTTTCCATTGCAGAGACACTATAATGATGAGGAGGAGAAGGAAATGACGTTCCAATAACGTTTCCCTAAACCTCAAACGAAGTCCGTGTTTATGGTACCTGAATCTCTGAAGAGAACAAAGGTTTTACGATGGTCGGGAGCTTGTTTAGTACGTAAGTTCATTGGAAAAGTAGAAAGGAAAAAAAGATGAAGAGATCTGGTGTGAAGTAGGTACTTCGGGGAACAACATCTAGCAACACTGTCTGCATGCGGTTGCATTCGTTGTTGAGCGACAGTAATTGGCTCAACATGAAACAGCGGCTGTGAATAACTGAATCAGCGTAGCAGATACTGGACAGTATTGCTAACGCAGTATCTCCAACGGCTTGGAAGGGACGTCATATTTTGAGTTCATGTACCTCGTGCTATTTGAAATGGGAAATGAGACACTGGTCCGCACATCCAACGAGACCGAAAGACAGGGGTTGTGCACATCGTCAAGGAGCAACATTCCACATCGATTACAGCGGAAGGTAAATGGAAACTTTAATACTAAATGTAAATGTGAAAAGTACCCCAAGATTGAATTTGGATCCATCTTTTCTTCTTCTTTCTCTTGGCCTTATCCTGTACCTTCGCAGGGTCTGCATGTTAATATGGTAATTTTTCGGGTAAAGGGAGGCCGGATGCTCTTTATGTCGTCACCCTTCTCCGCAGGGAAGGAACTGTGTACCACGTCTGTCCACATCTAGTATTATTGCATGTGAAAGTGTGAGAAATTTTTACAAATGTTTGCAGATCGTGTAATTGAGGTAGGACGTGGGTACTGGGCCGGTATTCACCGTAGTGTTGTAACTGCGACCGCAACGGTTGAAGTGACGGAAAGCGCGGCGGGACCGGTGGAGCGGCCCGCGAACAACACAACGGGAGAGGACGGACACGACCAACGAAGGACAGAACGAACAACGTCAAGATCGAAACAACGGAGTCACAAAGAAATCTAACAACCACGTCCACTAGTGCACAGAACAAGAAAGTAAGTAAGCTGTCTAACGCGAGGCGATGTGTCCAAAGACTTACGCAAGATTAGACTGGCTGGCTGCGTTTTTTCTTTTTTTTCTTTATTGTCATTTTACACCTCATACAAGGTGGGCTGGCAGCGGCAACTTTACTCCGCTCTTCAGCCACAGGCAGTACAATATGAGAAAAACCAATTAAGATACAAAAGTAACATAATGCTGTTTAAAAACAGTAGACACAGTAATTAAAAAACATGAAGCCGTTCACACGCGATGAAAAACAAGGAAACTGGCAGCACTGTACACAAACACTGATGATTTAGACGACACACGTGAACGAAGGAGCGTGGGCGGCGAAAACACTTAAGCACAAACACGACGGCACACACACAAAACCGATGGCGATGATCTCCGGCGCGCTAATGTCCACTTAACGTGTGCGAGTCCGGGGACCTGCCAAAAGGGGAAAAAGGTGGGGGAGGAGGTAGAGGGGAGAGCGGAGATGCCAGGGGCAGAGGAGATGGGGGAGGAAAGAAGGTATGGGGGGTAGGGGAAGCCTGGAGGGAGGAGGGGGAGGAAGGGAGGAGGGAGAGAGGGGAGAGAGGGTGTCCTAAGGAAAAAACACAGGAAGTGGAAGAGGAGGATCAAAGTTGATAGGAGGGGTAGATGGAGGGGATGAGGGCATCATGAGGCAGGGGGAGCTGGTGGAAGCCACCTTGGGAGAGGGTAAGGAGAGTGGAGAGATGGAGAGCAGGTGGGATGTGGGAATACAGGAGTGGCAGCGGACGGGGGTGGGAGAGGATGGGAGAGACAAGTGGGTGAGGGGGATCTAGTTTACAGGAGGTGTAGAGGATCCGTATCCATTTGAGGAAAAGGAGGAGGTGTGGGAACGGAATAAGGTCGTATAGGATTCGCATGGGGGAGGGGATACGGATGCGATAGGCGAGGCGGAGAGCATGGTGTTTGAGGATTTGATGGGATTTGTAAAAGGTAGGAGGGGCAGAGATCTAGGCAGGGTGGGTATAGCAGAGGATAGGGCGGATGAGGGATTTATAGGTGTGGAGGACGGTGGAGGGGCCAGACCTCACGTGCGGCCAGAAAGCAGCTTGAGGAGACAGAGTCGGGAGCGTGCCTCGGCTCGAATTGTCCGGAGATGGGGGGTCTAGGAGAGGTGACGGTCGAGGGTGACGCCAAGGTACTTAAGGGTGGGGGCGAGAGTGATAGGATGGCCATAGATGGTGACATAGAAGTCAAGGAGACGGAAGGAACGGGTGGTGTTGCCTACAATGATCGCCTGGGTCTTGGAAGGATTGACCTTGAGCAACCACTGGTTGCACCAAGCGGTGAACCGGTCAAGATGGGATTGGAGAAGGTGTTGGGAGCGCTGCAGGGTGGGGGCGAGGGCAAGGAAGGCGGTATCATTGGCGTCGGCGTACTGGTGGAGGTGGATGGGGGGTGAAGGCGGCGGCATGTCCGCCGTATACAAAATGTGCAGAAGAGGGGAGAGGATGGAACCTTGGGGCACACCGGCGGAAGGGAAAAAGGTGAAGAAATCCATGTTATGGATGGGCTGGCTGCGTAAGAGGCAGGCGCTTAAATACTCTATCGAGGGCGCCGCCATTTGCCGCTGGAACCACGTGCTCCACTGTGGCGCCCTCTCACTAAATGTAGGCCAGGAGGCGCACGCCGACACAGCTTACAGAGACCTCTAGGGGTCTCCGACGTCCATGACGTCTGGCGGGGATTCAAATTCCGTGGCGCGCGGTACCAGACATAGTCGAATGTGAAGCCGCCTAAAAACTACTTGCACGGGGCCCTCATTGTTATTCTGTCGGGCAGATTGGAGCCGCGTCGGTGCGCCTCCCTGAACAACGGCAGCAGCTCTCTAACGCGCTTCACTATCCGGCCACGTCCTAGATGTACATCCACGTAAAAACTATACCCGTGTAAAATAGGATGGCTCTTTTGAAATTTAATAACTTAATAGTCAAACTTTACCGTAAATTTCTATCATCATTCACGTGCAAGATGTAGGTTAGTGATATTGGATGAATCTTTTTGAAAGAACCTGTGTTGTTATATCTGGATTTGTGACTGCTGGGCTAAGCCGTACACACTGCAGTGTACATAGATTAGAGTACACTGTACTTACGACTATTTTTCCTTTTATTGGAAAACACTGTAAAACTAAGACGCTATGTGATCTGGCCGTAACCGGAGTTAGTACAAAACTGTACTCTGAGCTTACCATGAAAACAGCTGGCAAGATATAATGACGCTCACACACAAAGAACACGTGAACCGAGTTGTGTCCTTCAAACAATCATATCGTACCGCATTGAACTTCATACGTGTTTTGTAGCGTGCAACGTATCCGATTGCTGCAAGTTATTGCGATGAATCACATACTCCCTGCTAGGAAAGTACACTGTGGATAGTGACTCAGTTAAAAGCACCACTGCCTCTGCCTGTGTCTTGAAAAAGCAGCCACACGTCACCTCACTGTCTCTGTACCAAGTCTTGCTAATACAGTAACTATGTCTGTTGTCCTTGTTTGAACACTCATACCAAAAAGCTGCATACTTCTCTCTTTTCGTAACTGATTTGTCTCAGCAGTACCTGTACTACTTTATTCATCTCATGGCCTGCTTATAAATAGTCTCTCTTGTTATTTTGAGAGAATCAGATACCGGCTTATCGTGTTATCTTGTAAGATTCACTTAATAGCTTCATTGGCCAGAGAACAGAAAACTACAGACTGCCTTCTTAAGCAGGAAGGAACGTACTTGTCCAATAATTAACTGCTATGTACGAATTGCAAGTATGATAAATGTGATGAAAACCAAAAAATACTTGAGTTTTTTTTTTGGTCATCAGTCTAATGACTGGTTTGATGCGGCCCGCCACGAATTCCTTTCCTGTGCTAACCTCTTCATCTCAGAGTAGCACTTGCAACCTACGTCCTCAATTATTTGCTTGACGTATTCCAATCTCTGTCTTCCTCTATAGTTTTTGCCCTCTACAGCTCGCTCTAGTACCATGGAAGTCATTCCCTCACGTCTTAGCGGATGTCCTATCATCCTGTCCCTTCTCCTTATCAGTGTTTTCCACATATTCCTTTCCTCTCCGATTCTGCGTAGAACCTCCTCATTCCTTCCCTTATCAGTCCACCTAATTTTCAACATTCGTCTATAGCACCACATCTCAAACGCTTCGATTCTCTTCTGTTCCGGTTTTCCTACAGTCCATGTTTCACTACCATTCAATGCTGTACTCCAGACGTACATCCTCAGAAATTTCTTCCTCAAATTAAGGCCGGTATTTGATATTAGTAGACTTCTCTTGGCCAGAAATGCCTTTTTTGCCATAGCGAGTCTGCTTTTGATGTCCTCCTTGCTCCGTCCGTCATTGGTTATTTTACTGCCTAGGTAGCAGAATTCCTTAACTTCATTGACTTCGTGACCATCAATCCTGATGTTAAGTTTCTCGCTGTTCTCATTTCTACTACTTCTCATTACCTTCGTCTTTCTCCGATTTACTCTCAAACCATACTGTGTACTCATTAGACTGTTCATTCCGTTCAGCAGATCATTTAATTCTTCTTCACTTTCACTCAGGATAGCAATGTCATCAGCGAATCGTATCATTGATATCCTTTCACCTTGTATTTTAATTCCACTCCTGAACCTTTCTTTTATTTCCATCATTGCTTCCTCGATGTACAGATTGAAAAGTAGGGGCGAAAGGCTACAGCCTTGTCTTACACCCTTCTTAATGCGAGCACTTCGTTCTTGATCGTCCACTCTTATTATTCCCTCTTGGTTGTTGTACATATTGTATATGACCCGCCTCTCCCTATAGCTTACCCCTACCTTTTTCAGAATCTCGAACAGCTTGCACCGTTTTATATTGTCGAACGCTTTTTCCAGGTCGACAAATCCTATGAAAGTGTCTTGATTTTTCTTTAGCCTTGCTTCCATTATTAGCCGTAACGTCAGAATTGCCTCTCTCGTCCCTTTACTTTTCCTAAAGCCAAACTGATCGTCACCTAGCGCATTCTCAATTTTCTTTTCCATTCTTCTGTATATTATTCTTGTAAGCAGCTTCGAGGCATGAGCTGTTAAGCTGATTGTGCGATAATTCTCGCACTTGTCAGCTCTTGCCGTCTTTGAAATTGTGTGGATGATGCTTTTCCGAAAGTCAGATGGTATATCGCCAGACTCATATATTCTACCCACCAACGTGAATAGTCGTTTTGTTGCCACTTCCCCCAATGATTTTAGAAATTCTGATGGAATGTTATCTATCACTTCTGCCTTATTTGACCGTAAGTCCTCCAAAGCTCTTTTAAATTCCGATTCTAATACTGGATCCCCTATCTCTTCTAAATCGACTCCTGTTTCTTCTTCTATCACATCAGACAAATCTTCACCCTCATAGAGGCTTTCAATGTATTCTTTCCACCTATCTGCTCTCTCCTCTGCATTTAAAAGTGGAATTCCCGTTGCACTCTTAATGTTACCACCGTTGCTTTTAATGTCACCAAAGGTTGTTTTGACTTTCCTGTATGCTGAGTCTGTCCTTCCGACAATCATATCTTTTTCGATGTCTTCGATGTCTGATACTTGAGATATCTACTATCAAATGACGACTAAATTAACTGACTATTAAAGGATGTACTGAATACGGCTATAACAAATCACATGTGTATCATGTACCGTCCACCCCCGTGTGGTTTCAGTGCATTATATTGATGTTTTTCTCCACCCTGTGATGAAATACACTGGAGTTGCAGTTGTAATATTAATTGTATTAAGGGGATTTCTTCACCATGCAGCAATGTAAACACATTTGGTAGCTGCATGGCGAAAGGAGTTTCTTCAATATACATCACATTGAGTCAAACAAAACATTCTGAAAAATTAGTTTCCAGATAATGTCTTACTTCGTGTTTTGTAAGTTGTTCTGTGGATCACGGATCAAGTATCACGGAATAAAAGTTTACAATGTGCTTAGAAGACACAGGAATGGAATCCAGTTTCACTGGCAGCCAGCTCTCTAGAGTGTGGGTCACGATGACCACATATATCGGAAGAGCTGTCTCCACGTTACCATTTCTCCGATGCGATCAAAAAGGACCTGAACAGAGTGCGAATGTGGTTTGAAACGCTTCTCTCTCGCAGCAGATCGGAGCTCTGTCTCTCCTGGCACAAGGCAACTACTTTTTTTAAGGGTAGGGGGATCGCATGTTGGATAGATAGTTACATGTTCCACAGGTGATTTGCACGATCCTTTCAACAAAATAATGTGGAACGAGTCAACCTACTTATGTAGCACGCATCAATTTTGAAGCAACATGACGACTGAGATAGGCCACCCACTGAAGAGAGTCGAGACAGTGGATTAGATTGTCGTAGATCTTGACTCGAGCACCCTGCGATGCACGTCGAAAATTAGTGGGTGTCATACGGGGTGGTTCAAATGGCTCTGAGCACTAAGGGACTTAACAGCTGTGGTCATCAGTCCCCTAGAACTTAGAACTACTTAAACCTAACTAACCTAAGGACATCACACACATCCATGCCCGAGGCAGGATTCGAACCTGCGACCGTAGCAGTCGCACGGTTCCGGACTGCGCGCCTAGAACCGCGAGACCACCACGGCATACGGGATGTATTGGGGGTGAAGACAATGCCTAGGTACCTGATGTGCTGCACCCTTGTGAAGGATGCTAGTTCAGCATTGGGGAGACCATGCCCTATTGGCAGGGTTGCAGGTTTATTTACGTTTATCGAGCTGCCTGCTGCTGTGCTGTGTGTCATAATTGCTTCAGTAGTCTGCCATGTTTCGGCCCCTGAACCAAGAGGAGCAGATCGTCGGTGTACGCTCAACAACGGAAGGTATACTGTCATAGCATTAGTCCAATGGGTGTACATTTGAAGTTCCCAAGGAGGGAGTCCAGTGCGAAGAAGTATAGCGCGATCCATAGCAGACAGTCTTGTCAGACAGATAGTCATCTTCTGACTTTATGTGGAAGCTAGAATTGTTATAAATTCCATGTGGGGCATTGAGGAAGGTGGGTTTGGAAGCTCATCCAAGCCACCACAGAGAATAGGAAACTGTGACGTACTTTGTCATATGTGCTATCCAAGTCGCTTGTGACCATAGCGGCCCGGAGCCGGCACGTCACAACCAATGCTATCACATCACTACATTCGTCAGTAGCTGTCTGTGTATTCACCTGTCCATCTGACGTCCTCTGTTCTCGTGAAAGGATGCCGGGAAGAAGGGGATGAAGGTACGCCACCAAAATGCGGGCAAAGATTTTGTAGTATGCATTAAGGAGGGTAAATGGACGGTAGTCGTTGATAGCTGAATCACAGTGTGGATTATGTGTCGGAATGCTGATGCCTGTAACAAAGCTGGGAGGGACAACATGGCCCAGCTTGAAACGTTCTTTAAACATACTGGTCCGCCTCTGTGCCATTAACATCCAGAAAGCATGATAGAACTCTACATACAAATCATCCGTACTGGGAGATTTGTAACTGAGCACCCTTGTCAGTGGCAGACTCCCCATCGTCCCCAGTTTCTTCAATTGGATATTCTCTCCATCTGGGATGAAGCGAGTGACGTAAGACAAGACCTCACTGGATGCAGCTGCATCCGAAATACCAGTGCTGCAGATGTTTTGGTAGTGATTTGGGAAGGAGGTGGCTATTTCAGATTGCTGGGTGAGAGTCTGTGCGTTTGGCATGACGAGTTTGGTTTTTAGCTGTTGTCGTTGTCGTCGGTTGCGATATAATGCATGGTAGGTATCTCATTAGCCAATGAGTTATGTAGACGCATTCTCGCGAGGACCCCCTGTAGACGATGTCGGGCCATCGTTATTATGTGCTCCTTTATCAGCTGCTGCTCCCTCTCGACGGTCGAGTCGGGTCCTTGAGTGGCTAAGTCTCGGAGAACAGCACAAAACACACATCAAACAAAAGTCTAGAAACACCCCAGTTCCCAGAACTCCTGAAGATAGATGTTGACTGTGGATATTGTATCACAGACACAGTCCCTTTGACTGTTCAGAGATGTCACTAAATCCGCCCAAAGATGTAAACAACCATGCATGAGCAGTAGACAGAGGGTGTTTGACAGACGATCAGTTCCAGTCATTCCACCAGGAAGGAGGTCGCGGCTCGTGTTGTCTGTAGTTCAACAATGCCTAGACTGTCGGTAGAGCGGTTCGATCACGTCCGCATTGTTACTTTGTGCCAGGAAGGGCTATCAACAAAGGGGAATGTCCAGACGTCTCGGAGTGAACCAAAGCGATCTTGTCTGGAGATGGAGGAGATACAGAGAGACAGGATCTGTCGATGAGATGCGTCGCTCAAGCCGCCCAAGGGCTACTACTGCAGTGGATGACCGCTACCTACGGATTAAGGTTCGGAGGAACCCTGACAGCAACGACACCATGTTGAATAATGCTTTTCGTGCAGCTACTTGAGGTAGTGTTACGACTCAAACTGTGCGCAAAAGGCTGCATGATGCGCAACTTCACTTCCGACGGCCATGGCGAGGTCCGTCCTTGCAACCACGATACAATGCAGCGTGCTACAGATGGGCCCAACAACATGCCAAATGGACCCCTCAGGATTGGTATCACGTTCTCTTCACCGATGAATGTCGCATATGCCTTCAACCAGACAATCGTCGGAGCCGTGTCTGGAGGTAACCCAGTCGGGCTGGACGCCTTAGACACACTGACCAGCGAGTGCAGAAAGGTGGAGGTTCCCTGCTGTGTTGGGGTGGCATTATGTGGGGCAGACGTACGCCACTGGTGGCCATGGAAGGCGTCGTAATTGCTGTACGATACGTGAATGCCATCCTCTGACCGATAATGCAACCATATCGGCAGCATATTAGTGAGGCATTCGTCTTCGTGGACGACAATTCGCGCCCCCATCGTGCATGTCTTGTGAATGACTTCCCTCAGGATAACAACATAACTCGACTAGAGTGTCCAGCATGTTCTCCAGACATGAACCCTACCAAACATGCCTGGGATGAATTGAAAAGGGCTGTTTACGGACGAAGTGACCCACCAACCACTCTGAGAGATCTACTCCGAATCGCCGTTGAGGAGTGGGACAATCTGGACCAACAGTGCCTTGATGAACTTGTGGATAGTGTGCCACGACGAATACAGGCATGCATCAATACAAGAGGACATGCTACTGGGTATTAAATTTACCGGTGTGTACAGCAATCTGGACCACCACATCTGAAGGTCTCACTGTATGGTGGTACAACATGCAATGTGTGGTTCTCATGAGCAATAAAAATGGCGGAAATGATGTTTATGTTGATCTGTATTCCAGTTTTCTGTACAGGTTCCGAAACTCTCGGAACCGAGGTGGTGCAAAACGTTTTTTGATGTGTGTAGTAGTTAGTTGTGTGTCGCCGCCATTCCGCCCTGTCTTCCTGTATCACATCAGGGTTTGGCGTAAGGAGAGCGTCACACACACTAACCACCACGTCAGAGGCGTTCTATAAATGAGTAATCGTCGTTCGTAAGTCGTCCAAGTCTCTATTACGCGACGGTGACGTTCCGCCTCCTGGAGATATGTGATGTTTATTACCCACGGCGTACGACTACAACAGACTGTCTGCGAGTCGAGAGTAATCGTACAGATGTATGCACTGTGGTCTGAGAAAGCCAGCGGCCGAAGTTCAGCGTCTTGGAAATCAGATACTAGCTCCTGGGAGACGCCAATTCTATCAAGTCGACTTCCCGAATGGCTTGTTTGATATGTGGTGACAAGAACATTGCCAAAATTCTCTTCCCATGTGTCACTGAATTGGAGGTCTCGGAAGATTATATGGAGTTTTTGACAGGTGGTAAAGTGAGGCGCCGAATCTTTCTGTTGCAAGGCACAATTGAAGTTGCCTCCGCATATGAAACTTGCATCATGCCCTAAGAACAATGGAGCAATGTCTTTGGGGTGGAATGTGGCTCTCTCCTGTCGGCGTATAGAACCAGATGGGGTATAGACGTTGATGATACTTGAGATCACATTGATGAAGGCCACGCCTCATGCTGTTGGGCGAAAGGGGAGATCCATAATGGGGATTCCTTCACGAACATATGCAGCCAAGGGGATCACCAGCAGAGGTATAAGGTAAGTATCTGTCAACGTGAGGTACAGCAGCCAGTGATGCTTTCTGTAGGACTGTAATATCAATGTCAGATGCCCAGATTATATCTCGTAATAGAGATAATTTTGGGGGCAAACTGACGTGGTTGGTACTGATCGTTGCAATCCTTAATGGTTGGCGGCGGAGTAAGGGGAGGTTCGATATCACGTTGTAGGTAACAGAGTGTGAACAAGGACGTCACTGACCATCCCGTCCAGGCTCCACGTTGCACCTTAGTCATGGCCGCCAGGGGCGCCGCAGCCGACGGGGGTCGGGGTCGATTTAAATGCCGTCGCTCCACGTAGAAGTGTGGTGTTCGGCGAATCATCTGTTCGCTCCAGCGGTATAGGGTGCTTGACGAAGGAAGCGAGAAAGGTGACGGATATGTCCTCCAGTTCGACAACCCTTCGACTTGCTGTCAGGGCTGATGGCTGGGAGTCGGGGTCACATTGATGTCCTCGACTTCAGTCGACTCGTGGTCGTCATCCAGAGGAACTGCAAGCGAGAGTCATTGGGAGGCTAGGCATCCTGATCGGAGACAGTGCTACATCTGGTGACCGCTGCTTCTGTGGCCGCACTTCCATGCCGGAATACGGGAGTGAATCTTGTCGTTCCGGCACAAAGCTGTCACTGGTACTATCGTTGATGTAAACTCCATCGGGTACTCTGAGGGATGATTGGCTTCCGAAGTGGTATCGACACGGACTTTTCTTGCAACGGAGGTTGTGCAATGGTGGTATCGGTGGCGTCCGATAATTGCGCCGTTACAGGATTCAGGCGGCAGTGCGGAGTTGCAGGGGCGACGACAACCGTTGCATAGGAGGCTCGAAGGGACATCGGTTGTGGTGCGGGCGTTACGTCAGAGGCTGGCAGTTGTATGACGCGACGCGGGGGACACTCTGATCGTACGTGCCCTTCATTGCCGCATTCTAAACAAGTCCGCGGTTAATAAATGACGACCGCGCGGCAGCCGCACATCTGGAGGTAGGATGATAGAGGTCTGTGGTGAGGGACGCCACTGAGGACCGTGTACTTTCGAAATTGTACCCACGGTTCAGCGACGTGGTCATGAACGGTGCCACAAGGACAGAAAGCATCAATAACGTCGGCCGCCGGGAGTCCGAATGGCAGATCAAAGACCCGAACTGTTCGCATGCCTAATCCTCCGTGACCGACCGTCACCGGCCCAACGTTACCGTCGGCGTGACAGAAACGAAGCCCCTGCTGCGTGTCCCCAAGGATCTTATCGCAAATCGCATCATCGGTGACTTTAACATACACCGTACCCTTCAGTGTTGATTAGTGGATGCCCACTACGTCTTTTGCCGGGATTTTGGTCACATCACGAAGAAAGAGCTCTACCTCGAGCGCTTCTGGTCTTTCATAGTCATTGTAGAGCGTGAAACGGAGCGTTGATTTACTGAATTTGTTCCAGGCACGAATCACGACTTCTCCTCACAACTTTACTTCCACCAGTACCTCTTCTCCTACCTTCCGAACTTCACAGAAGCTCTCCTGCGAAACTTGAAAGATTAGCACTCCTGGAAGAAAGGATACTGTAGAGACAGGGCTTTGTCACATCCTGGAGAATCTTTCCAGAATGAAATTTTCACTCTGCTGCGGAGTATGCGCTGATATGAAACTTCCTGGCAGATTAAAACTGTGTGTCGTACCGGAACTCGAACTTCGGTCCTTTGCCTTCCGCGCAAGTAAAACTGTGAGGGACCGAGCGAGGTGGCGCAGTGGTTAGACACTGGACTCGCATTCGGGAGGACGACGGTTCAATCCCGTCTCCAGCCATCCTGATTTAGGTTTTCCATGATTTCCCTAAATCGCTCCAGGCAAATGCCGGGATGGTTCCTTTCAAAGGGCACGGCCGACTTCCTTCCCCGTCCTTCCCTAATCCGATGAGACCGATGACCTCGCTGTCTGGTCTCCTTCCCCGAAACAACCAACCAACCAAAACTGTGAGGAGGGATCGTGAGTCGGGCGTGGATAGGTCAGTCGCTAGAGCACTTACCCAACAAAGGCAAAGGTCCCGAGTTCGAGTTTTGGTACAGCACACAGTTTTAATCTGCTTGGACATTTTAATAACGTTTCTATCTGTGAATTTCGATCAGTGCAACTAAGGACGGTCAAACAGCTGAAATTTAGGTCCATATACTTACTTTTTATTTTCACAGTTTACGTACCTGCATTTAAAGGGCGGTATTAGAGTGCTACAAAATAAAACATTATGGGAGGCCGCATCAACTGACAATTCCAAGAAACTCTGGTACTATTTCTTAGATTGGGGGACGACGTATTCAGATCCCAAAAGATTATACATCAACTACGTTTTATTTACTACTCGTTTATATCATAGATCATACTCAAGTCAGCTTACTACTCAACGAAAGACATGAAAACACATGTCATACACATAGTTATAAAAAGATGAGGATACATTGAGAAACATATGACTATAAGACTTTAGAGACTCACATAGTATTATAAACATAGAATATCCTTCCCCGCTATATATACATAAAACACTATTTTTAAACATTCTTTAAGTTATATATATACTAGTAATACGAGTTTATCCACATTATTTTAATACTATATTTACAAGAAAATGTCAAATGCTTTTATATCGTTTGATGTTTAGGTCCTGATGATCAATGAGCGAAACTAGTGGAACATAATTAATTATTTGTATTGCAACTTTCCGAGGTTTGAAGGTGTTATTCCTGAATGATTCGAAAGCAGTGGAGCAACGCCTGTAAAAAATATTAGAGTTGTCTTGTGCGAGAGTAGGATGTTATCCAGTCGGACATGGATGTTGTCAGTGGTTCTCTCGATTTCAACTCGAAAATGGTTCGCAGACTGAGTTCAGAGCATATCGATGTGATTTTTGCCAAGACAGACAAAGAACAGTGTTATGAAGCGTTTTAGTATCGTACCTCCACAGGATGGTTTTCTTGACGTTCTGAAATACTCATGTTTGAAACATAGTGTCTGTGACATCAGTTGCTTACCGTAGGTAAGGATTTCACAAACTGATGATTCCACATTTGTTGTGGATGGGTGGATCCCACCACAACGAACGTAGTGTATGTTAGACAGATTAAAGCAGGTACAACAGAGATAAGAGATGAGGCTTACGGGAATAAGTAACACAAACAAACTCTTAAGCTCTCCAGTATTTTTATCTGAAAAGCTACGTACTTACAAGCATACTCACGTAACTATAACAGAAACTCGTATCTCCATTATGACTGGATTCGTGTTCGGGAGAACTGGGATTCAAATATCCGTCCTGTCATTCTGATTTGTTTTCCATAGCTGCATTTTTCCGTTAACTGGATGAGTGTAACACTCATTTAATAACCGAAGACTTAGCAAGTATGGAACCATACAAAGGTTAAGTTAATGCCAGCCTGGAAGCATGTAATATACATACTGGTTTGAAAGGTAATTTATGGAAATATCAGACTGCTGTTTTCAGCTTCATGTAGATCAATACAGATATAGCTTCATAAACTGAATGAGTCGAACCATTGCACTTATGTGAATTCAACTCTGGCTGCGCACCTTGGTGATGCAAAAGAAAGGATGAGTAAGGTTTAACGTCCTGTTGATGGCGAGATCATTTGAGCCAGAGCACAAGCTTGGAGGGGCTGGCATAGGGGAGGGACATGGCTGTTTCCTCGCGCGGTTTAAGGAAATCACACAAAGCCTGAACCTTGATGGCCGAACGAGGATTCGAACCGCTGTTCGCCCGAACACGAATCGACTGTTTTAGCGTCATGCTACCTCCCTCGTTATGATGCAAAATTTCAGCTGGTTACATATAACATGTTTTCCCATACGCATGTCGGATTCGTGTGCCTCGCTGCTCAATACTCGTGCATTTTACTGTAAACTCACCCGTGATGCCAGGACGGATGTAAAAAACAAACAGCCACGGCAGTTGTGGAGGGAGTTTGACATGTCTCCTTGTGGATTTATTCAAACAGTTTGCTAAAAATATAAGAAACTGGATCGTGCCCATGGCTACAATGCGCCTGAATTTCCGTGGAATTCAGTGAGCGAGTGAAAGTTATTAGCCGCATTGACCCAATGCTATTTTTGAGCGAATAGCTGATGAATGAGAAGAACACATCCTCTATGGATATTTACACCCTGTACGAAGATCTTTAGAAATTACACGAGTTTGTTATGAGACTATCTGTATTTGTAAGAGTATTCCAATGAATGACCTATTAAGAAATAGATAACGCATATACTTATTCGTGCGTAGTAAATGTTTAGCGGGTAGATTTGATATATCCCACTAACTTGCATGACACGCACAGCTATTTGCCGGTATGTACAGAGCATCAAGCTCTGAGAAACAGTTCCCCTCTGATATTGTGGACGAAAGTTGTCGAAAAAACGGAGGCTGTTCTCCTCCACAAGTTTCCAATATCGTTATGATTTCGAAATAAAGTTGATTACAATTTACAACATTGTAAAACTCAACCAGACTCCCTGGTTGCGAAGTTATATTGATTTAAAAACGAGAAAAAAAAAGTCCGCAAATTCCTACATTGACGAAGGAGTTTTTAAATTAACGAGCAAAACGATTTTTGAGGAAACAACACATAATATTTGAAAAGTAGGAGACATTGCATTGGAAAAACGTTGGATCAGTTTTTGGAGAGAGAAAGTTGATGAAGAAGACAAATCTTAAACAGGTTACTACTTTTCACGACGAATTTTTGGCTCTTGAGGCGGTGAAGGTAAAAGTTCAATTTGTGATGGAATCTACGTACTGGACTTTTACAACGTCTGCATGTACCAATTCAAAAATGAGGTTTCAAAGACTTAAATTCAACAACAGTTACCTTACATGGATACCGATTGCTACATCTACTGGATGAAAAAAGTTATTATTCAAATGAAGTTACGAGTATCACTTCTTTACAATAGACACGTATGAATATGTGTCTGATAGAATCTGACGCAAATAGGATTTTGGGCTGAATGAAGAGATATGAATGGTTTGAAGATAGTGGAGTTTTTAGTGCTAATTTATAAAATGTACACATACCGCATGGAGTCTGGTGCAGCCGTAAAATAGGCTAACGGCTGAAGCAAGTTGCCTCAAGATCTTCCACGCTGGATAGTTAACTGGAGCGCTTGTGCGATGGAGAAGGAGAAACTTCTCCCAAGTTTTTGTTTGTTTTATTTTACACGTATTGTTTCCTAGCACCAAATTGAGAAGCAAATCCCCAAGGTCATGGAACGTGTCAGTTCATGAAATTACAACATGAAACTAACAACAGATGAAATAAAATATTTATGAACCCAAAAAAAGAGAAGCCATAAGTTTATGTAAACGCAATCAACAATATAACATTGGAGTCAGCTTAATTTTTCAAGGAACTCCTCAACAGAAAAGAAGAAATGACCCATGAGGAAATTCTTAATTTTCGATTTGAATGCGCCTGGATTACTGGTAAGATTTTTGAATTCAAGTGGTAACTTACTGAAAATGGATGCAGCAGTATACTGCACACCTTTCTGCACAAGTGTCAAGGAAGTGTGATTCAAATGCAGATTGGATTTCTGCCTAGTATTAACTGAGTGAAAGCTGCTAATTCTTGGAATGAGCTGATATTGTTAACAAGAATCGACAGTAAAGAATATATGTATTGGAAGGCTAGTGTCAGAATACCTGGACTAATGAATAGGGGTCAACAAGAGGTTCGCGAACTTATGCCACTTATTGCCCGAACCGCCCGTTTCTGAGCCAAAAACATCCTTTGAGAATGGGAAGAATTACCCCAAAATATAATACCATACGTCATAAGCGAATGAAAATAAGCAAAGTAGACTAATTTTCCTGTCGAACTATCACTTACTTCAAATACCGTTCGAACAGTAAAAATGGCAGCATTAAGTCTTTGAACAATATCCTGAACGTGGGCTTTCCACGACAGTTTACTATCTACCAGAACACCTAGAAATTTGAATTGTTCAGTTTCACTAATCATATGCCCATTCTGTGAAACTTAAACGTCGGGTTTTGTATGAAATTTAAAATTTTCCTGGTGTGACTCTCATGCATGCGCGGCAATATTATCAGCGCGCTATATAAAACGGATCGGAGAAAGTCTTCGTCGATCTTCGATGTCCGCAGCTCGTGGTCTAGTGACTAGCGCTGCTGCCTCTAGATCACAGGGTCCTGGGTTGGGAATTTTCTCTGCCCGGGGACTGGGTGTTTGTGTTGCCCTCATCATTTCATCACCATCATCATCATCATCATCATCTGTGACAGTGGCTAGATTGGACTGTATAAAAAAATTGGGACTGTGTATGGGCGCTGATGACCGCGCAGTTGAGCGCCCCACCAACCAAACATCATCATCATCATCATCATCATCAGTCTTCGATAGCTCACCTGAAGATGACTGGCAGGGGTCCAGTTGAAATATCGTGGAATGAAGTTGATGACGACCAGCTGCAATCCCAAAATTATCTTCGAACGTCGGGTTTTGTTTAATTGTGTGTTAGAAGCTGTAAAAACTGAGTCTTACTGTGATTTAGCGATAGTTTATTTTCTATACGCCACAAACTTATGTCATGAACTGCGTTACTTGAAGCAGTGCCAGTGTTTCACACAACATCCTTTGCTACCAAGCTAGTGTCATCAGCAAACAGAAATATTTTTGAATCGACCGTAATACTAGAAGCCATATCATTTACATACACTCCTGGAAATGGAAAAAAGAACACATTGACACCGGTGTGTCAGACCCACCATACTTGCTCCGGACACTGCGAGAGGGCTGTACAAGCAATGATCACACGCACCGCACAGCGGACACACCAGGAACCGCGGTGTTGGCCGTCGAATGGCGCTAGCTGCGCAGCATTTGTGCACCGCCGCCGTCAGTGTCAGCCAGTTTGCCGTGGCATACGGAGCTCCATCGCAGTCTTTAACACTGGTAGCATGCCGCGACAGCGTGGACGTGAACCGTATGTGCAGTTGACGGACTTTGAGCGAGGGCGTATAGTGGGCATGCGGGAGGCCGGGTGGACGTACCGCCGAATTGCTCAACACGTGGGGCGTGAGGTCTCCACAGTACATCGATGTTGTCGCCAGTGGTCGGCGGAAGGTGCACGTGCCCGTCGACCTGGGACCGGACCGCAGCGACGCACGGATGCACGCCAAGACCGTAGGATCCTACGCAGTGCCGTAGGGGACTGCACCGCCACTTCCCAGCAAATTAGGGACACTGTTGCTCCTGGGGTATCGGCGAGGACCATTCGCAACCGTCTCCATGAAGCTGGGCTACGGTCCCGCACACCGTTAGGCCGTCTTCCGCTCACGCCCCAACATCGTGCAGCCCGCCTCCAGTGGTGTCGCGACAGGCGTGAATGGAGGGACGAATGGAGACGTGTCGTCTTCAGCGATGAGAGTCGCTTCTGCCTTGGTGCCAATGATGGTCGTATGCGTGTTTGGCGCCGTGCAGGTGAGCGCCACAATCAGGACTGCATACGACCGAGGCACACAGGGCCAACACCCGGCATCATGGTGTGGGGAGCGATCTCCTACACTGGCCGTACACCACTGGTGATCGTCGAGGGGACACTGAATAGTGCACGGTACATCCAAACCGTCATCGAACCCATCGTTCTACCATTCCTAGACCGGCAAGGGAACTTGCTGTTCCAACAGGACAATGCACGTCCGCATGTATCCCGTGCCACCCAACGTGCTCTAGAAGGTGTAAGTCAACTACCCTGGCCAGCAAGATCTCCGGATCTGTCCCCCATTGAGCATGTTTGGGACTGGATGAAGCGTCGTCTCACGCGGTCTGCACGTCCAGCACGAACGCTGGTCCAACTGAGGCGCCAGGTGGAAATGGCATGGCAAGCCGTTCCACAGGACTACATCCAGCATCTCTACGATCGTCTCCATGGGAGAATAGCAGCCTGCATTGCTGCGAAAGGTGGATATACACTGTACTAGTGCCGACATTGTGCATGCTCTGTTGCCTGTGTCTATGTGCCTGTGGTTCTGTCAGTGTGATCATGTGATGTATCTGACCCCAGGAATGTGTCAATAAAGTTTCCCCTTCCTGGGACAATGAATTCACGGTGTTCTTATTTCAATTTCCAGGAGTGTAAATAACCGGAGTGGCCCCAGAACTGATCCCTGGGGCATCCCCCCATTTGACTGTGCCTCACTCAGACGCTACATTATAGCCATTGTCAGCACTGTGAATAATGACATTTTGCTGTCTGTTGTTAAAATATGAGGTGAAACAACTATGAGCTACTCCCTGTATTCCTTTAGTGGAGACAGATCACGATAGGCCATAGCAGATACAGGGGTTGGCCGAAAATATGGACACAATGCGAGAAATTCGTGCTTAAATATAAATGCAGATGCCAGTCAACCCTTTAGGTATTTGAGTATCCTCAATAAGTTGCGGGTGTCAGTCGTTACCAGAGGAGGGTTAGGTGCAGTTGTGGGTGCTTTATGTCAGATTGTTGGTGCTCGTATGGTGGGTACTCCGGAGGCAAGGTAGATGTGTTTAGAGGCACCGTACACGGAAAGCGGAAGTCACAACGCGGACGAAGGTATGTGCTGAGTGATCGTGGCACACGGTCATTGAAGAAGGCTGTGTCGAAAAATAAGAGGATGATAGCTGCAAAAGTCACTTCAGAGCCGAATGTGGCACTCGCGACTCCTTTCAGTACCAAACCAACACGGAGGGGTGCTTGCAGGGAGAGCTGGGATTCCACAACCACTCTTCAGTGAAGCAAATACCAGCAACAAGAAAACGTCGTGCCGAAACCATAAAACCTCGACTATGGAGCAATGGAAGAAAGTCTTTTCGTCGGATGAGTCTTGTTTCACACTGTTTCCAACTCCTGGCTGAGTTTACGTTACAAGAAGGAAATACGGTGAAGATTTGGGCAGCCATATCGTGGTTTGCCACATGGCCCGTGGTTACTCTGTACCGTCGCGTTATTGCCAAAGATTATGTGACTGTTTTGGCTGACCAGATTCATCCCACGGTACAATGTTTGTTCCTCAGTGGTGATGCCGTTTACCAAGACGACAAGGGCCCTGTTCGCACAACTCCTGTTGTTCTGGATTGATTTGTGAGCACGGGGATGAATTGTCGCATCTCCCACGGCCACCAAAGTCACCAGAGTTCAATGTTATTGAGCGTTTGTGGTCTACTTTGGAGAGGAAATTGTGTGATGGCTATCCACCTCCAGCATAGTCACCTGAACTTGCCAGTATTTTGCAGGAAGAATGATGTAATATGTATGTAATTAGGAGTGATTTAAAATGGAATGATCATATAAAGTTGATCGTCGGTAAAGCAGATGCCAGACTGAGATTCATTGGAAGAATCCTAAGGAAATGCAATCCGAAAACAAAGGAAGTAGGTTACAGTACGCTTGTTCGCCCACTGCTTGAATGCTGCTCAGCAGTGTGGGATCCGTACCAGATAGAGTTGATAGAAGAGATAGAGAAGATCCAACGGAGAGCAGCGCGCTTTGTTACAGGATCATTTAGTAATCGCGAAAGCGTTACGGAGATGATAGATAAACTCCAGTGGAAGACTCTGCAGGAGAGACGCTCAGTAGCTCGGTACGGGCTTTTGTTAAAGTTTCGAGAACATACCGTCACCGGGGAATCAAGCAGTATATTGCTTCCTCCTACGTATATCTCGCGAAGAGACCATGAGGATAAAATCAGAGAGATTAGAGCCCACACAGAGGCGTACCGACAATCCGTCTTTCCACGAACAATACGAGACTGGAATAGAAGGGAGAACCGATAGAGGTACTCAAGGTACCCTCCGCCACACTCCGTCAGGTGGTTTGCGGAGTGTGGATGTAGATGTACATGTAGATGTAGGTACAGGACCTGTATTTATACATTCCGAGGCGAATGGAAGCTGTCTTGAATGCCAACGGTTTTCCTATACCCTATCGGGCACGGTAATAAATCGCCTTGAAAAGCGCAGAAGACAAACGAGTATATTGCCACGATTGGAGCTCTGAGCACAGAAGACATAAACTGTCACGAAAAGTGCAGAATGCGTAAATCGGCATGACTTGGCTGGGTGTTTGACCGAGTTCCTCCCAATTGTAAGTTCAGCAGTCTTCGTTGCATCGCTTTTTCACTTCTAGTCGCTTAGACGAAGAGGTCATTACAGAGGGAGTACAAGTCCGGATTTGACACAAAGCTAGAAAATCGGACGCTTCTTTTTTTCGCCGCAAGTGTTACGGTGTTCTTGAAATTATTTACGAAAGCAGCAGAAAACCTGGATCCAAATGGCCAGGCAGGGCTTTGAGCCACTCCCTTCCAGAATATCAAGAAAGTCGCCGGCGTCGACATCTCACGGAAGCTAACGCGGATTCCCGTAGCCTGTCGGGTTCAGGTACGGCTGTTCTCCATTAAGATTGTCATGTCAGACAGTAGCCTACAGCCTGTCGACTGCTTCCGACAATTACGGCTAATTTCTACAGCGCGGACCCTGGAAAACGGCATGCCTAGGCAGAGCATCCATGACATCCTAACGTGGTGAATCTCTAATATCTGTACGACGTCCGAAACCTAATAACTGTCTGTGACGGACGGTACTAACTCAATGCGATACATCTATGTCCCACGTTATAATGTCCAACCACGTGTGAGGACAGCCTGTTTAACTTTGAGTGTCGAATGTCCTAGCGGTAAAATACAAGTCGCCTTACCGTAAGCACCCACGCCTTCGTCACTCGATTTAAACACAGAGTGAGACAGCGACCGAGCGCGGTGGGACACAAAACTCGCCTTCCGGAGGCCAAAGGTTCAGATGCTTCTCTTGCCTTCCTGATTTGTGTTTTCCGTGATTTCCCTAAATCGCTTAGGGAAAATGCGGAGATGGTTACTTTGAAAGAGCACGGCCGATTTACCATCATTCTTTAATCCGAGCTTGTGCTTCGTCTTTCATGAGCTGGTTCTCGGTAGGTCGTTAAACAGAACTCTTCCTTCCTTTCTTCTGAGACAACGCTGTGCAGAGTTACGTCTACATCTACATAGATACTCTTCAAATCTCATTTAAGTACCTGGCAGAGGGTTCATCGAACCACCGTCAAAATAATTTTGTATTGTTCCACTCTCGAAGAGCGTGCGAAAAAAAAAATTCACCTATATCTTTCCGTGCGAGATCTGATTTTCTTTATTTTATTACGGTGTCGTTTTTCCCTACGTAGGCTGGTGTCAACGAAATATTTCCGCGTTCGGAGGGGAATGTTGGTGACAGAAATTTCGTGAGAGGATCCCGCCGCAATGAGAAACACCTTTGTTTTAATTGTGTCCACCCGAAATCCTGTAACTTGTCCGTGACACTCTCTACCCTAGTTTTCGACATTCGACACGTGCTGCCCCTCTTTGGACTTTCTCGATGTACTCCGTTAACAGTATCTGGTAAAGATCCCACACCACGCAGCAGTACTTCAGAAGAGGACGGACAAGCGTAGTGTAGGCAGTCTTTTTAGTAGACTTGTTGCATCTTCTAAGTGTTCTGCCAATGAAACGCAGTCTTTGGTTCGATTATGTGATCTTTCCAATTTAAGTTGTCGTGATTGTAATTTCTAAGTACTTACGAGGGTTGGAACCTTAATAGTGGCAACTATTTATTTACAGCTCGTACAAAATAGATACGTGTTACAAAGTTTTACTGATCTTTAAAGTAGTCACCAGCATTGTGTATAACCCGTTGCCAGCGATGTGGAAGTCGTAGGATACTCTTAGCAGTGCCAGTTGTGTTGATAGTTCGAGCGGCGCGGTCTATTGCCCGACGAATTTGTAGCAGTTCTGAAGCGAATACCGCGAAGTGTTTCCTTCAATTTCGAAGAAGTCGAGTTGAGCTTACGAGGGCTTGAGTCAGGGGAGTGCAGTAGGTGGTCTAGCACTTAGCATCCCTATCAGTCAAACAAATCAGCAACAGTTTGCACTGCACGTGCTTGAGCATTGTCCTGCAAAATTATGGTAAGGTCCTGCAGAAAGTGTCATCACTTCTGTCTCCATGCTGTTCATTTTTGGAACACAACCTACGAGCAGCTTAGAGACAGAAGTGATGACACTTTCTGCAGGACCTGACCATTATTTTGCAGAACAATGCTCAAGCACGTACAGTGCAATCTGTTACTAATTTGTTTGACTGATGGCTCTGCTAAGTGCTATACCACCTACTCCACTCCTCTGATTTAAGCCCTCGTGAATTCAACTCATTTCTAAACTGAAAGAAACACTTCACTTCACGGCATTCGCTTCAGAACTGCTACAGATTCATCGGGCTATAGACCGCGCCGCTCGAACTGTCAACTATTAAAGTTCCAACCCTCGTAGTTGAATTTAAAGCCATAAGATTTGATTTATTTATCGTGTAACGGAAGTTTAGCGGATTCCTTTTAGCACTCATCTGGATGACCTCACACTTTTCATTACTTAGAATAAATTGCCAATTTTCGCCCCATACAGATATCTTTTTGCATTTTGTGTTGATCTTCTGATGACTTTACTAGGCGGTAAACGGCAGCGTCCTCTGCAAACAACCTAAGACAGCTGCTCAGAATGTGTCCTAAAACGTTTATATAGACAAGGCACAGCAGAGGGCCTATAACACTACCGGGGGACGCCAGAAATCGCTTCTTCTTTACTCGATGACTTTCCGTCGATTACTACGAACTATAACTTCTCTGACAGGAAATCACGAAACCAGTCGCATAACTGAGATGATATTCTGTAAGTATACAATTTGATTACACGCTGCTTGTGAGATGCGGTGACGAAAGCCTTCTGGAAATGTAGAAATACGGAATTAATTGCAAATCCATTGTCGATAGAAACCAACACTCCGTGTGAGTAAAGAGCTAATAGTGTTGCACAAGAACGATGTTTTCTAAAGACTTGACTGTGGTAACTCGCTTCCGTAGCCTGTTAGGTGGCGCTCGACTCGGACGGTGGATGAAATTTTCACTGCCAGTAGTTGGCCGGCCAGGGGGAGGAGACGTAGTGGCATGATCACTAGTCTTTGCGCCACCATCCTGCATTATATCCAAGCCTCTCTCACGCACTCAAGGTTTGTCACACTGTTCATGGTGATCCCTCCGTCGGACGTGGACGTTAAACTCGGCAAGAGGAGTGGGCTATGTCCCGTCGCAGGGTTTTTGTCTTTCCCTTCTCTGATCATCATCATCATCATCATCATCATCATCATCACACAACAGACATAACACTGCACTACACACGGATCCTTTACATTCGACCTACAATCTACAAATACACACACAACTCTCACATATCCGCTCGGAAAGTGGCCAACGTGCGCAGGGGCAGAACACCCTTTTCGAAAGCGACTGAAGCCACCCCAGGAGGTATCCTAGCCTACAATGCCATACGACATCTACATTTTTACTCGTGCTTAACTGTGGTGTACGTCTGATGGTACTACTTCGTCTGTTCTTCCAGCGTATTTAGCAAACGGACGTTCTTGAAGTGACAATATACACAGAGATTCATTTTTGGGCACCGGCTCTGAGTCTATTTAGTAAATATTTCAAATTAACGCAGGTAAGATTTTTGTTGGTGAGAACTTTCACTTACTAAGTGAATTTTCAGAGAGAACAAAACGGCAGTATATCTCTGTTGTTAATTATATCTGGGGAGAGCTGGACAATATGTAGCTCAGTGCAAGTAGGATCCTCTTACGAGGCATACAAATTTGTTACTAGCTTTGAACTTTCCACAATAACCGGCACGAAATAGTTTCTCAAAACCCACATTATTACCGTTCAGTCTTTTCTCTGTCGGCTCTGTGTTAGGTCATAAACGGGCAGGAGTCCTAATTAAAAGTGGCTCAAGGTGAGCAAACCGGACTTGGAAGGAAATGGGTGTCGCTGTAACATAACACCAGGCTATGCCTGCGGTTAGCTTCTTCATATCACAATAAAAGGGCAACTCTTTTTGCTTTATCGCAAAATTGGGGATAGAGAGTCACGGATACGATAAGCGAGTTGGGATGGCAGTCATTAAAACAAAGGTGTTTTTCGTTGCGGCGAGATCTTTTCACGAAATTTCTATCACTACCTTTCTCCTCTGTATGTGAAAATATTTTATTGTCACCATCCTACACAGGGGGAAATGATCGTAATGTGAGTAGTTTACGATCGTGTTGCCATCTGAGCATCCGAGGAGCCACCAGATTGTGCTCATTTTCTGCAGATGCCTTCTACATGAAGCCGAAACCGGTCATTAATAAAATATTATTGCGTTCTAGATTGTTGTTTTAATCAACGTTAATTACGAATTGCAGAGTAATTACGTAGATACAGATGTAGATAAGTGTGTCTCTGAGACTGTGGAAAGCCCCACAACGGAAAGGGGGAATAATACCTGTAATAAGACTCTTCTCTGTTGCGTTTTACATCCCGTCGAAATGAAGGCTCAATTTGATAAACAGAAATGAAATGGCATTGGCTATCTTAGAAATCATGTGAAGTATCTCAAGGACACAACGCGAAACTCAAACCGGGAAGAGCATGCGGTGAACTGGGATTGTCCCTCGCTTCCCTGGAGTATGAAGTCAGGAACTGCATCATCACGCGCGACACTGTTTAGCGGGAAGCTTCTCGTAATTTATGGATTAAAGTGAAATGTTTCCGTTGAAAATTTCTGAAATAAATTTTTGTTCGAAGCGTACGTACTAATTAGTGGGTTAGCAAAACCTGGACAGGAGTAGTTTAGCACCGTTCATCAGACACTTCTGTGTGCAGCTAGCGCAGAAGGAAAACTGCACTTATATTTTCATATTTTTAATTCTCTTTAAGAAATAATAATGTTATGTACACATTAATGAATGACAGCAGAATTGTTTACAGAACAACAACACTGTCTCAACCTTAAATGCCATGTGCACTGTAGATTCCTCCTCAGTTCCTTGTTACTGATATCGTAACTCCCCACACGTGTTTACTGTTTTTCATTTACTTCATCACCTCCTCCTATTCTGATTGTGATGGTCAGCTCCTGGAGAGAGAACTTATTTAACAAACACAGTCGTGATCGCATGTAAGTTGTTAATTTTTAATTTTTATTTTTTAGATGACTAGTTTCGATCTTGCAAGAGATCATCAACAGATCTACATCGCTTGATAACAGTAGGAATCGTGTTTCCTACTGTCATCAAGGAATGTAGGTCTGATGATGGTCTCTTAGAAGATTGAAACTGGTCATTTAAAAAATAAAAAATGAAAATTAACAACTTAAATGTCATCACGACTGTGTTTATTAAATAAGTTATAATAGTAATAGATGTCGTCTTTTCGGGAACAATCTTCCAAACATTTTCTTGCAGAAATGTTCCAAAAACGCGGAAATTAAACGGTAAACGTGACAGAGCCGACATGTTGATTTCTTGTGATATTGTGACTTTGGTGCATAGTTTCTTGCTTACGTAACGCTTCAGATGTTGTAAATAAAGTGGTTATCAACTTAGAACTTCTTGGCTCTGCTAGACTTAGCCCTGTTTGAGGGATGTACAATTGCCTCCTTACGAGTTTCCAATCAAATCACACAATCAGTTTTATAGGTCTCATAATTAATTAAATTATTCAGAGCGTCTACAAAGAAGAAGTTCGTATTGCCAGAAAGAGAGAGAGAGAGGGAGAAAAGTAATCGAAAACTGATGTATACTGAGTGTCAGACATTTCAGAGTATAATATCCAGATTTGATAAGCAAAGCAATACAACATTTAACTTGAGATCATCCTATCTCTTTTTGATGGTTGGTTGTGGGTACCATAGGAGAGCCATATCATGATTAGAGGAGAAGATGCAGACTAGCTTCGCTATCTCCAGAACACGTGTTTTCCCTGCGTGGGCTCAAGTGGTCAGCTACCTACGAGGCTGTTGCGACATCTGAACGGCCGAACCGGAGGAACGAGATTGTGACGTCGGCCGCTGCTTGTGAGAGTATATGACCGCTGACACCGTTATCTTTTTTGGATGCGCCAGCATCCGTTGTACGTGGACAACCGACCGGTGAAAGCCGTAGGCAGCTCGAGCTCTATCCAGTAGACCCTCTCATGGCGACGCCTTATAATAATTTCATTTCTCCTTGATGTTCGTGTATTATGGAGGATTGAATAAAGCAACAGGGTCCTAAGAATCTTTGACAATGACCAGTCGATTCCAAACTAAGGAGTGATTTGTTCATATTTATCTCATTTTGATACGTTCTTAGCGATTTTTCACCTGGTAACAGCTCATCGCCGCTGTCTAGGACGTCGAATATAACCGAGATCGTGGTCAAAAAAATATGACATCAGAGCATCTTCTGTAAGATAAGCGCTTCTAGTTCTCTACCACTCACTTTTCTTGTGCCTGTATAAGTACAAGAAGACGCGACTCGTAAACAACATTTGGTTATACAGGACTTACATTACACAGTAAACGAGACGAGTTTTTTTTTTACTGTCGACCCTACGCCCTGGTTTATTAAACTCAATAATGACGCACGGAAAAGTACTCTACAAACAGTATCCAAGGCAGACCAGTTGTCAAACGCTAACACAAGTCACTCCGAAGCGTAATCCACTCAGAATCGGGCCCTCTGCCAAGGTAATCCGCCAGCGAGTACACAGTCCCTTCAGTAGGAAGGCAAGCACTGACCAGAGTTGTCACGTCTGTGATATCGACTGTGCACAGTAGAGAGCAGCAGCTTAGCACTAAACACATGACTTTAAGGCGACTTTTATTTATTTGTTTATTTAGTATTTACGTTCCTCCCGTTGCGACTGGACTGGTAACAACCAAGCTAACACTTTTCAGCCTTTTGTTTACAAACGAAACGAGTATAAATATACATTTCTGAGGGTAAAAAGTGATTACACACTGTCTGATCAGTGTTGCCCGTAAATCCCTATGTAATGCAAGACTGACAAGTATATATCACGAGAGGTTGAAACATCCCCTTAGAAAAATTTATCAATTACTGTACTGGTTAACCCCTTACGTTATTTGATTTTCCAACAGCTGAGCAGAACTGAACGTACTCAGACATTTCTCTCTTTACTTATTCTGATCATCACTAAACTGACACACAATATTTTTAGCGCAACGCAATCTGAATTTCAATAATCACTACAAAAGAGTAGATTTCCCCACCATGTTGTAGTTCTGGGTGGAGATCTTAATTTGCCGGATATAGACTGGGAGACTCAAACGTTCATAACGGGTGGCAGGGACAAAGAATCCAGTGAAATTTTTTTAAGTGCTTTATCTGAAAACTACCTTGAGCAGTTACACAGAGAACCGACTCGTGGCGATAACATATTAGACCTTCTGGTGACAAACAGCCCCGAACTATTTGAAGCAGTTAACGCAGAACAGGGAATCAGCGATCATAAAGCGGTTACTGCATCGATGATTTCAGTCGTAAATAGAAATATTAAAAAAGGTATGAAGATTTTTCTGTTTAGCAAAAGTGACAAAAAGCAGATTACAGAGTACCTGACGGCTCAACACAAAAGTTTTGTCTCAAGTACAGATAGTGTTGAGGATCAGTGGACAAAGTTCAAAACCATCGTACAATATGCGTTAGATGAGTATGTGCCAAGCAAGATCGTAAGAGACGGAAAAGAGCCACCGTGGTACAACAACCGAGTTAGAAAACTGCTGCGGAAGCAAAGGGAACTTCACAGCAAACATAAAGATAGCCAAAGCCTTGCAGACAAACAAAAATTACGCGAAGCGAAATGTAGTGTGAGGACGGCTATGCGAGAGGCGTTCAATGAATTCGAAAGTAAAGTTGTATGTACTGACTTGGCAGAAAATCCTAAGAAATTTTGGTCTTATGTCAAAGCGGTAGGTGGATCAAAATAAAATGTCCAGACACTCTGTGACCAAAATGGTACTGAAACAGAGGATGACAGACTAAAGGCCAAAATACTAAATGCCTTTTTCCAAAGCTGTTTCACAGAGGAAGACTGCACTGTAGTTCCTTCTCTAGATTGTCGCACAGATGACAAAATGGTAGATATCGAAATAGACTATAGAGAAACAATTAAAATCGCTAAAAAGAGGAAAGGTCGGTGGACCTGATGGGATACCAGTTCGATTTTACACAGAGTACGCGAAGGAACTTGCCCCCCTTCTTGGAGCGGTGTACCGTAGGTCTCTAAAACAGCGTAGCGTTCCAAAGGATTGGAAAAGGGCACAGGTCATCCCCGTTTTCAAGAAGGGGCGTCGAACAGGTGTGCAGAACTATAGACCTATATCTCTAACGTCGATCAGTTGTAGAATTTTGGAACACGTATTATGTTCGAGTATAATGACTTTTCTGGAGACTAGAAATCTACACTGTAGGAATCAGCATGGGTTTAGAAAAGACGGTCGTGTGAAACCCAGCTCACGCTATTCGTCCACGAGACTCAGAGGGCCATAGACACGGGTTCACAGGTAGATGCCGTGTTTATTGACTTCCGTAAGGCGTTCGATACAGTTCCCCACAGTCGTTTAATGAACAAAGGAAGAGCATATGGACTAACAGACCAATTGTGTGATTGGATTGAAGAGTTCCTAGATAACAGAACGCAGCATGTCATTCTCAATGGAGAGAAGACTTCCGAAGTAAGAGTGATTTCAGGTGTGCCGCAGGGGAGTGTCATAGGACCGTTGCTATTCACGATATACATAAATGACCTTGTGGATGACATCGGAAGTTCACTGAGGCTTTTTGCAGATGATGCTGTGGTGTATCGAGAGGTTGTAACAATGGAAAATTGTACTGAAATGCAGGAGGATCTGCAGCGAATTGACGCATGGTGCAGGGAATGGCAATTTAATCTCAATGTAGACAAGTGTAATGTGCTGCGAATACATAGAAAGATAGATCCCTTATCATTTAGCTACAAAATAGCAGGTCAGCAACTGGAAGCAGTTAATTCTATAAATTATCTGGGAGTACGCATTAGGAGTGATTTAAAATGGAATGATCATATGAAGTTTATCGTCGGTAATGCAGATGCCAGACTGAGATTCATTGGAAGAATCCTAAGGAAATGCAATCCGAAAACAAAGGAAGTAGGTTACAGTACGCTTGTTCGCCCACTGCTTGAATACTGCTCAGCAGTGTGGGATCCGTACCAGATAGGGTTGATAGAAGAGATAGAGAAGATCCAACGGAGAGCAGCGCGCTTCGTTACAGGATCATTTAGCAATCGCGAAAGCGTTACGGAGATGATAGATAAACTCCAGTGGAAGACTTTGCAGGAGAGACGCTCAGTAGCTCGGGACGGGCTTTTGTTGAAGTTTCGAGAACATACCTTCACCGAAGAGTCAAGCAGTATATTGCTCCCTCCTACGTATATCACGCGAAGAGACCATGAGGATAAAATCAGAGAGATTAGAGCCCACACAGAAGCATACCGACAATCCTTCTTTCCATGAACAATACGAGACTGGAATAGAAGGGAGAACCAATAGAGGTACTCAAGGTACCCTCCGCTACACACCGTCAGGTGGCTTGCGGAGTATGGATGTAGATGTAGATGTAGAATGGCCCTGACTAACAATAACCTATACCTTTCATGAATCACTTAACTCACAAAAATCTTCGTTACTCAAACTACTGCAATACAGCGTGCGGCAACACTAGCAGCATATCAGTTCATTATATCCAGTATTACAAATTTACTCTTTCTGATGGACACACGTCCAGATCGACCGTTCTCAAAATTCTGCCATCTCTCTCCCGACATCCACCACTGTTGGCGGCTCACCTCCAACTGCGCAACGCTACGCGCTATTCACATCCAGCTGCCCAACACTACAATAGCGAATATTCCGACAATGCCAACCAGCCATAGACTGCACACAGCACAGCCAGTGATTTTCATACAGAGCGCTACGTGACGTTACCAACATAAAAACCTAAATAGCCTACTTACAAGGTGGACCCGAAGATATGACAGGAGGCGGGGTTATTGTTTTGTCATTAGAGAAGCAATAATAACAGAATCAGTCTGTCAGCAGAACTCAGAGACTTTGTAGGTAGACTAGTCATTGGATGTCATCTGAGTTAAAAATGTCAGCCTTCCTAAAGCTACCCAGGTGTTCTGTTGATGATGTGATTACGAAAGGAAGAACCACAGCTAAACCGACTCCAGGCAGATCTCATGTACAGGCGGACAGGGTCGGTATTTATAAGAAATCGCACGAGATCGACGGAAGGAATCATTGGTGAGTTTCAAAGTGCTACCTCCAGTTCAGCTAACAATGACTGTGCGTAGGGAGTTAAAAAGCATGGGACACAACTGGCCGCGAAGCTCCTCACAAGCGACAAATTTCTGTGGTCAGCGCTGAGCGACACTCGAGTTGGTGTGAAGAGCGACGCCAGCGGGCAGTGTATGACTGGAAACGACTCATTTGGGGCCATGAATCACGCGTGGAGAATGGTACCTGTCGTCATATGTAGTGCCAATGGTGAAGTACAGGTGAGGTGGTGTTACGGTAATGGGGGTGTTCTTCGTAGTTAGGGTGGGGTCCCCCTACGTTTAAGAAAATGCTAAATGCGGGTGAATACGATGGCATTTTACAGCACTGTGTACTGCATACAACAGAAGGACATTTCGGATGCGTTGATTGTATCAGCTTGATAATGCCCCCAATCATAAAGCAGCATCTGTAAAGCAGTGGTTTGTGGACAATAACTTTCCTGAAATGGACTAGCCTGCCCAAAACCCTTACTTGAACCCACTAGAATACTACTGTGATGAGTTAGATCGTAGACATCGCTCCAGATCCCAGCGTCCAACTTCATTACCTACTCTGGTTTCGGCTCTTATGGAAGAATGGGCTGTCTTTCCTCCTCAGACATTGAGACACCGCATTGAAAGTGTCCCCAGCAGAGTTCAAGGCGTTATAAAGGCGAAGAGTGAACACGCCGCATATTAATGTCCACTAATACGTGTTCGAATACTTTTTATCAGACAGTGTATAAAATGCTGAAATAAAGTTTTACACAACCCGCATGTCAGTGAACGCGTGAGCTTCAATTCAGGGAGAACAGGAAACGAAAAATATGAGCCTGATCAACAAAAGGAAATAACTTAACTGTAAAATAGAGACGATAGAATTACCTAAGGTAGCCTGTTACAAAGTGCAAATCTGTGACAGGATCCTCGCTGTCATTCCAATAGTCGAGTAGTTGCTGCTAAAGCCCATCCCACTCTTCGACGGGGGCCCTCGTGTGGGTTATTCAATAAGTAAGGAGGGCTCTTGGACGATGCTGTGCGAGTTTTAACTGGTCTCTAGAACGCTTCGTCTGATTAGTGTCAGCGACTACCACATACTACTCCATTCGGTTGATCTTTGCGTCCTGGAGAAAGGTGTGTACGAGGTGGGCGTAGTATGCTCGTGCGTTATAGCCTCGAAAGAAAGCCCATTGCCGAAATGTTGACAGTACGGCTGGAAAGCAATTTGGAGGATCCTGTCTCGATATTGCGCAGTCCTCACATTACCTTCGACAGCGATGAGAGTTGTCCGACAACCGTGCATGATACAGGGGAAAACTCCTTGCTAAACTCGTGGAAATCTATAAGACATGCAGTGGTACCTGGCCGCCCCACAATCTTCTACGAGGATGGTCAGGCGTCAGACAAACCCTGTACTTGTCAGTGGAGAGAACAATACGCCTTTGATTCAGGTTCCGTTTCAGGCTCTGCCTTACCTATTTCTTTCACTCACAACGGTGCTTGCGTTTATACTGTTGTTCCTAATGATCGCCTTGAGGTCAGATTAATCATGTAGAATCGGTTTCGTACCTTCAGAGTTGACAGAGTTCTCCCATTTGCTCAAAAAGACAGTGCGTAATTATGTTCCATTCTCATCAGGGTGCACAGAACCCGAAATCTATAGGTAGCTGAGGTGTCTACTAAGAAGGAGATAATCAATGTTTTGACTCTGACGACAGCAGCTGATTGTTTAAACGGAGACATTGTGGTCCACGTCGATTCTGCAGGCAACTTGCCAAACTGACAGCCTTTCCTGACGTAAAGTGACAGTGGCTGCACGATTTAACAAGGGGACGACACGGCAGTCGGATTTCCATAATTTTTTATATTTATGGCACGTGAAGTTCAGAACTCAAATATACCTTTCCCAAAGCAGTTTGATGCAGCTCTCAAAAATTTTCGATAAAATGGACTTTGACGTTTTCCGACCGTGTTTAATATGCTAACAGAAGGTAAATGTGGTGTCACCGCTAGACACCACACTTGCTAGGTGGTAGCCTTTAAATCGGCCGCGGTCCGGTAGTATACGTCGGACCCGCGTGTCGCCACTATCAGTGATTGCAGACCGAGCGCCGCCACACGGCAGGTCTAGAGAGACGTCCTAGCACTCGCCCCAGTTGTACAGCCGACTTTGCTAGCGATGGTTCACTGACAAATTACGCTCTCATTTGCCGAGACGATAGTTACCATAGCTTTCAGCTACGTCATTTGCTACGACCTAGCAAGGCGCCATTATCAATTGCTGTTTATCTTGTGAAGCATGTACCGTTAGACTGATGTTCAGCAATTATGGATTAAAGTTAAGTATTCCAGAAGCTACGTACTATTTTGGCTACTATAAATACCTTGTCATTTTCCAGATCTCACGCCATCCTGCGTGAGCTTAAACGCGTGCCCTTCGGCCTCCCGTCCTCGTGGATTGGCTGTCTTGCCAGTCCACAAAAGTAAATATATTTCGACAAGGAGTGTGGCTCTCTGGTAGAGCGCTCGCTCGCTGTGTGTGGGGCTTGGGTTCGATTCCAGGTAGAATCAAATATTGTACGAGAGTTTTCCATCAAGTGTAGAATACACGAGGCGCATCAGACTGGTAATCGCTAGATCGAGTCTCATTTTGGTCATTACTTTTTCCGTTTTTTCCATTCAGTTCGAATACCTACGGCATTTTAATATAAAATTCACGAAATATGTGCTAATTAACACACCTAATAGTTATTTTTATAAAAAATGCACGTCTCTTGTTTCTAGCTATACACGGTCCAGTTAATGTGACCACCACCTATGTTCGACGTCAACGTGCAGTAACCATTCACAGACGGTAAGTGACAGCACTAGCAGTGGAGGCTGTACAAAGCGTGTGTCGGAGGGGGGAGGGGATGGGGGATGCGGAAAACAGTGCAGTCGTTTTCGTAATGAGGAAACGGAGCGATTTATCTGGTGTCCAAAAGGGTATGATCATTGGCTTTCGGGTTAAGAGCGGAAGCATTTCCGAAACGGTTAAGTCTGTAAACTGTTCGCCTGGCGCCGTAGTTAAAGTGTGCCGTGCATGGCAGAGTGGCGCCGTCCAAAGAGGCTGCTGTGGTGCACCCCGAGCCGTAGATAACAGGGGTGAGCGACGGCTGCGGGGATGTGCACGGGCGAATAGACGTGCACCTGTTGAGCAACAGACCGCCCAGATCCGAGGACCTTCTAACAGTGTCTTCTCACCGAGCGTTCAGCGAACGTTGCTGCCTGTGGGCCTCCGCAACAAGCACCTGGGTCATGCACCCATGCTGATTACTGTTCATCAGCGACGAAGGCTGGAATTTGCACGCCAATACAGCAACCAGAATGGCGACAGGTGTCCTTTTCAGATGAATCACGTTTTATACTACATCGGATAGATGGCCATTGGTGCGTAAGGCGCGAAACGTAGAACGTAAACATCGTGGAACTGTCGTCGGTAGGGTTTAGGCCGGATGATGGAGCGTTGTGGTTGTGGAAGGCACAAATACGGTTCTAACCTTGTTGACGATGTCCATCCCGACACGCATTTTGCTTTTCCTCGGCACGATGGCATCTACCAGCAGGACAATGTGACGCATCCCGCAGCTCCCAGTGTACGTGCGTGGTTCGAAGAGCACCTGTATCAGTTTACCTTACAACCCTGGCCACCGAACTCCCCGGATTTAAATCGAATCGAGAATCTGTGGGACCATTTCGATCTACATCTACATCTACATCCATACTCCGCAAGCCACCTGACGGTGTGTGGCGGAGAGTACTTTGAGTACCACTATCGGTTCTCCCTTCTATTCCAGTCTCGTATTGTTCGCGGAAACAAAGATTGTCGGTATGCCTCTGTGTGGGCTCTAATCCCTCTGATTTTATCCTCATGGTCTCTTCGCGTGATATACGTAGGAAGGAGCAATATACTGCTCGACTCCTCGGTGAAGGTATGTTCCCGAAACTTCAACAAAAGCCCGTACCGAGCTACTGAGCGTCTCTCCTGCAAAGTCTTCCACTGGAGTTTATCTATCATCTCAGTAACGCTTTCGCGACTACTAAATGATCCTGTAACGAAGCGCGCTGCTCTCCGTTAGATCTTCTCTATCTCTTCTATCAACCCTATCTGGCACGGATCCCACACTGGTGAGCAGTATTCAAGCAGTGGGCGAACAAGCGTACTGTAACCTACTTCCTTTGTTTTCGGATTGCATTTCCTTAGGATTCTTCCAATGAATCTCATTCTGGCATCTGTTTTACCGACGATCAACTTTATATGATCATTCCATTTTAAATCACTTCTAATGCGTATTCCCAGATAATTTATGTAATTAACTGCTTCCAGTTGCTGACCAGTTATATTGTAGCTAAATGATAAGGGATCTTTCTTTCTATGTATTCGCAGCACATTACACTTGTCTACATTGAGATTGAATTGCCATTCCCTGCACCATGCGTCAATTCGCTGCAGATCCTCCTGCATTTCAGTACAATTTTCCATTGTTACAACCTCACAGCATCATCCGCAAAAAGTCTCAGTGAACTTTCGATGTTATCCACAAGGTGATTTATGTATATTGTGAATAGCAACGGTCCTACGACACTCCCCTGCGGCATACCTGAAATCACTCTTACTTCGGAAGGCTTCTCTCCATTGAGAATGACGTGCTGCGTTCTGTTATCTAGGAACTTTTCAATCCAATCACACTATTAGTCTGATAGTCCATATGCTCATACTTTCTTCATTAAACGACTGTGGGGAACTGTATCGAACTCCTTGCGGAAGTCAAGAAACACGGCATCTGCCTGTCGGGCTATTCCCGCCATGGATGGACCTAGAAACGTAGCACAAATGGCCACGGCCTAGATTCGCCATGGCTCCACATCCTGGTCGGCATCTTCCAGAACCTCATTCTCCCTCTTCTTGCACATCTCGCGCTGCGGAAGGTGGTTATTCAGGCTTGCGACACGTGATCACATTAATGTGATTGGACAGTATATATTGCACACAAAAATCCAGTCTTCAGTACGAAAAAAAAAAAAAAATCTTAACTACCGGTACTGTGTAAGAGATTCTTAATCAAGGTTGTATAATTGAAAAATAGAAATTAATTTTTTCTGTCTTTTTGTATTTTACGCTACACGTAAATGCTGATAGAGCATTCTCCTTTGTCATGCCAGGTTTCGTGCCCGTAACTGCTTTGAGAGAGGTATATTTGTGTTCTGTACTTCACGTACCACAAACATAAAAAATTACAAAAATCTGCTTGCTGCGTGGTTCACCTGTGAGCTTGAAACAGCCTTTGCAATCAGTAGATAGATTGAACATTGTTTGCGATTGGAGATATAGCGCACTCAGCTGAACAGCACTGAAAATTTAGGTTCACTTTTTCCTTCTTGGATATTCATATACCGAGTGGGGTGGATCAGTGCAACTGGCCAAGAAAGCGTGGATTCTCATTTTTTAAGTAGTTTACATGTCGTGACCTTGGTGATGAACGTTTTTCTGCTCAGTGATGACGTTAGTGATGGTAGTGAATCCTGGTAAACGCTGATAAATGGCTCGTGTGTCGAAGGTAGCAGAGAGAAAGTTATACGAAAAAGGATGTGTGGTTCACTTGGAGGAAGCAACTGATTGTTGAGATGTAGGAAGTTGGTAGTGAAGCAGGTTTCATACGGGTACGAAGAACGTGGTATGTAGCCTCTGTTTGGATTGGGACAGATGGGGTTGGCTACAGTTAGTAGGATGAATATATGTTAGGAATTATTAAATGGTTTGGGCGAGGGGTAAGCTATAATTGTCCTGTGAAAGGATATGGAGTGTTTCGGGATAAAAGAAAGATAGGGTATGCTCATGGAGGTGTGGCTTCGGAGCAAGGTTCTCAGCGTAGGGGATTGCTCTAGAATATCATGACTCACGTTGATGGGAGACACAGATAGTGGGAAATGTTCTGCGTATTTAAGAAGGGGCACAGGATATTGGTGGGCGGCCGCGTACAGAAACTGAGGTGCCGTGCATGTCGTTTAAGTATTTGGAACGAATGGTGGGCCCTGGGAGGAGCCGAGGTCCTTGTTATATCTGCATAAGTGAGGATAGGGGAGATGACGCTCTCGGATGTCTTGATAATTGTAGTGGGATTTAGCCCCCGTTTTAGGACGATTGGTAGTGGCAGTCATGTCAGTATATTGTGGACTCTCTTTTAAATAGCTATTAGATGGAGATCCCAAGCAGGTCTGATTAAGTGTTAGTCCTATGTATTTTAGCGTTTTGATTAGGTGGCATGAACATTTATGGACTGTTGGCTAAAGATTTGTAGTAGAAGCTATAGACGTTTCTTTCCCGTAATTATTGGCTGCGATTTTGCATGGCCGATGGAAATATATCAAAGATTACAACAGAAAGTGAAGGGATCGTTGGTGAGAGTGGTGGGTTGCGTGGAAGAGCAAGAAAGTGGTGTCGTCAGCAAACTGGAGTAGGTACGTGAGAAGGAAGGGTATTGGGATGTCACCTGTTTCTGGGAAATGAAAGAGAGGTGATTGGACGGAACCTTGGGGCATGCCAGCAGTTTTGTGGACAATTCGAGGTTGGATGTTATTTATTTTTTATAGAGGATGGTCCGTTAGTCAGAAAAGATGCAATTAGGCGGATGCACTTGACCGAAAATGCATACAGTAATAGCCTTGTTGATTATCTACGTGTAAGAAGAGGGACGATCGACCCTTGTTGTGTTGTTGGCGTAGCAGGTGGCCTAGGTTCAAAAGCTGATCATCAGTAGAAAATTCAAGGCATCTGTGATGATTGTAACAACGATGATGCATTTGATTAGCTGTGACACTACCAAATATACTTCATGTTCTGCTTGCATATTCTGACGAAGGCACTTGAAAACAGTGCTGCGAACTGAAATTGGCTAGATGTGATTATAAGGAATAATAAAAAAGAACTTTAGCAATTGAGGCAGTTGCTTTTGCTTGGATTTCTTGCTGCAGTCGAACTGCAATGGAGTTCAACCTGTCGTCATTCGGTTACGTTGCCCTCCACTATGAGTATCGAATGGTTTGAAAATTCCAGCTCCAAGATGGATACATTTTATTGAAATTATTTGCATGACAATACAAAACTGAGGTTATACAAATGTCGTTCATTGTTGACATGTAATAGACAGGATTAAAAATTGACCTTTAGAAGTTAGTGTGGAATCTCTTTCCACACGATTTGTGTCCGAGTCCGCAAAGAATTACCGAGCGAGGTGGCGCAGTGGTTAGCGCACTGGATTTGCATTCGGGAGGACGACAGTTCAAACCAGCGTCCGGCCATCCTGATTTAGGTTTACCGTGTTTTCCCTAAATCGCTCCAGGCAAATGCCGGGATGGTTCCTATTGTCGCAGAAGAAACTGAGTAGAGCTGTCACCGTAGTGTAGTGGTTATGATAGGAGACTGCTGCATTGAGATTCGTGAGTTCAAAACTCTCCTGAACTGTGAAATTTTAATTTCTATATTCGGTTCGAGTACATTCTAGAAGTATCCACAAATGTCAAGAATCATTGTACTTGTATATATACCGTATATGTTCTGGCCAGAGGCAGTTCGCTCTGCGCTCTTGTATGTGCAAGTGCTGAATAAAACTTAGTTAAGTGAAGTTAGTGTTTGTCATTCATCTAATTACACTTTCTTCTACGTGGCATTATTCTGGTGGAGACGCTAGGTATCGATCCCAGTACCTCTCGCACTCGAGCAGAGGAACTAGGATGAGGTGATACCCTTCGTGACGTTTGCCTACAACACCGCCAAACGAGACACCACAGGATTTACGCCATTTTTCCTGATGCATGGATGTGAGGCGACTACGACGATGGACACATCCTGATGACGTGGACGACGCCTACATCGGCCAGGTGTTAACCAGAGCAGACAAAGCTCGACTTCGCACGCTGCAGGCTCAAGAAAACGATCGCCAAAGGTACGACGCGAGCCACCGCCCTGTTGTCTTCCAGCCTGGTGAAGTCATCTGGATCTTCACTGCTGTTTGTAAGGTTGATCTCTCTGAGAATCTCCTCAGGTGCTACTTTGGACCTTGTAAGGTTGTAAGACAGTTGTCTCATGTTACTTATGAAGTTGAAGATTTCGACCCGACGAAAGGTCAGAGATACTGTCCACGTCCTTCGAATGAAGCCCTACAAGGATCCTGCCACCCAGGGTAAATTAGAAGCTCCAGCGACAGGCAACAAGCGGAAAGGTGACGAAGAGCGCAGCGGCAAAAGATGTTCTACGAAGATCACCACCAGGGCGAACATCAGTCATCGGGAGTCGGAGTTCGCAGGACCGATGACTCGTTCCCGGACTAGGAGGACGTAACGCCGAGACGCTGTTCTCTTAAGGAGGGCGACATGTCGCATAAGAAACTGAGTAGCACAGTCATCGTGGTGTACTGGTTATGATACTAGACTGTTGCATCGAGGATCGTGAATTCAAAACTCACCTGAACTGAAAATTTTAAATTCTATATTCGGTTCCAGTACATTCGAGAAGTATCCACAAACGTCAAGAATCACTGTACTGGAATGTTCTGTAACTGTATATATACCTTTGTGTTCTGGCAGGAGGCAGTTCGCTCCGCGCTCTTGTATGTGCAAGTGCTGAATAAACCTCCGTTAAGTGAAGTTAGTGTTCGTCATTCATCACTATGAAAGGGCACGGCCGGTTTCCTTCCTCATCTTTCCCTAATCAGATGGGACCGATGACCTCGCTGTTTGGTCCCCTACCCCAAACGAACCAATCACCAACCACAAAGAATCAACAGTGGATGCTGGAGGACAGCGACGAACAAGGTGAAAGTCAAGGGAGCTATGGAAAAGGTTTGCACGTGCCTCGTTACAAGTGACAGTGTGAATAGTTGTGTTGTCTGAATGAAGGGCAGTGTCTCGAGCTTTGAAACCTCTCCAGTGTACCTGTAACTGTCCATATCGCTCTCTATACGTAGGAGTTGAAACTTGATATTGCACCCAATGATGCCCCAGAGACACACTTGATGTTTCTCTGTTTTGCTGCACGACAATGTAGCTGTCATACTCTGGCCACTACTACTTGTCCGCCATGCCGCCCCTCTTTGCAGTCGAATTGATTTGTTGCTGGCACAGAGTTCTAAATATCATTTCATATTTTCAGTATATCCTTTCTGTATGTTGCGATTTTCACCAGTTGTAATGTAAATTATTTTTCAGTTACAATAATTATACAGCCAGATTGCAGCAGATCTCTAGGTAGCGCAGTTTTCTGTAGAGTACACCGAATAATTTTGCCATAAATGTATGGCAAACGTTATACAGCGTGAACCCCGAAGTTCACTAACAAAACTTTAGAGATTGTTCGGGGATATTTTCTGAGAGTTTTGATGTAAAGAATGAGTGCTCTGCTGTGGCTTGTTACGGAGTAATTGTATTTCGTTTGATTTATTACTTCCATTTATCTTCGTATTCATACCGCACTGAAAACATACTGCCCGAAAAAAAATGCAGCACCGTCAAGGACAAGGTCTATTTATTGACGAATGATGTGACAGGTAGCTCATCATTCCAGGAGTATACGATAACAAATCAGACCAAATAAACACACGTATCACAGTACAAGCTGTCCAGACAGTCACTTTAGTACATAGGGTTCCCACCCTTGCCCCCTCCCCCCCCCCCCCCCCCCTCCGTTCACTTCTGGCAATAACGCAGGCGTGTATTCTCGCAGGCCAACGAACATAAAGGTAACGAATGGACCCTGCAGTAGGTTGTCCTGAGCATCTTGCTCCTTTTGTTGCAGTTCAGTAATGGTTCTTGCAAGCTCTGGAGAACGAGTATGTTTCCGCTTCATCACGCCCGATACGTGTTAAATTGGCGAGAGATCTGGTGATACTGCTGGCCAAGGCAGTTTTTTTACACCAAGAAGAGCAGAGCACGTTGCGTTCCAGCAGCCAATGTGGACGTGCATTGATCTAATGAAAAAAAAAACACATCATTTCCCCGTCTAGGAAAGGACAGCAGCACGGGAATAACAGCATGTGCAATGCAGCGGGCACTGATTGCTTCACCCCGGAGATACACTAAACGCGACCGCGAGATGTAGCTGATGGAGATCTACAGCGTGAAATCTGCGTGTCGGGAGCGAATGCAATCTGGAGTAGGCAGCTTACCGCGTCTACGTTCATCACTAGTACACAGACAGAATTTACTCTCATCATCGAAGACAACAGAGTTCCATTCGACTCTGCAGTCACTTCTTTCACGATACCAGAGTAGCTACGCTTGCCGGCGTCGTGGTGTTAGTCGTAGTCTGGCCAGAGGCACACATGATCCGAGCAATGGTCTCTGATGACATGTAGGTGCAACATTTAACCAGATTTCGCTCCTGGATGATGTTCAGTTGGCCACTGCTGCTCGCACGATGTGTCGATCTAGGCGTGCAAGTCCAGAACCTGGTCCAAAGGAGTGTTCCAAAGATCACTGCTGAAAGCAGCGACACGCCATCGATACGTTGCGCCCCATAGGTGCACAATGCCGCCCCATTCAAACGGCTGAAGCTGTTGTCCGGGTGGCATGTTTGTAACCTAGAATGACAGTTACAAACACTCTTCCCCTCTAAAGTCAGCACATTTACTGCCTGCAGAGTCATAATACAGGTTGCAAACATAAGTATTATGAGCACCACATGATCGCCGATGACCGTGGCAAATGAATCATTGACTCAATAACCCCTCATATACAGGGTGTTACAAAAAGATACGGCCAAACTTTCAGGAAACATTCCTCACACACAAAGAAAGAAAATATGTTATGTGGACATGTGTCCGGAAACGCTTACTTTCCATGTTAGAGCTCATTTTATTACTTCTCGTCAAATCACATTAATCATGGAATGGAAACACACAGCAACAGAACGTACCAGCGTGACTTCAAACACTTTGTTCCAGGAAATGTTCAAAATGTCCTCCGTTAGCGAGGATACATGCATCCTGGAGAATGGCGTATTGTATCACAGCCGTCCACAATACGAGCACGAAGAGTCTCTACATTTGGTACCGGGGTTGCGTAGACAAAAGCTTTCAAATGCCTCCGTAAATGAAAGTCAAGAGGGTTGAGGTCAGGAGAGCGTGGAGACGATGGAATTGGTCCGCCTCTATTAATCCATCGGTCACCGAATCTGTTGTTGAGAAGCGTACGAACACTTGGACTGAAATGTGCAGGAGCTCCATCGTGCATGAACCACATGTTGTGTCGTCCTTGTAAAGGCACACGTTCTAGCAGCACAGGTAGAGTATCCCGTATGAAATCATGATAACGTGCTCCATTGAGTGTAGGTGGAAGAACATGGGGCCCAATCGAGACATCACCAACAATGCCTGCCCAAACGTTCACAGAAAATCTGTGTTGATGACGTGATTGCACAATTGCGTGCGGATTCTCGTCAGCCCACACATGTTGATTGTGAAAATTTCCAATTTGATCACGTTGGAATGAAGCCTCATCCGTAAAGAGAAAATTTGCACTGAAATGAGGATTGACACATTGTTGGATGAACCATTCGCAGAAGTGAACCTGTGGAGGCCAATCAGCTGCTGGTAGTGCCTGCACACGCTGTACATGGTACGGAAACAACTGGTTCTCCCGTAGCACTCTCCATACAGTGACGTGGTCAACGTTACCTTGTACAGCAGCAACTTCTCTGACGCTGACATTAGGGTTATCGTCAACTGTACGAATAATTGCCTCGTCCATTGCAGGTGTTCTCGTCTTTCTAGGTCTTCCCCAGTCGCGAGTCATAGGCTGGAATGTTCCGTGCTCCCTAAGACGCCGATCAATTGCTTCGAACGTCTTCCTGTCGGGACACCTTCGTTCTGGAAATCTGTCTCGATACAAACGTACCGCGCCACGGCTGTTGCCCCGTGCTAATCTATACATCAAATGCGCATCTGACGACTCCGCATTTGTAAACATTGCACTGACTGCAAAACCACGTTCGTGATGAACACTAACCTGTTGATGCTAAGCACTGATGTGCTTGATGCTAGTACTGTAGAGCAATGAGTCGCATGTCAACACAAGCACCGAAGTCAACATTACCATTACCTTCCTTCAATTGGGCCAACTGGCGGTGAATCGAGGAAGTACAGTACATACTGACGAAACTAAAATGAGCTCTAACATGGAAATTAAGCGTTTCCGGACACATGTCCACATAACATCTTTTCTTTATTTGTGTGTGAGGAATGTTTCCTGAAAGTTTGGCCGTACCTTTTTGTAACACCCTGTATAACACGGTATACCTAGGTACCTCTGAATACAGTTCTTGAGGCAGTGCATCCGCACTACAGTACAAATATGTGTGTCTTGTTCAGTAACAAACTTGTTCCGTTCACTTTCGCTTCTTATTGTTAACAACAGCTAATGCCCAGTCACTCTTCTGCTCCAAGATTCCATTCAGAACTGCTTGATTCTGCCTTGTTCTTTTTTACGGCTGTGTTACTTGTGTTAAACACGTAATACGTTAACAGTGATACACAGCAAATGGATGTGTTTACTGATGAAGAGCCAGCCGATGCAGGTATTGTTTAAGGGTTCAGTGAATGCAGTTGAAGAGCAGCACAAAGATGCCATGATGAGCTGTTCAGTAGTGATAGAAACCGCATCAGCCCGCTTCTGCATCCGAAACTTTAGCAATTCTTCATCAGTGAACCAATAAATACTGGTATGTATGACTGTAAAATTACAGTTTACACTGCCGGAAAACGTAACACGAGTTAGAAAAGAGCATTACTGAATTCATGTTCCAGGGAGCAGATTAAAGTAGAAATTACTGTTGCCAACGGCAATAACCGTGAGTGAATGGAACAAGTTTGCTTCCAAACAAGACACACAGCTCCTGCCGTCGACATTTTCACTATCAGCAGTTATTTTCATTGAAATACAGACACAGATATCAATAGGGATAATATATTGAACGAAATGTAAGTTACTCTGTAATGAACCACCGGACACTAAGGACCCCTTATACTAAAATATTCAGAAAATATCCCTGAACAACCTCCTAACTTTTGTCAGCGGAGTTCACGTTCACCCTCGAAAACTGTGAGACGACAAAGGATTTGCAAAATACGAAAGGAAAGTCTGTAAATGGCTGCTATGGGATTCAGCCAGGCGTAACTGCAGTTAATCTACACACACGTTGGAAAATTGAAATGAATGTATCAGCCCTTTTAACCAAATGGCTGCAAAAAAATGGTTCAAATGGCTCTGAGCACTATGCGACTTAACTTCTGAGGTCATCAGTCGCCTACAACTTAGAACAAATTAAACCTAACTAACCTAAGGACATCACACACAACCATGCCCGAGGCAGGATTCGAACCTGCGATCGTAGCGGTCGCTCGGCTCCAGACTGTAGCGCCTAGAACCGCACGGCTACTCCGGCCGGCCAAATGGCTGCACGTGTTTGTATAAAAGTATCTTTCTGGATTTCTTGTTAATGATTTTTTTTTCTTGCGAGCGTACACGCTAAGAAAAAAAGGAAAGAAAATAAACACGACACATCACGAAGGAATTATCGGAATGGGAAAGAAATCGATAGATGTGATGTGTATGCGCAGACAAACATGTGACTACAGTTTCGAGAAAAAATTGGCTGAATGATTCAAGAGAAAGTTTCACAAATTGAGCAAATCAATAACTTGTTGGGCCACCTCTGACCCTTACGCAAGCAATTATTCTGCGCGGTATTGATTGATAGATTTGTTGGATGTCCTCCTGAGGGATATCGTGCCAAATTCTGTGTAACTGACGCGTTAGATCCTCAAAATCCCGAACTGGTTGGGGGGCCCTGCCCATAATGCTACAAACTTTCTTAACTGGGGAGAGATACGGCGACCTTTCTGGTCGAGGTAGGATACGGGAAACACGTAGACAGCGGGCGGGCATTATCTTACTGAAATGTAAGCCCAGGATGGCTTGCCATGAAGTGCAGCAAAACGGGGAGTAGGATATCGTCAACGTATCGCTGTGCTGTTAGGGTGCAGCGGATGATAACCAAAGGGGTCCTGCTAAGAAAAGTAATGGCAAACCAGACCATCACTCCTGATTGTCGACAGTCATAACCTTGTTCACTGTCTACGTATAAGAAGTGGGATGGTCGACACTTATTGTTTTGTTGGTATATTAGGTGGCCTAGCTGCAGGAGTTGATTGCCTGTGGAAAATTCACGGCATCTGTTATGATTGTGACAAAGCTGATGTATGTGATTAGCTGAGGCACTACCAAATGGAATTCCGTTTCGAACGGAGCCCCGATGGCCAACGAAGTCGTGTCTGGAGACGGCCCGGCAGTGGAATACCAGCCTGGCTGTCGTCCGCCATACGGCCCAACTGCTGGGAGTGATGGTCTGGGGTGCCACTTCTTTTCATAGAAGGACCCCTTGGCTGTCATCTGCTGCACCCTTACAGCACAGCGGTACGCCGAAGATATTCTATACCCCGTTTTGTTGTCCTTAACGACAAACCATACTTAAGTTATATTTAAGGATGATAATGCCCACCCACATACGGTTACAGTTTCTACTGCTTGTCTTCGTGCTTGCCTAACCCTACCCTGACCAGCAAGGTGTCGCCGTATCTCTCCCAAACTGAGAAAGTTTGGAGCGTTGTGGACAGGGCCTTCCAACCAGCTCGAGATTTTGACGGTCTAACTCATCCATTGGACAGAATTTGACTCCATATCCGTCAGGAAGACATCCAACAACCCAAGTGCTTGCATAATGGCCAAAGATGGATTAAAGAATTATTGACTTTCTCAATTTGTGAAGATCTTTCTCTTGAATAAATCATACAATTTTTTTGAAATTGTAATCATTTGTTTGTCCGTACTCATAAATCTCATCTACCGTCCCATTTGGATAAATCCTTCGCGGTGCGTCGTTTTTTTTCTTTCAGGTTTCCGCAGAAGTGGCATCAATACTTTCAGCTTCTACACATGGCGAACAAGGCGCGCTGTGGTGATACATAAAAGCACTACTGGCAACCAAATTGTTCCTTACAGTGCTCTGTAATTACATTTGGTAGCCCCATTCGTCAAATAAAACAGTTCCTTTACTGCCTTTGAATTTTTCACCACTGATGTTCCCTGTCGTTTTACAGAACTGGCTCTTATCTTGTGGCCATGATCTGCCTCTCTCTTAACTGACAATAATTCTACATTTTTTGTTGGAGTTTCTTAAGAATACTGTCGTAAACAAGCCAACATGTTACTTACCTGAGCCACTACTGCCTTCCATCGCTTGGCTGTCGGGACTATGACGCTGTCATCCATGTCGGCTGCTGCACAGCACCCTGCGGACATAAATACCACGGTATGTCATTCGTGTCCACCTTACAATTTATCATAGGTCTTGGTCACTGCCTGCAAGTCTTTCCATTTAATAGCAGTTAGAGGGTTAACGTTACAGTGAAGCGGATTGTAAAATACTGATTGCATTACAGATTTTTATTAAGGTGCGTAAAGGATAGAAAAGTTTTCCTGAACCTGAGAACTGTATCTTCCAGTGAGGACTAACATTTAAATCACGGTACGTTCACCTGCCAATCTATGTCAACAACATCGTAAACCATGCTTTAAGAAGATGAGTACAAGTGCCGATTCCTCGAAGTGCTTTCACTGCTTTCTAATCTTTAGGTTAACGAAAATTTGACAGCAGTTAACAAATATTCAGAATCACTTTCTTCTCGACAAAATGGAGCATGGACATTAAAGAAAGATCACGTTACGTGTTATTTAGAACACATCTTATCTTCTGAGTATTCACTGTTTTGACTAGTACCGTATACCAACCAAAATCACTTAAAATAAATGCAAATACATCTATTTAAAACAGCAGATAAAAATTCGCTTCATGCCTTCCTAAGAGAGAGTCTCCATTCCATCCAAGCTAATTATATAAGTGTAGACCAGATATGGCTCAAATTCAAAGATACAGTATCGACAGCAATAGATAGATTCATACCGCATTAGTTAATAAGAGACGGGACTGATCCACTATGGTACACTAAACACGTCAGAACACTGTTGCAGAAGCAACGAAAAAAGCATGCCAAATTCAGAAGAACGTAAAATCTCCGAGATTGGCTAAGTTTCACAGTATCTCGAAATTTAGTGCGGACGTCAATGCGAGATGCTTTTAATAGTTTCCACAATGAAACATTGTCTCAAAATCTGGTAGAAAACCCAGAGATTTTGGTCGTATGTAAAGTACACCAGTGGCAAAAAACAGTCAATATCGTCACTGCGCGATAGCGATGGAAACGTTACCGATGATGGTGCCACAAAAGCGGAGTTACTAAATACAGTTTTCCGTAATTCCTTCACGAAGGAAGATGAAGTAAATGTTCTAGAATTCGAAACCAGAACAGCTGTTAGCATGAGTGACATAAAAGTAGATATCTTAGGTGTTGCGAAACAGCTCAGATCACTTAAGAAAGGCAAGTCTTCCGGTCCAGATGGTATACCAATCAGGTTCCTTTCAGAGTATGTAAACACAATAGCGCTTTCTTAGCAATCATATACAACCGCTCACTTGACGAAAGGTCTGCTCCTAAAGACTGGCAGGTAGCACAGGTCACACCAATATTCAAGAAGGGAAATAGAAGTAACCCATTGAATCACAGACCCATATCACTGACCTCAATTTGTAGTAGGATTTTGGAGCATATACTGTACTCAAACATCATGAATCACCTTGAAGAAAATGACTTATTGATACATAACTAACACGGATTCAGGAAATATCGTTCTTGTGCGACACAGTCAGCTCTTTATTCCCATGAAGTAATGAGTGCTGTCGACAAGGGATCTCAGATCGATTCCATATTCTTAGATTGCCAGAAGGCTTTTGATGCCGTTCCTCACAAGCGACTATTAATCAAATTGAGTGCATATGGAATATCGTCTCAGTTGTGTGACTGGATTCGTGATTTCCTCTCAGAAAGGTCACAGTTCGTAGTGATAGACGGTAAATCAACGAGTAGAACAGAAATGATATCTGGCGTTCCGCAAGGTAGTGTCATAGGCCCTCTGTTGTTTCTGATTTACATAAATAATCTAGGTGATAATCTGAGCAGCCCCCTTAGATTCTTTACAGATGATGCTGTAATTTACCTTCTAGTAAAATCAGCAGACGATCAGTTCCAATTACAAAATGATCTAGAGAGAATTTTTGTATGGTGCGAAAAATGGCAATTAGCACTAATCAAAGAAAAGTGCGAGGTCATCCACATGGGTACTAAAAGAAATCCGGTATATTTTGAGTATACGATAAATCGCACAAATCTAAGGGCTCTCAATTCGACTAAATACCTAGGTATTACAATTACGAGCAACTTAAATTGGACCACATAGATAATATAGTGGGGAAGGCGAAACAAAGACTGCGCTTTGCTGGCTGAACACTTATAAGATGCGACAAACCCACTAATGAGACAGCCTACATTACACTTCTCCGTCCTCTGCTGGAATATTGCTGCGCGGTGTGGGATCCTTACTAGGTAGGATTGACGGAGGACATCGAAAAAGTGCAAAGAAGGACAGCTCGTTTCGTGTTATCTCGCAATAGGGGTGGCAGTGTCACTGATATGATACGCGAGTTGGGGTGGCAGTCACTGAAACAAAGGCGGTTTTCTTTGCGGCGAGATCTATTTACGAAATTTCAATCACCAAATTTCTCTTCCGAATGCGAAAATATTTTGTTGACACCCACCTGCGTAGAGAGAAATGATCATCGTAGTAAAATAAGAGAAATCAGAGCTCGAACGGAAAGATTTAGGTGCTCCTTTTTCCCACGCGCCATTCGTGAGTGGAATGGCAGAGAAGTAATATGAAAATGGTTCGATGAACGCTCTGCCAGGCACTTAGTGTGAATTGCAGAGTAACCATGTGGATGTAGATGTAGATAGCGAAATGGCATGCAGGGGCAACACAGTTTTGGACAGCATGATAAAGGACAAGCGAATAACTACAAAGATAAAGTAGCTTTTACATTCACATTTAATTACTGACTGTTGCATTCTTTCGTGTTTAATTTTTGCATCACAGTTTTTACGGAGGAAGGCAACGTGCACAACATGTTTTGAAACTTCGTTTGCGAAAATAACGTCCAGAGTACGTTTTGGACATGAGACCTCATAGACTATATGGGAGTGAAGGATCTATGATCTCGATAGTGCACAACAACATTCAAATTAGTAATGCGCTTACCGGCATGAAGTACTTTGATTTAGCGGATGTAACATCGGAGTAAATTAACATTCTAAGAAAGACGTAGCGTTCTTCCTGTCAAGTACCCTCCCAGGTTTGTTAACACGAAATTCAAGCAAAGGCCATGAATACTGAATTTAAAATAAACTAATAACAAATAGAACGTCATAAAACATAATTCTTTGTAACTGTAATGTTAAACCGGGTATTCAACATTTCAGTTTCAAGAAACCGACGTTGCTTCCAGAGCAGAATTACAGCTGCAGGATCGAGATGTATGCCACTTGTAGAGTCACATTTTTTTTTTTTTTAAGATGATTATTTATAAGGCGCTACTTGAAGAAAACAAGTTCACCTCTGCAGCTACGTCATCAGCGCAGCCGACTGCCATGCGGAGGACCCAGGTGCGATACCCGGTTTTTCCAGGGACTTTTCCTTGGCGGAAAGACTGGAACGGGTTGCACTCAGCCTCGTGATCTCAATTGAGAACTACTTGACCGAGTAGTAGCGGCCTCAGGCCAGAAAAACTGAGAGCAGGGCGCTGACCCCAGTCGAGTTTACACTTTTACTTAGAGAAATTCAACAATACACTTAGAAATTAACAAGATTAATCTACATCTATACTCATTATAAAAATGGGTCGATGTATGAACGGTTCCACGTCTCCTAAACGACTTGACCTACCTGAATTAAACTTGGAACAAGTATCACTTACTGTCTGGAAGGAATCGCTGTCGGGGTAAGAACCAACTATCTATCAAAGGGATTGAGTTTGGGGGTGAAAAATAGTGCAACCCACGATGTATGAATACCCAGATTTTATTCATACAATACTTAATGACTTTCGATAAACTTTACAAATAATTGTAAACCTTTACGAAACGTTTTCTCGTTGACAACCTCAAAACATAATGAAAGGAAAAAATTATGTCGTCTACTACATTTTCGCTGTTCATGCAGTAAAACTGCCTCATTATGCACGAGCTTATAATTTACATTGAAGTGCCAAAGAAACTGGTATAGGCATGCGTATTCAAATACAGAGATACGTAAACAGGCAGAATACGACGCTGCGGATGGCAACGCCTATACAAGACAAGTGTCTGGCGCAGCTGCTACAATGGCAGGTTATCAAGATTTAAGTGAGTTTGAACGTGGTGTTATAGTCGGCGCACGAGCGATAGCCACAACATCTCCTAGGTAGCGATGATGTGCGGATTTTTCCGTACGACTATTTCACGAGTGTACCGTGAATGTCAGGAATTCGGTGAAACATCAAATCTCCGACATCGCCGCGGCCTAAAAAAGATCCTGCAAGAAAGGGACCAACGACGACTAAAGAGACTCATTCAACGTGATAGAAGTGCAACGCTGGACCATCAACAAGTGTCAGCGTGCGAACCATTCAACGAAACATCATCGATATGGGCTTTCGGAGGCGAAGACCCACTCGTGTACCATTCATGACTGTACGACACAAAGCTTTACGCCTCCCCTGGGCCCGTCAACACCGACATTGGACTGTTGATGACTGGAAACATCTTGCGTGGTCGGACGAGTCTCGTGTCAAATTGTATTGAGCGGATGGACGTGTACGGGTACGAAGACAACCTCATGAATCCATGGTCCCTGCATGTCAGCAGTGAACTGTTCAAGCTGGTGGAGGCTCTGTAATGGTGTGGGGCGTGTGCAGTTTGGAGTGATTTGGGACCCCTGCAGGTGACACGTACGTAAGCATCCATTCATGTGAATTGTGCATTCTGACGGACTTCGACAATTCCAGTAGAACAATGCGACGCCCCACAGTCCAGAATTGCTACAGAGTGGCTCCAGGAACACTCTTCTGAGCTTAACTGTTCCACTGGCCACCAAACTCCCCAGACGTGAACGTTACTGAGCATATCTGGGATGCCTTGCAACGTGTTGTTCGGAAGAGATCTACACCCATCGTACTCTTACGGATTTATGGACAGCCCTGCAGGATTCATCCCTCCATCCCTCCATCACTACTTCAGACATTAGTCGAATCCATGCCACGTCATGTTGCGTCACTTTTGCGTGCTCGCGGGGGCCCTACGTTATGTTAGGTAGCTGTACTAGTTTCTTTGGCTCTTCAGTGTATCACATATTTACCCCTAACTTTATTCGCAACACATTTTGCGGACAATATTCATGTATACTACTAAATTTACCAGCATTTTATATCAAATGGTTCAAATTGCTCTGAGCACTATGGGACTTAACATCTGAGGTCATCAGAACTACTTAGTCTTAGGTGGAGATTTCAATTTACCAGATATAGACTGGCACACTCAGATGTTTAGGACGGGTGGTAGGGACAGAGCATCGAGTGACATTATACTGAGTGCACTATCCGAAAATTACCTCGAGCAATTAAACAGAGAACCGACTCGTGGAGATAACATCTTGGACCTACTGATAACAAACAGACCCGAACTTTTCGAATCTGTATGTACAGAACAGGGAATCAGTGATCATAAGGCCGTTGCAGCATCCCTGAATATGGAAGATAATAGGAATATAAAAAAAGGGAGGAAGGTTTATCTGTTTAGCAAGAGTAATAGAAGGCAGATTTCAGGCTACCTAACAGATCAAAACGAAAATTTCTGTTCCGACACTGACAATGTTGAGTGTTTATGGAAAAAGTTTAAGGCAATCGTAAAATGCGTTTTAGACAGGTACGTGCCGAGTAAAACTGTGAGGGACGGGAAAAACCCACCGTGGTACAACAACAAAGTTAGGAAACTACTGCGAAAGCAAAGAGAGCTCCACTCCAAGTTTAAACGCAGCCAAAACCTCTCAGACAAACTGAAGCTAAACGATGTCAAAGTTAGCGTAAGGAGGGCTATGCGTGAAGCGTTCATTGAATTAGAAAGTAAAATTCTATGTACCGACTTGACAGAAAATCCTAGGAAGTTCTGGTCTTACGTTAAATCAGTAAGTGGCTCGAAACAGCATATCCAGACACTGCGGGATGATGATGGCATTGAAACAGAGGATGACACCCGTAAAGCTGAAATACTAAACACCTTTTTCCAAAGCTGTTTCACAGAGGAAGACCGCACTGCAGTTCCTTCTCTAAATCCTCGCACAAACGAAAAAATGGCTGACATCGAAATAAGTGTCCAAGGAATAGAAAAGCAACTGGAATCACTCAATAGAGGAAAGTGCACTGGACCTGACGGGATACCAATTCGATTCTACACAGAGTACGCGAAAGAACTTGCCCCCCTTCTAACAGCCGTGTACCGCAAGTCTCTAGAGGAACGGAGGGTTCCAAATGATTGGAAAAGAGCACAGATAGTCCCAGTCTTCAAGAAGGGTCGTCGAGCAGATGCGCAAAACTATAGACCTATATCTCTTACGTCGATCTCTTGTAGAATTTTAGAACATGTTTTTTGCTCGCGTATCATGTCATTTCTGGAAACCCAGAATCTACTATGTAGGAATCAACATGGATTCCGGAAACAGCGATCGTGTGAGACCCAACTCGCCTTATTTGTTCATGAGACCCAGAAAATATTAGATACAGGCTCCCAGGTAGATGCTATTTTTCTTGACTTCCGGAAGGCGTTCGATACAGTTCCGCACTGTCGCCTGATAAAGTAAGAGCCTACGGAATATCAGACCAGCTGTGTGGCTGGATTGAAGAGTTTTTAGCAAACAGAACACAGCATGTTGTTATCAATGGAGAGACGTCTACAGACGTTAAAGTAACCTCTGGCGTGCCACAGGGGAGTGTTATGGGACCATTGCTTTTCACAATATATATAAATGACCTAGTAGATAGTGTCGGAAGTTCCATGCGGCTTTTCGCGGATGATGCTGTAGTATACAGAGAAGTTGCTGCATTAGAAAATTGTAGCGAAATACAGGAAGATCTGCAGCGGATAGGCACTTGGTGCAGGGAGTGGCAACTGACCCTTAACATAGACAAATGTAATGTATTGCGAATACATAGAAAGAAGGATCCTTTATTGTATGATTATATGATAGCGGAACAAACACTGGTAGCAGTTACTTCTGTAAAATATCTGGGAGTATGCGTACGGAACGATTTGAAGTGGAATGATCATATAAAACTAATTGTTGGTAAGGCGGGTACCAGGTTGAGATTCATTGGGAGAGTGCTTAGAAAATGTAGTCCATCAACAAAGGAGGTGGCTTACAAAACACTCGTTCGACCTATACTTGAGTATTGCTCATCAGTGTGGGATCCGTACCAGGTCGGGTTGACGGAGGAGATAGAGAAGATCCAAAGAAGAGCGGCGCGTTTCGTCACTGGGTTATTTGGTAACCGTGATAGCGTTACGGAGATGTTTAATAAACTCAAGTGGCAGACTCTGCAAGAGAGGCGCTCTGCATCGCGGTGTAGCTTGCTCGCCAGGTTTCGAGAGGGTGCGTTTCTGGATGAGGTATCGAATATATTGCTTCCCCCTACTTATACTTCCCGAGGAGATCACGAATGTAAAATTAGAGAGATTAGAGCGCGCACGGAGGCTTTCAGACAGTCGTTCTTCCCGCGAACCATACGCGACTGGAACAGGAAAGGGAGGTAATGACAGTGGCACGTAAAGTGCCCTCCGCCACACACCGTTGGGTGGCTTGCGGAGTATCAATGTAGATGTAGATGTAGATGTACTTAAACCTAACTAACTAAGGACATCACACACATCCATGCCCGAGGCAGGACTCGAAACTGCGACCGTAGCGGTCGCGCGCTTCCTGACTGACGCGCCTAGAACCGCTCGGCCACACTGGCCGGCCATTTTATATCATTTTACGACACGTAGTTCAAGAGATATGAAGTCGTCTACATTGAGATGGGTGAAAAACTGCCTCATCAGACATAACGTTTTAATTTATGACTTCCTTACTCCTAACTCCATTCGCAACACATTTCGCAGGCGGTAGACACATATACCACTGGATGTATCTGCAAAATTATATATTTGTACGACACATAGCTCAGAACATATGAAGCAATTAACACTGAGATGCGTGAAAATGAAAATGCAGGACGAAGTTTGCTAAAGATGCAGGTGAAATACGTGTAAAAACAGGCATAGAATTCGTTAAATATATGTGAAATGTATTTGAAATGTACACACGCGTGCAAAGTCATAAAGAGCTCATCCTAAACCTCTGGAACGATGTCAATTAAATTTGGTACATATATTAGTTACAGATCTGGAAAGAAATACTGTGGTGGTAAGAAATAGCAGCCTCCTATTGGCGTGAGGGTGATAACGTTGAGGGTGAAAGAGGAGGGAGGAGATGGACAGACAGAGAGGGGGGAGGAGGGGACGGAATGAGGGGGGGGGAGGAGCAGATGGACAGAGAGAGAGGAGTACAGAGAGAGGAGCAGGCGATGGATAGATAGTGAGGTGCAGGCAGTGTACATAACAATGTAGTAGCAACAGTGTGTTGACAATGAGTCAGAACCATAGGCAGTGTTAACATCAAGAAGGCAAAATGATTGAGCATGCGAAAGATAATGAGCATGTAGTTTGCGTTGTGGGTAAGCAGGTGGCACGCTTTGAGTCTGTGGTAGCATACTGGGAAACCTCAGTTTTTCAAAATAAATCGTCTACGAAATATTTGTACGAACAATTCTGGAATACAGCTCGAATGTGAGAGATCATTTTGCGGCTAGAGCAACACAAAATATCATACGTACTCGAAGACAAGAGGTATGATTGGTCATAGGCTCATTTGTGAGCATGCAGAGTGTAACAGAAATAATGCGAAACCTGAAACGGTAAGTGGTTTGAAAATGAAATTTAAAAGCTCACAAATATACATTTAAGAAATGAAGGAAGAATGGAAGAATTTGGGAATTTTTGCTGCTCCATGAAAATCACGGAGCCAATGTTGTATCAGTAATAGTATGTGTGTAGAGGCAGTAAGTTTTCCCATGCTCCAGCCATGAATGGAACTGGAAGAAACAATAGTGTGTTACAGAACAAAAAGAACTTTCTGCTAAGCAATTTGTAGAGGATACTCAGGGTTTCAGATAAATAATGGAACAAATTGAAATGGATATGTCAGGGGCCAAGGGAGCAAAATCATATTGCCTGAAAACCTCTAATTTCTGGACAATAGCTACCCACACGATCGAAATATGACATTTACATGCTTCTATCACGCCAACATTTCAAACTATCAGTTCGAAACACTTTACACCATTACAGTTAAACTTACGGAACCGTGTTGCATTGATTACTTTAGTCTTGCTATCATTCTAGGTACATCAAGAATGCTATCAAATGCATTAGTAACCCGATTCTGCAGATCATCTATACTGCTCGCTGAGGTAATGTAAGCCATACTGTCGGCATACCTTCACAATCAAAATGAGCCGTGATGAGATGAGCGAGAACGCTATATCGCAGGTCAACTGCGCCAGTTAACTGGTCATAATACCACTATTTGGTTAATATTCTTTCTTATTGAACGAATTTTGATATGATTTTATCGATCGCTGTGTTTTGCAAAGGACAATGTTCCAAAAATTCTATCACCATTTGCGTTTTTATGCCCTAACAACAGCCGTGTTTGAAGACTAACTTATAAAAATTTTGTTCTGCGTGCTTGTACAAACAGTACGATCTCTTCTTATTGCCCAAACATGCTTTACTGCTTTTGTGCCCTCGCCCGTGGGTCAGCTTTTTTTCAGGCCTGGAAAGTAAAACATGTTTTACGGGATTATTTCTGAACGAAAATTAAGTGTAAAATATTTTATATTTATCGTAATCATTACCTTTGTCTCTAAAAGGTTATTTTGAAGGACTTTACTTAAATGGTTGTATAGCGTGTCATCTGCAACAACATATGTTTTTTTTTATAATTTGTTGGCAAGTTAGCAAAAGTACATTTTTAACCATAGTTTCGTTGCACACGCAAACAAACAAACACACACACACACACACACACACACACACACACACACACGCTGCATGAGAGAGAGGGGGAGAGAGAGAGAGAGAGAGAGAGAGAGAGAGAGAGAGAGAGAGAGAAAGAGAAAGAGAGAGAGAGAAATGGGGAGGAGGGAGGGAGGGAGAGCGAGAGCGAGAGAGCGTACCCGAGAAAGCAGAAGTAAAAGCAATGTTCAAATAATGCGGTTTACTGAACAGGAAAACAGTCAAACGTCGACAGGGGGGAACAGCAAAATAAAAATATCGTGTTTTGGAAAATATCGTGTTTTGGACGTTCAGTGCCCTGACTCGTGAATGCTGTTCACTTAAATAACATTTACTATGTTTCAGTGCCTCTGTCTGCGTCGTCCGATGTGGCCGAGCGGTTCTAGGCGCTTCAGACCGGAACCGCGCGACCGCTACGGTCGCAGGTTCGAATCCTGCCTGGGGCATGGATGTGTGTGATGTCCTTAAGTTAGTTAGGTTTAAGTAGTCCTAAGTTCTAGGGGACTGATGACCTGAGATGTTAAGTCCCATAGTGCTCAGAGCCATTTCAACCATTTTGAAGCCTCTGTCTGTAAGAGATAAACATGCCTATCAGGACGGAGATACGAGAAAAATTATAAGTAACCACAACATATCTTCGCGCATATCATAGATGTTCAAAGGTATATTCCGTCGAAATAGAAGGGTTTATGGCCATAAAATTGTATATTCTTTTTCGTCTTGGTTCCCTAAGTTTCTATCGTAATTTATCTGATATCTTCTTTACTGCATTTCAAAGAGTACCCAGTTATTGGCTGTCTTCTTTTCAAGACTGTCTCCAAACGGTTGACAACTTCAGTCTTCTAGTCCATGTTGTCTGCTCACTAACAGGCGAACGGCTAGCCATGAAGGGGTTCGTATGTGTTGTTGAAATATGTAACGAGGCTAGCTGAACCAGGAAGCAATGGAAGCACGACTGCACTTGGCAGACTATTACGTTAGCTGGTGGCTGGCCTTGTGCGAGAGAGAATGTTAATCCGCTTATATAAAAGCTGCATGTTTAGTTATATAGGGTGAACCCGAAACCCACTTATAAAACTACGGACATCGTTCAGGGATCTTTTCTGAGTATTTTTGTAAGGGACTTGTTGGTCTCCGGTGACTCGTTACACAGTAATTCCATTTATGCGTAAACACCACTCACAGATTAAGCCTTAGGCCTGTTCCGACTGTCCAACTGTTGCCTACGAGGCTGTACGAGGAGCGATCTATGATCGTGGGACGTGAGTTGAGCATGTCACCAACCCCTCCAGCCGTCTTTACCGTACATGAACACTGATGATGTCGCTGTATCCTCATCTGGGCTCACAATGGAACAGTGGGCCCCGTACTGGACCTCAGAAGAATCCAGGGAGGTACTGGGAATCGAGCACTGGTCCTTCCATATCGAAGGCAGCAGTGCTAACCATTTCTTTCCTTCTTCATTTTGTTCGTTGCATTTGGTCGGCGCGGGCATACAACTAACACTACAGGAAAAACAAACCTGAGACAAAACCGAGCAGTACTTCATGTAAGCTTGAGGGTGAAGAATAAGTGAGCATGATTTCATATTGCAGTATCAAGTACCGTGACTAAATGGAATAAGATTTTTTCGAAACAAGACACACAGCGCATACCGTCCAAATTTGCTCCGCAGTGCAGGCGTTTTTAATGCAATACAGATACAATCGTAAATCCTACTAAGAAATCAAACGAAATGTAATACATTAGTGTAGTGTCTGTATCGGCTGGCCGGGGTGGCCGAGCGGTTCTAGGCGCTGCAGTCTGGAAGCGCGCGACCGATACGGTCGTAGGTTCGAATCCTGCCTCGGGCATGGATGTGTGTGATGTCCTTAGGTTAGTTAGGTTTAAGTAGTCCTAAGTTCTAGGGGACTGATGACCTGAGATGTTAAGTCCCATAGTGCTCAGAGCCATTTGAACCATTTTAGTGTCTGTATAGAACTTTACAGACACTGTCAAATACAGACACTGCACTAATGTATTTCATGCCAAAGCCGAGGCAAGCTGATGAGAAAACTGTGTGTGGTTTGGGATCTTAAGAGCGCTCAACGGCGAGGTTATCAGCGCCCTAACAGTGATTAAAATAAACGAACGTGGATATGAACGAAAACTGTCGTACACGCATGCACACGAAATGACCACACAATTACTCTATCGCACAGGCACTCTCACATGCACTAAAACCAATGAGGAGGCAAGATAGCTTATCGAGAAATTAAAACAGACGGAAAACAAAACACAGAAGAGCTAAAAGAACAGCACAGGGAAATGTGACTGGCTGACCACTATCAAAAATCTTGGGTGAACCAGCCACCCTGTTGACACATTAAAAACATCTCCCTAAAATCTTGTTAAAAACGTGGAACAATTCGCAAAACTTTAAAACGCGAACCACATTAGTTTGATCATTGCACAAAATAGACTGCAGATCCGCCGGTAGATCCGCTGCAGTCCACTGGTCAGCAAATAAAATGCAGCGAGAAAACTAAATAAGTCTCTCCCTGAGCGGGACTCACATAATTATGCGAGCACTGTGGGAAGCAGACAATGGAACACTTGGGATTTTGGAGGTGTCCGTAAAGTGTGCTCAAATAGCCGAAAGTGGTAAGGCGACTGCTCGCGAAAAAGGGCAATTCTCGTCACAAATTTTCTTTGTTTCCAGTAAACTCTATAGCTGCGGTGGTACCGTATTCGCAAATTGCGAATACATTTCATGACTCTGTAACGAGGTACAGGAGATCACATGTTCCTTATAATAAAATACTCAGAAAGTATTCCTGAATATCCTCTGAGTTTTTGTGGCGGAGTTCGGGTTTGTCGTGTATATTTATGGTTAATTAAACGAAGGAATGTCTTCTTGAATATCGGATGTAAAAATAGGCTGTAATCGTTTACGATATTTTTCTGCAATGTCCAGTTCTTCAGCAGCCGGTTTATTTAGCTTAGTATTTTCATTTAACATCGTCTCCATTGTCAGCCATTTGTACAAGGGTCTCGTCCACTCTCTTGGTGGTTGTTTCGAATGCGCAGCAGACGTTTCGCTGGAAAGTCCTTTCACCTCCTCCATACTGTCACAATCACTCCCGGTGCGATTTTCATATTTTTGGAGCCCAGAAGAAAGATACTCATGGCCGTCGATTTGCTTCGGACGAAGAGGTGCACGCCTGTGTACAATCATGGTTCCATAGGCAACAACAAACGTTTATCCATGAAGGCATTCACCATCTTCTCTAACAGTGGGATAAATTTATTAGGAGTTACGGTGATTACTTTTGAAATAATAAACAATTTATTTACTTTTTCCATCTGTCTCATTTTCATTTGACTGGCCCTTATACTTTAATTCTTTCTCCGACACGATTACGTAATGAATTTCCCGAAAGCGTCACAGAATTTTTCTGGAAAAAATGAGGTGTGGAACTTTCAGACTGAAAATTTTTGATTTCAGAAAAGCGAAATTTATACTTCAAAGATTTTTGCTGTGCCCTTCCAGCTCTTTTAAATCCATTTGCCCTAAAAACCGTCAGGAGTCAGAAGTCCTGTAAACAAAGTAGATAACATGTATTCAGTAAAATAGCTTGTAATATTGCTAATTTGTGTTCATTTTCTATGAATATCAAGTTCTCTAAGCATATGTAGTTTTTATTTTTATTCGATGCGCAGCTCTCGGGAGTTATCTGAGGGCTGCTCGTCATAAGGACATACTGTTTCGATGCATTCACAGGAATACAACGCCGGCCGGGGTGACCGATTGATTCTAGGCGCTACAGTCTGGAACCACGCGACCGCACAAAGAGAGAGAAGGAAAGAGACTAAACACGAAATGCGACGAAACAGACATCTCTCCAAGATTAGAAACTTAGAAATCAGCACGGGGGAGCTGTAACTATATACAGCCTGCACTTATAGAAAAAGTGAGAACGTAGTGGCTACAATTGGGCATAGCTTTTGCGTTGGATGCTAAGATAAAGGAACTTCAACTGAAAACAAAGAAGAAAGATGGCAGTGATAAAAAAATGATATGTTTCTGTATCTAGCGTGACATACTCACCGAACGACTAAATTGCTAATTATCGTCTTTCCTGGATATGTGTGATGTCCTTAAGATATTTAGGTTTAAGTAGTTCTAAGTTCTAGGGGACTGATGACCTCAGATGTTAAGTCCCATAGTGCTCAGAACCATTTGAACCATCGTCTTTCCCCGACCTTTATTCCTTATCTTCACGCCGTCGGCATGTTAATTTTCGAATTTGCGAATCATGTGACCGAAGCAGGACGTAGGTAACAGCCCGGTATTCACCTAATCGGATGCGGTAAACCGCCTAAAAATCACGTCCAGTCTGGCCGGCACAACAGCCCTCTTCGTTAATCCGCCGGGCGGATTCGGTCAGGAATGGCGTACTAGCGTTCACGACCATCCGGGCGGGTTGCTGAATTGCAAATTCTATTTCTATAATATCTGAAATTCAGTCCTTGGTTGGTAGGTATAAGGAGAAAGATTAGATGAAATTGAAGATTCCTTTAACTGTACGAAACTTTGTCAGTAACCCGTAGGCAATGTTGTATACCAGCGGCGCTGTCGGCGTGTGACATGGACGAATACCCTGACCTACCGCTGGGAGTAAATGTTTACGACCGGCAAATTGTTATCTGGACTTTAAATGCTGTTGCTACAGTACCTTTCGAACAGCTCTTCGACTAGACCGTTGCAGTGCTCACGAAGGATTTACTTGCGATGATTACCTATTGCTCAAGTCTCTTGTACTTCTGTGGTACTTTTGTTTGGTGACAGTAAAAGAGTATCGCAGACTCTTTGGCATGCAGATACACCAAAGGAGAATGAGCACGATCAAAGACGTTATCAGCATAGAGCGCTGATAAGGGCACTGCGAGAGATGATTCAAAGCACTCGACTAAAAACAACATACTAAGCTGAGCCCACATAAACTGTATCACATTTATTAAAATAAAATATTCCGTTATTTCGAGCCCGTTTTGAGTTATTACGCATTGCAGACATACCAGCATAACGTCGTCCAACATAATTCAAGTAATCATCCGAATTTCAGCGATTTCATACCGTACGGAATGAAATGATCATATGGCATTGATAGCCGGGAGTCTCCACCTGCGAAAGTTCGGCATCCGAGTTGCAAGTCTTTTCACTCGACGCCACATCGGGTGACTTGCTTATCGATGATGATCATGAAGACAACACAGCTCCCAGCGCCCGAGCGGAAAAAAACTCCGACCTGGCTGGGAATCGAACTCGGGCCCACTGCATGCTGGTCAGACGCGCTGAGGCGTGCTGTTAGAGGCGCCATGTCATTGACTGGTAGGTTCGAGTCCTCCCACGGGCATGGGTGTGTGTGTTAGTCTATGGACCGATGACCTCAGCAGTTTGGTCTCTTATGAATTCACACACACTCAGACGCGCTGACCACTCAGCTAAGGGTGCGGACTTTTTACGTCGCGGACAGGAGGGAGGCAGAGTATTCTTCCCGAAGAATTCTCTAATAAGTTGCCGTAATTACATTCACTCTCTTCCAACCTCACTCGCGATCACCCACACCATCACATTGTCTCACTTCCTTTAAATAGCTCAAATACAGCTACAAATTCTAAAACTGTCAATCACATTGGATGTAGTATAAGAGGAAAGCTAAAATAATTACACAGCAATGTGTGGCTGGCTGACGGCGTACAAAAAACAGGAATGAGCCAGCCACCCTTACACCTCATTAGAAACTACTTCTGAAAATTTTAGGGAACAAGTCAGGCATTGCACAGATCCTTGAAATTCTTTCCACACTCATCTCACTATCAATTAAAATATAAGGCAAGTCTGCCGGTAAATTTTCCGCGGCTCTGTTGTCAGAATATGAAAACACAATGAAATATGGCGGACAGTAATCCGTACGCCACAAGCCACAAGCACTACACATTGGAGAGTCCTCTCGCCAGAGCAAGAAGTCGCGCGTTTTAGGACGTGTCCTACGAGAAGACGCGTTAGGACGTCATCATGTCTATGTGGTATGAAGGAGGTACGTTAAGGCCGAGCTATTGACTTTACTGGTAGGTTTACCTATCAGTTTGGATTCCGTAGAAACACTGGAACACGTGAGGCAATACTGACCTTACGACTTATCTTAGAAGAAAGATTAAGAAAAGGCAAACCTACGTTTCTAGCATTTGTAGACTTAGAGAAAGCTTTAGACAATGTTGACTGGAATACTCTCTTTCAAATTCTAAAGGTGGCAGGGGTAAAATACAGGGAGCGAAAGGCTATTTACAATTTGTACAGAAACCAGATGGCAGTTATAACAGTCGAGGGACATGAAAGGGAAGCAGTGGTTGGGAAGGGAGTAAGACAGGGTTGTAGCCTCTCCCCGATGTTGTTCAATCTGTACATTGAGCAAGCAGTAAAGGAAACAAAAGAAAACTTCGGAGTAGGTATTAAAATCCATGGAGAAGAAATAAAAACTTTGAGGTTCACCGATGACATTGTAATTCTGTCAGAGACAGCAAAGAACTTGGAAGAGCAGTTGAACGGAATGGACAGTGTCTTGAAAGGAGGATATAAGATGAACATCAACAAAAGCAAAACAAGGATAATGGAATGTATTCTAATTAAGTCGGGTGATGCTGAGGGAATTAGATTAGGAAATGAGGCACTTAAAGTAGTAAAGGAGTTTTGCTATTTGGGGAGCAAAATAACTGATGATGGTCGAAGTAGAGAGGATATAAAATGTAGGCTGGCAATGGCAAGGAAAGCGTTTCTGAAGAAGAGAAATTTGTTAACATCCAGTATTGATTTAAGTGTCAGGAAGTCATTTCTGAAAGTATTCGTATGGAGTGTAGCCATGTATGGAAGTAAAATATGGACGATAAATAGTTTGGACAAGAAGAGAATAGAAGCTTTCGAAATGTGGTGCTACAGAAGAATGCTGAAGATTAGATGGGTAGATCACATAACTAATGAGGAGGTATTGAATAGAATTGGGGAGAAGAGGAGTTTGTGGCACAACTTGACAAGAAGAAGGGACCGGTTGGTAGGACATATTCTGAGGCATCAAAGGATCACAAATTTAGCATTGTAGGGCAGCGTGGAGGGAAAAAATCGTAGAGGGAGACCAAGAGATGAATACATTAAGCAGATTCAGAAGGATGTAGGTTGCAGTAAGTGCTGGGAGATGAAGAAGGTTGCACAGGATAGAGTAGCATGGAGAGCTGCATCAAACCAGTCTCAGGACTGAAGACCACAACAACAACATTGACTTTACTAGGCGCAGCTTATTGTCTGTCGCTTCCATGCTCTTTTCTGCTCATTGACGGATGGTTCAGTACCTCAAAAGTGAGGTGATGACATGTACGAGGATGGCACATTGAACCCTCTCGTTATCGTGGTACGCCCCTTTGGCTGCTACATCTGCCGTTTAGTTTCTCTTAATACCCACGTGCCTTGAAAACCAGCAGAAACACACCTCTTTCTGCAGCCTTTGTGGATGGAGAAGTGCATTCTGGATATTTTGGACTATTTTATCTGAGTACAGAAGTGTTGTGTGTCAACGAAGGTGTAAATTGTCATCGTACTGGTTCCAGATAACAGCAGAAAGTAGACTGCGAATTTCTCGAGTGCTACGACGGCTTAGATCGTCAGTGATACCGAGTAAAGGGTCGTGGTGATTAATACACTGGACTTGTAGTAGGAGAGGAGAGGGGTAGAAATCCCTTTCCAGCCAACGAGATTTTGTTTTTCCACGGTTCCCCTAAATCCCTCCAGGTGAATGTCGGAATGGTTCGTTCAAAAATGCAGGCCAAATTCTTGCCTTAGGCTTGTAAAATGTGAGATTCTTTTATCCCTCATAACCTTAAAGCAAAACCTTCTTTTCTTTTCTCATTGTCGGATATCGTTCAATTCGGTGTTCAAAATAAGCCGTTATCTCGTTCGCCTGGGAAACTACTGTAGGAGAAGCTGCACTGTGGCGAGTGGACTACGCCGTCATATCGCAAGCGGAGCGTTGACACCCGATAGCTGTGGCAGGTGTCGCAGCGAATGCGCGCTCGGCAGTAAAGTGCCTGTTTTGTTCGCTGCTTACTCGACTCGCAGCGTTCCGAGATTTGTATCCACCGACAGACAACTGATACTGATTCGTTTCTCATTTTACAGACTGTCAAACTTCTTGCTCGTGGTGTGTTCGTTTCCGAAAATGGAAATACAAACTCGGCTGAACACCCGGAAGTACACCATCAACTAATAACGCTAAAAAAGTCTCGATCGTATCTGAATTCCATTCCGTTTTATAGCTCCTAGTATTACTTCCACACAAACTTTCTATAAGAAGACAGCTTTTTCAACATATCCTTTAATGTACGAGGGTGGTTTGAGAAGTTCTCGGAATCACTACGGAAGGTCAGCGCTATAGCAACGAGCTGTTCACATGATATTCATTGGACTGTTGCCTGTAAACACATGCCACGTCAGTTCTCTTGGGAGAGAGCTGTGGTGGTGACGTGGTTCTGCTGTTGTTCCCGTGTAGTGATCTGCGACGAAGGAAAAAAATCGAGATTCGAGCAGTGATTAAGTACTTCGTAAAGAAAGGTGTCAAAGCAAAGGACATTCATATCGATTTCCAGGATACATTGGGGGATTCTGCTCCTTCATATTCAATTGCTTCCAAGTGGACAAATGAATTTAAATTTGGTCGGGAGAGCATACATGATGATCCGCGCAGTGGTCGGCCAAGATGTGTCACTACTCCAGAAATCATTGCAAAAGTGCACAAAATGGTCATGGAGGATCGCCGATCGAAAGTGCGTGAAATTGCTCACGCTTGCCGGATGTCATCTGCAAGGGTATATCACATTTTAACTGAAGAATTAGAAATGAAGAAATTATCGGCAAGATGGGTGCCGCGACTCTTGACGCGCGCCCGCATACATGTGCCGTCGTCATGGCAAAATTATACGAACTAAGGTATGGTTGTTGCCATACCCGCCTTCTTCAACTGATATGGCTCCGTCAGACTTCCATCTCTTCCCAAAACTGAAAATTTTTATTGGTGGACGAAGATTCACTTCAAACGAAGATGTGATAGCCGGAGTTGGTAACTATTTTGCAGCCCTGGAGGAAACTCATTTTCGAGATGGGATCAAGGCACTGGAACATTGTTGGACCAAGTGCATTAATCTACAAGGAGACTACATGGAAAAATGAAAAAAAGCTTCAGTGATGTAAATACTTTTTTTCTATTCCGTTCCGAGAACTTTTCAAACCACCCTCGAACAAGATGATCCAAACGTCCGTTAAATTTGAAAATTCACGGAATAACGAAGTTAGGGAGGTAAAAATTGACGCACATGCCAGAAATGACATGGGGTTTTAATGAAACCAAAAACGAGTGTAAAAACTGGCCAACAAATGGCTCTGGAGAGCAATGCACCAGTGACGCCGCGTGAGAGTCGTGTATAAAATGGTCTGTAGTGGGAGAGGTTGTCAGATGCACCAGCAATCGCGGAATGTTGACTTTACCAGAAATGCCACTGTTGGTGAAGCTTTACTATCAGAATGGAGAACCCGCTGCTGCAGCTTTACTATCCTATCACCGTAGAAAGGGTATTAGAACGGGTTAAGGTCCTGTGACTAGTGTCATTGTGGAGAAACTGGTCGCGAAGTTCGAAGCCACGGGTTGTTTAGACGATCTGCTTCGTAGTGGGCGACTTGACAGAAGTGCTACTGCTGCTCGGAAAGTTCAGTGAGAAATGGAGACTTTAGTGGATTCATCTCCGCATGATGAAGACAGCAATCTAGAAGTCGCACATCGCACCGACATTCCACGCACTAGTATTTGGAGAGCACTAACGTGTACCCTCCAATGCTATCTGAACAAAATCCAGCGTCATCATGAACTGTTAGCCACCGATTTAGTGACGCGGAGAACATTTGCGGTGTGGGCGTTTCAAAAAATGGGTAATTATGATGGGCTGATTGTCTAACGTGTTGTGGACCGACGAAACCCGCTTCACACTCCGAGGGTCTGTCAACGCCTACAACTGTAGAATTGGGGCTACCGAAAATTCTAGAATGTTCGTGGAAAACTCATTGCATAACATGAAAGTCACGATGTGGTGACAATTTACCAAATCACTCGTGATCGGACCCTTTTTCTTCGAGGAAATGTCGGGTACTACTTTATGAACTGTCAGTGTGATGGGTGCGAAGTACGCCGATCTGTTAGAGAATCGCATCATCCCTAGCCTGAGTGATAAACAACTGCTGGAAGGCACCACTTTTATGCAGAAAGGCGCCCCACCGCCTATTGCTACATGCGTGAAAAATGTAGACCTCAGTCCATGTGATTATTTGTTGTGGGGTTTCCTAAAGTCGCCAATATACCTCAATCGTTCAACCTCATTAGGGATGCTAAAAGACAACATCCGACGGCAATTTCTTACCATATCGGCTGATATGTGTACTGTTCACAACATTGTCCGTCGACTAAAGGTACTGTTGATTAATGAGGGCCAACATGTTGAGCATTCGTTATAAAGAATATCGTCTTTGCTACAAATCAATTGTTATGCTAATTATTTCATTTATTTCACATGAAGCGCCATCTGTTGGTCATTTTGGGCGCTATTTTATGTTTCAGTAAAAACCCAAGTTATTTCAAGCACGTGTGTCAATTTTTACCTGTCTTCTACATTATTCCATGAAGTGTTGATTTTTCAAATGTTAGCGGGCTTTTGGGTCACACTGTGTATTAGCTTTATCTAAAAGAAGAAGATATAAACATTCGATGAGTGACATTAGCTTAACACAAGAAGTCTGATGCAGAGATTAATAATTGCCTCACCAAAGATGATGATAAATTAAGAACTTGTAAATAAGGTTAGAGGTTACCTTTCCCGAGGTCACTAAACCAAATGTCATATTTTGAATGCGCTCCCTTAACATTACAAATCCAGAATGAATATTCACTCTACAGCGAAGTGAGAGCTGATCTGAAAGTTTCTGGAGGACTAAAACTGTGTGCCAGACGGGGCTTCCGCCATTTGAGGGCAAGTGTTCTACCGACCTTTTCTTGTTTTCTTTATTTCGATCTGTTTCGTCACCGTTAATTCATCAGCGGCTCTGTGCTGATGTCGTATAATATCTTTCAGCTTCACTCAGATTTATTCATTACAGAGAGTGACCAGTTCCCTGACTGAACACGCTGAGTTACCTCGTCTGCATCTATTGAGCTATGGAAGCATGACGCACGACCCGCTCTTACAGCAGGCAGTAGATGAGGTACTGGCGGTAGTTAAGCTCTGAAACCGGCGAGGGGGGGGGGGGGGGGGGGAGTCGTTCTTGGGTATCTAAATTGATAGAGCACTCGGTGTCACGACAGGCAAAGGCCCAGGTTCGAGTACTGGTCCGACACACAGTTTTAGACAAAATTACAAATGTTATAATTTTTAATGAAAATATGGCCGACAGAAGAATAGGATGTTAGTCTTGGAGACATGGAGGATAGTCAGAGCGGGATCAAATGCTCGCGTAGGATAAACGGTTATTGGTCTGGTACGCGGGCCAACATTGACGTCATTTTTGTACAAATTTCAAGATTATTACTCATTCTCAACTCACAAACTAAATGCGAAAACAAAATACGAAAAGACACGAAACAGACGCTACCCGGTTCACAGACAGTTGCTGTAATCAACTTCCCCCCTCCCGCCTGTAAAGAGAGATTCTTTGAAAAGCGCACGGCCGATATCTTTCCCTATCTTTCTTCAGTCCGACCTTGTGCTATATTTGTAATGTTTTCGTCGTCGATGCGACGTTAAAACCCATTCCTAATTAGAGTGTCCGTCAAGAATGTGCAAGACGAGGCGTGTCATAGCCATAGCGCACCCGTTGTACTCTCAGACGGCTTCTCCAGTGTTCTGGGATTTTTACTTCAACAACGCTACGCCTGACATCCTCTCCTAACTGTGAAAGTTGTAGCGTCTTTGCTACAGGCCTGCTATAGGCAGGACATTAGATCTCAATAACAGGAAAATGTACGTTACCTATTTGGAAACTGTAAGCTTCGCCGTTTGACATGCTTATAAGCTGACGTTGGCATGTGCAGATCTCTTAACTTAACCTAGCAGATGCCCGTGGTCTCAGGTCGCGTCACTGCCCTGTAAAGCGGAGGTCGGGGGTCCGGTGCCAACATGGCTTCTGGTATTATGTATTCTGTTGGTATGTGTGCCGCTGAATACATTAGCATATGCACTTCATGCATTGCATTGGATTCGAGTGCCACTTTTTAAATACTTTAGAATGTACGTGGCAAAACATTTCAGCTTAGATCTTCTGTTGAATATCAGCCAAACGGAAGACGACCGGAAGCAATTTTTGTATTTCAAATTAACTTATTCGTATTCAGGAGCAGCTGGGGTCTTATCCCTGAAAGTTCATCGTCATTAAGATTCTACATCGGTTCCCTAAGTCAATGCAGGCCATTGCTGGCAGAACTAACAAATAGGCCCAAATAGGCCACAGCTGCTTTGTCTCCTGATCCTTCTACGACTGAGGTAGTGTTTGTCTCTAGTGATCTCGACGCCGATGTGTCTTTAAATTTCTGCCTTCCTTCTGTCTTTCGTTTACTCCGAAATCGTCTAGAAGAAATCTACTAGTCAGCGCTTGTATGTTGTATGTTTTAGACGGAAGTGAAGAATCAGCTTGGCATTTGCTTGCAACAGTCATAGAAACTAAATGGAAACCACAGCTGATAATCCACAACTTGAACTCGACCCTGCGTCACGTCATATTTAACCACTACAACGAAAGGCAACAGTAACGTCGTCACTGACCAACTCAAATACACTCCTGGAAATTGAAATAAGAACACCGTGAATTCATTGTCCCAGGAAGGGGAAACTTTATTGACACATTCCTGGGGTCAGATACATCACATGATCACACTGACAGAACCACAGGCACATAGACACAGGCAACAGAGCATGCACAATGTCGGCACTAGTACAGTGTATATCCACCTTTCGCAGCAATGCAGGCTGCTATTCTCCCATGGAGACGAACGTAGAGATGCTGGATGTAGTCCTGTGGAACGGCTTGCCATGCCATTTCCACCTGGCGCCTCAGTTGGACCAGCGTTCGTGCTGGACGTGCAGACCGCGTGAGACGACGCTTCATCCAGTCCCAAACATGCTCAATGGGGGACATATCCGGAGATCTTGCTCGCCAGGGTAGTTGACTTACACCTTCTAGAGCACGTTGGGTGGCACGGGATACATGCGGACGTGCATTGTCCTGTTGGAACAGCAAGTTCCCTTGCCGGTCTAGGAATGGTAGAACGATGGGTTCGATGACGGTTTGGATGTACCGTGCACTATTCAGTGTCCCCTCGACGATCACCAGTGGTGTACGGCCAGTGTAGGAGATCGCTCCCCACACCATGATGCCGGGTGTTGGCCCTGTGTGCCTCGGTCGTATGCAGTCCTGATTGTGGCGCTCACCTGCACGGCGCCAAACACGCATACGACCATCATTGGCACCAAGGCAGAAGCGACTCTCATCGCTGAAGACGACACGTCTCCATTCGTCCCTCCATTCACGCCTGTCGCGACACCACTGGAGGCGGGCTGCACGATGTTGGGGCGTGAGCGGAAGACGGCCTAACGGTGTGCGGGACCGTAGCCCAGCTTCATGGAGACGGTTGCGAATGGTCCTCGCCGATACCCCAGGAGCAACAGTGTCCCTAATTTGCTGGGAAGTGGCGGTGCGGTCCCCTACGTCACTGCGTAGGATCCTACGGTCTTGGCGTGCATCCGTGCGTCGCTGCGGTCCGGTCCCAGGTCGACGGGCACGTGCACCTTCCGCCGACCACTGGCGACAACATCGATGTACTGTGGAGACCTCACGCCCCACGTGTTGAGCAATTCGGCGGTACGTCAACCCGGCCTCCCGCATGCCCACTATACGCCCTCGCTCAAAGTTCGTCAACTGCACATACGGTTCACGTCCACGCTGTCGCGGCATGCTACCAGTGTTAAAGACTGCGATGGAGCTCCGTATGCCACGGCAAACTGGCTGACACTGACGGCGGCGGTGCACAAATGCTGCGCAGCTAGCGCCATTCGACGGCCAACACCGCGGTTCCTGGTGTGTCCGCTGTGCCGTGCGTGTGATCATTGCTTGTACAGCCCTCTCGCAGTGTCCGGAGCAAGTATGGTGGGTCTGACACACCGGTGTCAATGTGTTCTTTTTTCCATTTCCAGGAGTGTATATTTACTTCCATATTATTTTATGATTGTTACAGTCTCTCTCATTTACATGGTTCCGTGTTTATATACGAAATGTGTATTCCCGAGTACAGAGAGAAATTTTCATGACGTCCGTGATTCGTTCCTGCAGACAGAAAAGCATTTCCTTGCTAGAAATTCTTCCAGCTTCCACGGAGAAACCTCTTTCCGCTACGTTACTGTGTCATGTTTCTAAGCCAGATTTACAGGGAAGGAACTCGTACAATGTCAGCGATATTTCCGCGGTATATTTTTGACAAGACTTCAGTGTAAAATAAGGATTATCATCAGGGGGATGTGCATTCTGTTATTAAAGTTGTGTGGGACCCAACACTATAGTACTGGACTGATATCGATGTTTACATGAATTACCTTACCTATACTTCGGTTTCCCCCTAAATGTTTTGCTGAATTTTTTAAATAATTCCATGTCTAGTACTATACATATTAATTTTCTTAATAACTGGTTGCTGCTGTCATGTTTTTAATATCTGGTTGCTGCTGTGTATTTAGGAAGTGTTGGAAAGGTCTCCATTTTTAACAATGTATAATGGCTTACAAGTATGGTTCCATAAAATTCTACAGAAAAATCCAACCAGTTGCAATGTGTGAAGTATGTCACCCAGATTGTGGCAGGGAGGGGTTGGAGGAGGTCTACGATAGACGCACACAAGCGCCAGCTACTTATTACCTCACATCTCTGAGCAGTGTACGCCGCAAAGGAAATTTATTTCAGTTAGTAGCGACCTACCGTCTACATTAGTCGAACATCGGATAGAAGAGAAGGACGAAACGCTGGGTTCTCTTCAGTATAGTCCATAAGACCAACGATAATAAAGAGAATAATAAAAAAATGTTATCTCGTAAAATGTCCATAGTTTTGTAGTTCCGGGCACGAAACTTTTAATTTTACTATATAAGATACGGGAAACTCTACCAATCCAACGAGGGTGGTGGTTGAACACAAACTGCTGTAAATGTACAAAAGAATCCACCAATAAATCAATCAAGAATTTCACACAATTAGTATAAAAACAGGGCTTTCGTGATGATATAAGGTGACTATTCAATCACAAAAGAAAGTGCATTCGTAGATGCAGACTATGAATAATGATAGAGATGAAGGAAAAAGCAGATTACATTGACGAACTTAAGGCTCACTCGTGGTGGGGACCTGCAGAAATCATGTTATTTTAAATTGTGGACAATCACAGCCAAACTTCCACATTTTGAAAGAAATAATTCACATTGGCTGTAGAAGACTTTTTATTAAAAGTCACGACCGGCTTCGCGCCACTAGAAGACGCATCCTCAGTAGATAAAGAACTAGTAAAAAGAAACTTTATCACCTAAGGATGCGTCTTCTAGTGGCGCGAAATCGGTCGTGACTTTTAATAAAAAATACTCTACAACCAATGTGAATTATTTCTTACAAAACCTGCAGAAAGTTTAACACATTTCCGCTAAGAATAGAATAATGCTTGATAACCAAATGGTTTAAGGAAACGAAAGGAGTACCACATTTTAATGTATCATACTACAGGCACCTGGCGAATTAGGATCCATCAGTGATCAACTGAAGAGCAATTGGCTCAATTCCTCGCACACGTCCGAGGGCTCCAAAACAAAGATCATGATGTCGTAGACTATATACCGGCAGCAGAGGCAAGAGTCAGAAATAACACGTTTAGACCTGTGCCAGTCTTTCCAGCTGTCGAAAATTATAGCAATAATTTATAATACAGTAGTTTACATGCTGTAAAAACGATGGTCGAAGGCGATAGTGAGAACTATCTAGCAAAAAAATGGCTCTGAGCACTATGGGACTTAACATCTATGGTCATCAGTCCCCTAGAACTTAGAACTACTTAAACCTAACTAACCTAAGGACAGCACACAACACCCAGCCATCACGAGGCAGAGAAAATCCCTGACCCCGCCGGGAATCGAACCCAGGAACCCGGGAACTATCTAGCAAAACTGTAATCTGCACATAGCATATATCAGTCAGATGGAGGCAGAAAACGTTCTGGTTAACCAATTACAGCCAATGAAAAATAATTATATATCTAAGAACATGAAAGGAATCCATTCCTATTCATGGCTCTCGAGCAGTAATGTTTGCGGTTCTCCAATTTCTACGCTAAAATATCGGTAGGCAAATTTCGCACCGTAACCGTGTAAGACAACACGATTATCTCCGTAATTAGTAAAACCAAATTCGTGGATGTGTCTTGATATTAGTACCATATGTGAAAGATGTGGCACACGTATACTGAAGCCCGCAGCGGGTAGTAGTTTCGAAAACGAGGTCAGGTCACCGCTTATCAACACGGATGTTCGCTAAACTGGAGGTTGCCGTATTCCTTCGTAGCTCTATGGATGCTTCATTATTATACAGTGCAGTATGTCAGTGCTTCGCTAGACATTTGTTAGTAATTTGGCAAAGTGGGGCATGTAATCTAGTTCCAAGTATAAGAGTGTTCCTAATGACTGACGACTTCACTATCGATTGACCCATATTACTGCCGTAGAGACATTTACCTTCTGTAAAGCAAAAAATATAGTTCACGTTCAGTGTCGTAGATGCATGAAAACTGATGTAAAGTCACAGTAGAACGGAGGAGTAATTTTAATGTTTAAGACTGGGATCGAGCTAAGCGGCAAAGTAAATAAGACAGAGGGTTGGTTGAAATTCCCGTTAATTTTCTCCGCTTCAAATTTTAAACAATATGTAACTAAATTAGGTGTAATTTTAATAACTGTCGAGCATAGAATTGAAAGAAACAGATTGAGAGAAATGATGGGAGACAGGAAAATAATTTTCAGCTGCAACTCGCCACTTTGTTAATAATTTAATACTACTTAGAAAAAAATAATAATAATGAAAGAGCAAAAAAAAAAAAAAATTCTCAGCAGTCGTGGGTTCGCTGTAGCTCCGACAGCAAAAACCAATGCAGCGCTAAAGACCGTTTCCGTGCGGTGCAGACGTTGCGACGTAAACAGAGTACGGATTCTGTTAGTTGTATTAGCACCTGCACATTTGCAAATGCACATCAACACCATGAGGATGACTTAGTGGGAATGTTCTTGGAAGGAGTTGGATCCAAATAGTCATTTCGCCTACGTGATACAGGCCGTCTGTAATTTCTCGAAATCAAGCCATACGAATGCCAAAGATGGTTTCTTCAAGAAGGCAAACGTTGGAATCCTCTTCATCCTTGCCAGTTCAAACTAGTTATCTGTCTGTAATGTTGGGCCAAAAGCTTGTAACTTATTTTTTTACTTATCAACACATTAGCTTAACGTGTAAGTATCTGCGGCGATTAAAAACAAGTACATAATTACCGTTTTTAGGGAGGTGCTAACTCTGCAGTTACCGTGCGTCACATAGATTGGATTAGATTATATTTCCTTCTTGTAGCGTTTTCGTAGCGGTTAGTTTACGTACTTCATTAGGCAACGATTACTGTTGTCCCGCTTTATTTCTAATAATCCTTCGTGCCTACTTTGTAAAAGACTAACACAAATCGTTCCATCCTCTTCTAAGTCATTTTAGTTGATCTCTGTAATACTTCGCGGATATAGGAGGAATCTTTCGCGACCCAGGTCAAATCCGCTTGGTGGAATAATGACCTTTAGTCTGGTGTACCGCTCAGCCTGAGTGTGCTTTTTAGGCGGTTTTCCGTGCTCGTTTGGACAAACGATGAGATAGTCCTCAATCTATGCCTCAGAAAATACGATACACAAACAGTTAAACTGCGATAACAAACATAAAGAAATCTATACGATCCACAGACAGATGACGTACACGACTTTATAGAGAGGTAGATGCCAATCTTCAGGTTGCCGAAGATAGTAGGGCACTGTGGTGTCTAGATAATCTTGACACCGACCTAGAGGTCATTCTGTGAAGCCCACCATGCTCAGGCAAGTGTGCTTGTCATATTTAACTGACGTCATCATCGGAACTTCCTTTCTCCAAGGTCATTCAGGATATCATGACATCCTGCCACATGCCAAGGTCAAGGAGGGAAGGTTCTACCCACCCCCACAGCACTTCTTGTAAATTTTACATGAAGCACCCCCTCCCTGAGCACCTCCTCCCCCCCCCCCTCCTCCCTGCTCTGCATTTGTGGGAGCGAGACTCGACTGAAGTTCGCATGCATGTCATATTTCGCTGACATCAGCACTCCCCCACCCTGTACCCCAGCAACTTGCATGAGGCACGCCCCTGCCCCACGTGACCTCCACAAGCATGGTATATTTCGCAGATGCTTTCGTATCATACACCATGCACTTGTTACATTTTTCATCAGCATTTTCTTATTATTCTAGGAACACAGACACATTGCACCCAGTGGTAGAGCTCCCCACTCTTTCCGAGCATTTTCTTCAGTGCTCAGATATTTATTATAACGAGAAATTAATTTAAAGTACTCAAACGATATGACGACATCACATGTCAGGCATCATACGAGGGTCACTCCAGAAGAAATGCACACTATTTTTTTAAATCCATTTTTATTCTACATGTTTGAAAGTTTTACAGTGTGTAGATACATCCCTTAGATAGTCATTTCACCACATAATTTCCATCCCTCTCAACTGCCGTACGCCATCTTGGAACCAGCGCTTGTATACCCGCACGATAAAATTCTGGACCAATCTGTTGGAGCTACTGTTTGGCAGCGTGCACAAGGGAGTCATCATCATCAAACCTTGTACCACGAAGAGAGTCTTTCAGTTTCCCAAAGAGATGATAGTCACATGGAGCCAGGTCAGGACTGTAAGGCGGGTGTTTCAGTGTTGTCCATCCGAGTTTTGTGATCGCTTCCATGGTTTTTTGACTGACATGTGGCTGTGCATTGTCGTGCAACAGTAAGACATCCTGCTTTTGCCGATGTGGTCGAACACGACTCAGTCGAGCTTAAAGTTTCTTCAGTGTCATCACACATGCATCAGAATTTATGGTGGTTCCACTTGGCATGATGTCCACAAGCAAGAGTCCTTGTAATCGAAAAACACCGTAGCCATAACTTTTCCAGCAGAAGGTGTGGTTTTGAATTTTTTTCTTGGGTGAATTTGCATGATGCCACTCAATTGATTGCCTCTTCGTCTCTGGTGAAAAATGATGGAGCAATGTTTCATCACCTGCCACAATTCTTCCAAGAAATTCATCTCCACCATTCTCATACTGTTCCAAAAGTTCGCTTCATACCGTTTTTCTTATTTCTTTGTGAGCCACTGTCAATATCCTGGGAACCCACCTGGCACAAACCTTTTTTAACGCCAACACTTTCAGTTTTCTGCAAACACTTCCTTCCCCTATCCCAACGTAGCATGACAATTCGTTCACTGTGATGAGTCTGTCAGCAGTCACCAATTCGTTCACTGTGATGTGTCTGTCAGCAGTCACCAATTCGTTAACTATCTGCACATTGTCTGGAGTGTGTGCAGTACGAGGCCTGCCGCTGCGAGGACAATCCTCAATATTGCCGTGCCCACTTTCATCACGTAACCTGCTTGTCCACCGACTAACTGCACTGCGATCGACAGCAGCATCCCCATACACCTTTTTCAACCTCTTATGGGTGTTTCCCACTGTCTCGTTTTCACAGCACAGCAATTCCATGACAGCACGTTGCTTCTGAGGAACGTCAAGTGTAGCAGCCATCTTGAAGACATGATGTGACGGCGCCACTCACGGGAACAGGTTGAACTAAGTTTGAAAACAAGCGGGAAGGATGTATCTACACACTGTACAACTTTCACACATGCAGAATGAAAACTTTATTTTTACAAAAATAGTGTGAATTTCTTTTGGAGTGACCCTCGTACATCGAATGGCATGTGTCAGGCATCGTGCATCAGGTTCAGGCGTCAAGTAACGAGCACACCTGTTGGAATATATGTTCTGTTATTGGTAGATAGTAAGGCATCACCTCATTATGGTATGTTGGTACAACACGTTATAACCAGTGGTCAAACAATGTGGGTATAAAGCTGCCAGAGAAGCAAGGGACACAATGTCACTCACAGGTAGGCAGAACCAGCTAGTGAATTACGAGTTAATGATCAAGTGATCTGAAGTTAGTAAGGTTTGAGATATAGATGCAAGCATCTATCTGCAACATATTTTTATGTCATGATGCCCACGCAGTTTTTGGTTTTCTGGGCGAGTGTGGAGGTGGGACTGCTTTAGATAAGGCGTGCGTTCTACATAAGTATCCCGTTGTTATATCTATATTATCTAGTAGCCAACGAGCATCTATCTATGGTTTTAACGTTTAATGAAATTATCGTGCTGTGCTACTTGTTGTAGTGGGTGTTATCAGTGACATTTTCGACATTTCTACGACTCTGATACACTATTTCCATAATCCATATATAAATGTACAAATATAAATGTGCTCTTATTGCTTATATAACTAGCTGTGGTTTGTGCAGCTATACGCCACAACACCAAAAACTAATTAATGTAGAGCAATGAAATTACTGGAATACATTTGTCTAGGCAACATATTTGTGATTAACATTTCAAGTTCACAGATTAATATAAGTGCAAGATAAGACATAGCAAATGTGAAAGTGTGGTAGATTGACAACCAGTGTAACTGCCAGAATATTGAATGCACACATGCAAACGTACATGCATTTTGTTGTACAAGTGCTGGATGTCAGTTTGTGGAATGGTGTTTAATGGGTGTTGCACTTGGTCGGTCAATAAAGGTACAATTAATGCTGTTTGTGGATGATGCTAGAGCTGTTCTCTAATGATGTCCTATATGTGCTCGATTAGAGACAGATATAGTGATCGAGCAAGCCAGAAAACATGTCAACACTCTGGAGAGCATGTTGCTTACAATGGCAGTATGTGGGCGAGCGTTATCCTGTTGGAAAACACCCCATCACCCCGTGGAATGCAGTTCATAATGGCAGCGCAACAGCTCAAATCACCAGACTGATGTACAAAATTGCAGTCAGGGTGCATGAAATAATGACTAGAGCGCTCCTGCTGTCATATGAAATCGAATCCCAGACCATAACTCCAGGTGTAGGTCCAGTGGGTCTAGGCAGGTTTGTTGCAGACCCTCAACTGGCCTTCTTATAACCATCACACAGCGATCACTGGCACCGAGGCAAAACCAGCTTTCAACAGAAAACATAACACACCTACACCCTGCCCTCCAATGAGCTCTGGCTTGATACCACTGTAGTCGCAAATGGCGGTGGTTCGGAGTCAGTGGAATGCATGCTTGAAGTAGCTGACTTGTAACAGTTCGTTGTGTGACTGAGGTGCCAACTGTTGCTCAATTTGCTGCTTCATATGCAGTATGATGCAAGCCACACACCAAACATTATGGTCTTCCATCTTAGTAGTGCCACATGTCTCTCTGGAGGCTGGTGTCCTTGCAACTGTACATCGTTATGACCACTGCTCCCATCAGCCATGCACAGTGGCTACATTCCTGCCAAGTCTTTCCGCAGTATTGCAGAAGGTTCCTTCTGCAGCTTCTCATGGCCCTATTACAAGACCTCGTTAAAACTCCATGAGGCGTTGATTATGGTCTCTTTGTCGCCTTAAAGGCATTCATGACTATCACCACCTCACCACCTCTAATCTCAAAGGTAACTAACGCTCAGCACCGTTATAGTGTGTATTTAAAGCAAATCTGATATGCATCCTCATAGTGGCGCTACTAACGCCAATATTATGTGACTGGGGCCAAATTTGAGCAGACATAATCTTTCAGATGTATAAACACGCCTACCAACTTTTGTTTATGTTGCACAACTCATTCTTGGTGCTGTGATTTTTTTTCATCGGTGTATTTGGGTCACCTAACTAGCCGATGCTTATGAGATAACTTTAAGTGATCATCATCAAAGTAGAGACATGGCTGTTTGTAAGGCTCGAGATGTAGATGAAGGCATTTACCTGTAACATATGGTTATACCACAATACCCACTGAGTCTGTAGTTTTCTCTATGAGTGTGGTGGTGAGTGTGCTGACACTCCTTCCACTTGTGCGAGAGGCATCATCAGATGGAGCACGGCAGCTGTGATGCGGAAAGGGGGGTGGTGGCTGCAGAAACTCGTGATGGGTTCCGAGTTGCGTATGGAAGGTAGATCGGCCAGCACTACATCTGAGAATATTGTTCAGGCTGGACGCAGCATGCAGTACAACAACAAGTATTGTTCTCCCTGGATCCAGCATGCACCACATACAGATGTTGGGGATGGATTCACCTGTACACAGACCCGGGTAACAGTTGTGTGGATCCACCTACACAAAAAGTCCTGGATAGTGTTCTGTATGGATTCACCCATGTATGATTCGAGATATCGTCCAAAATGTGGATCTGCCAGTGCTATGTCCAGGGATATTGTTTGGACAGGATCCATCACATGGTACATTGCAGAATATTGTAGTACATCTGGTGATATCTTTTGGGGCAAATCCACCTGTGTAAAGCCCAATGCTTGGGGTGGATCCATCCATACAATAATTCCTGGATAACATTCGTTGTGGATCAACCCACATAAGATCTGAAGTAATGTCCAAAAGGTGGAGCTTCCTGTGTTAGGTCTGTCGCTGCGCACCCCCCCCCCCCACCCCCCGCCCATGCTGCTGCCTCCAATGATGCCTCTGGCATCAGTGGAGGGAGTTTTGAACACTCCCACCTCCACAGTCATTGAGAATACTGCAGACTCCATGGGTATTGTGGCATAAATATACAGGGTGATTCAAAAACAATACCACAACTTTAGGAATTTAAAACTCTGCAACGACAAAAGGCAGAGCTAAGCACTATCTGTCGGCGAATTAAGGGAGCTATAAAGTTTCATTTAGTTGTACATTTGTTCGCTTGAGGCGCTGTTGACTAGGCGTCAGCGTCAGTTGATGCTAAGATGGCAACCGCTCAACAGAAAGCTTTTTGTGTTATTGAGTACGGCAGAAGTGAATCGACGACAGTTGTTCAGCGTGCATTTCGAACGAAGTATGGTGTTAAACCTCCTGATAGGTGGTGTATTAAACGTTGGTATAAACAGTTTACAGAGAATGGGTGGTTGTGCAAAGGGAAAAGTTCTGGACGGCCGAGAACGAGTGATGAAAATGTAGCACGCATCCAGCAAGCATTTGTTCGCAGCCCAGGAAAATCGATTCGCAGAGCTAGCAGAGACCTGCAAATTCCACAATCAACTGTATGGAGAGTCCTACGAAAAAGGTTAGTTATGAAACCTTATCGTCTGAAATTGGTTCAAGCACTGTCTGCAGCTGATAAGATTAAAAGAATCGATTTCTGTGATTTTATCCTTGCTGAAATGGAAACAGATGAATCTTTCGTTTCAAAGATTGTGTTTGGTGATGAAGCAACTTTCCACACTAACGGGAAAGTCAACCGTCACAATGTCTGTATGTGGGGCACTGAGAATCCGCGGGAAACAACTCAGTATGAACGTGACTCGCCTAAGGTGAACGTTTTCTGTGCCATTTCAGCCAATAAAGTTTTTGGTCCCTTTTTCTTCGAAGGTGCTACTGTAACTGGACTACAGTATCTGGAGATGTTAGAGAATTGGCTGTTCCCTCAGCTCGACCAAGAAGCACAACAATTCATATTTCAGCAGGATGGAGTGCCACCACATTGGCACTTATCTGTCCGTAACTACCTGAACGTCAACTACCCGAGGCGATGGATCGGCCGCCAGGCAGCCCGTGACAGAGCTTCATCACTGGCCTCCAAGAAGCCCTGATCTTACCCCCTGCGATTTTTTCTTATGGGGATATGTTAAGGATATGGTGTTTCGGCCACCTCTCCCAGCCACCATTGATGATTTGAAACGAGAAATAACAGCAGCTATCCAAACTGTTACGCCTGATATGCTACAGAGAGTGTGGAACGAGTTGGAGTATCGGGTTGATATTGCTCGTGTGTCTGGAGGGTGCCATATTGAACATCTCTGAACTTGTTTTTAAGTGAAAAAAAACCTTTTTAAATACTCTTTGTAATGATGTATAACAAAAGGTTATATTATGTTTCTTTCATTAAATACACATTTTTAAAGTTGTGGTATTCTTTTTGAATCACCCTGTATATTACAGATAGATGCTTGCATCTATATCTCAAGGAATTGTTGATTACTCCCACCTCCATACTTACTGAGAATACTACAAACTCCATGGCATGAACATAAATTACAAGCAGATTCCTGCATCTATATCTCGAGGATTACAAACAGCAATGTGTACTACTATGTTGATCATGTGATCACTAACTTAAGGTTATATCGCAAGCACTGGGTAGTTAGGTGACCCATATACATTACTACCTTGATGTATAGGTGAGCAAACCACATGCGGTTATGTAAGAAGTAAGAACACTACGTATGGAATAAGAAAAGAATGGATAAATATTGAAGAAATGTGGGAAATGTGACCAATAACACACTCTAAAACATATAGCACAGCACAATAATTTTGCTAAATATTAAAATCATAAGACGCTGCTAGAAAATATATATAACAATACGACACTTACGGAGAATATATGCCTTATCTAAAGCAGCCCCACCTTCACACTCAGCCAGTAAACCAAAGATTGCATGAATATCTTGAGCCTCACAAACTGCAGATTACACTCCTGGAAATGGAAAAAAGAACACATTGACACCTGTGTGTCAGACCCACCATACTTGCTCCGGACACTGCGAGAGGGCTGTACAAGCAATAATCACACGCACGGCACAGCGGACACACCAGGAACCGCGGTGTTGGCCGTCGAATGGCGCTAGCTGCGCAGCATTTGTGCACCGCCGCCGTCAGTGTCAGCCAGTTTGCCGTGGCATACGGAGCTCCATCGCAGTCTTTGACACTGGTAGCATGCCGCGACAGCGTGGACGTGAACCGTATGTGCGGTTGACGAACTTTGAGCGAGGGCGTATAGTGGGCATGCGGGAGGCCGGGTTGACGTACCGCCGAATTGCTCAACACGTGGGGCGTGAGGTCTCCACAGTACATCGATGTTGTCGCCAGTGGTCGGCGGAAGGTGCACGTGCCCGTCGACCTGGGACCGGACCGCAGCGACGCACGGATGCACGCCAAGACCGTAGGATCCTACGCAGTGACGTAGGGGACCGCACCGCCACTTCCCAGCAAATTAGGGACACTGTTGCTCCTGGGGTATCGGCGAGGACCATTCGCAACCGTCTCCATGAAGCTGGGCTACGGTCCCGCACACCGTTAGGCCGTCTTCCGCTCACGCCCCAACATCGTGCAGCCCGCCTCCAGTGGTGTCGCGACAGGCGTGAATGGAGGGACGAATGGAGACGTGTCGTCTTCAGCGATGAGAGTCGCTTCTGCCTTGGTGCCAATGATGGTCGTATGCGTGTTTGGCGCCGTGCAGGTGAGCGCCACAATCAGGACTGCATACGACCGAGGCACACAGGGCCAACACCCGGCATCATGGTGTGGGGAGCGATCTCCTACACTGGCCGTACACCACTGGTGATCGTCGAGGGGACACTGAATAGTGCACGGTACATCCAAACCGTAATCGAACCCATCGTTCTACCATTCCTAGACCGGCAAGGGAACTTGCTGTTCCAACAGGACAATGCACGTCCGCATGTATCTCGTGCCACCCAACGTGCTCTAGAAGGTGTAAGTCAACTACCCTGGCCAGCAAGATCTCCGGATCAGTCCCCCATTGAGCATGTTTGGGACTGGATGAAGCGTCGTCTCACGCGGTCTGCACGTCCAGCACGAACGCTGGTCCAACTGAGGCGCCAGGTGGAAATGGCATGGCAAGCCGTTCCACAGGACTACATCCAGCATCTCTACGATCGTCTCCATGGGAGAATAGCAGCCTGCATTGCTGCGAAAGGTGGATATACACTGTACTAGTGCCGACATTGTGCATGCTCTGTTGCCTGTGTCTATGTGCCTGTGGTTCTGTCAGTGTGATCATGTGATGTATCTGATCCCAGGAATGTGTCAATAAAGTTTCCCCTTCCTGGGACAATGAATTCACGGTGTTCTTATTTCAATTTCCAGGAGTGTATATGATCATTAACTTGAAATTCATGGAGCTGTTCTGCCTACCTGTAAGCGACATCATGTGCCTAGATTCTGTGCCCACTTAACGCCATGTTGTTGCACAATTAGTTATAACGTGTTTTACCAGCATGCCAGGATGAGGTGTCGCCTTACTATCTAACATTAACAGATCTGAAATGGTGTACTGGTTGCCTAGCACCGGATACCTGACACATGACATTTGACACATGAAATCAAATACATAATGCATGGTGCCTGACACATGTGACGTCATCATATCGTTCGAGTATTTTAACTTAAACTATCATTTTAACAAATACCCGAGCACTGAGCATATTGCTCGAAAAGAGTTGGGAGCTCCACCATTGGTTGCAATGTGTCTACGTTTCTGGAATAATAAGATAGTGCTGATGCAAAACGTAGCAAGTGCATGGTGTATGATACGAAAGCATCTACAAAATATAGCAAACGTGCAGAGGTCATGTGGAGCTGGCGATGACACTGACTGGCAGTGAGGCACGAGGCACAAGATGCCGATTTGTTGTCTCAGAGTTCCCAGGACAAGAAGAAAGCAGTTGTACAAAATATAACACGTGTATGGTGTATGAACGAAAGTGTTCGCAAAATATAGCATGCACGAGGAGGGTACGTATGCATGCAGTTGAGTCCCGATCCCACGAATGCAGAGTGGAGCGGGAGGCGGGGGGGGGGGGGGGGGGGCTTGTGGTATGGAGTGCTTCATGTAAAATTTGCAGAAGGTAGTGGGGGTGCGGAGGTCTTCTCCTTGACCACAGCATGTGTCTAGATTATTATGATTCCAGGAATGACCTCAGAGGTTAGCAAGTGCTGATGCTGATGTCAGTGAAATACGACAAGCACACTTGCCTGAGTATGATAGGATTCCCAGAATGACCTCTAGGCCTGAGTGAAGGCAGTCTAGAGCTAGCAACGCCTTACTACTGCCGTCATGTTTCTTTCCACACTGCATACGAGATGTACACCTAGATACTATCGCAACATGAAATGTTGTCGCCCATCGGCTATAACAAGAAATTGAGCCCAGAAGTGACATCAAAGCAGCACGTCTAGCTTGTTATTTGGCCTTTGGCTGAGGTGAATACTGTTAAGGGGTTGAAAATTAGAAAATTTTATTAAAACTCACTCACCTTGCTACAAGCAAGATGTGGTCATTCCAGAGGCAGAGATAAAACCAGGAAATAAATGGTACGTCGCAAGTGGGCCAGACGTCAGCACATTACAACACTGTGCCGAGAGAGAGAGAGAGAGAGAGAGAGAGAGAGAGAGAGAGTGAGTGAGAGAGAGAGAGAGAGATATACACATGATACACATATTCGTTAGCTAGTAAGAGATGTTGGAAGAAACTACCTGTTTCATAAGACCCAGTATCAGAGAACGTACACAGCAGTTACGAACCAGCTAAGCGGATATAGTAGAATAAGGAGGACACATGTGGTCATAATGAAATGAGCATCGCATTTAGACTCACGGTAGCTACCTTTAAGTACTGGAGCTCTCCACCTCTCAAGGAGCTGAACACTGGATCGATGGCGTTCACAGTAATGACACTCGATTCCATGAATACGATACTGTAGCGAATCTACGTCCTAGATACTCCAGAATAGTCTACGAACCAGCCGAAGTTATACCTGAGAAGACGGTCTTCGCCTGATGAACTTCATACCGTTCGCAGCCTGCCGTTGCCGATGGAGAAACTGACTGTCCTCCGACAACACCACATCGCTGAGTGGTGACGGCACGAAATTTCAGCGCGGAAACTAGCAGCAGGGAATCCACGTTTTTCTATTCAACACTTAGGCGCACCCGGCTGCGGAAACCTACCTGGCCGGTAGGAAGGAGATGGGCTGACCACACGACTTTCGACAACACCACATCTCTAATGGGTCATCGAGGGTCAACACAGAATTCGGAGTGGGATCGAGCACGCTCCGCAGCTGGTACGAGACCCTTCGTAGACGCGACGGCAGCACTCACTCGTCGCCTAGGCCTGAGATGAGGAGCTGACTCGGGAACCTTCAGCGGGAATCCGACACGCAGCTGAGTGAGGCGTCGTCTACAAGGCTGGTGTGGAACAAGACGACTGTAAACATGCTTAATAAAAAATTGAACTCTTACAATGCCAGAGAAGATTCGCAGGTACCCAACTGCTAGCCTGACTTCATGCACAGGTGTCTCCGCTTCGCTTGTCCCATCTGTACATGGCTATACATTTAATGTGGAGAATACTGAACAGTGTGCTTGTCAGAAGAAGAACAACAAGAATAGTAGAAAATTAGCCATTTATTATAGTTTTGTTGACGTTCCGCAAATAATGGAAACCGACCATATAAGGTTTCTTTTGTTTTATTCCATGTGTTCTGAAGCCATTTCATTTTTTACGGCTGGTAAGTTTTTTCAGTGAATCATTGTAGACTTATTAACTTTCTCTTATACTGAGGAAATCCTGAAAACGTATTTCAGGACTGATACTTAGGAAAAGTAATACATAAAAAATCTGAAAAAAATTCGCAGTAACAGATTTTCGAAAACGAAACATTTAGTCTTTCTACATTGACACAGTAGTAATAATGCAGGTAACTGGCTGTCCACAATACACATACCAGCTAGATAGCGGTTCTCCATTTCATATTCCATGCCTTAATTTTCGATTACGAATAATTTGCGTTGTGAATGCCAATAAACAGCAATTAGAAAAATCAATCTGTACATAAAAAATGTGCTTTCTGTAAACTGGATGTACTACTAAAAACATATCACACAACATGCAAATCAAATTTTCACATTAACAGACAATTACCAGAGGGGAAGGAAGCGAAAACTGAAAAAAAAGATGACCTATGTTTGAACCCAAGGTATGTGGAAGTGGCTGTCGGGCACAATACCACTTAACCAGCAAGACACATTATTATATCAAATACGATGAGAAGCAGTGTGTTAAGCACTGAATGAATGAGTTCAATGTTTGCAGGGCGACAACTTTTATGATATGACAACTGTTTGGTGATGATAGAATGCCTTTTTTATTCGCTCTTGTGCTAGTAACATAGAAATTGTACACTGCAACAGTAAGTAGTGTTGGAATAATAATAGACACATGGAAATGTTATTGGTTGGACATCACTAAAAGCATATCAACGCACAGAGTAAATGCTTCACATAGAAACAAATAATTAATGAATTTCCGTATATCATTTGTACGATTCCCATTTTGAAAGTTTAGTTTATTTGCGTATTTCTTCATTTATCGGAAATTCTAGAGACTTGAAGCTACCTTCATTACAGTTTTTTTTCAGTTAATAGCTGCACAATCTGGGATTGCTCTTTATTCCCCCAAAAATTACCTAAGTTGTGTTAGGTACATTTATTAAATCCATCATCAATCAAAATTGTCTGCGGCTCGTGGTCTCGGGGTAGCGTTCTCGCTTCCCGCGCACGGGGTCCCGGGTTCGATTCGCGGCGGGATCAGGGATTTTTCTCTGCCTCGAGATGACTGGGTATTCTGTGTCTTTCATCGTCATTTCATCCTCATTCACTCGCAAGTCGCCGTAGTGGCGTTAAAGAACTTGTGGAGCGACGGCTGAACCGCCCCGCGAGGAGTCTCCCGGCAACCAATGCCATACGCTCATAATTATTATCAATCAAAATCTAGTCTTCAAAAATTGGTGTGAAAATCTGGAAAGGAAGGAACATTAGAGTTTAATATCCCGACGACGACGAGGTCACTAGCGAAGCATGGGAAAGGAAATCGGCCGTGCCCTCATCGAAGGAACCATCCCTGAATTTGTCTTGAACAATTTAGAGAAATAATAGAAGACCTAAATCTGGATGGTTGGACAAGGACTTGAACTGTTGTCCTCTCGAATGAGAACCCAGTGTGCTAACCACTGATCCACCTCGCTCGCTATAAAAATCTCGTATGGTAATAGTCGCCGCAGATTAAAACTTACAGCATAATTCTTTTATCGATTTTAAAATACATAAAATAAACCGATAAAGGAGATATACCAAGTCCTATTGTATTTCTGCTGAAAATAATTATGCTACAGAATAGGTATTACGGGCGCAGCCACAAAAGCGTCTACAAAGTTAAATAAAATGAATTTTATAAATCCTAAAAACAGTCGATCCCGGTCGGTGGCATACTCGTTGGGAAAGACTGAAATGTGAAGCGCTCTGTAAACTCAAGCAAGCTCGTCGGATTTGCTTTTCTCTTGAACATTTTCCTTTTTCGGTGTAAGCTCTAGAAGTGGACTTCAGTTATGTAGGCAGACGTATTGTTAATTCATTCATCGAATTCTGTGTTCGGTTTGTACCGGTATAAAGCCTCATTTCGTACTGATACAGTACAGTGATGTGTACTTGCGTTTCGGTTCTAGGTGCTTCAGTCTGGAACCGCGCGACCGCTCCGGTCGCAGGTTCGAATCCTGCCTCGGGCATGGATATGTGTGATGTCCTTAGGTTAGTTAGGTTTAAGTAGTTCTAAGTTCTAGGAGACTGATGACCTCAGATGTTAAGTCCCATAGCGCTCAGAGCCATTTGAACCATTTTGTACTTGCGTTAATTTTATTTTTTGTTTCGTCTAATTTCGTAATGTTACGGCGCAGCTCGCTACATGTTTTGAACCCCTGGCTCATTCTACACGGTGTATCATGTCTAGAATCGAAAAATGACACGGATGAAAGAATACAACAATGGAACAAACAACATTGTTGTAAAAATGTGTCCGTCAAGGAGCCGTTTGCGGGATAAAGGCGACTGACCTCAGTATGAAATTTTGCCCTAGTTAGTAAAATTAATGGTTGGTCAGAAACAGTCTGAAAAGCTTGTAAGGGTTTTGCAGAGTAGACTGTGCTGAGAAATAATTCTTAAGAAAAAATTCTATACTTGCGGAGTTTCCAAGATAATTAGCATTGATGTTAGCCAATCAGGTCGTTGTGTGCGCAAATTCAAGAGGCCCATCAGGAACGGTATCAATGGATGTGATCTTCGACTGACTTCCTAAAAACGCACAAGTGAGCGATTTAAAAATTGGTCATCGGACGGTAGTAAGAATACAAACCGAGTCAAAGGCTGAGCAGTCTCGTGCGTATCGTTTACGCTGTGAGAACAACTGACACTACTTGTATACGGAAGGCCGCTTGGATACGGGCGCGCAACGGCCTGATTGGCTTACTTCAGTGCTAAGTATCTCGGAAAAGGCACACTGCACCGAATTTTTTTCTTAACAGATATTTCTCAGCACATCCTCCACTGCAACACTCTTACAAGTTTTTGAGGCTGTTTCTGACCACTCCGTATATTTTGAAAAGTGAATTTCTCGATCAAGTCTCCAGCTACTTGGAGTAGATGCGTGATGGACTACCAGCACGTTTAGCTGCTGATGCGAGACAACATCTAACAGTATAATATTGGTCCAAGATGTATAGGTCAGGCAGAGCCTGTACCTTGACCTCCAATATCAGTTGACCTCATTTCTCTGGATTTTTCTGTACGGCGTCATCTGACTCCTATTGATATGGTTGAAAAACTAGAGCTGCGAAATTTAGAGACTTGTCGAGACATACGAGATGATCGGAGGCCTTTAAAATGATTCATAGCTCACTGCAGAGACGAGTGCAGTAGGAGGAGGAGGGGGAGATTAATGTTTAACGTCCCGTCGACAACGAGGTCATCGGAGATGGAGGACACGCTCTTATTAGGGAAGGATGGGGAAGGAAATCGGCCGTGCCCTTTCGGACGAACCATCCTGGCATATGCCTGAAGAGATTTAGGAAAATCACAGAAAACCTAAATCATGATGGCCGGATGCGGGTATGAACTGTCGTTCTCTCTACTTCGAGTCCAGTATGCTAACCACTGCGCACCTCGCTCGGTACTAGTGCAGTACGGCATCCAAATGAGAGGACGACGCGTGGGGCACCTTCTTCAACACGTACGGCTCTGCAGTAAATTGTGATATGTTACGTACTGACAGATCCTTGTCTTTCTTGTTATGGTAAGCCATGGGTGAAATAAATAAAGTTCCGCCTTCTGATCATAGACGAGCCAGTCGGGTCCGTCCAACGTCCGTCTTTTACTCTGCAAATGTTCAAATGTGTATGAATTCCTATGGGACCAAACTGCTGAGGTCATCGGTCCCTAGACTTACACACTACTTAAACTAACCTATGCTAAGAACAACACACACACCCATGCCCGAGGGAGGACTCGAACCTCCGGAGGGAGGGACTGCGCAATCAGTGACACGATGCCACTAACCGCGCGGCTCTTGTACTCTGCCAATGGCGTCATCGGATGCGGTATGAAGGGACATGTGGTTTGCACATTGCTCTCTCAATCGTTGTTGGATTTCTTGACATTGGAGCCGCTCTTCAGTTGGACTGAGGCACAGAGTGCACCCCGTAACTGTCCTTCCACGAAGGAAATATCCCTGCCAGTACCGCGAACCGACCACTGCCCCCCCCCCCCCCCCCCCCCCACGTTGCAGTCACCCACACTGACCACTCACCCCCGGAGGCGAACACAGCTGTGCTAACTGGGACAGTATTTCACAATGAAGTTGGTGTCGGCTTCTAACCATACATTCGCAATTATCTCGCGAACGGATAGTTTGCGGACACATGTTTACTGGAACTTTTTTGAGCCTAGTATTGAATGTTTTCATCAGTAGATGTTTTCGCTATTAATCAAGATACAATCTGTATATATACCGAAGTTGCCAGAAAAGGACCAGAACTGAATTAAATTTCAGTAAAATGTTAATCTTTATAGTGAAAATACGTCTCTTTGTCGGTTTAATTCATTTATACATTCTGGAGGCAATCGTTAGAGTTATACTTTCTTCCGGTGTGTTAAAGTTGTGCGTACCTACTTTCATTTGCAGTTAATATGCTCTATTTGCAACACAAATACATTTCTACAGAATTTCTTCAATTTTTTAAAAATTTCTTGAGATGGAAATTGCTACTCTGTAACGGGACCATAAAATTAAAATTAAAATCACGTCCCCGTGCTTATTTAAGCAGTACGGAGCAGAAAATTTGAGCATTCTGATGTGAACTGTTTGGAATATTTACGAAGCGCTCTTTCGTAGTATCTTATGAGCAACGGTTGGCCGGCATGGGGCAATAATTGGCGGCAATGAGACACGCTAATTGCTGGAAGCTGAGAGCTAGCCGGACCAGCCCTGGTAGCGAGCTGGCCTCTGAGGCGGCTCCAGTGCTTACGTACTCAACTTCGTCCAGTTGTGCCTGTACGTTTGTATCGCACATAATTAGAATACGGCAGTAGGATGAAACTTTTTAGTTGGGCTTCAAAGCAATAACGAAGAAACAAACGAGCACCTGCTTTCAGGTGCATTGAGTCAGTTGATGTTATAATTGACACATATTACTATGGATAAAGGAGAGTCTAATGCAATTTCATTGCAAGGAATTGTTAAATCATTGTGTCTAAAATTTATCAATGCCAATCGAAACTTTTAACGCAACAGAAAATTTTTTGAGGGTAAGTGGTACTCAGTATGTAGCGATAAAGATCAGGCTGATGAAGTTAAAGGACATCACGTCAGGCGGTGTTGCGGATGAGCGTAGTTGGTGCATAGGAAAATGTCTACATCTACTTCAACATAAATACTCCGCAAGCCACGTTATGGTGCATGGTGGAGGATACAGTGTAACACTACTAGTCGTTTTCCTTTCTGTTCCACTCGCAAATAGAGCAGCGGACAGACGACGGTCTGTATGCCTCCGTGCGAGCCCTAATTTCTCTTATCTTATCTTCGTGTTTCTTACGTTGAGTCATTGTGCAACCAGATTCAAATGCCGGTTCTCTAAATTTTCTCAATAGTATTTCGCGAAAAGAACGTCTTCTTTCCTCCAGGGATTCCCACTTGAGTTCACAAAGCACCTACATAATACTCGCGTGTTGATCGAACCTAGCGGTAAGAAATCAGACAGCCCGCCTCTGAATCGCTTCGATGTCTGCCTTTAATCCGACCTGGTGGGGATCTCCAAACACTCGAGCAGTACTCATGAATGAGTCGCACTCCCTGATAGGTGAAACACACTTTCCTAAAATTCTCCCAATAAACCGATATCGACCATCGCCTTCCCTTCTACCGTCCTATCGTGGTCGTTCCATTTCGTACCGCTTTGCAACGTAACTCCCAGATATTTAATCGATGTGACTGTGTCAAGCAACACACTATTAATTTATTCCTACTCATCTACATCAACTCAAATTTTTCTTCATTTAGAGACAGCTGAAATGCGTCACACCAACTAGAAATTTCGTCTAAGTCATCTGGTACCCACTTACCGTCACTCATCGAAGACGCCTTCAATACAGATCATATATGTATATATATAAAAAAAAGATCTCTCCTAACACAACCCCCTGGACACCATAGTATCACGAACATCAGACGACTAAATACAGGGTGACAATTATTTAACTATATGAAAAAACATAAATTAGTTACGAACTACGGCGTGCACACACTTTATTCAACATTTAAACGTCACTACAGATATTCAGATTTAGGTTATGACAAGTTCGATATGCCTGCCATCATTGGCGATGATGTGGCGCAGACGAATAGCAAAATTCTGCATGATCCACTGAAGTATCGGAGCATCGATGCTGTCGATGACCTCCTGAATGGCTGTTTTCATGGTTTTGGGGTTATTGCTGTACACCAGCCCCACAAAAAGGAGTCGCAAGTGTTGAGATCTGGAGAATATGGCGGCCAGTCGAGGCTCGTGCCGGTGGCCCCTGGGTAAACTGGAGACAGAAAGCGGTTCCCAAAGTGCTCCTCCAGAACATCAAACACTCTCCTGCTTCGACGGGATCGAGCTCCGTCTTGTATGAACCACATCTTGTCGAAATCATATTCACTTTGGATAATGGGGATGAAATCATATTCCGAAATCTTCACGTACCTTTCGGTAGACACCGTGTCATCAAGGAATATCGCACCGATTGTTCCGTGACTGGACATTATACACCACACAGTCACCTGTTGAGGGTAGAGAGACTTCTCGATCAAGAAATGCGGATTCTCAGTCCCCCAAATGCGCCAATTTTGTTTATTCAAGAACCAATCCAAATGAAAGTGGGCTTCATCGCTACACCAAACAACAACGCGCATACTAATTCCGATCATGACCCGCGGCCAACGGTGCAGTTAGAACGTCCTAACGCAAACCGTTCAGAAGTTATGACGATTTTATTTACTACAGTGCAATGATTGGCACCCTGTATGGAGAGTATGTTCAGGAAAACTGTCAACACAACAAGATCGGTTGGTGTCTCAGAGGAATGTTTACAGACAGCCTACTGCCACAAAAGTTTTATGAAAAACGTCTCAACAAGCTTAACGGCATGTAGTACAAAAACATTCGAATGAAATTAATGTTAAGAACTGATGTCTCGTTTCGGACATAGCTATATGCGGTTGTTCTTAACAGAAGTTGATTCTCTGGAAAATGCAAACTGTCAAAGTGCTTCTATCTGCAGGAAAATGCTACAGAAATACAGCTCAGAGGATGAAACCAACACAATTATGCAAGTCGCGTATGTTCACTGCAAGAAATCGAGTTCTCAGAAGCTATCCCAATCCACATTGTCAGGAGCAATAGCAGTTAACTACCCGCCAGTCAGTAGCACTACTGTATGTGCTAGCTATTACAAGTACTTATGTCGTGCAGCGAATGCATCATTTTTTAAGACTCATTGATCTCATGATTAACGCTGTATTTACGTGTTTCTATGTGTTTCCTTTTTTTTTAATTTACAATCACGCACACACACACACACACACACACACACACACACACACACACACACACACTCACACACATACACACACACACACACACACACACACACACACACACACACAGGTACGCACACGTATACTCACGCGAGCGGACAATGGTTGTGGAGGAAATCGAACATGTCATTTTCAAAGGCTCTAAGTCGGCAAACGTCGTAATTGATCCAAATATGGATGTCAGATGGGGATTGGAACCTTATCTTTTCCGATTGATAATTTGGTGCCTTAACCATTGAGCTACTCCGCTAGGTCACCATGCAATAGCCTATGGCCAAGTATACAGGTTGCCCACTGAAAAGCAGGTCTAGACCTCTGTCTATGAAAATATGTTACTAAAATTTTGTATTATGGTACTGCGGTATACAGATGGCGACAGTACAGTAGAGAAATGCATTCTCTTCCCCTTTATTACAGAACAGAAGCATTAGTAGTGTGCCTAAATAGCCGACGACCGAGTTTCACATAAATAATGTGCTTAACTCGCATCACATTTAAATCGTCCTTGGATGAAAATAAAATGGCAATCATTTATGGTATACATTATGGAAAAAATATGTAGTGTAAATGAGTTGAAGTTTGCTCGCAGCCAGGATCGATTGCTGTTCTGTTGCAATACAGTTCCACAAGTATGTTTAGGCAAGGGTACCATTTGGACATTAAACTGTATTAACCTTTCGTTCACAAAATATCGCGCATGCTAGGTCCGTTCCTTTTTGGTGTATTCTGATCTTTAATACGTTGATGACTTTAATTTCATGACAGAAACCTCAGACCGTTATTAAAAAACATATTGAACGAAATTAATGGCTAAAATTTCTAAAGGTAAGTTTATACAGTTGACAGAACTAGGACATTTAGTACTGTTAAGTTTGTTCGAACCCCTATCAAGTGACAAAACTCAGTCTGATTCTGTGATTCTGGTGAAATATACTTTAGTGAATGAGTCGAACACAGCTTTCGTTTAAAAATCAGTCTTCTTATTGAGCTCCACTAAGTTTTGGGAATCATGGAAAACCTCTGCCTTGATGAATGCACTAAAGACGGATTTCTGCTTTGTCGATTCTGTTACTGATATTAATTTCTTGATGTGTGGATCCACAGCATCGACGTAATTTATGACTGATGAAACCATTTTTTAAAAAAATCACCATACGCTCCCAGTTCTATTACGCAAGATATATGAGAAAGCAAAGGACACGTTTTGCTGTTATGCACATTTGACAAGGAGTGGGAAGCCAATTGTTAAGAGTGTCTTACTTAGATGACTTACTGCAAAATGTGAATGTGTGCTTGGAAGCAGTTTACGAGGTGCAAGACAATATGTGTAAGCTTTCAGTGTGTGTGTGTGTGTGTGTGTGTGCGTGTGAATATACAACGAAAGAGGTCTCAAATATGACACACACATCACCGAAGCAAAGTATTTGAAAATAGCCACCGGCCGAAACAGACCAGTGCAATGAAGGCATCCTGCCTAATAGTAGAATTGACAGCCTACGGTGTTTTTTTTAATGGTTTCATCATTCAACTGTTACGGAGAGTTTTCATGCACGAGAGAGGCTAAAAGAATAAGTCAAGTCATTTGCTAAAAAAAAGAAATCTCTGCTCATTGGGCCTAAATCATAATGGCCTTGCCTAGATATGAATTTAGTCCTTCTCCAGCGCAAGACTGGTGCCTTACGACAATCCCACTTCGCTCTCTACTTTTTTTTTCATCAGTTTTCTGACTGGTTTGATGCGGCCCGCCACCAATTCCTCTCTTGCGCCATCCTTTTCATCTCTGAGTAGCACTTGCAACCTACGTCCTGTAATTTGCTGGATGTATCCCCATCTCTGTCTTCCTCTACAGTTTTCATCCTCTGCAGCCCTCTCTAGGACCATGGAGGGTTATTCCCTGTTGTCTTAACAGATACCCTATCACCCTGCCTCTTCTTCTTGTCAGTTTTCTCCATATTTTCCTTTCTTCGCTGGTTCTCCAGGGAACCTTCTCATTCCTTACCTCATCAGTCCACCTAATTTTCAACATTCTTCTGTAGCACCACATCTCAAATGCTTCTCTTCTCTTTTGTTTACCCACAGTCCACGTCTCACTGCCATACAATGCTGTGCTCAAAACGTATATTCTCAGAAATTTCATCCTTAAATTAGTCTTCTTATTGAGCTCCACTAAGTTTTGGGAATCATAGAAAACCTCTGCCTTGATGAATGCACTAAAGACGGATTTTTGCTTTGTCGATTCTGTTACTGATATTAATTTCTTGATGTGTGGATCCACAGCATCGACGTAATTTATGACTGATGAAACCATTTTTTAAAAAAATCACCATAGGCTGCCAGTTCTATTACGCAAGATATATGAGAAAGCAAAGGACACGTTTTGCTGTTATACACATTTGACAAGGAGTGGGAAGCCAATTGTTAAGAGTGTCTTACTTAGATGACTTACTGCAAAATGTGAATGTGTGCTTGGAAGCAGTTTATGAGGTGCAAGACAATATGTGTAAGCTTTCAGAGTGTGTGTGTGTGTGTGTGTGTGTGTGTGTGTGTGTGTGAAGATACAACGAAAGAGGTCTCAAATATGACACACACATCACCGAAGCAAAGTATTTGAAAATAGCCACCGGCCGAAACAGACCAGTGCAATGAAGGCATCCTGCCTAATAGTAGAATTGACAGCCTACGGTGTTTTTTTTAATGGTTTCATCATTCAACTGTTACGGAGAGTTTTCATGCACGAGAGAGGCTAAAAGAATAAGTCAAGTCATTTGCTAAAAAAAAGAAATCTCTGCTCATTGGGCCTAAATCATAATGGCCTTGCCTAGATATGAATTTAGTCCTTCTCCAGCGCAAGACTGGTGCCTTACGACAATCCCACTTCGCCCTCTACTTTTTTTTTTTCATCAGTTTTCTGACTGGTTTGATGCGGCCCGCCACCAATTCCTCTCTTGCGCCATCCTTTTCATCTCTGAGTAGCACTTGCAACCTACGTCCTGTAATTTGCTGGATGTATCCCCATCTCTGTCTTCCTCTACAGTTTTCATCCTCTGCAGCCCTCTCTAGGACCATGGAGGGTTATTCCCTGTTGTCTTAACAGATACCCTATCACCCTGCCTCTTCTTCTTGTCAGTTTTCTCCATATTTTCCTTTCTTCGCTGGTTCTCCAGGGAACCTTCTCATTCCTTACCTCATCAGTCCACCTAATTTTCAACATTCTTCTGTAGCACCACATCTCAAATGCTTCTCTTCTCTTTTGTTTACCCACAGTCCACGTCTCACTGCCATAGAATGCTGTGCTCAAAACGTATATTCTCAGAAATTTCATCCTTAAATTAAGACTATTAAATACTAGTGGACTTCTCTTGGCCAGGAATGTTACCGCAATAAAATCCACATCCTGTTGTATTATGGCAACGTAAGATGTCTTTTTCTGTTTCGCACTCCTACTGAGTCTCGTCTTCGAAACAACTGCAGATTCAGGCTAATTACACTCAATTACTTCCAACTGATATGGCATTAGCAACTGCATAGCTGTATGTTTGTGAATTGTATGAACACTTATGAAGCGAAGACTGTACTTGTCCGTGAGCTGAGTGAGAATTCTATAAACATTCAAGTAAGTTCTTAAAAGAGCATGGAAAACCCCACAGAAAGTGTACTATGGGTGGCCAGAACTACGAGACGATGTAGATTTTATCCGAGTCACACCATATAGTTCCCATGCCTGAATTACAGATACAGCACGAATGGGCAGTTGAGCTGCAAACGTAGCTATAGACACATTTAGGTAGAACATTCTGTAGACATTTTACTTGCAGGTAGCACAAAAAGTTTTGTAATAAGCATTTTAAAAATGTGGAAAATTGCTAGTGTAGAGAAGAGGTTTGCCTGCTAACAGTTGAGCACCTGACATTTCACGCATGTGATTTTGTAAATGAGACTGTTTATACTAGACGCTCCAGTGTCGTTATCTATGTCCTTGCTTTCAACAGGGAGTCGAAAGTTTATTCACTAAGCAAACCAACGAGGTAACACATGGGCTTTATCTTTAGCACACTCACGTAATTGCTTGATTACTGAAATGCTACAGTAGATCCCTTGGGGACGATCAGAATTTTGTAAGCTGCCCGTAGCTGCAACTAGTAATAATAATAATAATAATAATAATAAACAACTCATGCTGGCACCCTTGTAAGCAAGTATGTTTGAAATTTTCCTTTCTACTCACGCCAACCAATCAGTGGTGTGTAATACTTTACGGACGAAACTTTTTTATGTCCTCCTCATTTCGGTTCTCCCGAAAACAGTAAGCCACCGAACAACCAATATTTCCACTCTATAAACACCAGCGGAAGATTAATCGAACCAAATAGCTACTTTAAAAACTATTGTTTGAATTATATCAATATCAACAACCAAGGAACTACTGTTATTTAATTTGTGCCAAGACAACAAATGTGATATTGTATGCAATCACGAAACACTAAGGGATTACGTACAAGGTGTCCAAAGAATTCAAGAATATTTGCAGTAACTGAAGAGAGCGATTGTCAATATGGCAGTGCTTTTGCCTTAGTGAAGCTCGATCTACAGCAGTCGCAGACCGTGCAAAATTATACTGAGGGGACAAAAGTCATGGGATACGTCCTAATATCGTGTCGGACCTCCTAGTGCAGCAACTCGATGTGGCATCGACTCAACAAGTCGTTCGAAGTCCCATGCACAAATATTGAGCCATGTTGTCTCTATAGCCGTCCATAATTGAGGAAGTGTTGCTGATGCAGGATTTTGTGCACGAACTGACCTCCGCACTATGACCCGTAAATGTTCGGTGGGCGGTGGCGATATGGGTGACCAAACAATTCGCTCGAACTGTCCAGAACGTTCTTCAAAGCAATCGCGAACAGTTGTGGCCCATTGACGTAACACATTGTCATCCATAAAAATTCCACGGTTAACTGAGAACAGGAAGTCCACGAATGGCTATAAATGGTCTCAAAGTAGCCAAACATCCAGAGGATCTTGTCTATTTCGTGTAAACACAGCCAACATTGTTATGGAGACACCACCAGCTTGCACTGTGCCTTGTTGACAGATTGGGTCAATAGCTTCGTGGGATCTGCACCACACTCGAACCCTACCATCAACTCTTACAAACTGAAATCGGGACTCATCTGACCAGGCCACGGTTTCCAGCCCTATAGGGTCCAACCGATTTGATCACGAGCCTGGGGAAGCGTTGCAGGCGATGTCGTGCTGTCAGCAAGGCTCTGGCGTCGGTCGTCTGCTGCCATAACCCATTGACGCCAAATTTCGTCGTACTGTCCTAACGGATATGTTCGTCGTATGACCCACAATGATTTCTGCGGTTGTTTCACGTGGTATTGATCGTCTGTTAGCACTGACCAAATCTAGTAAACGCCCCTGCTCTCGCTCGTTAAGTGATGGCCATCGGCCACTGGGTTGTCCTTAGTGAGCGGTATTACCTGAAATGTGGTATTCTCGGCACGCTCTTGACGCTGTGGATTTCGGAATATTGAATTCTCTAACGACTTCCGAACTGAAATGTCCCATGCGTCTAGCTCCAATTACCATTCGGCATTCGAAGTCTGTTAATTCCTAGCGTGCGGCCATAATCGCATTTGAAACCTTTTCAGACGAATCAGCTGACAGCTCCACCAATGCACTACACTTTTATACCTCGTGTATGCGGTACTCCCGTACCTCGTGTATGCGGTACTCCCGCCTGGGCATATCGCTATCCCATGACTTTTGTCACCTCAATGTATACCAGTGTGTTGGCCTATAATAGCCTTTTGACTTACAATCGTAGTAATTCTAATTAAATCGAATTTATTATTTTTAAATATATAAACTGGACTGTTTAAGTATATATACATTTTGTAATTGATAGTTTAACATCGCGCGGAATAAAATAAAAAAAAAAGTTGGTATCTGTGGGAATCGAACGTGGCTCCATGATTTACCAGTATATGCTTGAAACCACTTTTTCTTTTTTTTTGCATTTTGTTCGTTATGGTTCGTTGTATTTGGTCGTAGCGGACGTCACATGACATCCGATGAAGTTCGTTATTGAGTCTTTAACCCAGTTTTTTATTACAGAGAGCAGCCAACTATCTGGCCAACGGTAAAGTCAATACAACAGCACTTTAAAAATCGCTCATACTCTACGCTTGCACAATACGTGCGGGAGGACGACGGCTCAATCCCGCGTCCGGCAATCCTGATTTAGGTTTTCCGTGATTTCCCTAAATCGCTCTAGGCAAATGCCGGGATGGTTCCTTTGAAAGGACACGGCTGACTTCCTTCCCCGTCCTTCCCTGATCCGATGAGACCGATGACTTCGCTGTCTGGTCTTCTCCCCGAAACAACCCAACCCAACCCCACAATACGTGACACACAAATTTTTAAAAAAATGTTGACGTTTTATTTCGATGTCGGCCGCTGTCGCCGAGCGGTTCTAGGCCCTTCAGTCTGGAACTGTGCGACCGCTACGGACGGAGGTTCGAATCCTGCCTCGGACATGGATGTGTGTGATGTCCTTAGGTTAGTTAGGTTTAAGTAGTTCTAAGTTCTAGGGGACTGATGACTTCAGATGTTAAGTCCCATAGTGCTCAGAGCCATTTGAACCATTTGAAATCCATTTCGGTAATTTATGGCAAATGACTGATTTCCGATTACATGTATGTTCAGAACATTATCTTCCCTTCCTAAAACCACTTTAAAATACATCTAAATTACTCTCCACTGTTTTTCTACTCTGTTTAGTGTAATCTTAGAAAATACATTATATGTAACAGGTTGCAAAGAATTCCTCTGCAGTTGTTAACATTTTGTTTATTGCCTTTCTTGTATAGTAGATGTGCCAAGGCCACATTCCCTCTGCTGATAAGATGTGGAATAGACGTATCAGAAGGACCAATGGATAAAGTAGTTGATAGAAACTAAAATGATCAGGAGCAAACAGCAAGAATGGAGGCTACTGAGTCGCGTTAACTGTAACCTACTCAAGCAGATATGGTGTGCAGTGTTAAAGCGGATCAGAATACTCATCAAAGTTCATTCAACGATAAATCATTTTATACCATCAGTTCAGACAAGAAGGCAATAATCGAAAACTTCGGAGAAAACCTCAGTTTGTGATCGAAAGTATCCGGCCACCTGGCTGAAAATGACTTACAAGTTCGTGGCGCCCTCCATCGGTAATGCTGGAATTCAGTATGGTGTTGGCCCACCCTTAACCGTCATGACAGCTTCCACTTTCGCAGGCATACGTTCAGTCAGGTGCTGGAAGGCTTCTTGGGGAATGGTAGCCCATTCTTCACGGAGTGCTGCACTGAGGAGAGGTATCGATGTCGGTCGTTGAGGCCTGTCACGTAGTCGGCGTTCCAAAACATCCCAAAGGTGTTGTACAGGATTCAGGTCAGGACTCTGTGCACACCTGTCGGTTACAGGGTTGTTATTGTCGTGTAACCACTCCGCCACAGACCGTGCATTATGAACAGGTGCTCGATCGTGCTGAAAGATGCAGTCGCCATTCTCGAATTGCTCTTCAACAGTGGGAAGCAAGAAGGTGCTTAAAACATCAATGTAGGCCTGTGCTGTGATAGTGCCACGCAAAACAACAAGAGGTGCAAGAACCCTCCATGAAAAACACGACCACACCATAGCACCACCGCCTCCAAATTTTACTGTTGGCACAACGCACGCTGGCAGATGACGTTCACCAGGCATTCGCCATACCCACATCCTGCCATCGGATCGCCACATTGTCTTGTGACAGCCAGAGCGAGAGCACCAGCAGCAGCGAGTACTGTTTGTATAAAGCGTTTATTTTGCATTTTGTTTACGACCTTCCACTAAGGAAGGGATTCTATTTGTGTTTATCTGCTCTGCATAGTAACTAACAGTTCTTGATAAAACTTTACGTAGTTTTCGTGTTAGATTTCTTAGTGTTTTCTTGATCGTTTAGAACAGAAAGCGCCCTAAAACCGTCTTTTGTTTGTTTCGCGGCCGTTAGCCACTAGTCACTTGAATCAGCAGTTGTCTTGTGACAGCCAGAGCGAGAGCACCAGCAGCAGCGAGTACTGTTTGTATAAAGCGTTTTTGTACTTATTTGCTGCGCTTAGCTTTTAAATAGTTTTTCTGGGAAAACCTAGCGTAGTTTTCGCGTCTCGTATTTCAGTGAGTGTTTCTTGATTATCAGAGTAGCTCATCAGAAGATTATCTTGGGAATTTGTCACCGTATAGAGTAGGGTAAACATAGTCATGTGTAGGGACTGTGGTTGTTGTGAGCGGACGCAAGGAGAATTGGCCACTCCTCGGGGGCAGGTGGAGGCTTTGTCTGTTAGGCTCATCGAGCTCGAGGCGCAGGCGTCGGCTCGTAGTGGCGTTGGGGCAACTGTGGTGAGACCTATGCCTACTTCGGTGGCCTTGGAATCACATGGAACCCCTGATGTCGCTGCGTCTTCCGGCAGTGAGCATCTTACCGGTCAGCCATCACTCCAGGGTGAATGGCGGACAGTGGTGGGCTCGCGCGTGCCTGGCCGAAAGGCGAAGGTGGGATCTGGCCGCGTGGCAGCTGCCTTACTCCTTTCCAACAGGTACGGGGTGCTTCCTAGTGGTGATGACATCGTTTCCGAGCCACCACAGGATGCCTCGCCTGTTGGGCCAGTGGCCGATTCTCCGGCAAGGTCCCGACAGTCACAGAGGGCGGGCCTATTAGTTATAGGGAGCTCCAACGTTAGGCGGGTTATGGAGCCCCTCAGGAAAATAGCGGGTAGGTCGGGGAAGAATGCCAGTGTGCACTCGGTGTGCTTGCCGGGGGGTCTCGTCCGTAATGTGGAGGAGGCCCTTCCGGCAGCTATTGAACGCACTGGGTGTGACCGGCTGCAGATAGTAGCACATGTCGGAACGAATGACGCCTGCCGCTTGGGTTCTGAGGCCATCCTTGGTTCCTTCCGGCGGCTGGCTGATTTGGTGAAGACAACCAGCATCGCACGCGGAGTGCAAGCTGAGCTTAATATCTGCAGCATAGTGCCCAGAGTCGATCGCGGTCCTCTGGTTTGGAGCCGTGTGGAGGGTCTAAACCAGAGGCTCAGACGACTCTGCGACTATAATGGTTGCAAATTCATCGACCTCCGTTATTGGGTGGAGAACTGTAGGGCCCCCCTAGACAGGTCAGGCGTGCACTACACACCGGAAGCAGCTACTAGGGTAGCAGAGTACGTGTGGCGTGCACACGGGGGTTTTTTAGGTTAGAGGGACCCCCCCTTGGGCGAAACGATAAAATACCTGACGGCTTACCAGAGAGGACATTATCATCGTTGATAAAGAACGTCCGTCCTCAGAGACCAAAAACAGGAAAAGTTAACGTAATATTGGTAAACTGCAGGAGTATCCAGGGCAAGGTTCCTGAATTAATATCTCTTATTGAAGGAAATAGTGCGCATATAGTATTAGGAACGGAAAGTTGGTTAAAACCGGAAGTGAACAGTAACGAAATCCTAGACACAGAATGGAATATATACCGCAAGGATAGGATAAACGCCAATGGTGGAGGAGTATTTATAGCAGTAAAGAATTCAATAATATCCAGTGAAGTTATTAGCGAATGCGAATGTGAAATAATCTGGGTTAAGCTAAGTATCAAAGGGTTGGTCAGATATGATAGTCGGATGCTTCTATAGACCACCTACATCAGCAACCGTAGTAGTTGAGCGCCTCAGAGAGAACCTGCAGAACGTCGTGAAGAAGTTTCGTGATCATACTATTGTAATAGGGGGAGACTTCAATCTACCAGGTATAGAATGGGATAGTCACACAATCAGAACTGGAGCCAGGGACAGAGACTCTTGTGACATTATCCTGACTGCCTTGTCCGAGAATTACTTCGAGCAGATAGTTAGAGAACCAACTCGTGAAGCTAACGTTTTAGACCTCATAGCAACAAATAGACCGGAACTTTTCGACTCCGTGAATGTAGAAGAGGGTATCAGTGATCATAAGTCAGTGGTTGCATCAATGACTACAAGTGTAATAAGAAATGCCAAGAAAGGAAGGAAAATATATTTGCTTAACAAGAGTGATAGGGCACAAATCGCAGAATATCTGAGTGACCACCATCAAACGTTCATTTCTGAGGAAGAGGATGTGGAACAAAAATGGAAAAAATTCAGAAACATCGTCCAGTACGCCTTAGATAAGTTCGTACCGACTAAGGTCCAAAACGAGGGGAAAGATCCACCGTGGTATAACAATCATGTACGAAAGGTACTACGGAAACAAAGAAAGCTTCATCATAGGTTTAAGAGTAGTCGAATCATAGCTGATAAGGAAAAGCTGAACGAAGCGAAAAAGAGCGTAAAGAGAGCAATGAGAGAAGCATTCAACGAATTCGAACATAAAACATTGGCAAACAATCAAACAAGAACCCTAAAAAGTTTTGGTCATATGTAAAATCGGTAAGCGGATCTAAATCCCCTATTCAGTCACTCGTTGACCACGATGGCACCGAAACAGAGGACGACCGAAGAAAGGCAGAAATACTGAATTCAGTGTTCCGAAACTGTTTCACTGCGGAAAATCGTAACACGGTCCCTGACTTCAGCCGTCGCACGGACGCCAAAATGGAAAATATTGAAATAAACGATATCGGAATTGAAAAACAACTGCTATCACTTAGTAGCGGAAAAGCATCCGGACCAGACGAGATACCCTTAAGATTCTACAGTGATTATGCTAAAGAACTTGCCCCCTTTCTATCAGCAATTTATCGTAGATCGCTGGAAGAACGTAAAGTACCTAGCGACTGGAAGAAAGCGCAGGTCGTTCCCATTTTCAAGAAGGGTCATAAATCAGATGCGAATAATTATAGGCCTATTTCGCTTACGTCAATCTGTTGTAGAATAATGGAACATGTTTTGTGTTCTCGTATTATGACGTTCTTAGATAATACAAATCTCCTTCATCATAACCAACATGGATTCCGCAAACAGAGATCATGTGAAACTCAGCTCGCCCTATTTGCCCAAGAAATTCACAGTGCCGTAGACACTGGCGAGCAGATTGATGCCGTATTCCTGGACTTCAGGAAGGCATTTGATACGGTTCCGCACTTACGTTTAGTGAAAAAAATACGAGCTTACGGAACATCGGACCAGGTTTGTGATTGGATTCAGGATTTCCTAGAAGAAAGAACACAACATGTCATTCTTAACGGTTCAAAATCTGCAGATGTAGAGGTAATTTCGGGAGTACCGCAGGGAAGCGTGATAGGACCTTTATTGTTTACAATATACATAAATGACTTAGTTGACAACATCGGTAGCTCCGTGAGGCTATTTGCAGATGACACGGTTGTCTACAAGAAAGTAGCAACATCAGAAGACTCGTACGTACTCCAGGAGGACCTGCAGAGGATTAATGCATGGTGCGACAGCTGGCAGCTTTCCCTAAACGTAGATAAATGTAATATAATGCGCATACATAGGGGCAGAAATCCATTCCATTACGATTATGCCATAGGTGGTAAATCATTGGACGCGGTAACGACCGTAAAATACTTAGGAGTTACTATCCGGAGCGATCTGAAGTGGAATGATCACATAAAACAAATAGTGGGAAAAGCAGGCGCCAGGTTGAGATTCATAGGAAGAATTCTAAGAAAATGTGACTCATCGACGAAAGAAGTAGCTTACAAAACGCTTGTTCGTCCGATTCTTGAGTATTGCTCATCAGTATGGGACCCTTACCAGGTTGGATTAATAGAAGGGATAGACATGATCCAGCGAAAAGCAGCGCGATTCGTCATGGGGACATTTAGTCAGCGCGAGAGCGTTACGGAGATGCTGAACAAGCTCCAGTGGCGGACACTTCAAGAAAGGCGTTACGCAATACGGAGAGGTTTATTATCGAAATTACGAGAGAGCACATTCCGGGAAGAGATGGGCAACATATTACTACCGCCCACATATATCTCGCGTAATCATCACAACGAAAGGATCCGAGAAATTAGAGCAAATACGGAGACTTACAAGCAGTCGTTCTTCCCACGCACAATTCGTGAATGGAACAGGGAAGGGGGGATCAGATAGTGGTACAATAAGTACCCTCCGCCACACACCGTAAGGTGGCTCGCGGAGTATAGATGTAGATGTAGATGTAGATTGTGTACCGCGATTCGTCATTCCACACAACGTTTCTCCACTGTTCAATCGTCCAATGTTTACGCTCCTTACATCAAGCGAGGCGTCGTTTCGCATTTACCGGCGTGATGTGTGGCTTATGAGCAGCCGCTCGACCATGAAATCCAAGTTATCTCACCTCCCGCCTAACTGTCATAGTACTTGCATTGGAACCTAATGCAGTTCGGAATTCCTGTGTGATGGTCTGGATAGATGTCTGCCTATTACACATTACGACTCTCTTCAACTGTCGGTGGTCTGTGTCAGTCAACGAGGTATAATTAAAAATAATGTAAGTATATTTCATCAAAATATTGGGAGTTTAAAGAATAAAATAGATGAGCTTCTGGTTTGTTTAGAAGATTTAGAAGCTGAGGATGAAATAGATATACTATGCCTGTCTGAGCATCACATTGTTACTGATATGGATAAGGTAAATGTAAGTGGATATAAGCTCTCTGCACATGTAATGAGAGAAAATATGGAGAAAGGAGGAGTTGCCATATATGTCAAAAGTTATCATTGTGCAAAAAGTATAGAAACAAAAAAGTTTTGTGTAGAGAAACATATAGAAGCATGTGCCTGTGAGCTTAAATTAAATAAAGGCACATTTATAATTGTAGCTGTATATAGGTCCCCATCAGGAAATTTTCATCTATTTCTGAAAAATTTGGACTCCTTGTTGTGCTATCTGTCAGACAGGGGGAAGCAAATAATTATTTGTGGGGACTTCAATGTAGATTCTCTGAAAGAGGGTAATAGGAAAAATGACCTAGAAGTATTACTCGGTTCTTTCAATTCGATATCCGTTATTGATTTTCCTACTCGGGTGGTAAAGGATAGCAGCTCACTGATAGATAACTTCTTTATAGACCAAGATAAGTTTAACCAGATAAATGCTCAGCCTGTTGAGAATGGTCTTTCTGATCATGGTGCACAGCTAGTTACAATATTTGACATAGCTCCATTCAGCAATACTAAACAGTCCTCCAAAGTAGTACGTTCAGTCAACGATTTAACAATTGCAAATTTCAGGGAAAGCCTACAGCAGTTAGACTGGGATGAGGTGTACCGTGAACCTGATGCCAATTTAAAATATAATTTATTTCATGACATTTTTGTAAATGCATTTGAAAACTGCTTCCCCAAGAAAATAGTTAAATATATTCGTAAGAAAGCTTGTAACAAACCATGGCTTACTAAGGGTATAAAAATATCTTGTAACCGGAAAAGGGAAATGTATCTGACAGTAAGAAAGAGTAGTGACCCAGAAACTATCAAACATTATAAAAACTACTGTGTTATATTAAGAAAAGTTCTTAAAAAATCCAGAAGTATGTGTATCATGTCTGAAATCAGCAACTCTGATAATAAAATTAAAACAATTTGGAATATTATTAAAAGAGAAACAGGTCAACCAAGAGCACAGGAAGACAGTATTACCATCAAATTGAATGAAAACTTTACGAACAAAAAGTCAGAAGTTGAAAATATTTTTAATAATCATTTTCTAAATGTTGTGGATATAGTAGGATCCACGTGTTCATTAGAATATGCTAGGCTCTTAATGGAAGAGGCCATACCTATGCAATTTGATACAATTGAAATCTCACCCACTTCTCCCTCTGAAATTAGGAAAATAATAAACTTGCTTAAAAGCAAAAACTCACATGGAATTGATGGCATTTCCAGCAAAATACTAAAAACTTGTTCTCAACAGATAAGTAAGATTCTCAGCCATCTGTGTAATAGCTCTGTGGAACAGGGCATTTTCCCTGATAGACTGAAATATGCTATTGTTATACCTTTGCATAAAAAGGGGGATAGATCTGATGTCAACAATTACTGCCCAATCTCCCTTCTAACAGCTTTATCCAAAATTTTTGAGAAAGTAATGTATTCAAGAGTAGCTTCACATATCTGTAAAAATGAAGTACTAACAAAATGTCAGTTTGGTTTCCAGAAAAGTTTTTCAACAGAAAATGCCATATATGCTTTTACCAATCAAATTTTGAATGATCTGAATAACCGAACACCACCCATTGGGATTTTTTGTGATCTCTCAAAGGCTTTTGATTGTGTAAATCATGAAATTCTGCTAGACAAGCTCAAGTATTGTGGCATGAGTGGGACAGTGCACAAATGGTTTAATTCATACCTAACAGGAAGAGTGCAGGAAGTTGAAATAAGTAGTTCTCATAATATGCAAAGATCAGCACATTCCTCAAACTGGGGAACTATCAAGAATGGGGTTCCACAAGGGTCAGTCTTGGGTCCTTTGTTGTTCTTAATATATATAAATGACTTGCCATTCCATATTCATGAAGAGGCAAAGTTAGTTCTCTTTGATGATGATACAAGTATAGTAATCACACTTAACAAACAGGAATTAACTCATGAAATTGTCAATAGATTCTTTCAGAAAATTACTAAGTGGTTCCTTGTAAACGGACTCTCACTGAATTTTGATAAGACACAGTACATACAGTTCCGTACAGTGAATGGTATGACGCCATTAATACATATAAACCTTAATCAGAAGAATATAGCTAAGGTAGAATATTCCAAATTTTTAGGTGTGTCCATTGATGAGAGATTAAATTGGAAGAAATGCATTGATGATCTGCTGAAACGTTTGAGTTCAGCTACTTATGCAATAAGGGTCACTGCAAATTTTGGTGATAAACATCTTAGTAAATTAGCTTACTACGCCTATTTTCACTCATTGCTTTCATATGGCATCATATTTTGGGGTAATTCATCACTGGCGAATAAAGTATTTATTGCACAAAAGCGTGTAATCAGAATAATAGCTGGAGTCCACCCAAGATCATCCTGCAGACATTTATTTAAGGATCTAGGGATATTCACAGTAGCTTCTCAGTATATATACTCTCTTATGAAATTTGTTATTAACAACCAAACCCAATTCAAAAGTAATAGCAGTGTGCATAACTACAATACTAGGAGAAAGGATGATCTTCACTATTCAAGATAAAATCTAACTTTGGCACAGAAAGGGGTGAATTATACTGGCACTAAAGTCTTCGGTCACTTACCAAATAGTATCAAAAGTCTGACAGATAACCAACAAGTATTTAAGAAGAAATTAAAAGAATTTCTGAATGACAACTCCTTCTACTCCATAGAGGAATTTTTAGATATAAATTAAGAAAAAAAAGAAAAAAACAAAAAATATTAAAAAAATAAAAAAGTTGCTATATTAACTTAAGTAAGTTGTTAAATTAACTTAATTATGTCATGTATTGGAAAATTTGACTCGTTCCACACCATTACGAAATATCGTATTCATGATCCATGGAACTAGTATTAATCTAATCTAATCTACGCTTTTGTGCTGTACGTGTCCCTTCACGTTTCCACTTCACTATCGCATCGGAAAGCGTGAACCTAGGAATGTTTAGGAGTGTGGAAATCTCGCGTACAGACGAATGACACAAGTGACATCCAATCCCTCGACCACGTTCGAAGTCCGTGAGTTCCGCGGAGGGCCCCCTTCTGCTCTCTCACGATGTCTATTGACTACTGAGGTTGCTAGTATGGAGTACCTGACAGTAGGTGGCAGCACAGTCCACCTAATATGAAAAACCTATGTTTTTGGTGGTGCCCGGAGACTTTTGTAAGTTCTCCAGTCATATTGTCATCAATGAACGAGATTTTCATCATCCAACAATCGACTAGGATAGTTAGAGTTCTGTAAGTGGTGGTTGTGGGGTCACCGCCAGACACCACACTTGCTAGGTGGTAGCCTTTAAATTGGCCGCGGTCCGGTAGTATACGTCGGACCCGCGTGTCGCCACTATCAGTGATTGCAGACCGAGCGTCGCCACACGGCAGGTCTAGAGAGACTTCCTAGCACTCGCCCCAGTTGTACAGCCGACTTTGTTAGCGATGGTTCACTGACAAATTACGCTCTCATTTGCCGGGACGATAGTTAGCATAGCCTTCAGCTACGTCATTTGCTACGACCTAGCAAGGCGCCATTATCAGTTGCTATTGATGCTGTAAAACATGTACTGTCAAGAGCGATGTTCACCAATTATGGATTAAAGTTAAGTATTCCAGAAGCTACGTACCTTTTTTGCTAGTCTCAATTGCTTGTCATTTTCCAGACCTCACGCCAGCCTTGCGTGAGCTTAAACGCGTGCCTTTCGGCTTCCTCATAGTGGCTTGGCTGTCTTGCCAAGCAACAACAGTGGTCGTACAAGACATCCTGTGAAACAATACTAAATACCTCATCTGGAACCTACACAAAGCAGATGGGAAGGACGTTCAGTCATGATGGAAATACACTCCTGGAAATTGAAATAAGAACACCGTGAATTCATTGTCCCAGGAAGGGGAAACTTTATTGACACATTCCTGGGGTCAGATACATCACATGATCACACTGACAGAACCACGGACACGTAGACACAGGCAACAGAGCATGCACAATGTCGGCACTAGTACAGTGTATATCCACCTTTCGCAGCAATGCAGGCTGCTATTCTCCCATGGAGACGATCGTAGAGATGCTGGATGTAGTCCTGTGGAACGGCTTGCCATGCCATTTCCACCTGGCGCCTCAGTTGGACCAGCGTTCGTGCTGGACGTGCAGACCGCGTGAGACGACGCTTCATCCAGTCCCAAACATGCTCAATGGGGGACAGATCCGGAGATCTTGCTGGCCAGGGTAGTTGACTTACACCTTCTAGAGCACGTTGGGTGGCACGGGATACATGCGCACGTGCATTGTCCTGTTGGAACAGCAAGTTCCCTTGCCGGTCTAGGAATGGTAGAACGATGGGTTCGATGACGGTTTGGATGTACCGTGCACTATTCAGTGTCCCCTCGACGATCACCAGTGGTGTACGGCCAGTGTATGAGATCGCTCCCCACACCATGATGCCGGGTGTTGGCCCTGTGTGCCTCGGTCGTATGCAGTCCTGATTGTGGCGCTCACCTGCACGGCGCCAAACACGCATACGACCATCATTGGCACCAAGGCAGAAGCGACTCTCATCGCTGAAGACGACACGTCTCCATTCGTCCCTCCATTCACGCCTGTCGCGACACCACTGGAGGCGGGCTGCACGATGTTGGGGCGTGAGCGGAAGACGGCCTAACGGTGTGCGGGGCCGTAGCCCAGCTTCATGGAGACGGTTGCGAATGGTCCTCGCCGATACCCCAGGAGCAACAGTGTCCCTAATTTGCTGGGAAGTGGCGGTGCGGTCCCCTACGGCACTGCGTAGGATCCTACGGTCTTGGCGTGCATCCGTGCGTCGCTGCGGTCCGGTCCCAGGTCGACGGGCACGTGCACCTTCCGCCGACCACTGGCGACAACATCGATGTACTATGGAGACCTCACGCCCCACGTGTTGAGCAATTCGGCGGTACGTCCACCCGGCCTCCCGCATGCCCACTATACGCCCTCGCTCAAAGTCCGTCAACTGCACATACGGTTCACGTCCACGCTGTCGCGGCATGCTACCAGTGTTAAAGACTGCGATGGAGCTCCGTATGCCACGGCAAACTGGCTGACACTGACGGCGGCGGTGCACAAATGCTGCGCAGCTAGCGCCATTCGACGGCCAACACCGCGGTTCCTGGTGTGTCCGCTGTGCCGTGCGTGTGATCATTGCTTGTACAGCCCTCTCGCAGTGTCCGGAGCAAGTATGGTGGGTCTGACACACCGGTGTCAATGTGTTCTTTTTTCCATTTCCAGGAGTGTATATTACGTCTAATAGCAACAAACAGATTTGACCTCTTTGAGGATGGTCACTTTGGAACTGGTATCAGTGACCATGAGGCTGTATTACCAACAATGATTATCAAATTACAAAGGGACGCTAAAACAAGTAAGAGGAATTACATGCTCAGTAACCTAGCTCAAGAGGCAGTAGTGTTAAATTTCAAATCGGAACTTTGAAGATGTAACCGTGGGCCGAGACATGTAAATAATCAGAAATTCTGAAGAATTCTGCACCTGCATTGTGCTATTCTACAACTGTGTGTTCATTCTCTGGTGATACAGATCTCACAATATCAGAGCTGTGTACCTAGCAACAGTCAGTAACGAAGATCTACGGGACACCCCTATAAAGAAGTTATATTGCCTTACAGGAATTACTTCGTCTGACATTTGATGGGAAACAGTATTCAGGAAATGTAAGAGGAACGCAATACCATATCGCGAAAGCAGGTAATCCCAGTTCCAATACTGATCCAGGGACAAAATTTCAATTGACAGTTCAGATTCATATCATCGCTGTTGCTGCGATAAGAACGAGCCACACATAAACGATCTGTTTCGTGTTCTATATCTGCAAATATTAAAACAGCACCTCGCTGGGTAAATCAGAAGAGGACCTGTGCCGTCTTCCCTTTTCTGTGGTGTTCTTCCCGTGCGGGGAAATCCACTGAGTACGAATGTTCGCGAGATTAAAGGAAGCTTCGAGTGACATTGAGAGTTTAGGTCGGTACATGCAGCCTTAGCAAATTAGAGAATTCATCTTTAAGTCCTGGCCATGACACAAATTTTCAGTTTTCCCTTTACTCTAATTCTGCGTTTAGTCTCTAGAAGTTATGGCCACAACTGAGGCACAGAAATAGTTCCCTTAACTGAGGTACTTCGGGAAATTGCTATTACACAGATAAATTTTATTTCTTTATTCATTTGATCACAACAAGTTTTAGAGTCTAAGCCGCATTATCTAACACCCAGTATCGCTGAGTCATATAAAAGCTGTCATCCTACTACCCCGCAAACACCTGAGTCAGAACATTTAACACGAGTCAGAATAATTAATATATTCACGTCGAAGCCAATATAGCTGTCTTCGTACTACCCTTCACACTCATTAGTCGGAATATTTAATATGAGTCATAATTTCTGTCATGTTCTGGTTGAAGCCAGACGAAAACTGTCAGCGTACTATCTAGCATCAGCATGACTCAAAACGTTTGGCATTTGTCAGACAATCTACCATGATAGATGTTCAGCCTTGAACCTAGTTGCTACCAAATAAATGAATTGTAGATGTGGAACAGTTATTTCCGAAATATTATCTGCCGCACACTCAAAAACTCACTACGGGAAAAAGGAGGAGATTATGAAAACTGAGGTACTTACAGCATCGTAACAGTTAGCGAGACTACAAACGTGGTGTGCTAGAATCCAACATCTTGGAGGCAAGGTGACACCTGACGAAGGACTGAATTCCGGACATCTGAACGTCATTCAACCGACTCAGTTCTGGTGACACGAGGAGCAAGACTTACGTGCAGAGTGAAATGTGGAGAACTTAACAGAAGTTTCTGGGATCTTCAGATTGCAGGCTCCCATATGTGGCTACCTAACGCAATTCATATTTTCCATCCGTTCACAGTTTAAGTGTGTGTGTTGACATTTTATTTTGCTTGCTTCTAACTCCAAGTAAATCTGATATGCAATTTCGCGATACGAACTTCCTTAGAGTGGGGCTAGAAAACAGACAAATGTGTGGGTTGTCTCTGCTGGTTCAGCAGCCTTAAAAGAAAGGAGGCAATATAATCTAGTTTCGTACGACAGATACAAAAGTGAGCTACGTCACACGGAGACCAAGCAGTTTTTCGTAGTAGCAACGGAGAACTTAACGGCGTAGTAGTTTTGTTGTTGATCGACATAGTGCACTTTGTACTACGACTAATCCGTGATTAACGAATGACAGTACCTTCCTTTCTGCAGTAGCTACCGGAAAACTGCCCCTATCCCTACAAGTTTGTTCGAAGCGGCATGATGAATTACAAGCTACCATCGCATGCCGTTAGGGCGTGCCACAACGCTATCTTCAGTGCCACAGTTGGCTTCGCAGGCAGTGTGTGGGCGCATCGGCTGCATTTCGAGACGTTTAGAACCGTCCTTTAACGAGAATAGCGTACTCCTCAGGCTCACTGGGGCCTTCGGTACAACACCTGTCGAGAATATAGTGGTAATACTTGGGACCTGCCCGATCGACATTCAAGTACGATATAGACTAGCGTGCTGTTGGTTAAGTCGAGGAAGACGCGACCGAGTGTAAATGATTACAGAGATAAACATTAGTATCAAAATCCAACTTCGTGTCTGGAAAACAGATAAATGGCAGAGCTACTGGAACGACATGACCAGCGGTAGGCGAATGATAAACTTTTTCCCAAATGTCAAAAACAGACAGCGATCGCCACTAAATGACTCAACCAAGGGAATGGTGCACTTCATTACGGAACCCTCGTACACATTCATAGAATTAATGTGTGTTATAGACACGGGATGTCAAATTGATTCCATATTTTTAGATTTCCAGAAGGCTTTCGACACCGTTCCTCACAAGCGTCTTCTAACCAAACTGCGTGCCTATGGAATATCGCCTCAGTTGTGGGACTGGATTCGTGATTTCCTATCAGAAAGGTCACAGTTTGTAGTAATGGACGCAAAGTCATCGAGTAAAACAGAAGTAATATCCGGCGTTCCCCAAGGAAGTGTTTTAAGCCCTTTGTTGTTCCTGAGCTATATTAACGACATAGGAGACAATCTGAGTAGCCGTCTTAGATTGTTTGCATATGATGCTGTCATTTACCGTCTTCTAAAGTCATCCTATGACCAAAACGAATTGAAAAACGATTTAGATAAGATGACTGTGTGGTGTGAAAAGTGGCAATGGACCCTAAATAAAGAGAAGTGTGAAGTTATTCACATGAGTACTAAAAGAAATCCGCCAAATTTCGATTACGCTGTTAAGTCACACAAATCTGTAGGCTCTAAATTCAACTAAATACTTAGAGATTACAATTACAAATAACCTAAATTGGGACGATCACATAATATTGTGGGTAGAGCAAATCAAAGACTGCGATTCATTGGCAGAACACTTAGAAGGTGCAACAGGTCTACTAAAGAAACTGCTTATACCACGCTTGTCCGCCCTATTCTGGAGTACTGCTGTGCAGTGTGGTATCCACATCAGGTGAGACTGACGGATGGCATCGAAAAAGTACAAAGAAAGGCAGCTCGTTTTGTATGGTCGCGAAATAGAGGAGATAGTGACACAGACATGATACGTGAATTGGAGCGGCAATCATTAAAACAAAGGCGTTTTTCGTTGCGACGGGAATCTTCTCATTAACTTTGAATCACCAGTTTTCTCCTCCGATTGCGACAACATTCTATTGGCACCCACCTACATAGGGAGAAATGATCATCACGATAAAATAAGAGAAATCGGGGCTCGCACAGAAAAAATTAAGTGCTCGTTTTTCCCACGCACCGTTCGAGAGTGAAACGGTAGGGAGACAACTTCAAGGTGGTTCATTGGCACTTTATTGTGAACAGCAGAGTAATCTCGTAGATGTAGATAGGCAACAGTTCTTTGCTATTGCGGAGAAACAGGATCGTCTGAACACTTGGTGCTTCACTGCAATCTACACCCAACAGGCAGGAGCGAACCGGCTGGATGATTTGAACCTGGACACAATTGGTCAAGACACTGAAGGATGGAAGTGAATTAACTCCGGAGCCGAAACAGTATCAAGGACAGTGAAGTAAGAGTTTTATACTAGGGAAAACAGGGATATCGATACCGAAGGACGGAGAAATATACCTGCTAACCAAATGGGCCAAGATCAGTGAGATTTGGAGCGTATGCGTACAAGGACAGCAGCAGCAGAAACCTCGAGAACGAGTTCAACAATGGAAACCAGGAAGAAAAGTCATCCGACAAACTGAATTCGAATCGAGATGATGATGATGGCGCTGATAATGATACTGATGAGTAGGCTAATGAGCAGTCTGCTCGTTTCGAGTACACGATTGTTTCAATTCCCCATTTAAAAAATTTAGACTTCCGAACCCAATGGAAATGCGAAGGCTCGATTTCTGCCGAGCAACGCAGGATCATTTGGCAGTAGTTTAGTTCTGTTGGTGTTGTGGTCATAAGTCCAGAGGGTTATTTGATGCAGCTCCCCATGCTACTCTATCATGTGGAAGCCTCTTCATTTCCAAATAACTACTGCAACCTACGTCCTTCTGAATCTGCTGAGTGTGTTCATCTCTTGGTGTCCCTCTACGATTTTTACCCTCCACGCTTCCGTCCAATACTAAATTGGTGATCCCTTGATGCCTCAGAACGTGTCCTACCAACCGATCACTTCTCCTAGACGCGTTGTGCCACAAATTGCTCTTCTCCTTAATTCTATTCAGTACCTCCTCATTAGTTACGTCCAGTGGAAGACTCTGCTCTTCGGTACGGGCTTTTATTGAAGTTTCGAGAAAATACCTTCACCGAGGAGTCAAACAGTATATTGCTCCCTCCTACGTATATCTCGCGAAGAGACCATGAGGATAAAATCAGAGAGATTAGAGCCCACACAGAGGCATACCGACAATCTTTCTTTCCATGAACAATACGAGACTGGAATAGAAGGGAGAACCGATAGAGGTACTCAAGGTACCCTCCGCCACACACCGTCAGGTGGCTTGCGGAGTATGGATGTAGATGTTGATGTAGATCTACCCAACTAATCTTCAGCATTTTTCTGTAGCACCACATTTCGAAAGCTTCTATTCTCTTCTCGTGTTGTCTACACTGTATATAGTCCATGTTTCACTTCCATACACGGCTACACTCCATACAAATACTTTCAGAAAAGACTTTCTGACACTTAAATCTATATTCGATGTTAACAAATTTCTCTTCTTCAGAAACGCGTTTCTTGCCATTGCCAGTCTACCTTTCATATCCTCTCTACTTCGACCATCATCAGTTAGTTTGCTCCCCAAATAGAAAAACCCATTTACTACTATAAGTGTCTCATTTCCTAATCTAATGCCCTCAGCATTGCCTTATTTAATTCGACTACAGTCCATTATCCTCGTTTTGCTTTTGTTGACGTTCATCTTATATGCTCCTTTCAAGACACTGTACATTCCGCTGCTCTTCCATGTCCTTTGCTGTCCCTGACAGAATTACAATGCCGTCAGCAAACTTCAAAGTTTTAATTTCTTCTCCATGGATTTTAATTCCTACTCCAAATTTTTCTTTTGTTTCCTTTACTGCTTGCTCAATATACAGACTGAATAACACCTGGGATAGGATACAACCCTGTCTGACTCCCTTCTCAACCACTGCTTCACTTTCATGTCCCTCGACTCTTATAACTGCCATCCGGTTTTTGTGCAAATTGTAAATAGCCATTTGCTCTCTGTATTTTACACCTGCCACCTTCAGTATTTGAAAGAAAGTATTCCAGTCAACATTGTCAAAATTTTTTCTAAGTCTACAAATGCTATAAACGTAGGTTTGCCTTTCTTTAACCTATCCTCTAAGATAAGTCGTAGGATCAGTATTGAATCATGCGTTCCAACATGTCTACGGAATCCAAACTGATCTTCTCCGAGGTCGGCTTCTACCAGTGTTTCCTTTCGTTTGTAAGGAATTAGTGTTACTATTTTGCAACCATGTCTTATTAAACTGATAGGTGATTTTCAACCTGTTAACACCTGCTTTCTTTGGAATTGGAGTTATTATATTCTTCTTGAAGTCTGAAGGTATTTCGCCTGTCTCATACATGTAGCTCACCGGATGGAAGAGTTTTGTCATGGCTGTCTCTCCCAAGGCTATCAGTAGTTTTAATAGAATGTTTTCTGCACCCAGGGTCTTGTTTCGACTTAGGTCTTTCAGTGCTCTGTCAAATTCTTCGCGCAGTATCGTATCTCACATTTTATCTTCATCCACGTCCTCTTCCATTTCCATGACATTGTACTCAAGTACACTGCTCTTGTATAGACCCTTTATATACTCCTTCCACCTTTCCGCTTTACCTTCTTTGCATAGGACTGGTTTTCCATCTGAGCTCTTGATATTCATGCAGGTGGTTCTATTTTCTCCCAAGGTCTATTTAATTTTCTTGTAGTCAGTATCTCTCTTACCCCTAGTCATATATGCTTCTACATCCTTACATTTGTCCTCTAGTCATCCCTGCTTAGTCATTTTACACTTCCTGACGATCTTATTTTTGAGACGTTTGTATTTCTTTTCGCCTGCTTCATTTACTGCATTTTTATATTTTCTCCATTCATCAATTAAATTCAATATCTCTTCTGTTACCCAAGGATTTTTACACTAGCTCTCGCGTTTTTACCTACTTGATCCTCGGCCGCCTTCACTATTTAATCTCTCAAAGCTACCCATTCTTCTTCCACCACATTTCTTTCTCCTGTTCTTGTCAACCGTTCCCTCATGCTCTCTCTGAAACTCTCCACAACCTCTGGTTCTTTCAGTTCATCCAAGTCTCATCTCCTTATATTCCTACCTTTTTACAGTTTCTTCAGTTATCTACAGTTCATAACCAATAAATTGTGGTGAGAGTCCACATCTGCTCCGACAACCAGGAGTGACGGTCTCGGGTGGCATTACTTTTCATAAAAGGCCAGCTTTGGTTGTCATCCGCGGCACCTTTACAGAACAGCAATACGTCGACGATGTTCTACGCCCCGTTTTTTCCCCTTTTTTTCCTTCATGGCAAGCCATCCTAGGCTCACATATCAGCAAGACAATGCTCGCCGGCACAAGGCGAGGATTTTCTACCGGCTGTCCTCGCGCTTGCCAAACCATACGTCGGCCAGCTAGGTCGCCGGATCTCACCTCAGTTTAGAACGTTTGGCGCCCTCAGCCAGCTCGAGAGTTTGACGATCTAACGGGCTACTTGGACAGAATTTGGCACGATATCCCTCAGGAGAACATTCAACAACTATCAGTCAACAAGCCGAGTAATTGCTTTTATAAGGGCAGAGGTGGACCAACAAGTTATTGACTTGCTCAGTTTGTGAGCTTCTTTCTCTCGAATAAATCATTCTATTTTTTGTTGAAATTGTTATCATTTGCTTGTCTGTATATGTACAGGGTTATTACGAATGATTGAAGCGATTTCACAGCTCTACAATAACTTTATTATTTGAGATATTTTCACAATGCTTTGCACACTCAAACGAAAACTCAAAAAGTTTTTTTAGGCATTCACAAATGTTCGATATGTGCCCCTTTAGTGATTCGGCAGACATCAAGCCTATAATCAAGTTCCTCCCACACTCGGCGCAGCATGTCCCCATCAATGAGTTCGAAAGCATCGTTGATGCGAGCTCGCAGTTCTGGCACGTTTCTTGGTAGAGGAGGTTTAAACACTGAATCTTTCACATAACCCCACAGAAAGAAATCGCATGGTGTTAAGTCGGGAGAGCGTGGAGGCCATGACATGAATTGTTGATCATGATCTCCACCACGACCGATCCATCGGTTTTCCAATCTCCTGTTTAAGAAATGCTTCTGCTTTAGCCTTTTCCGTAAGATTTTCCAAACCGTTGGCTGTGGTACGTTTAGCTCCCTGCTTGCTTTATTCGTCGACTTCCGCGGGCTACGCGTGAAACTTGCCCGCACGCGTTCAACCGTTTCTTCGCTCACTGCAGGTCGACCTGTTGATTTCCCCTTACAGAGGCATCCAGAAGCTTTAAACTGCGCATACCATCGCCGAATGGAGTTAGCAGTTGGTGGATCTTTGTTGAACTTCGTCCTGAAGTGTCGTTGCACTGTTATGACTGACTGATGTGAGTGCATTTCGAGCATGACATACGCTTTCTCGGCTCCTGTCGCCATTTTGTCTCACTGCGCTCTCGAGCGCTCTGGTGGCAGAAACCTGAAGTGCGGCTTCAGCAGAACAAAACTTTATGAGTTTTTCTACGTATCTGTAGTGTGTCGTGACCATATGTCAATGAATGGAGCTACAGTGAATTTATGAAATCGCTTCAATCATTTGTAATAGCCCTGTACATCACATCTACCGACTTCCGCCCCATTCGAGTAATTCCTTCGTGGAGTGTCTTTTCTTTCTTTTGCCTTACAGTGTATATTCAATGTCATATTGAAGGAAATATTACAGATCCATATCTTTAACATCGGTATGCTGCAGAATTCTTGAGCATATTGCAAGTTTCAAGATAATAAAAGCATCGCTCGTGCGAAACTCAGCTTGCCCTTTTCTCGCACGATATCGAGCGAACGGTGGATGAAGCGTTTGACACCGTGCCTCAGAGCAGATTGTTAACTGATGTTGGGCATACGGAATAGCTTCCCCGATACGTGAGAAGCTCGAAGCATTCTTAAGTAATAGAACCCAGTACACTGTCCTCGACGGCGAGTAATCATCAGAGACGAGGATATCGTCAGGCGTGCCCCAGGAAAGTGTGATAGTACCACTCTTGCTTTCCATATACAGAAATGATATGACGGTTAGATGAGCTGCAGTGCTGACGACGCTGTAGTATACGGATAAGTGGTGACTATAGAAGGATACAGGATGACTTAAACAGAATGTGATGAATGGCAGCTTTCTGTAAATGTAGAAAAATGTAAGTTAATGCAGGTGACTACGAAAAACGATTCTTTAATGTTCGGATAAAGTGTTAGAGATGCGTTTTATGACATAGTCACCTCGATTAAATATCTAGGCGTAACGTTGCAAAACGATATGAAATGAAACGAGCACGTAAGGACGGTAGAAGGGAAAGTGAATGGTCGACTTCGGTTAATTGGGAGAGTTTTAGGAAAGTGGGGCTCATCTGCAAAGGAGACTGCGTACAGAACAGTTGTGAGACCCATTCTTGAGTACTTCTCGAGTGTCTGCGATCGACACCAGGTCGGATTAAAGGAACGCATCGAAACAATTCAGAAGTGCATTGTTATATTTGTTACCGATAGGTTTGATCAACACGCGAGTGTTACGGAGGTGCTTCGTGAACTATTACGAGAATCTCTGGAGGGAAGGCGACATTCTCTTTGCGGAACATTGTTGAGAAAGTTCAGAGAAACGGCATCTATAGGTGACTAGAGAATGATTCTACTACTGCAACATTTCACGGAAGGACCGCGAAGACAAGATGTGAGAAATTAGGGCTCGCATGGAGGCTCCATTTGCGAGTGGAGTGGGAAAGGAAGTGACGGTATCCTTTACCGTACATGATACGGTGGCGTTCGGAGTATGTATGTAATTAGTATAGAATATATAAAATGTAACGATCCGCCTCAGAATCACAATAGGGCGTAGTCAGTCGCAAGAGCAATATTAAAAATTCTCGACACACTGGGAAAAGGGGCATTAATGAGTAGAGAGGTTGAAGTGCAGCGGTATACGAAGTTAAGCTGTCGCTTTGAACAGCAGGAAATGACCAACTGCGATTGGAAACTGTGGCAGTACCTACTGCGACACCGCAGAGACCTGAAGCATTTATTTTGTTAGTTAATTATTAGTGTGTTCCATGGGTCTTACCCGCTATCTCTCGCTGTAATGTGGGACGTGGCAGGTAGCAATACACTAGAGCAGCGTTGTTTAAAAATTTCTCTATAGAGCTGAAGGACGGACAGTTGAAGAGGTGTCAGGCGGCGAGCGAGCGAAGTGGTACAGTGGGAGGAGCCGGTTTCAAATTCCTATCCAGCCATCCAGATTCAGGTGTTTCGTAGTTACTTTAAATCACTTAAAGCAAAGATGAGATGATTTCTTTGAAAATCACACTTCTGATGTTCTTTCCTATCTCTGTTCCAACCGAGCTAGTGACCTTGTTGTCTACAGGACCTTAGACCATAATCTTCATTTTTTTTTCTCGCGAAGCTGGGCTGCGCAACGACCCGTTGCGTTTTGACTTAATCTTGACACGATAAGAAGTGAGGATTACAGGGCGCGATCCGTAACATTGAGAGTCTTACAAATCAGCGTAGCAAATATTCTATAGATGAGTGTCCGTAAACTACAAAACTGTCATCTTTTTTTATTTTATTCGTGATAGAAAAATTTTGTCACAAGGCATGGCTAGTGGAAATACATGTAACCAATGAACAATCTTTGACCCAGACATTGAGTACGTGCTGCGCTTTCATGGAAAATAAAATTCATTCAGATTCACTGTGAAACATAAAAATCGTTTTTCCACTCTTTATCTGCAGTGATCTATAAGAGATGTAAATATCCTGCCAGTCACATTCGTTTCATTCTGCAGATAGCGATATTTCATCGGCTATTTAATAACCAATGATCGTATTGCTGAATTACATTATTGATCAACGCTGAGTGCCAATACCTCTGCACCATCTAGTTTGTACGCGTCGCGAATCAGTCAGTTCCGTTATTTCAATACGCCTTTAATCATCCGCAAGTGAACATTGAATAAATTATAAAAGTTTAATGTTATTTCGACAGAAATAAGTTATGTAAATGTTACCAAGGTGAAATCTAAAGAAATTCGAGGATATTATGAAGACTGAGTGACGGAAATTCGTTGAAACGTAATCGCACCCAGGGTGTCAACAATGGTGCATCAACCTCAATGTAAGGGCACAATACAATTAGTTCCGCCCAACCCACGAAGATACACTCGTATGATGAACATGCTTTCTCACTTGGTTTTAGTATTATTAATCGAGTTAAAATTATATTACCTCAGTGATCATTATATTATGAAGTCGGTCAAATTGTGAAGAGATCTCGAAACACAAAATAAGACACTGTTTGGACATAATGAAAAGTAGCCCAAAACCACGAATTCTACAGAAAAAAATTACTAGAAGCGTTGATAAAAATATGGTACGAGCTTTCTCTGCTCATTGCAAAGAGTGGAAAACCACTTATAGCAGCTGAATATCTAATCTGCAGGTAAAATCTGGGTTTTCTGAATGGTGAATGAAATACCTGTTACGGATATTTCGTTTAGTGCGTTACTGCGTTGTCGTAGGTTCTTCCCTAGTTTGTCACCGAAGACGAAGTGCGGAGTTTCAACGAAATGATTAAAACACAGCGGACTGAAACAACTCATGACACAAATGAGGATAATGTGATCCCTGTGGTGTTGGCTACTAGACTACTGTGGTGTTGTTATACCAAAAATGGTGTCTGTTCATACGTTACTCTTATCAAGAGTAAAAATAAATAATTAAATAAATCCAATCCAGTTACACAAAGAATAAAACACACACACTCACTCACACACACACACACACACACACACACACACATATATATATATATATATATATATATATATATATATATATATATATATATATGAACGAACATCAAACCATACATACGCACCACAACACAACCAAAAGACGGAGAATAAACACACTACACATTTAAACTCCACACATTTAATACGCAACAGGCCGAGTAAATACATCTCCAGGACAGCGCACACGGATTAACAACAATGGAAATGGAAATCGTAAATAATACAAACGATAATTTTGTCTCTTGAAACATGTGAAGCGAAAGGCGTTTCTAATTCGAAAAACAAGAGAATGACAAGAGACAACGTAATATAATAACGTACTTGAAATTACTATATAACACATTAGTTATATACATAAAAAACCGGTATTGCAGCCCACTGAAGATAATTCACAAATAAAAGAAACGAAACACGTATGGCAAAAAACAAACTGCCTATCACTTAGTTACAAAGACAAAATATACCTACATTCTGCTGTGTTCGACTGAAATCTCATATTTGCATTTTGATGACGAGTGAGGCAAGAAGACACGACAACACAGCAACGCGAAATGCCACGTCGTAGGTACTGAGTGAATTAAAGTATATTGTTCCAAGCAAACGTTTAATTTTTTTGCCTCCTTGATGACTGTTATGATTCTGCTGGTTATAACTGTCTGATAAACGGCAACGTCTCTTCAGCGGATTTTACTTCTCTTGTCTTTAGGTTAATTAACCTCAATCTTGGACTGTTCACAGATACAGAGATAATGAACTTGCTGGGCGGCAGAAAAGAAATATATCGGTATTTTAAAATCATGTTCATTCGGCTTTAGTGTTTAGAGCTGGTACTTCCCTTGCACGGCCAGAAATCATAGTACGCCTTTTGTAGTCATAAAATACGTATATATCAGTACTCTGCAAGCCGAGGGTACTTCTGGTACCGCTAACTGGTCGCTGTTTCCCTGTTCCACTCGCGAATGGTACGCGAGAAGGATGATTTCGGCAAGCCCCGGTATTAGTTCTAATTTCTCGAATTTTCTCGGCGTGGTCAGTTCGCGAGATGTGTATGGGATGAAGTAATGTTTTCCGACTCTTCCCGGAAAGTACTCTGTCGAAATTTTGAAAGTAAACCTCTCTGTGATGCAGAACGCCTCTCTCGTAGTGTCTGCGACTGGAGTTCGTTGAGCATCTCTGCAACTCTGTTGCATCGACGAAACGCTCCGCTCTTCGTTGGATCTTCTTTATCTCTGAAGTCTGTTCTACCTGGTAAGATTCCCAGATTGACGAACAGTACTCAAAAATCGGTCGAAAAAGCGCCTTGTAAAGCACTTAATTCTTCAACGAGTTTCATTTCCTTAAGTTTCAATTTATGAATCTCACTCTGGTGTTTGCTTTTCCTACTATTAGTTTTATGTGATCATTCCACTAAGGTCGCTCTGCATATTTAGTCCCAGATATTTTACGGTAGGTGCTGCTTCCAGCAATTTATCGTCAATAGTGTAGTTGTACAGTAGTTGACTTCTTTCCCTATCTTAGCGCATTATGTTACATTCGTTGACGTTCTCGGTTAACTGCCAGAGCCTGCACCATTCATTAATCCTCTGTAGGTAATTCTGCATATCAATAGCGTCTTCTGGCGTTGCTTCTTTGTTACAGACAACAGCATCATCTATGAACAGTTTTAAAAGAGCCCACGACACTTTCTACTAGATCATGCATGGAGGGTGGCCCAGCACAGCGGTTACAAACTTTCAGAAGTTTTAGAGTATGCCTAGAATATGGAAAATCACATAGCAATGGATGGAGGGTGTTTCAGCAGAGCGGTTACAAACTTTCAGAATTTATAGAGTACGCCTAGACTATGAAAAATCACATAGCAATGCATGTTTGGAAACACTTCCCTGGCGCCTCAAATCTCCGGCGCAAGGAAGATCTGGTTTTCTCCATACGCCAGAGATGTGAGGCCTGCATTCAAAACTACTCGATCTCTTACACAACTCGCCGGCCGGGTGGCCGTGCGGTTCTAGGCGCTACAGTCTGGAACCACGTGACCGCTACGGTCGCAGGTTCGAATCCTGCCTCGGGAATGGATGTGTGTGATGTCCTTAGGTTAGTTAGGTTTAAATAGTTCTAAGTTCTAAGGGACTGATGACCTTAGAAGTTAAGTCCCATAGTGCTCAGAGCCATTTGAACCATTTTTTTCTTACACTACTATAATGAGCTGAAACAAGAACTTTTACAGATTGCGACAAAAATCGAACGCATTTGTTGTGTTTTTATTAGTACTGTGATAGTTTGCGGCAATCAAATTCACGGCTCCGCCCGCACGCGGCTAGACCGGTTAGCAGCCCGAGTTGACAACTAATTGGCAATGGATTGTCGTTTAGGACAGTCGTAAGAGGTGCTGCGCACAACGCAATACGACCTAACTAGTTAGCGATCAGCTACCGGCCAGTTTGAAAGAGGTAGCAGTTACGTCATTACTTTCGGTTCACCTACACAATGTTGGAACAACGCATGAGCAAATTATGAATACCAAATTTGTTTCAGAAATAGAGAAGCACGCTGTGCTGTATATTTTTAAGCTGGCGCAGTACTTAGGCAAATACTGTACAGTCCCAGGCGTAGAACGAAACTGAATTGAGTGAAGTGTGGTATAGAAGAACGAGCCAATGCAACATATCACTGGGGAAGTAATTCGTCATTTTATAACATGTAAGGAATATAGAACCAGTCTCTTGTAGGCCCTTGGCAATCGATTGTGCTTTCGGACAGTCGTAAGATCTACAATTTATGGTTATTCTTTTATAAATATGAACAGAAAACATCTTTTGCGCTCCCTTCCGCAGTCGAAGTCGTGAATGTGCTACGCCTCGTTAACTTACTGCCTTCTGTGTGAGTTGGGTGCTTTCCTGCATTATACAGTTTTGATGCAGTTGTCTTCAGCATTGATTTCGATAAAAATTGGCACGATCTTACACATGTCCTGCCTGTAATTGATATCGTTTTATACTGTTGTCTGCCGAAACAGGTTTGTTGTAATTATGTGACATACACCTATTGTGCAAATCATGATGTTTCAAAGATATTTAGAAGCTGTATTTCATTGTCTCCTTACAATAATGTAAAGTAACAAGACTGGAATTTTACTTTATCTGCTGTAAAAAAAGTGTGTATTTCTCTCTGTTGTGTAACAATAATTAGAGGCAATAAGTCTGAGCAGACGACAAGATACTACCGTTGTTGCCTCGCAACTTCGGTTTCACAGTATGCAGAGGCCTTTAGCATCTAGTTGTTAACTAGGTGAACTGAAAAGGAGCTGATTACTGCCGGGAGATTACGAGTTTAGCGAATCGGTTGACAAGAAACCCAACGTCCCTGCACAGTGGCATGCCTACCAACACATGTCAAAATAGAAACACTTTCTGCCGTGCTGGGAGTCTGACGTGAACAGTCTAAGCAAAACATCGTTCTGTATTATCTTCTTTGAACGTATTTGTTGTATTTAACTGTCGATATTTGTGTTTACTGAGGTGAAGATTAGGAACTAGTTCGGCATTTGTGTAAACGAGCGTGGAAAACCGCTTAAAAAGCACTCTCAGACTGACCGGAGTATCCAATTAGTGATCATTAACATGGCTCACGTGTTCGAGATGAGTCAGAGTTACCTTCGTGTATACATCTGTAAGAGGCGATCAAAAAGTTTGCGTTTGAGAGCGTTGCTGAAGCGTGTATGCAACGTAGCGCGACTCCGAATCGGGTATATCAGCAATGACATGTAGCCAAGGGATTAGTGTGGCATTCGTCTTCCCGACGTGGATGTGATAAATGCAGAAGCGTAAACTATGGTCACGTTATTACAGAATAGGCCCAAACAGGATAAGCGAGCTGTTATTCTTTTGTTGGCTGCCGAAGGACAAACACCTGTAGACATCCATCGGAGAATGAAGAATGTGTTCGAGAATGTCCGTCGGAAACCACCGTTGTGGAAGGTGTACCGCGTATCGCAACTCAGCTGGGAAACACTCGAGCACCCGCACTACAGTCCTGATCTCTCCCCGTGCGATTCTCACTCTTTCGGTTTCTTGAAAGATACAGTCCTGATCTCTCCCCGTGCGATTCTCACTCTTTCGGTTTCTTGAAAGAGCCCTTGAAGGGTCGTCGGGCGAGGACATGCAGCCGGCAGTTACGGACTTTTTCGCGCAACAGGACACGGTGTTTCACCAGACGCGTGTCTTCAACCTGGCACGTCGATTGTATTATTGCCTCAATGCTCACGGCGTTTTTACCTGACTAGCATACCGATTCTGGACTCTATGGCCTTCGAATGGAAAATTTTTATCAGCCCATCCCTATCTACATACATATATGCAGCAAGCCATTATACAGTGCATGACAGAGGGCAATTCGTACTAACATTAGTGACCTCCTGTCCTACTTAGACTCGGTTTAACCTCTCTTCTCTTATTCCAGAGACCATTACGCGAGGTATGTAATGGAGACAACATAAATGTCGCTCAGTTTTCCTCGAATTTCTAAATTTATCCAACAACATTTCGCGTCATGAGAACTGTCACCATTTTTCCAAAGATTCCCATTAAATGTTGCTGATCGTCTCTGTCAGATTTTAGTACAGTCCATAAGATCCTAGCAGCGAGGGTCTGGCTTTGGCCAATGTCCGCTGTGATGTTCACTTGATGAGGACTCCAAAAGCAGTAACCTAGAACTGGCCGCACTAGCATGTCGTATTCGGTTTCGTATACAGATAAGCTGCAATTTCCAAGCAACCTCATAATAAATGTAAGTCTTCCACGCGCCTTCCCTGTTACTGATTTTACTTGTTTCTTCCATTTCATATTGCATCTTGCTATTACCTATAAATAATTACTTACAAAATGTGGCAAACTCCAGACATGTATCACTCGCTTTGTAATCTGACGCTACTGGATTCTAACTCTTTATTAAGCACATGACCTTACATTTATCCACATTTGAAGATCTCTTTCATTTATTATGTAAATTAGAAATTCTGTTCAAATCGTTCCAAATTTCCGTACGATCGTCCAACGACGAAACTTTCATGTAGGCAATAGAATCGTCAGGAAACAATCTGATAATGCTGTTCACCCTGTCTCCTAATCATGTATGCATATTATAAACGTTAATGGTTCTATTACACTTCCTTGGGGCATACACGATGTTACTTTCATTTCCATTGAACATTTGCTGTTTAGTATAACTTCCGCAGTTCTGCTAGTCAAACGTTCTTGGAATCAATCCGTGCAGATGCTCCGTATAATCGCATGTCGCTTACTATTCGACATCGAGGTGTAGTATCTAACACCTTTCGGAAATACAGAAAGATGGAACCTACTTGTTCATTTGCATCTACTGTTTGCAGGTTATCGTGCGCGAGCTATGTGTGACACGAGTGGTATTTTCCGGAACCAACGCAGATTCTTTGAGGTAATTGTCTTCAGAAATGTATAATATTAGAGCTTAAAATATGCTCCAATATTGTGCAGCAGAACGACGTTTCCGATATTGGTCTGTAATTCTGAGCATCCGTCCTTTTACCATTTGTGTACACCGGAGTTGACGCCGCTCTTTTCCAATCACGCTGGACTATTTGGTAAGCCACGCATTCCTGATAAGGGTGAGTCAGAAATTTGGATAATTATGCAGGGTATTCAATGTGAAATCTGATAGGGATTCAGTCAGGTCTTGGTGCCTTGTTTGCTTTGTTTTTCGGTACCGGTGGAACATGTTTAAATAACTCTCATTTCTGAGCGTGTGCGACTGTCAAAAATTAGTGCGATAATATCCTCAATCGCGAATACCTTTCAAATGTGGAATTATTTATATCGGCTTTCTCTCTGCTGCCTTCAGTAGAAGCACCAGGATGTTCCGTGAGGAATTTTTTTGCAGTGTTTGGATCCATTTATTGACTTTACGTATGACCAGAATGTCAGGAGATTTACTGATAGATTATTCGCCAACGTATGTCTGAGGAAGTATTGTGGGGTACACGAATAACCCACGAGTTGCCATTACATTATGCGTATCAGATACCATACAATATCTTTTTCAGGGTGACTGTAGCAGTTTCGCAACATTCACCGAATAGTGTCATTAAACAATGATGAGTCTTGGTTGTCCTTATTACTTAAATTAAAACGTATTAACTGCAGCACTCTGTATGATGTCTTTGAGCTTTTTGACGAACAGAGTTCCATCAAAAACAAATACTCTCCTACCTTTTGTACTGCTTTTCCCCCTTGGAGACCATCAGCCCTGTAACAGCATCATTGTCACTAACCCCTCTCTCTTTAGTGACGCTGCCAAAAATATCAGGTTTGTTTGTAGCCGGTAGCTCTAAAATATTTCTTTCCCGTGGGACTGTCACACTAGTTGTTCAAGGCAGTAGTCTCACAATGTAGCCTATTTAATTTTATCTCGCAAAACAGTTTGTGATTACGACTATGACATATAAGTAGTTTCCCAGTCGATATTCGGCAAATCAAAGGCTATTTTTGTGTTATCAAGTGCAGGTTATGTGCGCATGACTCCACGATTGACGTTTCTGAATCTTGTGGCAGGTAGAAACATCCCATTTCCAATCTATGTGCATCGATCCCGGTTTATTTACTTTAAATAAGTTCACAGTTAGATTCAGTTGGGATCACGCTAGACCTAATGTTTCTGCTTGTTGCTGTGAATACTCCACACTCTGGGGAACGCAATCTCTCGTTTGCGTTTCAAATCTTGCGGAAAATGATACTACTTTCCACTTCAGGTTTTGATCAGCTGTCAGTTCCTAGTATAATATGAGGACGACTGCTTTGCAAGAGAGACGTGAATTTTAAAAACTCTCCTCAAACGCTCCGGAATTAACGATTAATATCGTAACATTTGCTGTTCGATTGGATTTAATAGTTTATTTATCTGATGACTCTTTCTTGTCTGAGGATCTTACAGTTTCTCGTAACCGAAAATAAGAAAAGTGCATTCTTCACGTGTGCTGCCAATCGGCTGGCAGTTTCTGGCGCACAGTACACAGCTGACCTACCCAAGACCGATGAAGATCGAGTCATTTACAAGAGAGCTCGGTACAGAACCGACGAATAGTGTCGTTTAGACCCTCCAGTCGATCCAGGCCAGGGGACCCCAATCAGAATACAGCTGCGCTGTGTGGGATCCTTACCAGATACGACTGACGGCGTACATCGAAAAAGTTCAAAGAAGGGCAGCACATTTTGCATTATCGCGAAACATGAGAGAGAGTGTCACTGAAATGAGACAGGATTTGGGCTGGACATCATGAAAATAAAGGCATTTTTCGTTGCGACGGAATATTCTCACGAAATTCCAATCACAAACTTTCTCCTCCGAATGCGAAAATATTTTGCTGACACCGACCTACATAGGTAGAAACCATCATCACGATATAATAAGGGAAATCAGAGCTCGTGCGGAAAGATACAGGTGTTCGTTCTTTCCGCGCGCTATACGAGATCGGAATAATAGAGAATTATGAAGGTGATTCGATGAACCCTCTGCCAGGCACTTAAATGTGATTTGCAGAATATCGATGTAGATGTAGATGAAGTGAATGAGACGACGTTGCAACCCGACAGTTGTGCTGAGACACTACGAGTGGGGGCAGAGATCCTCACTATTTTCGCCAGTTCCCAGAAAGAACCGAGAATGGTCTCACATTTCAAGCCGTAGACTTCGTTGGTATTCTTACGGCCGACGATCTGTAGCTCACTAAAACCTGTGCTCATAATACCTTCCCTGATGGCGCCTTCCATTTGGCGGGTGACTCTTCCCAGGATACACATCTTACCACTACCTGAAACAGTGGCATAAAATTCATTCTCCTCCTGCATGCAACACCTGCAACCAACCCTCTTACACGTATTCCTACAAATGCGAATTGTATGGCAACGCGACCGCAGGCATATTCGTCGTCAAGGTTCCGATCGACCACGTCTGCTCGCCACAAGGGAAGATGACGGTATCGCGCATCAGATACATTCTAAACTCTTTAAATCTGCGCTTGCTGTCCAAGAACAAGTACCGGAAACCTCGCAATATCCTGCGTCATCCCGCACTATTGGTCGGAGGCTAGCAGCAGCCAAACTACAGAATTACCATCAAACGCGTAGGCTTCCGTTATCAAAACCGGTTGTGTTGGAAGCATTACTGTGAATCACGAAACGTGGACTGCTGATGAATGGCGTCGCAGTGTGTTCAGCGATGAGTCACTGTACTGCAGTATTCTAGATGACCATCGTCAGCGAGTGTGGTGGCAGCCAGGGAAGACGGGCCATTATTCCATTGTTTTGGCGAGGCACAGCGGTGTTACTCCTGCGGTCGTCGTGTAAGGAGCCTTCGTATATACACTCCTGGAAATTGAAATAAGAACACCGTGAATTCATTGTCCCAGGAAGGGGAAACTTTATTGACACATTCCTGGGGTCAGATACATCACATGATCACACTGACAGAACCACAGGCACATAGACACAGGCAACAGAGCATGCACAATGTCGGCACTAGTACAGTGTATATCCACCTTTCGCAGTAATGCAGGCTGCTATTCTGCCATGGAGACGATCGTAGAGATGCTGGATGTAGTCCTGTGGAACGGCTTGCCATGCCATTTCCACCTGGCGCCTCAGTTGGACCAGCGTTCGTGCTGGACGTGCAGACCGCGTGAGACGACGCTTCATCCAGTCCCAAACATGCTCAATGGGGGACAGATCCGGAGATCTTGCTGGCCAGGGTAGTTGACTTACACCTTCTAGAGCACGTTGGGTGGCACGGGATACATGCGAACGTGCATTGTCCTGTTGGAACAGCAAGTTCCCTTGCCGGTCTAGGAATGGTAGAACGATGGGTTCGATGACGGTTTGGATGTACCGTGCACTATTCAGTGTCCCCTCGACGATCACCAGTGGTGTACGGCCAGTGTAGGAGATCGCTCCCCACACCATGATGCCGGGTGTTGGCCCTGTGTGCCTCGGTCGTATGCAGTCCTGATTGTGGCGCTCACCTGCACGGCGCCAAACACGCATACGACCATCATTGGCACCAAGGCAGAAGCGACTCTCATCGCTGAAGACGACACGTCTCCATTCGTCCCTCCATTCACGCCTGTCGCGACACCACTGGAGGCGGGCTGCACGATGTTGGGGCGTGAGCGGAAGACGGCCTAACGGTGTGCGGGACCGTAGCCCAGCTTCATGGAGACGGTTGCGAATGGTCCTCGCCGATACCCCAGGAGCAACAGTGTCCCTAATTTGCTGGGAAGTGGCGGTGCGGTCCCCTACGGCACTGCGTAGGATCCTACGGTCTTGGGGTGCATCCGTGCGTCGCTGCGGTCCGGTCCCAGGTCGACGGGCACGTGCACCTTCCGCCGACCACTGGCGACAACATCGATGTACTGTGGAGACCTCACGCCACACGTGTTGAGCAATTCGGCGGTACGTCCACCCGGCCTCCCGCATGCCCACTATACGCCCTCGCTCAAAGTCCGTCAACTGCACATACGGTTCACTTCCACGCTGTCGCGGCATGCTACCAGTGTTAAAGACTGCGATGGAGCTCAGTATGCCACGGCAAACTGGCTGACACTGACGGCGGCGGTGCACAAATGCTGCGCAGCTAGCGCCATTCGACGGCCAACACCGCGGTTCCTGGTGTGTCCGCTGTGCCGTGCGTGTGATCATTGCTTGTACAGCCCTCTCGCAGTGTCCGGAGCAAGTATGGTGGGTCTGACACACCGGTGTCAATGTGTTCTTTTTTCCATTTCCAGGAGTGTAACTTCAGGTCACGGCTGGTAGTGATTCAGAGAGCTCTGGCGTCACGGACATCCTACATCTACATCTACAAGATTACTCTGCGATTCACAATCAAATGCCTGGCAGAGGATTCATCGAACCACCTTCAAACTATTTCTCTACTGTTCTACTCTCGAACTGCACGCGAGATAAGCGAACACTAAAACATTTCCATATGAGTTCTGATTTTTCTTGTTTTGTAATGGTGATCATTTGTCCCTATGTAGTTGGGCACTAACAAAATATTTTCACACTCCGAGGAGAAAGCTGGTGATTAAATTTCATGAGGTCTTGCCGCAAGGAAAAATGCCTTTGGTTTAATGATTGCCATCATTCTCTTATCATATCCGTGGCACTTTATCCCCTCTTTCTTGATAATACAAAACGAGCAGCCCTTCTTTGAACTTTTCCAATGCCGTCCGTCAATCCCATCTGGTAAGGATCCCACTCTGCACAGCAATACTCCAGAAAAGGGCGGACAAGAGTAATGTAAGCAGTCCCTTTAGTAAATCTGTTACATTTTCCAAGTGTTTTGCGAATAAATCGTAGTCTTTGGTTTGCTTTCCCCACGACATTATCTATGTGATCGTTTCAATTTAAATTTCTCGTAATTGTAATCGCCGGTCGGTGTGGCGGAGCGGTTCTAGGCGCTTCAGTCTGGAACCGCGCGACCGCTACGGTCGCAGGTTCGAATCCTGCCTCGGGCATGGATGTGTGTGATGTCCTTAGGTTTAAGTAGTTCTAAGTTCTAGAGGACTGATGACCTCAGATGTTAAGTCCCATAGTGCTCAGAGCCATTTGAACCATTTGAACCAATTGAACCAATTGTAATCTCAAAATATTTAGTTGAATTTAAAGCCTTTAGATTTGCTTGGTTTGTCGCGTAACCGAAATTTAGCGAATTCCTTTTAGTACTCATGTGAATGACTTAGAGTCAATTGATACTTTTTGCATTATACATGCATCTTGCAATTTTGCAATTAATTTTGATCATCTGATGACTTTACAAGGTGGTAAATGACAGCATCATCTCAAACAGTCTAAGAGGACCGCTCAGATTGCCTCCTAACTCGCTTATGTAGATAAGAAACAACAGAGGGCTTGCAACACTTCCTTTGGGAACGCTAGATATTACTTATGTCTTACTGACAGGAAATCACGAATCCAGTAGCGTAGCTGACAAGGGAACATTCCCAGCTGTCAATGAACGACCTTGATGAAACTTGTCGGGTGTTTACAGGGGCAAAATAGTGCAATCCGTATTTTTTTGTTTGTGCCAAATTTCATTTTTAAGGGGTAAAATACCCGCCGGGAGGTAATTTGGTACTTTAGGTTTAGAGCAAATATCTTGGAAACCATAATACAAAAAAATATTTTTTCACATAAAAGTTGATATGTTATTAATGTTCTTGAAAACTGTATAGTCAGCTTTCGTAATAATTTGAAATTTTGAAAAATACCCTAGCACCATTAATTAAGTCTGAAAAATGAGAATTTTTTTAGAACATAAATTAATACAAGCTTTTAAGTCACCAAGTTAATACAGGATTTTAAGTCACATACATTCCTGTGTAATAAAGCTCGTTTCTGAAATATCGTTTTTGGGAAATAAGTTGTACGAATTGTGCTGTCGGAGTATTTTCAACGTACCTAATTAAAATATCTGAACATTCGTTACTATTCTTATTATTTGTTTTATTTGTATTTGTTTTATGTTTTAAATTGTTATTTACTTTTTACATTCATGATTTTTTTAGTTTACCGTTTCACATACCTGAATTTTGTTAATTGAAAATAATAATTAACTCATTATTATGATGGAAAATAATTACAATAATCGTAAACATAAGGTTTTTTACATTATGCAAATAAAACGTACGAAATTTCTTTACGTCTTATACACGACGGAGAAGACAATATAAAACAAAATTCAGCAGAATTGCAAATTGTCACGGGTGAGCCCCTAAATATCCTGATTTTTATAAGGTGTATTTCAGTACATTGGTAAGCCTTGGCAAAGAGAACTTATTAACGACCCATGACTGCAGCTTGATTATATTGTTTCTCGAGTGGTGATTGACATTATAGTCATTCAGCAGAACTAGATTTGACTGTCTTTTCACAAAGTGTTTCCAGCGTCGAAAGCTGTATACATCCCACGGCTGTACTTGTGCCATCGAACCTTTTGGGATCAATTATTACAAAGTTAACTATACAGTTTCCAAGAACATTATTTACATGTCAAATTTTATATGAAAAACATTCTTTATATATCACCGTTTCGAAGATATTCCCTTTAAACCTAAAATGCTAAATTATTTCTGGGGTGTGTTTCATCCCTTAAAATTGAAATTAGACACAAACAAAAAAATACGTTTGCACTATTTCACCCCTTGTACTCTCCTACCATGTTTCATGAAAATCGTTTATTGATATTTGGGAATGTTCCCTTGAGAGAAGGCAAGCAGTTTGATTAAAGCCGCTTGTGAGGAACGGTGTCAAAAGCCTTCTGGAGGTCTAAAAATATGGAATCAGCTTGACATAACCGTGTTGGCTGTTTGTCACAAATCGTTTTCTTCGAGGTAATTCATGCGTTACCTTCCATGAGAAATTATCATGGCGCAGTTCTTAAACAGTACAATGGTCGTCCACACATGGCAGGTTTCTCTACGAATTGTGAGTGATGGTGATGTACTGCTGTGGCCAGCGACATCGCCGGATCTGTTTCCGGTAGCACCTGAGTGGGACCAGCTTGCACGTCAACCCCGACCCAGTGTCAGTATTCACGATGGCAAGGACCTGTTACAATAATGCCTGAGGAGAGGATAGGCGGGTTTTGACCCCCTTCCAGCCGTATCAGTCCATGTATCCAGGCCAGAGTGGGTGCAACGTCATATTGATAAGTGGCTCATAGTGTTCACATGTTCTTTGTAAATTTGCCTTGAATTACCGAAACAATATCACACACCCTTCCAACCCATAACGTTTCATTTCGTTTCCTCCTCCCCTTCTGCATGTCTCCTTTTTTTTATCAGGCAGTGTTTTTAAGGATGTGACACGCTCCAGAATTCTCCACTGATCTTTTAATCGGATACTGTCCGTTTCTTTTACTTTGTTATGAGCATAATCTTGAAGTTATCATCTGTTTTTCAAGGGATTTTTCCATTTAGCAAACTGAGTCGTTCAGCATTTCCTTTCGACCGTGCAGTGACCATACTTTCTTGTAGAAATCAGTTCCATCGGCGAATAATCGGAAATTGCTGCTGAACCTATGTGATAAATCGGTTATACATACCAAGAACATTTGCGATCCTATTACGCGAGAGCATACTAAGGTACTTTCGCGTCTGTTGAAAATTCGCTGTTCAGTGAAACGTACTGGATTTTATCGGTCAAATATTCTTCGAAAAATATCACATATTTACGACGATACTTCGTCCTGGTTATCAGTGGACAGTTTCGTACAGTGCCAATAGCATTTCGTAATTATAGGAAGATGGAATCTATCTCATCACCGGTGTCCACTATTTGCAACACTCCGAGTGCGAAAAGAGGTAGCTTTACATTGGTAGCTATTCCCGAACCCGTGCTGATTTCTCCTAGGAAGTCATGTGTCCGATCTTAATATATGTACTAGGACCTGCAACAAACGGACTTAAGGATATAGTTCAATGCATTAGTTGTGTTATCTTTCACGTAAGCAAGTTTACCAATTATGCTGAAATAAATTAATATTTGAGCTTTTTCCCGTTAAAAAAGGAATTATACCTGCCGTCAGATCGAAATACCACTGGTACTGTAGGTGATTTTCAGGAGACCATCTGCACGATTGTGTGTCTGATAACGGAGTTGTGACAGGGAAGGGCATCTGCGAATTCAACAACTCTCGACGGTGGTTCGAAGCTTGGAGGGCTCAGTCTTGGCAAACTGTAGGAATGCCACAGGTATGCGTGTAGGATTCCCTTAGCTATCGAGTGTCCCAAACCACAACTCTGGATCGGCAACGTCGCGAAATGCTTAAAAGACGTGTGTACATCATGTATAGGCATTTATCTATCAAAATAATTAATTTAGTCGAATCACAACGTATCATTTCCTGTACATGAAAATGGAAAGTCTCACAGTTAGTTTAATGGGGATACTATTATTACAGTAAGTGAGTGGCAAAGGTATTTTGATGACAGATTTACTTCTTGGCTGCTGAAAACGTATGGGAGCTTTGGAACTAAATAGCGTCTCGCCCCACTGCTTGCTGTTCAGTATATACAGCATTTATGCGTTACGATTACAGCACTTATATGTCAGGTTTAATCATCTTGCTCTTTTCACTTAGCAAACTTAAACGTGTCTGGGGCTCATTCAGAATATAATCTACGTGTTACTCTTCAAAACAAAGACAGATGTTGCGATAGCTCACTGGAAGACGAAAGATGACATTATTGCTGCGATTCCGAATGTGTACCATATCAAACCGCAAACTGTCGTCCACCTGCTTGAAGGACTAGGTTTCCTGAGAATTAAAAAAAATAGAGAAGTAACTGCAATGAAAAACAATGTTGTTTGGGATCGAGTTGGATCTGTAAATGTTGCGAATGTTGTATAAAAGCGATGAATATTAGCCTGGATCTTCAGTGGCACTGTGGGAGAGACTAGACAGTAGGTCGAGCGTTACATTCCGTATTTTTGAAATTTGATATGATTGCCAGTAACAGGGAGCCAGTCGGAAGTTCTTCCATAGAGTACTTCAGTGAGCTGCAACAAACTGCGAATTTTAATATCTGATTCTGTACTATCATCACAAACGACAGTAATCTTATTACAGAAAATGCGTCAAGTCATTTGCGAAGTCAAGTAAGAAATCTGTTGGTAAATTAACTTTAGGTAACAAAGGAATTTAATTTTCCTTCTTTCACATTTACGTATATCTTGGTTCAAATACCAGCCTGTCAGTCGTGAATTAAACTTCTTTAATGTTCCTAAATGAGTGTTCATCGTAGATATTTGCCATGTGAAGTACCCGGGTTCAATTACCGGTACTGCCAAGGATGTTTCCTTGGTGGGAGGACTGGTATAAGCCTCGTGACGGCAGCTAAGTAGCGAACAGCTGCGGCTCCACGGTCTGGAAAGTATGCAAAACGGCTGGGAGAGTGATGTGCTGACCACATGCCCCTTCATACCAAATCCGCATGTAGTCGCAAGGCAGGGAATAACACGGCGGCCGGTAGACATCCTTTGGTTCTTCACGACCTGGCGAGGAGCTCGTTATAGAGTGATGGATGCAGGCACCGTAAGCACAGTGCAGGTCTGCCTTTTCCTCCGAAGAACAGTGCTTCATTTCCTGTCCGCTCCACACAATAACAAACACAAGAGTGTCCCTGTTTCATGACAAACTGACGCAGGGTGAACGAGACTCCGCCATATGCAAGATGCTGTCCTCTATGCAACACCTATCAAACAGGCATTTGCAGAGCAAAAAGCAAAGCGTTCACGTCCCTGTAAGAGGCCGAAGACCCGTAGTGTTGTCACACCAGGAATATTTGCAACTACGTCGACTACAGTGTTTGCAAATGAAGGATGTGAAACTTCGACTTCTCATTAACCTTAATGCCACAGCCCGACTTCTCATTAACCTTAATGCCACAAATACATTGAAAACGTGTCCCTGTAGACCTGCTAGCATGACGGCTCGGCTCAAACGGCATGTTGTGTGCCTGTCTTGGCGGCACGCGACCGCTGTTCAATGACTCCTAGCTCCGTACGCTAAGGTATGCGGACATGGGTTGCTATGTGAAATGTGCTTCTTATGACACACTCTCTGAGCCCTCTCATTTTCTACATTCATTTTTTAAACCCTGTCATTTTCCCCCATAGCGAAACAGAAGTTTGAAATGTGGCTCAAAGGTGCCTACAACCATTCTATGTAATGATGAAAAAGCGCGACTCCCTCGGGTTCGGCGACGTTTCAAACGGCAAGGTGTCGACACATGTGAAAAAAAGGCCGGGGCTCAGACGTTCTTGTCAGGTAATAGGTGAGTAAACGACCTCACTTCGACACCAAATTTCACCACAATTCAGCCAAACATCACCGTGGAGGTATCACACACTGACAAGGTCGTCACAACCCCGCCACTTACCCACATCTCACCCCCTTCTCTTGACGCCTCTGCGATGGAAGTCAGAATCGCAATGCCCAGCGTTGAAATCTCGCCATTTTGTTATGGGCGGCTGGGGGAAACATTTTAGACACACCGCCTCTTAGAATCGATACATAAACGCCTCATGTGATAGCATAAAGGGCATCAATAAAACCACCCCTTCTTTGGGGCGTTGGTTAGCACACATTTCACCGTCAAAAACGATAATTTGCAGTGCGATGTGCAAAAAACCGACATTCTTGACAACCTTTGACACTGCTGGAACCCCGTCCCCCTCCAGACGACTCACCCTTTCTCTAAAGACATCTTGGAACTACAACAACATTGAACGTGACCTGATCGCTGTAGAGCTCAGTGCGATTGCAATTTTTGCTCTGCTATACGGGGTGGGACAACTAGGGACCGTTCAGAACCATGCTACGAAATTTGATCGTGCTTTTTCAACTTTACAATTTCGCGCCCTTTGTGTGGGACCTCCAAGGAGGAGACGGGGGGGGGGGGGGGGTGCAGCATTGACGCTTGAATGAATAAAATGGCAACCTCTAAGACCCCCAATTTGGCAACACCCTCAGGCGTCCACGAACCTTTTTTGATCACTTTAAAAATATACCTGTATAGAGACAATGCTTCACGAATTCCTAGGCGCCTGTAGGTAGGCAACCCCTTCGGCTCCCTACACCTGAGTCCGGTGCTTGTGGGCATGCAGGATCTGATGGATGTCGAAGGGGTTGCCTGCCTGCAGGCCTCTAGGAACTGGTCAAGGATTGTCTCTGTATAGGTACATTTTTAAAGCGCTAAACAAAAGTGTGTGGGTGGCACTGAGGGTGTTACTTAACTTGGGTATCTTAGAGGGTGCCTTTGCTGCTTTGTGTATGCATGTGTCAGTGTCGCAATCCTTCCAATGATTCCGCCACAGGAGTGCATGAAACGGGAGGGTTGAATAAGCATAAATACTCTTTGCTGCTTTGAATCAGATTCAAAGACCGTTGAATGGTTTTGAACAGTTCCTTTGTTCCACCCTATATACAAGAGCAAAACGTGCAGGTGGGCTGCACTCCAAAAGGGTACAAACATGTTCAGTGTGGTTAAAGCTCCTCAATGTCCTTAGAGAAGGGATGAATCGTTCTGGGGTTGTCAGCCATGTGAAAGGTTGTCAAGAAGCCGCTGTGTTGCACATCTCACTGCAAACTGTCGTTTTCTACCGCGAAATGTCTGAAAATATGCCCCCTTCTGAAGCCTTTTTGTATCGATTCTGATGTGATATGTCTGAAATGTTTTCCACAGCCACCCGTAAGAAAACTGTGTGAGTTCAATGCTGGGCATCGCGGTTCTCACTTCAGCTGCAGAGGTATCTGTGGTGAAATTTGCTGCCAATGTGTCCTCATTATTCCACGCTACACTTCAGATGAACTTCTGAGCTCTGGCCTTTTTTTCGCATGTGTCGGCAGCTTGCCGTCTGAAGCGTCATTTAGCCCGAGGGTGATGTCGCAGGGCACCATGCTTTTGTGCCATTGCAGAGGAAGAATATAGACACCTTTGACACAAATTTCACACTTCTGTGTCGCAATCGGCGAAAATGACTGGGTTTCAAAAAATGGCACTTTAATTCTTTTACGCAGTATATACAGGGTGATCAGAATCAGTCTGAAAATCTTGTAAGCGTGTTCCAGGGAAAGTTGTGTTGAGAAATAATTGATACGAAAAAACTTCGGTATGTTCGCCGTTTCCGTGTTATTTATAACTGAAGTCAGCCAATCAGGTCGTTCCGCTCGCAAATTAGAACGCTTTCAGGTGCTAAAATGCAGTAATGCACACACGCCTGTGGGTCCGTGACTTGCCTCTTATTCAGATACTCATCACCAGTTAAAATGTGCTTTTTTCATAAGTGATAAATTTGAGCTAACTGAACAAAAGATAAGTTTGTTAGGTTTGAAACCAATCGAAGAAGACTGGTGACAGTCTCTAAGAGGCTGATTGAATTTGTGCGAGAGACGGCCTGATCGGCTAACTTAAATGCTAAAAAACTCAGACACGGCGCAACGTATCGGATTCTTTTCTTAACGTCATTTCTCAGCACAATCTCCGCTTCAACACCTTTAGAGTCTTTTCTGACTGTTTCTGACCACTCTGTGTATAAATGAGTCGTCAGGCTCATTTCCTCTGGAGTTTTAGCAGATATTTACAATTCTGTTTAGGCAACGTTTAGCTGCAGTCAGCCCGAACAAATACTGCTAATCGCATCTTTCATGCGATGTCTAGCGTCGATGGAAAGCATCGGTTTGTTTCCCGTTACGAACAAAATGATTTTTAAAGAGAAATTTTACGTGGTCATTAGACAGCGATCCCAAATTAGTCTAGTGTGATATTCGTTTTAGCGATATGTATTAATAGTGACAGTAAAGCACGAGAACACCAGCAGCCACAGCACTGCCTTGGCCCGCGCTGACGTCTCCCACCATGCAAGAGTGCTGATTATTCTTCGTGTTTCACTGTTCCTGTTAATACATACCGCTAAACCGACTATCGCACTAGACCAGTTTTGGGTCATTCAGGGAGCATAAAATCCCCCATTAAAAATCATTTTGGTCGTAACGGGAAAGAAACCGACTCCTTCCGTCCACAATTGACTTCGCCAGAAAGACGTTAAGAGCAGCATTTGTCTGGGATGACTTCAGGTACACACAGCAAAATCAAAATTGGAATTATCTGCCGAAACACCAGAAAAAATGCGCCTGAAGAAAGACATTCTGTATATATACCGTTGGAGTATCTCTGCTAGTATGGTCTGGAAATCATAGGTGGAAACGTCAGTTACAATGAAAGTTGAAAATTTGAGTGAGGACTGGGGGCGCGCTGAGATAAAGTAGCAGAAAGTAGGAAGCCCTTGTTCGCGTCCTGATCTAGCACAAATTTTCATTAGTCATGACATATTGGTTACTCTTTGTGCTAAATGACGATTGCATCTTTTGTTATGATAAGGGCACTTAATCGTCATGCACGATCTCTCCAGAAATGTTGCCAAGAACATTGCGTGGACTCGAACTATTTTCGGTAGCTCGGAAACGCATCCGGCCTCAGTCCTAGTGAACACCTGTAGAACGTCGTGGAAGTTAACATTCCGTTACCCGATATCCCCCCCCCCCCCTCACTTTCGCTCCATGTACGTCGATGCTTTAAGCTCATATAACGCATCGCGGTCGCCCACACCACAAGCTTACTACCGGTATCTTATTACAACAGTGCCACGTCAGACTACTGCTAAACGGAAGGCGAACTACTCGGTGTTAAGCGGACGGTCACAATTCATTAATCAGGCAGTGTATTTACAGCATAACTACTGGCAAGTGTTACTAACCGCACAAGTCGTTCAGTTGTCACACGCCGGCCGCGGTGGTCTCGCGGTTCTAGGCGCGCAGTCCGGAACCGTGCGATTGGTACGGTCGCAGGTTCGAATCCTGCCTCGGGCATGGATGTGTGTGATGTCCTTAGGTTAGTTAGGTTTCAGTAGTTCTAAGTTCTAGGGGACTAATGACCACAGCAGTTGAGTCCCATAGTGCTCAGAGCCATTTGAGCCAGTTGTCACAAGTCGTTCAGTTGTCTTCCTCTGTATTCCTGTCACTTACAGAAGGTTCATTACGTAACGAAACATTTAAAAGTTAATGGCATAGGTGAAATTAGAATTAAATAACCAGTGTTTTACTAATTCTCAGGGTATACGTCTCAGAAAGCAGCGCGTTTGTGGCTCATCCTTGAGACTGATTCCTTCAGAGATAAACTTTATCTTTTACAACGTAACAGATATTAACGGTGGATCACGTGTAAGAACACGCTCTCTAGCACTGTTATCTCACGAGGAGAGATCGCAATTACTTTTAGACAGACAATAGTCTTCTTCTTGCGGGTCTTGTCGCTATCTTCTCTTCGGGATTAAGAAGGTTCAGCACTTCTCGATTGCGTCGTGTGGAGCCACGGAGCTGTTGCCAAAAAATCTTCCACAGACGGTGGTAAACTGCAGCCGATTTAAATAGCTGACTGTATACACAGTGGTTTAAAAAACAGAAACAATTAATTTTAGTGGTTCATCGGGTGACATAGTTTATGAGAAACATAAAATTTCAGATACTACTTGACGACAATAATTTGACGTCTGCTGAGTTATCATGCGTACAAAAATTAAATATAATAAACTGAAATACATGTTTTAATATGCTGTTAACTTCTGTGTAGGTAATCATCTTGGTGCATTTTATAGTATTTTTCTTCCATATATCAAAAGCTCTGATTTCTTGTACCGTAGAAAGAAATTAGCACGGTTTAATGAATAGGTTGTGGTACATTAGCAAATCAGTCATCTTGCGTCCCTCGGGTCAAAACTTTCTTTCTTCCTTCAGGGTGTTTCTGTACCACCTCATTAGTTATCACTCAACATATTTACGGATTGACAACCGATTTTCTGCTTAATATTACGCAGGTGGTGCCTCCACGATCCGATTTTTTAGGGATGAAGGAGAAGCGAGAAGTAGTAAAATTTGGTAAGAAACATTTGTCTAGAGACGCATGATACTGAGAAGTAGATGGTCTATAGATTCCATTTCAAAGAAAGCCGCCCGCATCTCGTGGTCGTGCGGTAGCGTTCTCGCTTCCCATGCCCGGGTTCCCGGGTTCGATTCCCGGCGGGGTCAGGGATTTTCTCTGCCTCGTGATGGCTGGGTGTTGTGTGCTGTCCTTAGGTTAGTTAGGTTTAAGTAGTTCTAAGTTCTAGGGGACTGATGACCATAGATGTTAAGTCCCATAGTGCTCAGAGCCATTTGAACCATTTCAAAGAAAGCCGATTAGAAGAGCTATAGTTACTGGCCTCTAAGCGAGGGACTGTTTTACAAACAGGAAGGAAGCACTGCAATTCAACCCGGAGCCTGCTGCCTTTCATTTCGACATTCTCTCACTCATTCAAACAAATGCTAGGATGGTTCCTTCAACAATGCTAAGGAGAACTACCTGCATCTCAGTCTACGTTGGTTAATACACTGGTTCCCAAAATTAAAGCAACAATCCGCTATTTCCACGTCCTATTACTAAAAAACTATCAACTGATGTCCGCACGAGCGTGTTCTGCACGGAAGAAGGTATTCCGGTCAACGAACAACCATGCCGACGCTGACTTGGGGTACGTATCAAACAGGGTAGTCCCACATCCACAGTCGTTGTGCATACAGTCACAGACGGTGCAGTATGGCACAGAGAAGACGCCTGCCAGACTCTCTGCCGTCGAGGACTGTAGGAAGAATGGAAGCAGGACAGCCGCAAACTGATGTGGCCCGATGGCTTAATATGAATCATTCTGTAGCTTCTCGGAACTGGCGACAGTTTATCGAGACCGAAATTGAATCCCGAAAACTAGGGCAAGACCGATCTCGTGTGAGATCAGAAAGCTAGGGCCGTTATTTGGCTCCAAGGGCAAGACGGAACCGCCATAGTACTGCGCGGTAACTGGCGTCTGACCTCGCAGCATGCTCCGGACGTCTTATATCGAGGCAAACGGTGTACAGAAGGCTTCGTCAGAGTGGTCTTTGGTGTCGGAGACCTGCTGTATGTGTACCTCTAGAAGGGAACATCTAGAGTGGAGTAGTCAACTTACCACCTGTACGGTCGAACAGTGGGCCAACGTTCTTTTCACAGACGACTGGCGATTTGGTCTGGAGAGTGACTCTCGACGGATTCATATCTGGAGGGAATATGGAACACGATTTTGGGACCCAAACATTGTAGAAAGAGCCCGATATCGAGGAGGGTCGCAAATGGGATTATGTTGACCACTCTAACACCGCGAAACTGTATGCGTCAATCGGCAACGCTTAACTGCTGTCAAGTATCGTGACAAGATCTTCGGACCTCATGTGCGGTTTTTCCAACGTGCTGCGAGTCCAGACTTCGTACTGATAGCATATAGCACATGAGTGGTTGATGTTTCCTTGGAAACGGAAGATTTGCACGCATGGCGTAGCCTGCTCGCTCTCCTCGGAGCATGACTGGAGTGTACTAGGGAGACAGGTTGCATCACGTCAGCATCCACCAGCCACTCTCCAACACTTTCGAGCTGCTCTAAAGGAAGAATGGGTGTCATTGCCTCAACATGAGATTAATGACATTATCATAGCATACCCCGTCGTTTTCACTTCTGTATTGCGGCCGGAGGTGGTCACACCCCATACTGAGCACATTAACCAGTTGTCGGAATGTGTATGCAGATCCGTTAAGTTAGAAAAAACGAAGAACAATTTTGTCTACCATTACGCATGTTGCAATTATTTAAGTTCTGTATTCTGTACATTGCTTCTACTTTACTATCACCTATTTATATTGTTTTTTGGTAAAAATAAACGCAACCTTGCAAAATTTCTGTCTGTTGCTATAATTTTGGACACTAATGTACTTTATATTTTAGTTCAGCTTCCCAGGAGGACAACGAGATGCGGCCATCCCGATTTAGATTTTCCATGATTTCCCTAAATCGCTTAGCTGATGTCTGGTTGGTTCCTTTTCAAGGGCAAGACCAATTGCCTTCGCCATTTTTCCCTAATCAGAGAGTATACTCCGACTCTAATGATCTCGTCGTCCTTCGTTCTTGCTTCGGATTATGATTACGCTCGTCTGCAAAGGTGGCTGCGCTCACGTAGACGGCGCCACCACAGGCGCCTCGTCATTCACTGGACAGAGTCGAATTTCAGTTGTGGCATTCGAGGGCGAGCAACGACGGCTAAGACCTTCTATGGGATCCACACATAATGATAGCGAAGAGGTATCACATCTCACCATCCACAATGAGAACATTGAATCAAAAATCGTCTGGTCGCTTAACTTGTGTATAGCCAAGCGCAAAAAGGACCCTGTAGGGATTCCGAGTCAGACGAGGTCTTCTGATGTTGTTCTTAATTATTCATCAGTGTATCTTACAAAAAATCTACAAAAGACAGGGCAATGCCACTCCGAATAGTGTTTGTTACACTGATTAAACCAAAATATTATGAGTGTCTGGTTTATGGAACGTGGAACCACCTACATGGGGCGATACAGCAGCGTTGCTGCATGGCGTGGATTCAACAGGACGTTTGTGGCTTTCCCGAGGTATGTGGTACCAGATGTCACGTAAACTACAAGCCGTGGAGCTGGCACCGGATAGCGTCCTATGTGTGTTTCACTGGGCTAAGATCAGACGAATTTGGTAGCTAAGACATCGACACGAAAGCCCTATCGTGCTCCTCAAACCACTGTAGCACAATTCTGACCTTGTGACACGGACAGTTATCCTGCTAGAAAATAACATCACCGTCGGCGAAAACAACAAGCACAAAGAGATTCAGGTGGTCCGCAATAATATTCACGTACTTTACTTTTAGTTTTCCGTGTCCAGATCAAATTTTATTTTTCCAAGAGTTAGCCACCGCTACGGCTTTATCGTTGGCTTGTAGCAGGTCACTAAAACTGCAGGGCTCCGGCAGTAGTCGGCCCATGAGCAGATGTGCCTCGTCTTGTACCTCTCCGCATCCGCAAAGAATTTCGTCATCGTTAGTCAACAGTCCCCACTTGCACAGATTAGTTTTGCATCTGGGTACACCAGCCCTCAGCCTATTTAGTGTTCTCCACACTGTATAAGGAAGTTTGTTCCAGGTGCCATTTGCTCTTTTGGTATTATCTGCAGTGCGGTTTGTTCATTCTCCCATTTACGGACTCTATTATCTTCCTGTGAACCGTCAAGGATCTTGGTTCTTGCAATAAAGCTATTTCCAGACTTAAGCCTCCGAGCCTGAGTGACGTGCCCATTCAGTGGGTGTCGAGAATCTGTTTCTTTCTTTGCTCTCTCATCGTCTGCTGCCACCTGCCTTCTGATCTTGGATAGGGCAATTCCAGCAAGTAGGTACAAATTACCCGTTGGTGTGGGTCTGAGACAGCCTGTAACAATTCGCATTGTCTCATTTACACTTACATCAACCTGTTTAGCATGTGCAGATGCTTCCCATACTGGCGCTGCATAGTCTGCTGCAGAAACACACAGAGCAAGTGCTGATGTTCTCAGTACTGATGGTTGAGCTTCCCATTCATAGTTTGTCAGCCTGCGGATGGTGCTATTTCTGGAGCAGACTTTAGCCTTGGTGTTTTGGCAATGCTGCTTGAAGGAAAGCGTTCTGTCAAGTGCAACCCCAAGGTATTTAGGTGTTGGGCACTGCTTTAGCTTCTTACCTTGCCATGTAACGTCGAGCTCAACTCCAGCATCTCTATTGCGCAGATGGAAAGCACATACTTGGGTTTTGTCAGGGTTTGGCTTGAGGTGCTTGGCGTCGTAGTATTGAGCCAGTTCTTCAAGCGCTCTAGAGAGCTTTCCAGATGTTGCATCAAAATTGGACCCCTGGACCACCACAGCTGTGTCATCAGCATATACGAATCGTCTTGCATCTTGAGGTATAGGTTGGTCATTAGTGTACACATTATAAAGGATGGGAGACACTTCCTTGTGGTAAGTCATTCTTCTTCAGTCGTCATCTACTGTTCTTACCATTTAGGGAGACATAAAATCTTCGATTCTGCAGAAGACTACCAATAACCATCGTCAACCTACAGTCCCCTGTGAGGTGATATAATTTGCGCAATAGCTTTCTGTGGTTTACCGTGTCGTATGCAGCAGTAAGATCTATGAAAGCTGCTCCAGTTATTAATTTTTTTTCAAACCCATCTTCTATATGTTGCGTCAGATTAAGTATTTGCCCACAACAAGGGGTACAAAGAAGGAGTCTCCTAGAAGATTGTGAGCCCAAAGAATGTTGGCTGACACAATCGGGCGTACCCTGGAAACGGTGAAAGATTTCACCGGCTAATCCTTCTAACAGCAGATCAAGTTAAATATTCACGTAGACCACAGCTGCTGTAGTGCCTTCGATTACTACCGTATATTCCATGAAATTCCAAATGAAAGTCTCCCATAGCATAATACTGTCTCCACCAGCCTGCGTCTGTGGCGTGGTGCATGTTTCGAACAGATGTTCACAAGAATGATGGCGTGTCAGTGAGTCCAATTTTCATAGAATCACAGTCCAATCTCGAGAATCCCATGCCCACTGCAATCGTAATTGGCTACGTCGTTAGGTCAGTATTGGGACCACGTAGCGGTCGTCTGCTGGGGAGCTCAATGTTCAACCATTTGTGCGGAACAGTGTGCTCCGAATCATTGTGCTCTTGTGCCATATCGTCAGATATGTGACAAATCGCTGCCTATCCTAGTTCCCAGAGCATGCAAGCCTCCGCCACGTTGTGTTGCAACTTGTGGACGCCCAACACTTTGTCGCATACTCATAGTTTCACCGCCTTTCAACCACGTTCCATAGATGCTCATGACAGTACCCAGCGAAGAGCAGACCAGCTTCACCGTTCCCAGGCGCTGGGCCATAACAATCCGCTGTTTGTAAAAGTCGCTTACGTCAGTGTACTTCTCTATTTGCAGGCCTGTACCGCCTCTAGGACGATTTCCTATGCATCATGGCTCCGCTTACATGCTTTCTTTGCCGCGTCAGGTGCCCGCACCGCTAGCGGGCGGAAACAATCTCTCTCTGGGCAGTGGTCATAACGTTTTGGTACATCAGTGCTTTTTACGTTCTCATCCGAGCTGCTAACATTGTGAACACCAATAACTACATCGAACTTTACATTTCTCTTTTACGTGCTCTGCGTGATTTGTGTGTTTCTTGTCCTAGATTCGCACTTTTACGAGTATATCTAGTTTAATAAACTGTTCTTCTGTCGGCTCACGACAGCCACAGTTCATTATCGACAGAATGTTCAAATGGTTCAAATGGCTATGAGCACTATGCGACTTAACTTCTGTGGTCATCAGTCGCCTAGAACTTAGAACTAATTAAACCTAACTAACCTAAGGACATCACACACATCCATGCCCGAGGCAGGATTCGAACCTGCGACCGTAGCGGTCGCTCGGCTCCAGACTGTAGCGCCTAGAACCGCACGGCCACTCCGGCCGGCACAGAATGTTCAACTTTGATATGTTTCTCCTTACTCGTCCCCCAACCACGTTAAACGTTATTCTATTATAGTTTTTCATAAATTTTTGTACATAACTGTTTTGTGACTGAAGAAATTCTACGACGAAAGCTCACCGTCTGACTGTGCTTTATAATGGTTTCCGACTATGGGTTGTTACACTGCCGACCATTAAAACTGCAGCACCATGAAGGCGGGATGCAACTAACGTCAAATTGGCATTGAGTGCACTACACGCTTCAGTATGCAAATCATTTGTGTTTCAGAGCAACTACAAAAAGTATGTAGGATTAAGAGTTGCATACCAATGAGAAGGGTCAGTAACTGACCCCAACGAAGTTTTTAGGCTAAAACTCCTGTCATGTTCAGTAGTTTATTTAATAAATACATGACATTTATCGTAATTATAATTTCTGCAATCGACAATTAGAACAGCTTTTGGTTTACACTCATTGTTGAGTTATAGCGATTGTTATAACTGAAGGTGTAGCAGGTCAACAATCACCACTCGCAGTCAACCGGTAAAAAGTGTGGTGAGTGGAAGGTAATATCTTTGTGGCATTTGACAGAATGTACAAGAAGATGAAATTGACAGATGACGAAATTAGAAATTTGCTTGAGAGTTTAGACAATGAACTTAGTGGTGAACTATCCGAAATCTCAAGCAGTGAAGCTGAAGATGTAGTCATAGAAATTCCAGATCAAGTAGTTTCTGACAGCAGCGAGTGGGATGAAAGTGAACAGGGTAAGTATTGATTTTTATTACTTTTTGCAGATATTTTGGGGTATATTAGGAAGTGTGTCTCGGTAGAGTGCTTAGTTTGCTAGTGTTCGGTTATGTTTCCATATTTTTATAGATATTCAACCAACAAGAAGACGACCCAGGCCGAAAGCACAAATTGATCAACTTGAAAAAGACATGGTGGCCCCGTCAAGTATGATATGGGAGACAAGCTCTTACGTAAATCAAAGGAGGAGGTCTGTTGCTAACGTAATGAGAATCCTGAAAGGAACTAAGCCAGGGATAAAACCTGATACACCAGGTGAAGCTTTTCTCATGTACTTCGATGATAACATACTGGATAACATTTTGATGTGTACCAATCAAAAGCTTGGAAATCTTAGGGAATCATCTGAAGATATTTTCATAAAAAATTCGAAAGCATTTGAAAGGGAAGAACAGTTTACGTGATATATTTAGTAAAGAAAACTTTCCGATGTACCGAGCTTCATTTTCGGAGCATAGACTGAGACTCTTACTGAAGTGCTTGCGTTTTGATGATGCTCTAACCCGAGTAGCTAGGAAACAGACCGACAAATTTGCTCCTATCAGGGATACATGGTAGTAAATTTCCTGAGTTTTATAATCCTAGTGAGGCAGTCACAGTGGATGAAGAACATGTGACCTTCCATGGGCGATGCCCATTCAGGCTATATATTCCAACAAAACCAGGAGCCGGCCGAAGTGGCCGTGCGGTTAAAGGCGCTGTAGTCTGGAACCGCAAGACCGCTACGGTCGCAGGTTCGAATCCTGCCTCGGGCATGGATGTTTGTGACGTCCTTAGGTTAGTTAGGTTTAACTAGTTCTAAGTTCTAGGGGACTAATGACCTCAGCAGTTGAGTCCCATAGTGCTCAGAGCCATTTGAACCATTTTTGAACAAAACCAGGAAAATATGGAACAGAGGTGAACCTGTTATGTGATTCAGATACGAAATACTGCTTCGCTGCGTTTCCCTATGCTGGAAAGCACGCTAATGAGAAAAAATATAACAGTGGCCCTGAAATAGTTAGAAGATTGATTGAAATGTCTAACTTGAAACAATCTGGAAGAAATGTTACCATGGACAGAAAGTTCACTACCGTTCCACTCGCATCTGATCTTTTGAAAGAGAAATTAACTACAGTTGGTGCTATTCGAAGTGACAAACGCGATGTTCCTACAGAACTCCGTCCTGTTTCTCTAAAAAAAAGCTACACCGGGAACAATCCGATTTGCCTTTAGTGATGATGCCACTTTAGTCAGTTATGTGCCTAAGAAAGGAAAGGTTGTTACAGTATTGGCAACCCAACATCATTATATGAATGTGACGGAAGAGAAGCCAGACATCATCCTATTCTACAATTGTACAAAGTCAGGAGTGGATACATTCGATAAGTGTGTAAGAACGTACAGCTGCCGTCGAGCAACGCGTCGATGGCCAACGGCGGTGTTTTTCAGCTTGATTGACATTGCAGCATACAATTCATATGTTGTGTTTCAAGATACACACACGGAAAGGACTAAGAATTACCTGACAAAGAGTTCTGGAAGAAAGAAGTATCTGAAAGATCTTGCTCGTGAACTTTGTGACCTCAACATAAAAAGACGAGCTCAAAATGCTGTAGGCCTACACTCAAAACACACTACAGCGTTATCAACTTTTGGGTATGAGTGTAATCAAAATCAAGGTGCTGTGAGCAGAGGAAACAACGTTACAGAGCTGCGACGGAAAGTAACACTTGCAGCTCTGCATAATCTACCAAAGAAAGGACGCTGTTACTTATGCGCCAGAAGCAAAGACCGTAAGTACATGTAGGCTTGCACTTCTTACAGGAAGTATATCTGCCCTGCACACACCAAGAAAGAAGAAGTAGTTCGCATTGTAAAGTTATCTGAATGTGAATCTGAGTAATCCTTGTAATTGTAAAATTAATACAAATAAATGTAAAAAACTATTTATTTTTTACTAAAAATGACCCAGAAACCCTTTCCCAGTAATAACAATCAACATTTTAATCTTCTAATCTGCCAAAATTATGGAAATACATAAGTAATGTGATTTCTCCTAGATAGAGAATATGTGACGGTTGTGGGGCGTTGGCCAGTGCAACATACAGCATTGGTATGCAACTGTTAACATCATCTACGTTCTGTATACTGGGTTGTAAGAAACCTCTCTGAAAACTTGTAAGATTGTACTGACAAATAACTGTTAAAAAAGAAATTCGATACGTTGCGTCGTTTCCGAGTTAATTAGCATTGAAGTTAGCCAATCAGGCCGTTGAGCGCGTAATTTCAAGCGGTCCGCCAGAGACGGTGCCGATAAACGTGTTCCTCGTTTGGTTTCCTAAAACCGAACAATATAGCGATTCAAAAATTGGACATGGGACGGTTGTAAGGGTCGAACCCGAGCCAAACGCTGAGCAGTCTCGCGCGCTATCATCTCTGCTATGACAACAACTGATACTAATGGTATCTGGCTTGAATTTGCGCACGCACTGACCTCACTGGCTAACTTATACTCTCACATATCCGGAAATTTGGACGACAGGTGTTACATTTCTAACATGTTAAGGCCCATGGCTGCGTCCTGTCTTAGAAGTCTCAGTGACGTCATCTTTCAACAAGATGTTGCCCGTATCGTCCTGACGTACCTCGATACAAAGGCTGTTCGAATGGTGCCCTGGTCAGCACTTTCTCCAGATCTCTCACCCCTGAAAACATGTAGTCATGGCCATGGGTTGCCGAGATAATGGCAACATACCATTCATCAGCCACTCCGACTGATGAACTTTGGTAGTGAGTTGGATTAGCATGCAATGACATACCTGTATCAGTCGACCAAGCACTACTTACTATCTTTCGTTGTGTCACAGTTGTAATGGCCAACAGTGTAGAATATTAATAATGTAAGAATTGTCTACAAGTTGTGTACCGGTAAAAAAAAAGCTCAGTAATATTGTGCTTAATCGCAAAGGTTGAGAAGACATAAATCCCCAAAAGGAAACCACAGATGTGATCACGGATCTCCAAGCTGTTCTCAGCCATATGGAAAGTTATGTACTTACTCTTTCCTCAGGCGTGATAATAGGCTTTACTAGCCACTTATTAACTATGGAGTGGCGCGAGAGAGGTCCCACAGTTAAATAAAGAATCCCAGTCACTATGTGATGCAACGTGTTTTACACACAAATAATAGTAGCATAATGTGCCAGTTCACAAATGGAGCTCCAACCTAAATTTTCAGGTTGATAAAGTGATATTCCCCCCCCCCACCACCACCACCACTCTCCCCCACCCTCACCCCCCCCTCCCACCCACCCATCCACCAACACACACACACACACACACACACACACACACACACACACACACACACACAACCATGGACTTTGCCGTTGGTGGAGGGGCTTGCGTGCCTCAGCGATACAGATAGCCGTACCGCAGGACCAACCATAACGGAGGGGTATCTGTTGAGAGGTTCCTGAAGAGGGGCAGCAGCCTTTTCAGTAGTTGCAGAGACAACAGTCTGGATGATAAACTGCCAGATCAGTAATATTAACCAAAACGGCCTTGCTGTGCAGGTACTGCGGATGGCTGAAAGCAAGGGAAAACTACAGCCGTACTTTTTCCCGAGGGCATGCAGCTTCACTGTATGGTTAAATGATGATGTCGTCCTCTTGCGTAAAATATTCCGAAGGTGGGGACTACTCAGGAGGACGTCGTTATCGGGAGAAACAAAACTGGCGTTCTGCGGATCGGAGCTTGGGAAGTCAGATCCCTTAATCGGGCATGTAGGTTAGAAAATTTAAAAAGGGAAATTGATAGGTTAAAGTTAGATATAGTGAGAATGAGTGAAGTTCGGTGGCAGGAGGAACAAGACTTTTGGTCAGGTAAATACAGGATTATAAATACAAAATCAAATATGAGTAATGCAGGAGTAGGTTTAATAATGAATAAAAAAAATAGGAGCGTGGGTAAGCTACTACTAACAGCGTAGTAAATGCATTATTGTAGCCAAGACAGATACAAAGCCCTTCCACAGTAGTACAAGTTTATACGCCAACTAGCTCTGCAGATGACGAAGAGCTTGCAGAAATGTATGATGAAATAAAAGAAATCATTCAAATAGTGAGGGGAGACGAAAATTTCATAGTCATTGGGGACTGGGATTCGACAGTAGAAAAAGGAAGAGAAGAAAAGAAAAGTAGTAGGTGAATATGGAGAGGGGACATGTAATGAAAGAGGAAACCATCTGGTAGAATTCTGCACAGAGCGTAAGTTAATCATAGCTAACACTTGATTTAAGAATCATGAAAGAAGACTGTATACATGGAAGAAGCCTGGAGACACTGGAGGGTATCAGATAGATTATACACTCCTGGAAATGGAAAAAAGAACACATTGACACCGGTGTGTCAGACCCACCATACTTGCTCCGGACACTGCGAGAGGGCTGTACAAGCAATGATCACACGCACGGCACAGCGGACACACCAGGAACCGCGGTGTTGGCCGTCGAATGGCGCTAGCTGCGCAGCATTTGTGCACCGCCGCCGTCAGTGTCAGCCAGTTTGCCGTGGCATACGGAGCTCCATCGCAGTCTTTAACACTGGCAGCATGCCGCGACAGCGTGGACGTGAACCGTATGTGCAGTTGACGGACTTTGAGCGAGGGCGTATAGTGGGCATGCGGGAGGCCGGGTGGACGTACCGCCGAATTGCTCAACACGTGGGGCGTGAGGTCTCCACAATACATCGATGTTGTCGCCAGTGGTCGGCGGAAGGTGCACGTGCCCGTCGACCTGGGACCGGACCGCAGCGACGCACGGATGCACGCCAAGACCGTAGGATCCTACGCAGTGCCGTAGGGGACCGCACCGCCACTTCCCAGCAAATTAGGGACACTGTTGCTCCTGGAGTATCGGCGAGGACCATTCGCAACCGTCTCCATGAAGCTGGGCTACGGTCCCGCACACCGTTAGGCCGTCTTCCGCTCACGCCCCAACATCGTGCAGCCCGCCTCCAGTGGTGTCGCGACAGGCGTGAATGGAGGGACGAATGGAGACGTGTCGTCTTCAGCGATGAGAGTCGCTTCTGCCTTGGTGCCAATGATGATCGTATGCGTGTTTGGCGCCGTGCAGGTGAGCGCCACAATCAGGACTGCATACGACCGAGGCACACAGGGCCAACACCCGGCATCATGGTGTGGGGAGCGATCTCCTACACTGGCCGTACACCACTGGTGATCGTCGAGGGGACACTGAATAGTGCACGGTACATCCAAACCGTCATCGAACCCATCGTTCTACCATTCCTAGACCGGCAAGGGAACTTGCTGTTCCAACAGGACAATGCACGTCCGCATGTATCCCGTGCCACCCAACGTGCTCTAGAAGGTGTAAGTCAACTACCCTGGCCAGCAAGATCTCCGGATCTGTCCCCCATTGAGCATGTTTGGGACTGGATGAAGCGTCGTCTCACGCGGTCTGCACGTCCAGCACGAACGCTGGTCCAACTGAGGCGCTAGGTGGAAATGGCATGGCAAGCCGTTCCACAGGACTACATCCAGCATCTCTACGATCGTCTTCATGGGAGAATAGCAGCCTGCATTGCTGCGAAAGGTGGATATACACTGTACTAGTGCCGACATTGTGCATGCTCTGTTGCCTGTGTCTATGTGCCTGTGGTTCTGTCAGTGTGATCATGTGATGTATCTGACCCCAGGAATGTGTCAATAAAGTTTCCCCTTCCTGGGACAATGAATTCACGGTGTTCTTATTTCAATTTCCAGGAGTGTATAATGGTAAGACAGATTTAGGAACCAGGTTTTAAATTGGAAGACATTTCCAGGGGCAGAAGTGGAGTCTGACCACAATTTATTCGTTATGAACTGTAGACTAAAACTGAGTAAACTGCAAAAGGTAGTAATTTAAGGAGATGGGACCTGTATAAACTGAAAGAAGCAGAGGTTGTAGAGGGTTTCAGAGAGACAATTATTGAAAGATTGACAAGAACAGGGGAAAGAAATACAGTAGAAGAAGAATGGGTAACTTTGAGAGATGAAATAGTGAAAGCAGCAGAGGATCAAGTAGGTAAAAACACGGGGGCTAGTAGAAATCCTTGGGTAACAGAAGAGATACTGAATTTAATTGATGGAAGAAGAAAATATAAAAATGCAGTAAATGAAGCAGGCAAAAAGGAATACAAACGTCTCAAAAGTGAGATCGACAGGATGTGCAAAATAGCTAAGCAGGGATGGCTAGAGGACAAATATAAGGATGTAGAGGCATGTATCACTAGTGGTAAGATAGATGCTGCCTACAGGAAAATTAAATAGACGGCGAAAAGAGAACCACTTGTATGAATATCAAGAGCTCAGATGGAAAACCAATTCTAAGCACAGAAGGGAAAGCAGAAAGGCGGAGGGAGTACATAGAGGGTCCAAGTCCAGAAATACTACTCATTTCCCTTTGATCAAGGATGCAATGGCTGTTGCTACGCAGATAGGAGCATTACCACGCTGTTACAAAAAATGACCGATTCGAAACTATTTCCCACATTGTGGGAAGCATGCTATTGTGTAGAAACTGTATTTATTTCGACATCATCCAAACTTAATGGCTTGAGCTCAAACCAGCAAAAACACATATGATCATTTCACAACTATCACCAAATTACACAAACGTAACACTGCTCTCTAGTACAAAACAGTCGTCGAGCGTTCGTCGAGTCCACATCGGACTGCCGGCCGCGGTGGTCTAGCGGTTCTAGGCGCGCAGTCCGGAACCGCGCGACTGCTACGGTAGCAGGTTCGAATCCTGCCTCGGGCATGGATGTTTGTGATGTCCTTAGGTTAGTTAGGTTTAAGTAGTTCTAAGTTCTAGGGGACTGATGACCACAGATGTTAAGTCCCATAGTGCTCAGAGCCATTTGTATCAACCACATCGGACTGTCTGAGTGGCGCATCTTATAACTTGAGTCACCACTCCATGAAACAATATTTATCCATTGCCTTGTGCAACAATGACGGCGCTGTTTGCAGATTCTAAACGGCATGACGCATTCACACTTGTGGTCAGTGGCTTTTGCAAAGTGAAAATTTGTGGTGAGTTCCAATGGGACCAAACTGCTGTCCCTAGGCTTACACAACCGAAACTAACTTAAACTAACAACACATGCGCCCATGCCCGAGGGAGTGTCTTTGCGTCGTAGCGCAACCATGGAAATATTGTCCTATCACAGTTCGAAAATTTTTTATCACTCCCGAAGTAGCTGACAAGGCTGCTCGATGACTCGTTCATAAAGTAGGAGGTACACTTCAGTGGTCCACGCCAGTTCGTTTTTTAGGTATTCGAAGATGTATTGGGTGAAAAACCAGAGCCAGCCCTGACAAAACTCTACCATCTGGCGAGCAAGATGTGTGAGACAGGTGTTGATAGGCGTAAAATTACTGAACTGTCAGTTTAATAACCGATTGCTGCAAAATATTAACACGAATTCTTCACAGAAGAATTGAAAAACTGGTAGAAGCCGACCTTGGGAAAGATCAGTTTTGATTCCGCAGAAATGTTGCAACACGCGGGGTAATACTGACCCTACGACTTATGTTAGAAGATAGATTAAGGAAAGGGAAACCTACCTTTCTAGCATTTGTAGACTTAGAGAAAGCTTTTAACAATGTTGACTGGAATATTCTCTTTCAAATTCTGAAGGTGACAGGGGACAAATACAGGGAGCGAAAGGCTATTTACAATTTGTACAGAAACCAGATGGTAGTTATAAGAGTCGAGGGGCATGAAAGAGAAGCAGTGGCTGGGAAAGGAGTGAGACAGGGTTGTAGCCTATCCCAAATGTTATTCAATCTGTATTTTGAGCAAGCAGTAAAGGAAACAACAGACAATTTTGGAATGGGAATTAAAATCCACGGAGAAGAAATTAAAACTTTGAGTTTTGCCGATGACATCGTAATTCTGTCAGAGACAGCAAAGGACCTGGAAGAGAAGTTGAACGAAATTGACAGTGTCTTGACAGGAAGATATAATACGAACATGACAAAAGCAAAACGAGGATAATGGAATGTAGTCGAATTAAATCGAGTGATGCTGAGGGAATTAGATTAGGAAACGAGACACTTAAAGCAGTAGATTAGTTTTGCTATTTGGGGAGCAAAATAACTGATGATGGTCGAAGTAGAGAGGATATACAATGTAGACTGGCAATGGCAAGGAAAGCGTTTCTGAAGAAGAGAAATTCGTTAATATCGAGTATAGATTTAAGTGTCAGGAAGTCTTTTCTGAAAGTATTTGTATGGAGTGTAGCCATTTATGGTAGTGAAACATGGATGATAAATAATTTAGACAAGAAGAGAATAGAGGCTTTTGAAATATGGTGCTACAGAAGCATGCTGAAGATTAGACGGATAGAGCATGTAACTAATGAGGAGGTACTAAGAAAATGGGTCAAATGGCTCTGAGCTCTATGGGACTTAACATCTATGGTCATCAGCTCCTAGAACTTAGAACTACTTAAACATAACTAACCTAAGGACATCAGACACATCCATGCCCGAGGCAGCATTCGAACCTGCGACCGTAGCGGTCGCGCGGTTCCAGACTGAAGCGCCTAGAACCGCTCGGCCACACCGGCCGGCAAGGAGGTACTGAATAGAAGTGGGGATTCAAAATGGTTCAAATGGCTCTGAGCACTATGGGACTTAACTGCTGTGGTCATAAGTCCCCTAGAACTTAGAACTACTTAAACCTAACTAACCTAAGGACATCACACACATCCATGCCCGAGGCAGGATTCGAACCTGCGACCTTAGCGGTCGTGCGGTTCCAGACTGCAGCGCCTTTAACAGCTCGGCCAGAAGTGGGGAGAAGAGGAATTTGTGCCACAACTTGACTAGAAGAAGGGATCGGTTGGTACGACACGTTCTGAGGCATGAAAGGATTACAAATGTAGTACTGGAGGGAAAGGTGGAGGGTAAAAATCGTAGAGGGAGACCAAGAGATGAATACACTAAGCAGATTCAGAAGGATGTAGGTTGCAGTAGGTACTTCGATATGAAGAAGCTTGCATAGGATAGGGTAGTATCGAGAACTGCATCAAACTAGTCTCTGGACTGAAGGCCACAACAACAACAACAAAAAAATGATATTGTTTCTTCAGTATAGCTTTCTTTATATACAATTCATTGGCTTTTGGTATTAACCATTTAACCAGAGAAGCGAGTAATTGCAGATTTGGTACGCAATACTGCATACACAGCACATACACGTTACAAGTTACATTAATTCCAGGTAAACTTCATGGCACAGTCTGCACATTCACGCACTCAACACAATGCACGTATGACAACTTCTTACCCTGGAACCCTTGAGTTTCACTTATAACTGAATATCCGCTTCTTGCAGAAACTGGGCAACACTGACATAGTCCATTGTCGTCAGCTGTCAAAACAGGTCCGTCACAGATGTAGGTTGGGGAATTCCCGCTCTGGTCAAGGCCTTAGAAACTTGCGGCGTTGTCTGTCATATCGTGAACATCTTATTATCATATGATTGAGGTTTGCAATTTCAGTTGGGTGGTCTTCGCAGTATGGAGATGGGTGAACTTTCATCCTATAAAGATGTGAAGGATAACAGCCGTGACCCAGCCGGATGCGCGTTATTGTAGTGGTATGACGTCTAGATAGCTTCATTTGGGAGAACCAGGTTTTTCGCGGAATACTCGGCTTTATTGTGGCATAATGTTTTCCTTTGGACTGTTGTGAGGTCTCCCACGTATGTGACCATTCTTGATAAACCTTTTTCTTCATAGCAGCAACAAAATCTTTATATGTGATAACTGGATACGTTTATGTTGACTTTCACACTGATAGAGTAATTTAATTATATCCACTACATGACAATTAGTATTGGAGCCCCACTGGTGCTTTTCCAGGTTTTTTAATGCACTACTCGAATCCAAGACAGTAAAGATGTTGTAGAACTGATTTTCCGCATATTTGAAGGGCTTCCTTAATTTCAAGGACGTCGGAAGTGAAGATGCTGGCTTCCGTCGGCAACTTAAACATAACCTAAGGTAGTGGGTCTCCTCAGCAGTAAGCAGTACAACTTTGTACGCAAAAGTGAAACTCTTAATGAATCTACCGACTGTTGTCTATCTTTCTTCCGTGCCCGCTTTCAAGTCATTGAAAACTGGATTGACAAAGCAACAGACAGTAGTCTATATATAACTTTATTATAAGATCAAATTCGTTGATGAAACTGTCTTGATGTGATGCAGATATGAATTGCTCTTGGCGGATAACGTCTTCATGTTACGGATATATTTGTGGAGACAATGTTAGCTATTTCTGTTGTAAGTGCACCGAAAGTGTCAGCTGCTGTAGTATATGGTTTGTACAGCACGTTTGGTTTACGTACTTAATTACGCACTATTAGTCCTTTAGAGTTCTGCAAGTGCAATCTTAGTTCTATCGCATTGTGTAAGATGCTTAAATGCTGTGTGGATGCAGGGGGAATTACCTATTTTCCACAAACAGCTAGAAAATATGTGTGAAAAGGTCGACAGGCTTCTCGCTACTGTCTTGGAATAGGCAGATGTTTACACTCCGACGACGGCTGTGGCGCTTTAGATGCCTCTGGTATCGTACGTAATCCGTACTGCCTGTGCATCTTCCGATGCTCTTGACCTTGCAGGTTCTTCTTCACCCGGATGTGAATGGCGAACAGTGGCGGTGTCACGGATTTTTGCGTTGCAAGATAGGTATGGGTACCACCGTATGGCTGTGCCCCGGCTCCTTAGCATCAGGTATGAGGTGTTGACTATTGCTGATAAGACGGCTAAGCCAGTATGAGTCACCTGGGGCTCATCTTCCTGCAAGGCGCAGGCTGATACCAAAGGAAGAATTTCTTGTTATTGAGAGCTACAGTGTTAGGTGGGAGATGAAGCTCCTAGTAAATCGATTTTATGTGTGGAAGAAATGCCAGTACGGACTTTGGATGATTGTCATGTGGTCTCAGCCGAAATATGGTTGCGACCAGCAGTAATTTGTGGTTAACAGGTATGAGAACTCTGTAACTGTGTTCGGAAGCCGTTCTCACCTTCTTTCTGCATAAGTCTGAAGTGGTAAAGACAGAAACCCTCGCTCTCAAGGCTCAAATACATCTTGGGATTTATATCATTGTCCTCAGAACCCAATGTGTTGGTCTGATCTGGAGCTAGGTGAGAAGGTTGAAACTATAGCCTCTATTGATTTTGTGAGTATGTCGCATGCAGCTTTTTTGATCCGCGCTCTCAGGTGGATGTTCGTTGGGTACCCCGGGATGAGTCATGTGTACTCTACGTGCTGCCTAGGGTAGAGTGCACATGAAGGTATATTAGGGTAGACAGCCACCTCTATAGAGCCGCTAAGAAGTTTGATGCACTACATAGCAAAGCAAAGAGCTAGTCACTTTCATTTATTACAACGGAGAATTAACGTCATTGTTGTTCAGTACAAGGGATTGTAAATTTAACATCAGTTAACTGAATAAGTGTACAGGCTAAGGTCCCAGAATAACTCTAATTTATTTATGGTAATAACACTTCGAATAGAAAGCTGACTGAAATATAAAATAAAGAGCAACTATATCTTAAACTTCGAGTGAAATATACAGGGTGATTCAAAATTTATGTCCCATAGGACAAATCCGGCATTAGTGGAGATAGCGAAAACTATAACGACACACCAGCCCGACATCGCCGAAGTGATCAGTCGCGTGCGGTGCGACGTACCACAGGCCGGTTGCCTGTGACGCAGCTGATTAATGTAGGGCTGCCAGTTACGACAACTGGGAAGTGCCGTGCTGTTCTGCAGTATAGGGACTCATACACCAATGTACACACATCACGAGGAGGCGGAAATTGTTCTCATCCACGCGGCAGGCATGAGGCAACGGGAAGTTCAAATGGCTCTAAGCACTATGGGACTTAACATCTGAGGTCATCAGTCCCCTAGACTTAGAACTACTCAAACCTAACTAACCTTCGGACATCACACACATCCATGCCCGAGGCAGGATTCCAACATGCGACCGTAGCAGCAGCGGCAACGGGAAGCGGCAGCAGAATACCATAGGTGACATCCAAACCAATATAAGCCTAAACCAGAGTGACTGGCCGTTTAATGGAACCTTTCCTGCCTACAGGCAGTGTTCACGATAAAAGACGTTCCGGACGACTGCACACGGCTGTAAGGTATACACAGTCAGTAGCCGTACTTAGCCAAGGCGATAGCGATTCCATCTCGGTCAACAAGGAAGGTGGCACAGGAATGTGGCGTCAGCCAAGTCTCCTTGTCCAGGATAGCGCCCTGTAATCATTCCCACCCCTATCGAATCCGCCCTGTGCAAGAACTCCACGGCGACGATACTGACAGGCGGTTCAGTGAATTATTTGAAGACAGACGCACACACCAGCGGAAATTTGAGGCTGACATTTCTTCAGAGATGAATCTAGTTTCCTTTCAACGGGACGTTGAATAGTCATAACACCATCTACTGGACAAAAGATAACTCCCATCTCCCTGTCGCGGCACACACTCAGACTGTCACTAGGTTAAATGTGTGGTGTGGCATATCTTTTAACGACAGTCTCAATGCTGCACACTACAGACATCATCTTGAGGAGACATACTACCCTATTTGGTAGATTTGCCTCTCGAACGATGATGTAGATTTTACAGCAGAATGGCACACCTCCACCCTTGGGACGAAACGTCCACCAGCTCCTGGATGTGGTTATTCCTGGGCATTGAAATGGTAGATGTGGTCCGTTGGAATGACCACCTAGGTCGCCAGAACTGACACCGCTGGACTTTTTCCTCTGTTACCACCTCCAGTCTACAGTCCTCACCAACACACCAAGGACATTAATTGAGCTGCAGGAGACTATCACCAGAGGCTGTACAGAAATACCAACGACGACGTTACGCTCAGTGTCCAGCAGTGTCAGTCACCGTTTCAAATGTATCGTTTGCAGATTGGCAGGCAGTTTGAACACCTTCTCCATTAGAGGTACTGGCGAACAATTGACACTGTTAAGTTTCAAGTCGTCATTGATCGATGATGTAACATTTTGTTTGTACAGTTAAAGCAGATCTGTAGAACACATTCGTCTCTTAGTATTTTCGCTACTTCTCCTAATCATGACATTGTCCTAAGGGCCAAGGCTATTGAATTACCTGTGGAGACTTCCTCTGTGGGACATAACTTTCGAATCAGCCTGCACAATGGAGAGATAGCTGGACGCCATTGTTGTCGGCATGCCGTAAACATAGCCAGTAATGTCTAAGCAGACAATTATAGTACGAAAACGAACAGAAATATGGGTGAAACTACTTACCAAAGGAAGATCAAAATTTAAATTCGGATGTGAAACTTCAGGCCAGATTAAGACTGTAGGAAGTCGAACCCGGCACGGTGCCTTTCGTAGGCAGTCGTCTTATCAACTGGGCAACCTGGGAAGGACTCAAGACAGCTCTCATAGCTTCAGATCAGATTCCGGCACATGGCTTTTATCTGCCAGGAAGTTTCAAAACAGCGTACACTCCGCTGCAGAGCGAATGAGTTTTACTAGAGGTAATCGGATATTTCTATCGCCCACCTATGTCAAGTAACGAAGTGGTGGAACACTCCATAGAAATATTCGCCTGATAAATTTAAACGCCTTTTTCTTACTGCAGTGTATTTTACTTACTCCAGACGCGTTTCGTCTTTTACATAGATGCATCTCCAATGGATTTAATCTGGAATAATACAGATGTGTTCTTATATGGGATATTTGTACATTGTAAAACAGTTCACAGCCTAATTTTTGCATAAGTAAATTACTGCTTACACTTATTCGTTTTTCAGGCCTAAATCTGCGTTGACTTTCTGGTCATAGGTTAGAGGTTGCGTCACTACACTTATGAAACATAGATACATTTTCCCGCCACGATATTTTTGTTTCGTAACGAACTGTTTTATAATCTACAAATATCACATGCAAAAACGAAACTGGATTATTCCAGATTAAATCCGCTCAAGATGTCTTTGTAAAAGGCGGAACGCGTCTAGAATAAATAAAATACACTGCAACGAGAAAAAGGAATTTAAATTTATAAAACAAATGTTTGTGTGCTTGCTTCGGATGATGGTCACGAAAACAAACTTGTTATTCCACAGAAAGTCTGAAAATTATCGCTCATAAAATCCATGATAAGGAGACTTTTCAATCTGCCAGATATACAGGACGAACCAAATCTCCACCGACAAAATTTCTGAGATTGTTCAGGGATATTTTCCGAATATTTTGGTATAAGGAACCCACTGTCTCCGGTAGCTACTGACAAAGTAATTAAATTTCATTTGTATTCTTACCCATGGATCGATATTACATTGAAAATGGTTGCACAATAGTGCCAATGCCAAAGGCACGCGCAGTGTCTTGGTGGGCAACAAACTTCGTCCATTCACTCGCGTCACTTGCTGTTGTTAAAAGTAAGAGCTATTTTACTCTTGGTCCTCAGCACTGATCGGTTCTGTCTCAGGTTTGGTTTTCTGGCAGTGTTAGTTGTAAGTTAACAGCAGTGTGGATAGGTTTACTGATGACAAATCGCCTGATATGCATTTCGTGCATAGGGTCACTGAATGCAATGGAAAAGAGACACGCCGACGATATGCTCAGCTGTTCCCGGACAGACGCCAACCACATCACAGTTGTTTGACATCTGTAAGTAGGCGCCCACGAACAACTGGATCCTTTCGTGTTACTAATACTTATTACTGAGAGTTACTGAAAATATTTTCACAGAAACTAGGGTAATTCTGGTAACAAAGTCGAATAAATCATAACTATATTATTATTCCGTAACGAGTCATCGGAGATCACAGATACCTGATAGCGATTACTCAGAACATATCCCTGAACAACCTCAAAAATTTTGTCGGTAGAGTTCTGGTAGAACGCAAGACGTGTGCCTTTAGAGAGGAAGGCAAGGCCAAAGAACTTAAAATATTTTCTGAAAATTAACTTGCACAGTTAGCAACACGACCCACTCGTTACGAAAACTCACTAGGTTTGGTGGCAACAAACAGGCCAGAATTCTTCTATTCGGTAAGTTTAGAGGTATTAGTCAGGGACCACGAAGCTCTCATAGCAGTACTGACCACTAGTGAACGAAAACAGGACAGATGTATTAGCATAAGAAAAGCGACAAATAACTTATCAAAAACTGCGTGAGCCGCTAATAACAAACATTCATTCAGTCTCTATTGGTCCTTAATGGACACGGAACATAGGCTGGTTAAGTAACTGTCAATGTCAATGAGATTCACGAACAGCCGTGTATCTTAAGATGCTATTTTATTTTGTTTTGAAGTTTGCCAGTTTCAGCAGTTCACTATGTCATCTTCAGGCCCTATACGCATCTCACCAAATATACGAAAACTTCATATAGACCCATAAATCTCTGGATGTCGTGAATTCAATCGTTACACTAGTGCTTCATTCGAAGACTTGATGAGTTGATATCAAGTCTTGGAATGAAGCACTAGTATAACGATTGAATTCACGACATCCAGAGATTTATGGCTTTATATGACACTTTAATTTATTTGGAGAGATATTATGGGGCCTGAAGGCGGCATAATGAAATGCTGAAACTGGTAGCCTTCAAAATAAAGTAAAATAAAATAACATCTTAAGATACAAGGCTGTTGGTGAATTTCATTGACATTGACAACATTCATTCAGGTAGGAGGGGAAGGAGAGACGGAGTGGCGAATCTACAAGACGGATATGGACGGGCACGTGGTCAGCATACCTCTCTCCCGGTGGTGTTCACCTTTCTCGTGACCGGAGGAGTGGAGTATCAATGGAAATGATTTAGAAGCTTACAATTCCAGATATGTTTATGAGGTGGGGCGTGATTTCTTCGATAGCGTAGTTACAGAAGCTATAGAGATCAATGTTTATTATAACGTTGTCAATAAAGACGAGACTTTGCAGCTGAACGCGACGTGTAACCTAGCTATCACGGGGATAAAGCAGATGTGAGACGGAAAAGTGGCCATATATGGCTATTGGCCGAACACTGGTAACGTAACAGTCAGTATCGCGGGTATATTATAAGGACGAGAATAGCATCCAACAACAATCGGTTACCACTTGACAATCGCCTAGGAGCCCTTTGCAGAAAGCTTATGGATATAAAATCAATTGACGTAGCTAGAAGTCCGAGAAGTGTTTATTCAATCATATCGCCGAGAGACCATGCATTCATAGTCTACGAATCATATCACTTCCTCCAACCTATACTTTGTGTACTGCCTTACAGCAGATCTCGTCAGAGAGGCCCACCGCATGAGCGTCTAGGGAAGTGATTCCAGTGGTGGTTTCCCGTTGCCTTCCACTGATAATGATGAAATGATAATGAGGAGAACACAACACGCAATCCTTGAGCGGAGAAAAACCTCCGACCCAGCCGGGAATCGAACCCGGGCCCCCTGACGTGACAGACATTCAGCTATCGGGGCGGACCTCCAGCCTGTAATTCATGTAATAATCACGCGGGTAAAATTGTTGAAATTCGTGTATGTATGGGAGGAACTGACAATCTTTCTTCCCACGCAGCATCCACGGACAAAGTAGGTAGGAAGTAAACATGTACCCTCCGCCACTCACCATATGCTGTGGAGTATACTTGGAGCGTTCTGTATGTAAAAGAACACTAATTTGCAAATCACATCAGCGACATTAAAGCGATACCTTGTGTAAAAAAACTGAGAGAGTGGGCCATTTTAATATGTGACCATGCCGTTTGGAATCACTAGAAGTGTCTGAGGCCTCACGGACACATTGTAAGCTGTATATCATGGTTGTGAGGACTTCCCAACAGCCTGCGGCTTGATAGAAAGAACACCATTTTGTAACATCAGCTAACTGAATAAAACCGTATGAAGAGAAGTATGAAAAGCATGGTAGGGATATGTCAAAGAAGCCATTGTTAAAAATACATCAATTATACAACGATTTGGAAAGGAAGGCAGATTGGAGTCACTATCCCGGAGAGGTGGACAAACGAAATTGGAAGATACACGTCTGACCTTGTTTGTCTTTCGGCCTGTTTGTCGAATGAACATGAAAAATAAGAATTCTTTATGGACATATACCCAGGCTTAGTCTTCCTAAGGTAGTACTTCAACCACTGCAGGAACGTGGTAAAAAAAGACGATTTAGAAACAAATTGCCGAGTAATATGAACACTTTAGACCCGCCTGTAGTCTCTCATACGTGACGCATGTACTAGGGAGAGGAGACAGCATTTTGTAGGAATTACATGATTCCGATATCAAAATAAAAATAAACATGTAGCGTCCATCAAAATATAGTCCAGATGTTTGTGTCTTGCTTTTGTTAGTAGGGGAAATGGCGCCCGCTGAAGAGAGTAGGGAAACTGAGCATCAGGGTTGTAGTTACACTAACGATGTGTCTTCCATTTCACGGTACTCCGCTGACAGTTGCGGCCTATTCCATTTCACATAGTGGGCAGGTGTACAGTTCCACATTCTTTGGTGAGACGTGCATGCTAGACGCATTGTCTTCTTCTGGCTATTTCGCTGCATTTCCGTTCCCCTCAGTAATTGAGGTCGCTAACGCATGTCAGTCAGATGGTGATCAATTAAGAAGCAATCTTAATAACGGACGAACGTTACATTTTCAGAGTTTGGCGGGCAAGAGTGGGTGGTAGCATCCTGGACGTATGTAAAGTCCTGAACACATCTCAAAAAACTCACAAAAGAAATATGCGAGCATTCTTTAATAACTAGATTAATTCATTTAAGACAAGTGATAAAACTTAGGGCAAGCTTCTGATGTTCAGTTATGAAATCTGCGAACTATGAATGGGTAACTGCGAATTATCGAGCAGAATTGTGCAGTAGTATTGACCTTGGACTCTTATTACGATGGAAATGGTATGTTAATGATTGCCTTTACTCCCTTCTACCGAATGCTTATGCCTTAGATGATTCCTTCAGCAGTGCCATGGTTGATCTTTTCGTCTTCCAATGACATAAGTTCTCCGTATCTAAAATTTTAGCGATCGATGGGTCTTCAACATAGTATTATACTAGTAGTACTAACAAGAGCAATAGTCGGTATACTAGTTCGGATGCGCATGACGTTATATCGAGAGAAGGGACCGTGACATTTGCGAGTGGAGTGTTGCAGTGAGCTGCCAGAGCGTCATTGAGACTGGTGTTCACCTCCAGCTAAGACTACACACGTGCAGAGCACCGGTTATTTACATAACACTAGGTCGTTGTTATGGAGACACAGTCAAGATATATAAGCAAACTGTTGCTGGTGCAGACATGTGATTGTACTAACCTAGTATTACAACTCCCTGGATTTCTGCTCCCGGGAGCTGACACGTGGCTGGACACTGCAGCGTTAAGCTTCCTTTTTTTGTTATCTAATTAGAACATCACGGTTGATTGTAAACTGATAAAGTACTACTGAGATCTTCAATCAACCAAGTACGTGAAACATCCTCAGAGAAGGTGTTATCCTAGCAATGCATACAGATGCTTGAATTCCACGCAGAAGATTTAATGTAATCTTGGTATCTTCGCTAACCCAAACATTCCATAAGTATTGTCTTCAAAATGTTAATCTAGTTCTTTCTTTGGAGAAAGAGGAAAACACAGTGGATAGCTGGAATACCAAAGCATGTGTTGCTTTTAAGGTTTGCTCATAATTAATTTTTATTCAAGATTGCTGACAGATTGTAGCAATGAAGACGACATTAATGTACCTTTCAGAACTTTTTGTATACGTAGGAGCATGTTTTTTTTTTTTTAGTTTAAAGTCATGTTCAGCCTTCATTCACAGAGATCCCTCATATTGGCTAGAACTAGCTTTGAGACTATTCGAAACGACTTGTTAATATGCTCTCATATATAATAGTACTTTGCTATTTCATGATGCTTCGCTAATTTGCCGAAGTGTGCGAGATGTTTTTTATTCAGCGAGTAACATAGATTCCCAGCACTACATGGTGTGACGAAACTATTTTATGAAGTAAGACCCATAACAAACTGATCACCTTCTAACGTCCACGTACCTCACACTATAAACGCTAGTCAGCTGACTAAGATAAGAAATGGTTCTCATTTATCAGACATAGAGTTCTTTGGAAGCCATAATCGAACTTCCAATGTAGAATTTTTTCAACACGGATCGAGGAAATGCATTATAAAGTTTATTATCACATTTTATAGCGTTTTCTGAAACTTACCACAATTTCGACGCGATAATTAGATACACAGAAAATTCTCTTAAATCCGTTTATTTCATGCAAAGATAATATTGCAGGACCAATTAATGAAACACCGACTCGAATGGACGACTGACTCACAGGTTTACCTCATGACTGCAGAACATGGCTGGAAACCCATGTTAGGCAAAAAAAATCCTCAGAACATCGTACGTACACTGATAAAGTAAATAAGTTTGTAAGTAGAAAATTATTGCAACGTGAGCCCTACATGTGTGTAAATAAAATCACAATTCACTCAGTGATGTTAGAAGTACAGAGATGACAGAAAAAAATCTCAGTCCTCTTCGTACCAACAACGTTTTGGGAAGGACAACCACAGTTCAGAGAAATTGTGAATAACAACACAGTCAACACCTAATAACCATTTAAATTATCATAAAAATTATAACAATTAAGAAGGCAAGAATAATAAGTGTTTCCAGAAACCGCATATATGTCTGAAGGGGCTTTATTTTTTTTCCGCAACTATTGCGAGTTAGTATGGGTAGAGATTACACTTGACAACCTAAATAAATTAATAACTGATTTCTTTTATCGATCCCCGACTCAGATGATACAGTTGCTGAACAGTTCAGAGAAGATTTGAGTATCATTTCAAATAAGTACCCCACTCACAAAATTATAGTTGGTGGTGACCTAAATCTACCTTCGACACGTTGGCGAAAATACATGTTAAAGTCAGAGGTAGGCATAAAATGTCGTCCGAAATCGTACTGAATGCCTTCTCAGAAAATTATTTTGAGCAATTAGTTGAGGGGCCCACCCGAAATGTAAACGGTTGCGAAAACATACTCAAACTCTTAGCAATAAAAAATCCTGACCAAATAAGGAGCATCATGACAGATACAGGGATTATCGACCACAAAGTTGTTGTAGTTAGACTGAAATCCATAACATCCAAAACCATCAAAAATAAACGCAAACTACATCTACTTAAAAAAAAACACATAAAAATTCGCTTGACGCCTTGCTAAGAGATAATCTGCACTCCTTCCAATCCGACTATGTAAGCATAGATCAGATGTGGTTTAAATTCAAAGTAGTAGTATCGATGGCAATAGAGAGATACATACTAAATAAATTAATATGAGGTATTACTGATCCCCCATGGCATATAAAAGAGGTCAGAACACTGTTGCAGAAGCAACAAAAAAAGCATGTCAATTTTAAAAGAACGCAAAATCCCCAAGATTGGCGACGTTTTTCAGAATCTCGAAATTTAGCGTGAACTTTAATGCGAGATGCTTTTAATAGTATCCGCAACGAAACTATGTCTCGAAATCTGGCAGAAAATCCAAAGAGATTCTGGTCGTATGTAAAGTACACCAGTGGCAAGGCTAATTCAATACCTTCACTGCGCGATAACAAAGATGATATTATTGATGAAAGCAGAGTTACTGAACACGGTTTTCCGAAATTCCTTCACAAAAGAAGACTAAGTAATTACACTGCTGGCCATTAAAATTGCTACACCACGAAGATGACTTGCTACGGACGCGAAATTTTACCGACAGGAAGAAGATGCTGTCATATGCAAATGATTAGCTTTTCAGAGCATTCACACAAGGTTGGCGCCGGTGGCGACACCTACAACGTGCTCACATGAGGAATGTTTCCAACGGATTTCTCATACACGAACAGCAGTTGACCGGCGTTGCCTGGTGAAACGTTGTTGTGATGCCTCGTGTAAGGAGGAGAAATGCGTTCCGTCACGTTTCCGACTTTGATAAAGGTCAGATTGGATCCTATCGCGATTGCGGTTTATCGTATCGCGACATTGCTGCTCGCGTTGGTCGAGATCCAATGACTGTTAGCAGAATATGGAATCGGTGGGTTCAGGAGGGTAATGCGGAACGCCGTGCTGGATCCTAATGGCCTTGTATCACTAGCAGTCGAGATGACAGGCATCTTATCTGCATGGCTGTAACGGATCGTGCAGCCACGTCTCGATCCCTGAGTCAACAGATGGGTACGTTTGCAAGACAACCACCATCTTCACGAACAATTCGACGACGTTTGCAGCAGCATGGACTGTCAGCTCTGAGACCATGGCTGCGGTTACCTTTGACGCTGCATCACAGACAGGAACGCCTGCGATGGTGTACTCATCAACGAACCTGGGTGCACGAATGGCAAAACTTCATTTTTCGGATGAATCCAGGTTCTGTTTACAGCATCATGATGGTCGCATCCGTGTTTGGCGACATCACGGTGAACGCACATTGGAAGCGTGTATGGTACTGGTGTATCGCCCGGCGTGATGGTATGGGGTGCCATTGGTTACACGTCTCGGTCACCTCTTGTTCGCATTGACGGCACTTTGAACAGTGGACGTTACATTTCAGATGTGTTACGACCCGTGGCTCTACCCTTCATTCGATCCCTGCGAAACCCTACATTTCAGCAGGATAATGCACAACCGCATGTTGCAGGTCCTGTAGGGGCCTTTCTGGATACAGGAAATGTTCGACTGCTGCCCTGGCCAGCACATTCTCCAGATCTCTCACCAATTGAAAACGTCTGGTTAATGGTGGCCGAGCAACTGGCTCGTCACAATACGCCGGTCACTACTCCTGATGAACTGTGGTATCGTGTTGAAGGTGCATGGGCAGCTGTACCTGTACACGCCATCCAAGCTCTGTTTGACTCAATGCCCAGGCGTATCAAGGCCGTTATTACGGCCAGAGGTGGTTGTCCTGGGTACTGATTTCTCAGGATCTATGCACCCAAATTGCGTGAAAATGTAATCACATGTCAGTTCTAGTATGATATATTTGTCCAATGAATACCCGTTTATCATCTGCATTTCTTCTTGGTGTAGCAATTTTAATGGCCAGTAGTGTATTTCCGAATTCGAGTCAGTAACAACTGCCAACACGAGTAATTTGGAAGTAAATATCCTTGGTGTAGTGAAGCTGTTTAAAACACATAAGAAAGGCAAGGCTTCCGATCAAAGTTTATAGCAGTCAGGTTGCTTTCAGACTACGCTGATACAATAGCTCCATACTTAGCAATCATATACAGCCCCTCGCTTGTGCCCAGAGACTGCAAAGTTACACAAATTACACCAATACCCAAGAAAGGAAATAGGAGTAACCCGCTGAAGTACAGACCCATACCAGTAACGTCGACTTGAAGTAGGATTTTGCAACATATGCTGTGCTCAGACATTATGAATCACCTCGAAGAAAACGATTTATTGACAGATACCCAACACGAATTCAGAAAATATCGTTCCTGTGAAACACAAATAGCTCTTTATTGTCCGAAAAATTGAGTGCTATCGACAGGGGACGTCAAATTGATTCTGTATTTTTAGATTTCCAGAAGGCTTTTATACAGTTCCCCACAATCGACTTTTAATTAAACTGTGTGCCTATGGAGTACCGTCTCAGTTATATGACTGAATTAGTGGTTTCCTGTCAGAAAGGTTACAGTTATTAGTAAGCGACGGAAAGTCGTCGAGTAAAACAGAAGTAATATCTGGCGTTCCCCAAGTATGTGTTATAGGCCGTCTGTTGTTCCTAATTTACATAAACGATTTAGGAGACAATCTGAGCAGTCCTCTTAGATTGTTTGCAGATGATGCCGTCATCTACCGTCATTTAATGACATCAAATGATCAAAACGAATTGCAAAATGATTTAGGCAATAGATCTGTTTGGTTCAAAATGTGGCAACTGACTCTAAATCATGAAAAGTGGGAAGTCATCCACATGAGCACTAAAAAGAATCCGATAAATTTTTTATACGATAAATCACGCTGATCTAAAGGTTGTAAACTCAACTAAATACTTAGGGCTTACAATTACGAATAACTTAAATTTTAACGATCACATATATAATATTATGGGGAAAGCAAACCAAAGACTGCGATTTATTGTCAAAACACTTAGAAAGTGTGACAGGTTTACTAAAGAGCCTGCTTACATTCTAAAGAGCCTGCTTACATTACGCATGTCTGCCCTCTTCTGGGCTATTACTGTGCGGTGTGGGATCATTACCAGATGGGATTGACGGATGACATCGGAAAAGTTTACAAAAGGAAGCTCGATTTGTGTTATCACGAAATGGAGAAGAGAGTGCCACGGATATTAAATACATATTGGTGTGGCAGTCATTAAAACAGAGGCGTTTTTCGCCGCGCAAGGACCTCTCATGAAATTTCAATCACTCAGCTACATAGGGAGAGACATCACGATAAAATAAGAGAAATCAGAGCTCGCACGGAGAGATTTAAGTGTTCGTTTATCCCGCGCGCTGTTCGAGAGGAGTGCAACGGTAGAGAATTAACTTGAAGGTGGTTTCGTGACCCCTCTGCCAGGCACTTAATTGTGGATTGCAGAGGAATCACGCAGATTTAGATATACTGGTTTCACGTCAGTATAGACGCATCTTCAGTTTATCTGCCAAGAAAACAAATCACTGTGTGAAATTTTGTGAAATGGTTCCACTCTACAGGGTGGTCCCGAATTCATGGTACAAACTTTAATGGTAGGTGCAGGACATTGTAACAAGGATATATTGTATAGGAATGTATAGTCCCAGGTGACGCGGTGAGGCGTAAACAGGGGAAATAACGGCCGAAAGGAAAACGAAAGATTTTATTGAAATCGTTGTTGACAAGTGTCATGTTTACAGTAAGTGTTCAAAATTGCGTCCACCATGAGCGATACATGCTTGACAGCGTCGGTGCAGCGATTGGCGTACACGTTCAAAGATGCCTGGTATTTCACGCACACCTGCAGCAGCTACAGATATGCGAGCAACGAGATCCTCATCTGAGTCAACTGGAGTCTCATAAACAAGACTCTTAAGATGTCCCCATAAAAAGTAATCGAGGCAAGAGAAATCAGGAGATCGGGGTGGCCAAGGGACTGGTCCACCACGCCCAATCCATCTAGCACCAAACGTGGCATTCAGGTAATTCCGTACAGCAGTGCTGAAGTGTGCTGGCGCTCCATCGTGCTGAAACCACATGCGGTTACGAATGGCGAGCGGAACATCTTGCAGCAGTTCTGGTAACACTTCTTGCAGAAAAATAAGATAGCTTTCGCCACAGAGTCGCGTGGGTAGTAAGTATGGCCCAATCAAAAAGTCGTTCACAATACCAGCCCACACATTAATACCGAAACGTTGTTGATACGCATGTGGACGCGTTGCATGTGGATTATCTGTTGCCCACACATGGGAATTGTGCGCATTAAAGACACCCTCGCGTGAAAATGTCGCTTCATCTGTAAATAGCACATGACCTACGAAATCCGGCTGCAACGCACATTGCTGCAACAACCACTGGCAGAAGTTCACGCGAAGAGGATAATCTGCCGGATTCAATGCTTGTACTTTTTGAAAATGGAAGGGGTGTAAGCGATTTTCATTTAACACTCTGCATACAGTCTGATGACTCACATGTACGTCACGCGCAACAGTTCTTGTGCTTGACTCGGGTCTATCAGCCACTATGTTCAAGATGCGTTCTTCCAGTCTTGGAGTGCGTACAGCTCTTAATCGACCAGCGTCATGTCTGTTGACGTCGAACGTACCTGTTTCACAAAGTTGACGATGTAACCGTTGAAAAATTCTATGATCCGGCATTCGTCGATTAGGATACTCCGCGCGATACATTCGTAACGCAGCTCTGGCGTTACCATTTGCACGGCCGTACATGTAATGCATGTCTGCTTTTTCTGCATACGTAAAGTCACCCATCGTCTACGGCAGCACAATTGTGAATGGCGCTTGTCCCTACTGCGATACATCATGTTCATCTACTGCCCTCTACCGGCAGTGACACCAACCGATCACTCCATTTCTCTTTCCCCTGTTTACGCCTCACCGCGTCACCTGCGACTATACATTCCTATACAATAAATCCTTGTTACAATGTCCTGTACCTACCATTAAAGTTTGTACCATGAATTCGGGACCACCCTGTATAGTACGGTATTAATTTTTGGGTGATATCTTCCCGTGTACAGACAGTACTTTTCCTACACGTTTGTTAGTTTTTAGGTTGTTTATACCCGTTCACATTAGTGTCCTAATCATTATTTGTTCATTCCCAATTTTCCTTAGGCCTGGCTCATTCTGCAGAAATGTTTTGTACACTTTTGACAAACATCTTTTAGGTGTGCTCAATTTTATGACAACCCATCAATGTGGTGTGACTCTCAACTTGGATAACTTCTCGAATGCTGGGACTCCTAACTGTCCATCTACATTATAAAATTATAAACATTGTGAGGACTTATCGTTGTTTTTTTTGTTGAATTTTAACACTATCTATGGTTCTGTATTTTAACCATTTGATAAAATTTCACACAGCGATTTGTATTCTTGGCGGATAATACTGAAGATGCGACTATACTGACGTGAAAGTGGTAGTTGCGAATAAGCATCTTCAGACAGCTGTGTGGATTTTGGAAACACATCATTCTTGACTTTTTTAGTTGTTATAATTCTTATGATAATTTAAATGGTTATTGACTGTCGAGTGTTTTTTATTGTTACTCTTTCTACTATACTTTGCCCAACGAAATGAACTCATTTTCAAGAGGAGTGAGGTTAAAATACCAGCCCAGTCACGAAGTTTTATGTTTTTAGCGTCTTTCCCAAAACAGTTCAGGTGAATGTCACTGTTTTTCCCTTACACAGTAAACGGCCGATTTTCTTCCGTATTCTTACCCAAATGAGCTATTCCTTTATGTACAATGGCAGCGCTATCGACGGGTGGTTGAACGTGCAACTGTGTCATCTGAATTGGGAGGTTCCAATTATTATTTTATTCCGGTTGCCAACAATGACCTCTGCCCATACAAACTCACAGGAAGTTTCTACTTCAATTTGGCGACAAGATAAACTACTTCTGATAGCAACAAACACGCCACCACCAACCGTGTTTAGCCTATCCTTTCGGAACACCGTTAGGTTCTTCGCAAAAATTTCGGCTGAGCTTATATCCGGCTTTAGCCAGCTTTCAGTGCCTATAACGATTTGAGCATCAGTGCTTTCTATTAGCGCTTGGAGCTCTGGTACTTTACCAACACAGCTACGACAATTTAAACTGTTATACCAATGGTTTCTGTATCTACGTTCTTCCTGTGTTCAGCCAGCACTCTTTGTGACTGAAGCCCTTCTTGTGTTTTCCCGAGACTCTCTAACCTAAAAAACCGCCCAGTCCACGCCACACAGCTCCTTCTACCCGTGTAGCCGCCTCCTGCGTGTAGTGGACACCTGACCTATTCAGCGGAACCCGAAACCCAACCACCCTTTGGCACAAGTCGAGGAATCTGCATCCTACACGGTCGTAGAACCGTCTGAGCTTCTGATTCAGACCCTCCACTCGGCTCTGTACCAGAGGTCCGCAATCGGTCCTGTTGACTATGCTGCAAATGGTCAGCTCTGCTTTCATCTTCTAAGCAAGACTGGCAGCCTTTATCACTTCTGTTAGCCGCTCGAAACCAGAGAGAATCTCTTCTGATCCAAAGTGACACACATCGTTGGTACCGACGTGACCAACCACCTGCAGTTGGCTGCACCCTGTGCTCTTCATGGCATCCGGGAGGACCCTTACCACATCTGGAATGACTCTACCCAGTATGCACACGGAGTGCACATTGATTTTCTTACCCTTCTTGTCAGCCAAGTCCCTAAGGGGCCCCATAACGCGCCTAACATTGGAGCTCCCAACCACCAATAATCCCACCCTCTGCGATTGCCCGGATCTTGCAGGCTGAGTGGTTTCCTCTGAAAGAGGACAGGCGACAGCATCTGGCTCAGCGACAGTGTCAGCCACAGACAGCACCTGGAACCTGTTTGTGAGACAAACCTGGGAGGTCTTATGTGCGGCCGCCTGGGAAGTCTTTTGCCACCTGCTTCGCCCCGGGGCGACCTCCCACTCGACCACAGGTGAGGGGTCAGCCTCAGCGCGAGCGGTAACTGGGTTGGCCACCAGTGAGGACCGATTGGAGGACTCTGACGTGCTGGACGTCCGTTGGATCCCCACGGCCGGTCCACAACAGTGGTGCCCATCCACTGCCACCTCAAGCTGTGTAACTGAAGCCATCACAGCCTGAAGCTGAGAGCAAAGTGTCACCAACTCGGCTCGCATCCGCACACAACAATCGCAGTCCCTGCCCATACCAAAGACCGTGGAAAACTAAACTATGCAGATAAACGGACTATCGGCAAGTGCTGCGCAACTCTGCTCTACATCCTGATGGTAACGCACGAACTGTATCTAGCAATACGCAGATACTTTAAAACCTAACTACTGAAGCACTCAGGTGAAACTAAATAATTTGCCCCTGATTAGGAACTTGTAATATGTCACAAAATCGGTTTACTTTCCGACGCAAACGAAAACGTGACAACTGTGGCTATTGGATATTAAATTTACACGCAGAAACTCAAGAAACTACACTATCAAAGCACACAGATGATACAATAAAATTCGCTCCTGGTTAGGAACTCGTAAATGACTCGATATCGGTTACTTCCCTGTTGCTGCGTCTGTCTCGGTCGGCTACTGCTGCCTGTCAATACATGCATGCATGAGCGGCTGTTCTTTATGTAAGTACGATGGTTAAATCATGGACCCGCCACCGAACAGGATTACCGGGAACCCTGATTTATGAACTGGCCCCTCTCTCCCGAGTGTCGCCTGTTGCAGTAGTACATATTTCTACCTCCCTCTCACATGTCACGACCTTTTTCATCGAATATAGTTATGTCCATACGGACATTCCTTGTACCAGGAATCCTACGGTACGTGACATTTATAGTTTAATGATGATATGTCATGCCGGAAATTTGGTGGAAAGTCGGCATCCAACGATTGCATGGCCCGTGGTTTAGCGTTCTGTGCCCATATCCTCCTCAACATGAACGCTCGTGCGACATGGTATTGTTAATGGGAAATAAATGACACACTTCGTCTAGATGCCATTAGCATGACAGATTCGCCGCTTTGGCCACACTGTCACACACTTTACAGGGTGAACATCGACTGATGATGAGGTGTGCCAGCTGATCCAGTAAATGCTTACCTTTCTTCTACGTACAGATTCCCATACCATTGCAATTAAGTCACTTCTGATCCCGGATGAGACCTATTTCCCCTATACAAAGACCAATGCAGTGAACTGGGTAAAAGGCCTATTGATCTCTTACTTGCTTCATTATGGAGATAAGAGTGTTCTCGATTTCTGAACATTCCCGTAAGTTCCCTTTATCTTTGTCACGTACAGTAAAATGCTAACTCTTTGATTAGTGCCTCCTTGGACACCCCCTCCCCCTTCTGCTGCAGCTGGGGTGTCCCGGGTACGAGAAGGTGATTTCAGTGTGAGTGTGTAATACCAAGACTCGGACCAGTGTACAGGAAAAATGGATTATTCTTCGAGAAGACGTGCCCGGAACATGCCTGAGTGACTTCAGATTCTGAATGCGTCTATCCACAAGTTGGCGGCGCTGAGATGTCATTTTGTTTGTTTTGCCAGGATGGCGTTCTTACTTCCATTTATGTTTTGTTTGTTATTGATGCACATTACACATAATTATTTGTCGCCTGGAGGGTGCCCAATGTGATCTTAAATGTTTGTTATTTTGATTATAATCACACATAATGTAGGAATATATTGTATGTTTTGCCCTACTTTTTCCTTACTCTAAAAATAAAAATTGAAGTTCTGTTGTCAAAAAGGCGCGGAGTTCAAAGCTACATATCTCCTCCTCTTTTTTACTAAAAAAATGTAGGTTTGCATCCCACTACATGAAAAAACATTTTTTTTTCATTTTTGCGTTGATAAAATAAGAAAAAAACTCGCGGTCAAGTTATTAGATTACCAAACCGCTTGTCCATGATCGATTATTGATCGTGGCTTTCCTTCGGTGTATGTGATAATATGCTGATAATGAGAATATCTTTCTTTCCTTTTTTAAGGAAAACATCGGGAGGGGTGATAAAAAATGGTAAGGCGACAGCGCTAAAAACGATTATAAGAAACGAGTGCTAGAGCGCACATTTCCAGGACTCCGCGGGTTGAGCCTACCGGCCTCGGATCGAATCCGCTGCGCGAATTAACGACGCGGGTTGAAGAGCCAGCGAACCTGGATGTGGTTTTTAGGCGGTTTTCCACATAAAACTACTTAAATACCGGGCTGGTTCAACACCTCTAACCCTCAACACACACTCCACAAACGCCGACCGGAGTGGCCGAGCGGTTCTAGGCGCTACAATCTGGAACCGCGCGATCGCTACGGTCACAGGTTCGAATCCTGCCTGGGGCATGGATGTGTGTGATGTCTTTAGGTTAGTTAGTTTTAAGTAGTTCTAAGTTCCAGGGGACTGATGACCTCAGATGTTAAGTCCCATAGTGCTCAGAGCCATTTTGAACACTCCACAAACACATAGAAAACGTTATCACTCCTGAACATGAAATCTACACTAGACGTAGAGAGATGGAATGCTCTGATTCCTTCCCTGGGAGAATGATGGCGCAAAGAGGTGCATCCGCCTACCAACTGGCTCTAACACTGCCACAACCGATACACAGGGTGAATCGGTAATGATGTTACACACTCTCAGGGATGATGGGCAAGGGTAAATGTATCAATTTGAGGAAAGGGACCCTGGTACAGAAACAACCGAATCGAAAGTTATAAGCGGAAATCGTTCTGATACCTGTGACAGTGGAAACCACGTACCGGTACTGTTGTTGCTGGGATTTTGGGGTAGACAGCTTTCCGAGTAAGTAATATCGACCTAAACCAGTAAAATAGCGCGTAGGAAACATGGCCTGTAAAATTCATACTTCAAGAGCTATGAGCACCTCTTCGATACTGTGAAACACGTCTCTCCTACTGAACAAGTGCCCATAGCTCTAACGTATGTATTTTAGAGCCCCTATTTGCTGAACATTTTTGCTTGTTTTGGTCCATAAGACCTCCTCCAGACGTATGGGACCCAAAGAGCTTCCAGTAGAAGAGACGTGTTTCACAGTATCTAAGATGAACAAGTACTCATAGCTCCTAAGGTATGCATTTTAGAGCACATATTTGCTAGATATTTTTTCTTGTTTTGGTCCGTACTCCCACCTCTGAAAGTTTCCTACTCTATAATCTTAGCAACAACAGTACCGATCGGTACATGTGTTCCACTGAGATGTCAGAACGATTTTCGCTTATAACTTTCGACTCGGTCGATTCCGGACCAGGGCCCCTTACTTCAAATTGATACGGTTACCATTCTCCATCATCCCTGAAAGTTTGTAACCTCGTCCCAGTATCACTCTGTATAGCGATGCCGATCCCGCAGAGAAATAAGGAAAGGTAAAATGTAAACATCGTCCAGACGATGATACCTTTGTCACCTAAATGAATCGGTAGTTATTGGGAAACAGTATGGATCGCCTTCAGTGGTTTTCTACGTACTTGGACACTTTCAGCGTCATGTACACTCACATGTATTTGTGCTGTGAATCATCTGTCCAGACGGTCTTTTTCTCCTGCTCTGGTGATATTCCGAATCTCATATCTGTGTCGCTCGGTGAGCTCTGGTACCAGTGTGGGGTGGTGGCGTTTATGCCCCATAGCGAGGAGGTGGTTCTGGATAGTAGGGTTGCTTATCGGTTGCTGTTGGCCAGTATTGACTTGGTGACTGATTTACTGCACTCTAGCGTTTCTACAGTATATTTATAGTACAATCCTCTTCAGTTGATGGCGAAATTTATGCTTTACATCTTTTTATTTTTTTTTATTTTTTTTTTTTCTTTATTGTATTTCAATTCCCCATCGGGGCGGGCTGGCAGCAGCATATACGCTGCTCTTCAGCCGAAAGACATAGAACAAAACAATAGAAGACATTTAAAAACAGCAAAGGAGAGAAGAAGGCGAACATAGATATAAAAAAGGGAGAACATCATGGAAGGCAATATACAAAAAAACGGGGTGACTGTAAAATGGAGATAAAAAAAAACGGTTTAAAAGTAGCACACACAAAAAGCCACACTCTGCGACGATTAAAAGAACACAAGGCACAGTATGACTGGAGCATAAAGGTGTTGACGGATGGCATAGCACACAACGTAACACTGACGGCGAACCTCAAGACAGTACACAATTAAAATCACACCTCTGGACGCACACGAGAAACAGCACGAAACAACACTGACGTGGCACACTGATGATGATCAATACAGAGGATCTGCCAGGTTCAAGGAGATGAGGGAGACCTGAAGAAGGGAGGGAGGGGAAAGATGGGGGAGGGGAATGGGGGGCGCTCGGAAGAGGGCCAGGTAGGGAGGGATGTGGGAAGGAGAGAGGCAAGTATGGGGTGCAGGGTCCCAGGGGAGGGGGGGATGGAGGAAAATCCGCTCTGGGAGAAGGAGGAAAGAGGAGAAGGGGGCCCTGGGGAGGGGGGGGGGGGAACAAGGCCGGGTTATAGTTGGAAGGAAGGGTATATGTCACGGCGAAGTTCGTCATCCGGGAGGGGGGAGGCGTTGGATCTTTTTATCACCGACGGCTGCCTTTAGGTACTAATTTGATTCAAGATGAGCTGAGTTCTCAATCGAACGCAATAAAAGCTTACGCTAGTCACTCATATGATATACAGGGCTATTACAAACGATTGAAGCGATTTCATAAATTCACTGTAGCTCCATTCATTGACATATGGTCACGACACACTACAGATACGTAGAAAAACTCATAAAGTTTTGTTCGGCTGAAGCCGCACTTCAGGTTTCTGCCGCCAGAGCGCTCGAGAGCGCAGTGAGACAAAATGGCGACAGGAGCCGAGAAAGCGTATGTCGTGCTTGAAATGCACTCACATCAGTCAGTCATAACAGTGCAACGACACTTCAGGACGAAGTTCAACAAACATCCACCAACTGCTAACCCCATTCGGCGATGGTATGCGCAGTTTAAAGCTTCTGGATGCCTCTGAAAGGGGAAATCAACGGGTCGGCCTGCAGTGAGCGAAGAAACGGTTGAACGAGTGCGGGCAAGTTTCACGCGTAGCCCGCGGAAGTCGACGAATAAAGCAAGCAGGGAGCTAAACGTACCACAACCGATGGTTTGGAAAATCTTACGGAAAAGGCTAAAGCAGAAGCCTTACCGTTTACAATTGCTACAAGCCCTGACACCCGATAACAGTCAAACGCTTTGAATTTTCGGCGCAGTTGCAACAGCTCATGGAAGAGGATGCGTTCAGTGCGAAACTTGTTTTCAGTGATGAAGCAACATTTTTTCTTAATGGTGAAGTGAACAGACACAATGTGCGAATCAGGGCGGTAGAGAATCCTCACGCATTCGTGCAGCAAATTCGCAATTGACCAAAAGTTAACGTGTTTTGTGCTATCACACGGTTTAAAGTTTACGGCCCCTTTTTCTTCTGCGAAAGAAACGTTACAGGACACGTGTATCTGGACATGCTGGACAATTGGCTCATGCCACAACTGGAGACCGACAGCGTCGACTTCATCTTTCAACAGGATGGTGCTCCACCGCACTTCCATCATGATGTTCGGCATTTCTTAAACAGAAGATTGGAAAACCGATGGATCGGTCGTGGTGGAGATCATGATCAGCAATTCATGTCATGGCCTCCACGCTCTCCCGACTTAACCCCATGTGGTTTCTTTCTGTGGGGTTATGTGAAAAATTCAGTGTTTAAACCTCCTCTACCAAGAAACGTGCCAGAACTGCGAGCTCGCATCAACGATGCTTTCGATCTCATTCATGGGGACATGCTGCGCCGAGTATGGGAGGAAGTTGATTATCGGTTTGATGTCTCCCGAATCACTAAAGGGGCACATATCGAACATTTGTGAATGCCTAAAAAAACTTTTTGAGTTTTTGTATGTGTGTGCAAAGCATTGTGAAAATATCTCAAATAATAAAGTTATTGTAGAGCTGTGAAATCGCTTCAGTCATTTGTAATAACCCTGTATGTATCCGTCACGTATCTACCGCACGCTAATCAGCGGATAGACGATAGACTTGGGCTTCTAGTTATGCGTCTCGTTCTGGCCGTTCACAACTGAGATACCCTCATTCGTATTTTCCTGTAATTACTAACTTACTTCAAGTAAGTACTAGTAAGGTGCGCTTTCCAACGCTACCTACTCTAATGGACAGTTCCTTCACCAATCGATGTGAAATGTGACTTGAAACTCTCGTATATACGATTGTGTTGGTGACGAAACACTCAATGTTAAGGAACGACATTTGGTATCCATTATGGGAAATAAATATTTATTAGGAAACACACACACGCACACACACACACACACACACACACACACACACACACACACACACACACGCATACACACACACACACCCACACACACACACACACACACACACACACACACACGGATCCAGAGACAGAGAGACATATATTATGTTCTAAGAAAGACTGTCGTCCAGGATAAAAGGGCCGTGTGTATAGGTGTTCTGACAAGTGAACTGAATAAAATTTGAAAGTTCAGTGTCCACAAAGAAATAAAGGTTCACAAACATAGTAAACTACAGATGAATGTTCAACATCACAGCAGCGACGACGTTATTACTTAGTAAATGCACTGCATCATCCTTCAGGATTGAAAAAAAAAACTAAAATTCTTCCTATTATGTACAAGGAACTAACGCAAAGTTCGCAAATGACATATGACGATGTTATGTAATCGGTAACAGACATTTTAAACACCGCATATTTGCCGGCCGGATGGCCGTGCGGCTCTAAGCGCTTCAGTTTGGAACCGCGTGACCGCTACGGTCGCAGGTTCGAATCCTGCCTCGGGCATGGATGTGTGTGATGGCCTTGGGTTTGTTAGGTTTAAGTAGTTGTAAGTTCTAGGGGACTGATGACCTGAGAAGTTAGGTCCCATAGTGCTCAGAGCCATTTGAACCATTTTGAACACCGCATATTTTTTTCTCTGGTGTGGCCGTCCTGCGTCAAAAGTGAGAAGGCAACATGTTGGTGATAATGTAATTCAGCCAAAAAGTAAACGGTCGTTTACACGTTCGCAAGCGACTGGGTTATCAGGAGCAGGGGTCACCTGATAAACTCGGAACGAGGCTGAATCTGAACAGCTGTTGACAATGACGCACTGTTTTGACGAATTCCACAGGCTAGACATTTATATGTTTCTGCATTTGATAGTGAATTAGTAGCAAGTGATGTTAGCGCCCAGTGTGCTGTTTTTCGTCTTCGTCCTGGCACTTTCTGTTTGGATGAGACTGTGTACTTGTGCTCTCAGGTCTCGGCGTGACGTCACTGCGGTGCTTTCTTCAGCGCTGCTGTTCTGGCGCCAGAAGGTGTATGTGGTGGTTAGCTACTGGCTAAGGGAACGTGATACGCCTCAAACTAATGGTGTGATAAGAGACAAGTATCAGCTTGAAAATGTTAACTGAAGGTAGGATTTGGAACCTCGGTTTTCGTTTTACTGTAGTCGCACTCACTTCTAGACGTGCTAAGAACTGGTCGAGCAATCGTTTTAGTGGTCAGTTTATCTAAAGAGCCAAGACTTTCGATCTTAGACGAATATTGTGATTCACTACTGTTGAGACAATTACCGAAGCATACACCGCCCTAGCAATTACCAAAGTTTTCCAATTATCTTTGGCAGTACCATCACATTATGCTTTATTTTGAACCACTCGCACGGAATCTGACAGTTCTCATCATTTTTCTAAACTACTCTTGTTAGATGTTTCACCTTTACTGTCTCCCAGTACCCTATAACGGTACATTATACGTTCCATTAGAATTACAGTCATTTGTATTTTCTGCCTGACAAATGTACAGTACATAAAGAACCTATTTATTACATCCACTATATATCATACTTCTATTACTCTTCTTAATATATTGTTGAAATAAATGAGACACGTTCGATACTTTAATACGATAGTGTTGATCTTGGTCCATAGCCCTCATCTCGTGGTCGTGCGGTAGCGTTCTCGCTTCCCACGCCCGGGTTCCCGGGTTCGATTCCCGGCGGGGTCAGGGATTTTCTCTGCCTCGTGATGGCTGGGTGTTGTGTGATGTCCTTAGGTTAGTTAGGTTTAAGTAGTTGTAAGTTCTAGGGGACTGATGACCATAGATGTTAAGTCCCATAGTGCTCAGAGCCATTTGAACCAGCCATTTGGTCCATAAATGAACTTAACTGAAGAGATGTTCTTGATAGCTTCAGACAGTACTTTGCGTTTCTTAACACTGATATTGTCGAAAATCGCATCATCTGTAATACGTAAAATTATGTCTTTAATATCCCGAACAAAAACAATCACTGACACTAAGTAAAGTGAAATCTTCTTAAATTTCCAAAAATTGATTCTGGTTGTCGCCATATTGTAAAATGGCGAACCAATCCTATGTAATAATTTTCTTGTTCAACAATTTTTTTGGTCAGTTTAGATGGTGACAGAAGAATGTTGGTGACTTATCTTTTAGATATGCAACAAATAAAATACCTCAGAGTTTTAGGTATTGGACTCACCTTTTGGAGAAATTAGGTTAAACTCTCCTACTAGCCAACGAGATTTATGTTTACATGGATTCCCTAAGTCACTTAAGGTAAGTTCTGTTAAGAAGGAAACGCCGTATTTCTCTCCCAACCCTTGTTCAATATGACCTTGTGTCGCTTCTCCAAGGAACTAGTTGTTGGTTCAGCGTTAAAACCTAATTTACCTCTTTGTTTTTGCAAAATGTTCGCTTTTGCACAAAAGCCTCCAATCTTGTTTAAAATTTCAGATAGTTTCAGACGAGAAACGTTAAATGCTCCGCGCCACTTTCGGGAAAGACAAATATACAGTCATTACCTGGTTCCTCGGTAACTGTCGGATGTCTGATAATCTCAGTTCAGCCTTTGCATCTTACTCAGACAGGCTATGCGATTTTCTCCGCTCGAAAATCTTTGCATAACTTGAAAATGTCAAACATTCCTACCATTAGGATTTTAAGTTGCACTGTATGTGGCGTCAAAGTTCTGTTAGTCTTCTTAATATATTGTTCGACATCTTAGTACGACAGTCTTTATCTCAACCCAAAAATATTCTTAACTGAAGAGATGTTCCTGACAGTTTAAAACAGTAGGATACTTTGTGTTTCTTATCACTGATTTTCTCATAAATCGCGTCATCCCTTATTACTCTCATGTTCAGAAAAAAACACCTCGAACGACTAGGGGTAGAACGTTCATATTCACAGGGCTTGTACATTATTGTGTTCTACATAAAATGATTAGCATTTCACTCACCTCGGTTCAGCATGTGCCCTGTTGCCTAGTAGACACGGGGTCAGCGGTGGGCTTCTTCCACGCTTGTTCCAGGCGTGATTGGATCGACGCACATAAGGCGCTAATGGCGTCCCTTGGATTAGCCATCCATACTGCATTCATCTGGTTCCAAAGTTCATCTGTAGTGATTGACATTGGGTCACAGCATTGCATCCATCGTTTCACTACATCCCACACATTTTCGATCGGCGACATGTCTGGTGATTTGGTGGACCAGGGCAAAAGGTGACGTCATGTGGCACAAAGACGGCACGTGTTCATGCAACAACAAGTGGTCGTGCATGGTCTTGTTGAAAAATGGCGTCTGACGTGTTGTGCGGAAAGGACATGGTCTACGAGTCGCAGAATGTCATTCACGTAGATCACACTGGTCACAGTGCCCTGAACAAGCACCAACTGTGATTTATGATTGTACCCAATAGCAGCCCACACCATAAGGCCTTGAGTTGGAGCTGTATGTATTGTGCGAACGCAGTCATTGTAATATCCCCCCCCCCCCCCCCCCCTCTGTCTGCGGCGAACTAAAATGCGGAACGTGGATTCTTCTGAAAACACTACCTGTTCCCAGTGACGTCGTTCCATACATTATTGCCGTCTATCATGTTTCTGCACATTGGTCAAAGTTAGGCGTGGAAGTGGACGAAGCGCACGTAAGTCATGTCGTCATAAACGACGATGGACTCTCAGCCCTGATAATGTACAATGTGTACACTTTGCCACTGTTGCGCCACAGCCTAGGAGGACGCAGGTCTGTCCTTCGATGCCACTCGGATGGGGTATCGATCTTCCCCGGTGGGTGGGGGGCGAAACACTTCGTCCCACACGAGCAGCAGTTTCCCTGATGGATGCACCACATTCTCTCATGCCAGTAACGCACCCTCTTTCAAACTCACCGATTTGACGGTATTGTTCTCGCATGTGCCTGTGAGGCATCCTGCACGTCAGCTCAGCTCACACTGATCCATTACCTCAGGTTTATAACGGCAACGAGAGCCGCAGGCACATTCTACCGGTAGGTGGTGTTGCGCCGCGATTTCGATATTGGCCTTGAACTCGCGGCCGACATGCGACATGGTTCAATTGTTAATAATTTCTGCAGAACATACCAACGTACATGTCCTGTGAATATGAACGTCATATCTCTAGTCGTTAAAGGGGTTATGTTTTTTTTTCTGAACATGAGTGTACATATAACTGTCTCATTAATATCCGGCAAAGAAACCATCACTGACTGCAGATAAAGTGAAATCATCTTCATTTTGAAAAAAAATTGATTCTAGTTAGTGACCACATCGGGAACATTTTACACACATTAAATTAGGAAACCTAACTTACATCATCTGCACCCCATGGCGGATGATGTAATTGATTAAGATTTGTATTTTCTAGCACGTTAGCTCTACGCGTTTTTAAGTCGTTTCACTGTATTGTAAAACGTTCCGTATTATACAAACATTATTACAAGCGTTACATTATTTAAAGTGATTCATTACATTAAACAATCCGCTTTAAAATATTTAATGTGTTAAAGCTTAACCGAAGCTACAAATCAAAACATATATTATTAATGGGATGGTAAACGTAAAAGAAATTTCCGTTTTAAGACAAGAAAAGAAAAAAGAATAGAAAGAAAAGAAACCTACGGATTCTTGCCACAACCTCGTTCCGGAAATGGTTAAAGATCTTTCCGAGAATCCTAGAAAATTCTGATCCAACGTAATATCACTAAGCGGGTCGAAAGCTGCTATTGAGTCACTTGTAGACAAGTCTGGTGTGGAAATCCAAGAGGGCAAGAGGTAGGCAGAAGCCCTAAAACTCGTAATTAAAAAAAATTGTTAACACCCAACGATTTTAAAGAGTTACCATCTTTCGACCGGTGAAGAAACTCTCGAACGGACGACATAAAAATAAGCATTCCTGGCGTTGAAAAGCAACTGAACCAATTGACAACAAATAAGATCCCGCATAATGATAAAATTCCTGTTCGGTTTTATAGCGTACTCTGTGGCGTTCGGTCCTTTGTTACTTGGAATTAAAAGTGACCGTCTCGCACAGTACTAACGCTGGTTGACGCTCCCCGAGGCAGATGACGTAATTCGTGTCGCCTATCTTAAGAGTCGTGAAATATTTTCCAGACTAGTTTTATTTTGCCGATTCTGTACAAAGGAGACAACGTAAGGAACGTTTGTGTGGCCCATTCTTGAGTGCTGCTGGAGAGTTATGGACCTATGACGTCGGATTAATGGAACATTTCGAATAAATTCAGAGGTGGTTACCGGTCAGTAAGATCAGTACTAAACGCTCTATAATCTTAAATGGGAATCCTTGGAGGGAAGAAGATGATACCTTCGCGTAACGATGTTGAAGTTTATAGAACCAGTAAAGCTTCACTTTCAGATTATCGTCATATTCTGCGGCGAAATATATCTATATTTCTGTCAACTTCTGTTCATCAGTGTCAATGTTACGTATACAGAACTATTTTCTTTAGCTCTGAATGCAACATTTTTGAGAACATTCATACCACATCTGATTTCTTAATTCTAAGTGAACCGCACGACACGCAATGGACGTTATTTAAATCCCTACGAGTCTGCAGAATGATTGTGATGTCGTTTTCACATAAGGACGTTAAAGCCAAAATAAGGGAGATCAGGCCTCGCAGAGAGGCATACCGGCTATCATTTTTCCATCTTGCAAATGGAACACGAAAAAGAAAGATAGCAGTGGTACACAGTATCCTCAGTCATGCAATGTATGTGGATATATATGGAGTGGAAAAGGCTGTACGCACTGTCCGATCAAAATTACCCGGACACCTATTATTCGACATTAACATGGGGTGCGTCCACCCTTCGTCTTTATAACGGCTTGGACTCTGCAGTGCTTGAAGGGCTTTGGACGAATGGCAGCCCAGTCACGTTTGACTCTGGGGTCTGAAGCGAAGTCGACGTTTTAATTCATCCTAATTGTGTTCTGTAGGGTTCTGGTCGGGACTCTTGGTAGCCCAGTCCATTTCAGGAATGTTATTGTACACAAACCATTCCTTCACAGATGCTGCTTTATGACAAGATGCATTGTCATACTCATACGAACAGTCATCGTCTCCGAACGGTTCCTCCACTGTACGCAGTACACAGAGCTGTAGAATGTGGTCTAGCGGTTCTAGGCGCGCAGTCTGGAACCGCGCGACTGCTACGGTCGCAGGTTCGAATCCTGCCTCGGGCATGGATGTGTGTGATGTCCTTAAGTTAGTTAGGTTTAAGTAGTTCTAAGTTCTAGGGGACTGATGACCACAGTAGTTAAGTCCCATAGCGCTCAGAGCCATTGTTTTGTAGAATGTGTTTATGTCCAGCGTTTTCTTAAGCATAATAAGAAGCCAACACACTAACCACCACAGCGCAAAACCATCCCCGCCGTACTTCACTATTAACTTTCGATCAACATTCTCCAGGCATTTCACAAACCTAAACCCATCCATCGCATTGCCATAGGGTATAGTGTAATTCATCACTCTAAATTACTCGTTTCCAGTTATCCACTGTCAAGTGACGCCGCTCTTTACCCTGCTTCTCCTGAAAAATGATCAGCGTACTGAGTATTATATTCAAGTGCTTTGTTTTTTATGTTATACTTCCCGACTTGTTCCACAAGCACGAGAATGATCTCATTTGTGGGTCTATGGAACGAAAACTGAATCTGATGAAATCGGTACCTACTGTCTACAGAAAGGCTTGCACCAGGTTCATTTAACTTCCTCCATACTGTCATAGTGCTAGCTAGACTGCTGAAAGCACTTTGGAACTCTCGAGTGAATCATTCCGCGATTTTCCCAGCCACCCTTCGCAACGGCCGTACGTCCACGTCCGTCAGTACATAAGGTCTGCCTCGTCTCGGTTTGTGTGTGGTTTGTCCACTTCACAATTACATCACTAACAATCGAGTTGGGCAGTTTCAGAAGCGTTAATACGTCGCTGATGGATTTGTTAGTTAGGTGACTGTCCCACATTCGAAGTCACTGAACTCTTCTGACCGACCCACTCAGCTGTATATAATGTTACTGCTTCGTTATTAACAAAACAATACTCTTCGTCCCCTTTTATATTGGTGACCCCGCCTCTAGTGACATCTAGCGATCCACTCTGCATTACACAGGAGTGTCCGGATACTTTTGATCAGATAGTGTATACTCTCTAATAATACTGTGTGGAGCACTATAGTGAGCATGTACTTCCTCGTGAACACAAATATCTCGATTTCCTGCACAAAGTTTCGAAATGGTTCAAATGGCTCTGAGCACTATGGGACTCAACTGCTGAGGTCATTAGTCCCCTAGAACTTAGAACTAGTTAAACCTAACTAACCTAAGGACATCACAAACATCCATGCCCGAGGCAGGATTCGAACCTGCGACCGTAGCGGCACAAAGTTTCGAGAGCACCCTCCCAGCTCTTTGACAGATCAGGTAAGTTTAGTATATTTTATGCTGGTTTTTGTACAGCTGTTGACTCTGGACGTAAGAGATTCTGCTTTTAACTTTTTCCTCCTCCTCCATCATCCCAACTAGTACTACACTTCGCCAAGCTTCTCTACTGACAACACGGTTCTCTCCGCCTCCTTTTATTAGGACGGGTCCGTCTCCTGTGACATTTAGAGGTCATTTCCCAGTTACATAAGGGTGTCCGGATACTTTGATAAGACAGTGTATTTCGGTGGATGAGACTATATATCTGTTCACAAGCTATCAGGTACCTACACCGCATTGAATATATCCTTTGACAAATGTTCTACCTTTGCTTTTGTCCTAATGCCTCTATGGAACTAGAAGTTAGACTTTAACTCGAGAAATTGAGAAAGAAAACCACGAAAAAAGAAATGAAGCGTGTAGTTCACGAACGTCTTGCAATAGAAAAGACCAGTCCGTGGTTTGCTGAGGTGTAATTTCAGGCCTGGCGTTCGCTGAAGAGTTGAGAATGTACTCGGGGTAGAGCTGATGAGTTCCTGCTGCTACTGAAATGACTGCTTACACCTGACGATTGAGTCGATGTGTATTCACACTCTCTACTGAGCCAGGTAGCGCAGCGATTAAGGCACTGGAATTGTATTCGAGAGCGAGGGGTTTCAAAATCCAGTCGACTTATCCTGCTTAAGATTTTTAGGTTTTTCTAAATCACTTCAGGCTTCAAAAAAGTCGCGACCTAGATCCTGTCCCGTCCTTGTCCAGTGTGAGCTTTTGCCATATTCCTCACTAACCTGTTTCTGACGGGATGTTAAATCATCAACTATTAAGACTATTTTCGCTGTAGGCTGCATTATCAACTCTGCGAATGTACAAACTCAATGTTTAATTCTTAAATAATTAAACAAACGTTTCATTATTTGTGCTTTGAACTTAAAAGAAGGGACAACCGAACAGGACAAGCGTGTGGCACTGGCTCAAGTTTGTTTTCAGTTGCAGAAAACACGCCCATTCTGTTGGAAAATATCTCTTGAACCATTAGGCACGAAGACGAAGGTTTTCAAAATATGTGCACTTTCACTCAAAGTGACATAATATAGAGGGACAAACTGAACTGCAAGAGACTTTGTATCAATTTATTTTCTATCATTCGTGACTTTGATTCCTGCCTCACCTACGAATAAAATCCTTTGCATGTAGCAACTTTGGATTGAATTTATTCAGTACGTATTTGATTTCACAGTTACTTTGCCTGAAAATAGGATGGAAACCTCATCTGTTGACACTCCAGAATGAAACGCACTTTCAAACAGAACTTTTAATGTTTTAATAATAAAGCATGGCATATCTGGTACAGTAGAACCTAATGTCAAGTAGCAGATACTGACGAAAATTAGGTCAATGAAGGGATGACGAGTACATACAAAAACTAGTTACATTCCTTAACATTAGTTTCATATTAGTCTGTTCTGAGGTATACTTAGTATCTGTATAATATTCTTTCGGTTCAGACGTTACTCTAAGGTAAGTCTTTTTGTACTGAAATAATTCTGTTAAGTACGTGAGAAACAAATACAACAGCTTAGGAGCACGTATATTATTATGTCCAAACGGCATTTAAGACTTTTTCGTTTGGACAAATCCAGGTGTGTTAAAAGAAGTAATATCGAACCCATATCAATAAATAATTTCTCAATTAATAATTTGTATGCGTATTTTGAAAACACTTAAAACATAGTATGCTAAAAAAATGCGACAATTTGACGATAGCTAATTTATTAGAACAACGAATCACTGCAACATGATAATCCTTTTGGGACAAAGAGTAGCAAATAATTAGCTGAGCAAAATAACGGTTAATACAAGACATATTATGAAACAGTAAAGCTACAGTCTTCAAAAGAGTACACCATAATTACTCTACCACGCAAACATTGGGTTTACACTCGTCTGGAATGAGACGTTCCCGAGGGGGTCCACTGGGGGCCGAACCGCACAATAACCCTGTGTTCGATGTGGGGCGGCGATGGGGTGGGTGGACTGCTGTGGCCTGTTGTGGGGTTGTGTACCACTGAGGGCTACTGCGGAGACGAAGCCTCTCCGTCATTTCTAGGTCCCCAGTTCAATACGTACGTACGTACGTACATACATACAAATGCTACAATGCAAGAGGCACTGTACTCGCTTTCAGAAAGAACAGGCACACAGCCAGATTGTCCGTGGTATAAAATTTCCGTTTGATGCACTTGATTTACGTTTGCCGAAGTTTCTCTAAATGACATTAGACGAATGCTGAAGATGGTGCTTTCAGAAAGGTCACGGCAGATTTTATTCTGTAGCGATGGCTGTATGGAAGTCCTTCGTGTTTAGTGCCTTCTACCTCGACGGTAAGCTCTAAGCAGCGTTTTTTCTACGTTAAAAATCGATTCACATGTTTTTGCATCCAAAACACATGTAAATGTGTACGCTAGAACGTATATTATAAAAGTAGTGTTTTATGTCGAGAAATAAGAGTAATTCAGTACTGGGTGTATTGAGTTATTTATTTTTAAAAAGGTACCAGGATTTACTGCTGATAGATACTGTAAAAGCATAACAGAACAATGTTTTAATCAACAAAAATGTTTAAACCCGGATGGTTCCAATTTTGTGGAGCATTCCATTTCTATGAATATTTGTATCTCCTTTGTGGAATGATTAGTGTTAAATTGGTTTATGAGTATCACTTCCACCTTTCAGCGATATTTGTAATCTAAAAAGGCTCAGCAGTCTTCTGTAAGCATTGGACTTCATTATCACAAGCTACGAAATGGTCGCGAACTGAACACCGACCCGAAAATAGAATAAATTTCCTCTACTTCAGGTCTATGGTCACAACTTTTTAAGTCCTCAGGCTACCGGTTTCGGTCTGCAATGACCATCTTCAGATCTGTTATATAAAAACATGTCCTGCTATACTGGAGCCATAGTGGCATAGTGAAATGCTAAAAATAAAATCAGCGCCGGCATCGTCAAACATAGACGACTCTTGTGTGTACTATTATTTATACACACTATATGATCAAAAGTATCCGGACACCGCTAAAAACATACGTTTTTCATATTAGGTGCATTGTGCTGCCACCTACTGCCAGTACTCCATATCAGCGACGTCAGTAGTCATTAGATATTGTGAGAGAGCAGAATGAGGCGCTCCGCGGAACTCACGGACTTCGAACGTGGTCAGGTGATTGGTTGTCACTCGTGTCATACGTCTGTACGCGAGATTTACACACTCCTAAACATCCCTAGGTCCACTGTTTCCGATGTGATGGTGAAGTGGAAACGTGAAGGGACACGAACAGCACAAAAGCGTACAGGCAGACCTAGTCTGTTGACTGACAGAGACCGCCGACAGTTGAAGAGAGTCGTAATGTGTAATAGGCAGACATCTATACAGACCATCAAACAGGAATTCCAAACTGCATCGGGATCCGCTGCAAGTACTATGACAGTTAGGCGGGAGGTGAAAAAACTTGGATTTCATGGTCGAGCGCCTGCTCATAACCCACACATCATGCCGGCAAAAGCCAAACGATACCTCGCTTGGTGTAAGGAGCGTAAACTTTAGACAATTGAACAGTGGAAAAATGTTGTGTGGAGTGACTAATCACGGTACACGATGTGGCCATCCGATAGCATGGTGTGGGTATGGCGAATGCCCGGTGAACGTCATCTACCAGCGTGTGTAGTGCCAACAGTAAAATTCGGAGGCGGTGGTATTATGGTGTGGTCGTGTTTTTCATGGAGGGGGCTTGTACCCCATGTTGTTTTGCGTGGCACTATCACAGCACCTGTTCATAATGCACGGTCTGTGGCGGAATGGTTAAACGACAACAACATCCCTGTAATGGGCTAGGCTGCACAGAGTCCTGACCTGAATCGTGTAGAACACCTTTGTGATGTTTTGGTACGTCGACTTCGTGCCAGGCCTCACCGACAGACATCGATACCTCTCCTCAGTACAGCACTCCGTGAGGAATGGGCTCCCATTCCCCAAGAATCCTTCCAGCACCTGATTGAACGTATGCCTGTGAGAGTGGAAGCTGTAATCAAGGCTAAGGGTGGGCCAACAACATATTGAATTCCAGCATTACCGATGGAGGGCACCACGAACTCATTTTCAGTCAGGTGTCGGGATACTTTTGATTATATAGTGTATGTTTGTCGATTATGGTGCCGATTTCGTGTTTAGCATTTGACGATGCCATTATGACTCCAGTATATCAGGACCTGTTTTTATAAAACAGATCTGAAGATGGTCATTGCTGACAGAAACCGGTAGCCTCAGGACTTAAAAGGCTGTGACCATAGACGAGAACTAAAGGAAATTTATTAGACTTCAGTCGTTATAACGGTGGTTAGTCCAGTCAGTTACTTGCCTATGCTGCCGCTACGTATGACTGGTTCATTTCTTAGTTGAGCGGTTAGTGAGATGAAGATCCAAGCTAAATCTGTTCACCGCACTTGTTGCCACATATCCACAGTTAGTTGCACCATAATGTCTTGTGTCAGAGTTTCACTTCCATCTCGTTCAAGGCGCGAGTGGTTTTGGTACCACTTATAAGTTTGTTCCCGATTCAGGGAGCAGCTAGTTCTACATTTCTCGTCCCCTACTTCAGTTCGACCGCAGAGAACAAGGAGATCTCCTTAACGATACAATTTCCGGTACTAAAGGTTATAGTTGTTATCTTTCATCGGCCTAAATAGAATGTGCATGTACAACCGTAATCTCAGTACACGACAGAAATCAGAGAGTATAGGTTCAGATATACACTGTATCTAGAACATGCAAGAAGCCTGTAAGAAAGTTTGTTCAAATGGTTCAAATGGCTCTGAGCACTATGGGACTTAACTTCTGAGATAATCAGTCCCCTATAACTTAGAACTACTTAAACCTAACTAACCTAAGGACATCACACACATCCATACCCGAGGCAGGATTCGAACCTACGATCGTAGCGGTCGCGCGGCTCCAGACTGTAGCGCCTAGAACCGCTCGGCCACTCCGGCCGGCAGAAAGTTTGTCACTGAACTTTACTGGTGCAGATGTTTGTTTACCGTGAAAGAGCGCAGATAATTTTTTGTTTATCTAAGTAGCAACGGAATGCTACAAGTGGCAAAATGATTCATACACTTGGTCGGCTTCGTGCGTGCTATCAAGGTAAGTGGCGCATCCGTTAAGACACTGGTCACGTATACGGCGGATCGACGGTTTGGCTATAGCCAAATAATCAGTATGACACGGCATTCTGCCAAAATTTTTCTGACGATGTGTGCCCAATGTAGCCGCACTTTGTCCTGTCGGTACAGGATCGCAGGGTATCCATGAAGGTAAGACACAACCGAGTGAGGTCGTGAAATAGTTAACGCACTGGAATCACGTTAGGGACAAGAGGGTTCAAATCCGTGCCTGGACATCCAGATTTATGTGTTTCATGGTTTGCGTACATCGCTCAAGGCAAATTCCAAAAGTGTTACTCTGAAAACAATACTTTCTATTTCTTTTCTCATCTGTCTCCAATCCAAGATTTTGTTCCGGCTCTGATAACTTCGTCGTAGCCGGAACAATGTTCTCTCTTCGTTTTCTTACCGCGCGTGCCATTTATTAACCTATAACAAAAAGTGACGCTCTTTCCTAACGTGTCGAGAGAGGTGACGGAATGAGAAGAAGCTAAACTGAGATACATGAAGACAACGGTTCCAATTCCCTTTCGGTCATACAAACTCAGGTGTTCCGCGGTTCTGCTGAAACGGTTAAGGAAAATAAAATCGTTCCTTGAAATGAAAACTGCTGATTTCGTTCCTCATCCTTCTTGAAAACGAGTTTGTGCACCGTCTCTCATGACCTGGTCGTCGACGGTACGTTAAACTGTGTTGCTTTCCTACTGACGTCTTGTGTTTTAGGAATTCGGTAGAATCCGGGATTCAGCTTTTCTTTTTTTTTTCTTTTTCTTTTTTTGCTCTGTAATGTGATGTGACAGAAAGTAAATGTAATAGGCGCCAAACATTTACAGGGCGATTTCTCCGTTTTATGGAGATGAAATGGTACGTTAGGACGACGAGTGGTGTACCAAACAATTGCATTTTTTTTTCATACAGTTCCCTTCATTTGATCAGATGGAGTCATAGGGTTCCCAACTTTCGTTGTAGAAACATGTGTAACGCTTAACGTATATGGGACACCTAGCTTCGCATGAGGAAGCTACGACACCGCCTCGGAGTCCCAGCTAAGACATTATCGCTAGTGATTGTCTAGCCGTCCATGGTCGCCGTCGTCGGCTGCAGCTCGATTATGAGAAAGCAGTACTTCTTCCCGAATGGAGTAAGCATTTCAGCTCAACTTAAGGATGTGTTTCCGATGACTGAACAGACCAATCCTGGCATATAAGACATGCGTCCACACTAATCACACTGAATGTTTGGAGGAGGCACTCCGTCTTCAGGCCACAAGTGGCCCATCGGGACCATCCGACCGCCGTGTCATCCTCAGATGAGGATGCGGATAGGAGGGGCGTGTGGTCAGCACACCGCTCTCCCGGTCGTTATGATGGTTTTCTTTGACCGGAGCCGCTACTATTCGGTCGAGTAGCTCCTCAGTTGGCATCACGAGGCTGAGTGCACCCCGAAAAATGGCAACAGCGCATGGCGGCTGGATGGTCACCCATCCAAGCGCCGGCCACGCCCGACAGTGCTTAACTTCGGTGATCGCACGGGAACCGGTGTATCCACTGCGGCAAGGCCGTTGCCGTTTGGAGGAGGACGGGCTTATAATAAAGGGAGCTTCCTTTCTTATCGCTTGCCATTTTTAGCGTCTGCGGCGTTCTCCTTTAAAGAGATTGACAACGGTCGATTCTTCCACAGTAAACGGTCCACAGCACATTCTTCATAGCCGTTGGTATCGAGTTGAAGATGTGACTGCAGGAAAAAGTGCCACAAGTGCGATTTTGCTTAAGGTGCATCTCCGTTTTCAAGGAAATTACGGTGCATCTCCGTTTGCAAGGAAGTTACCATCTCTAGCCGTCCAGTACATCGAATACCTAAACGGAAAGGTAGATAAAAATCTTCAATTAAAATGTACGTACGTTGTTGCCGAAAATGCTCAGTCACCTCTTATCAACTGAAATATCTATACTTTTTTTATAATACATTTTTGTTACGTGAAGGTACAGACTGGCACTTGAAGACTGTTTGTGCAGTGAGTGGACTTGCTTGGTACGTCTCGGATAGACAAGCTGGGTCATGCGGTGCTGCAACGCTGCCCTCGTAGTCAATGAATGACCTCCATAACCAGTCGGAAAGTTTCCATCAACAGGCCTGATGTAAGAGAGGTGGCAGTGCAACGTCTGCGACTAAGGAAATGACTTACATCTAACAAGGAGAAATTTCAAGGAACGGAAATACGTTATAAGTCTGAGGGTTTGTTAACGACTGATAGTGTCTAGACATGTCGGATTATATAAAGACCGAAAAAAGTAAACTACGTCTGGAGGTAGGCATAATAATCGAAAAGAAATTTTACATGAAACTGCTAATGTTCTAGCAGAAGGTCACTTGGAACTACAACGCTACAAAGGCATCAAGAGTAGAGATATCTTGGGACAAATCACAGGCAGTCCATTTTAGGGTACCCCTTTATTACTCACAATGACACAGAAGGCAATATCAGGGGATGTCGGTGATGAAGGGAAAAAACGGCATGTCTCGCTTCCTCTTCAGTGTAAGACTTCCACAAGAAAATTCGGATACTCCGCATCAGGTACTGACACAGGAACAGATCACTAGTTTCTTAGTAAGTAAAGTAAGGCTGTTTTAATACCAAAGAATGTTTTCATGCTGCAGTGCTTTAGTGAGCATCGTCCTGCAGAAGACGATAAACCATTGTTTTCGTCCAGCTGGTGGGCTGACAACCCATAACCTATTTTTTCACGTGGAATAACGGCGACGGCGTTATTTGATATTTTACATATACGTACAACAGAGCGAGGTGGCTTGGACGTTAAGGGTATGAACTGAAAATCTGGAGAATCAGGGTTCAGTCCACCTAGTAGCCAACTAAATCTGGTTTTTGTGGTTTCCCTAAAATCGATTAAGATAAACATCGAAAGGGTTCCACTGAAAAGTACAAGACCGAATTCCTTCCCTGTTATACCAAAAACCAAGCTTGTGGCCCGTCACTAATGACCTCATCATCTCAGGGACCTTAAAATCTAGACTCCCTTCCTTCCCATACATAAAGTATTTAAATTAGTGAAAGAAGCGACATGTGAAGCAAATGCGTCGTCGCTGACACGAAGCTGAACTCCAATCCTTTGCAACCATAGTCTAAACCACCCACATAACCGGCGACATAGTAGTACATGCGAAAAGTGCTGCGAAATAAACTGAAGTGTCGGAGGAAGCAAGGATGCAAGAGCTCTTGGTAGTAACTCCACAAACAATTGACCTGAGATCATTAATATGAAACAATAAACTGAAAATGCTCTCTGAAATGACACAATCCTCAGAAAACGAGCGTCATTTTTAATAAATGCAAGTGTTAAACAGAAGGACCACAGAAGATTAAGTAAGCATATGCTTTGGTACGTAGTGAGGCTATTCACGAACAGGCTCAATCTAACATTTGTTTGTGGCACAGTGATATTCTACGTGAACTAATACTTTTATAAATATATAAAATGTTGATCTACTAGTGAAGATTTTGTTAGTAGTTTTACTAATATCACTATTTTTTATCTGTTCCATCTTTCTCTATATTTGCGGAACAGATTCTCCGTGACTTTTCTATAAATAACTTTTGCTTTACCTTTCTGTAAATCAAGCAATTACTTGTGTCTTATTTCTTGGGTGTATTGGCTCGAATATTGAAATCTTAAGAGCTGTAACGGCTTGAAAATGGAATTAAATGATAACAGTGTACAGTGCTTACGACTAACACCGTTACTTTCCGTTGGGCACGCGAGCCCTTTGCAGACTCCTGCTGCCACACGTAAGACACGTGGCTTGGACCAGTTTTGTTATGTAACTAAAGGCGTTGCGTTGTTTGTGAGCTGAATATTCGTGGCGTGATTATCGTTTTCTCCCGCAATTTCTCACGTAAAAGGGAGATTAAACTGTAACTTTTCGTCGAGATTCAGTTCAGCAGAGACTCCGGAGCACTTTCTCAGTGACGACAAGGACGAGAGAGAAAAGTAGCCGTGGTTTTGTCAAAGAAATCATCGCCGCATTCGCTAAAAGTGATGTAGGAACACCAAGGACAATCTAAAGCAGGATTGCCACAAGGTGACTTGAACCATACTCCTCAAAGAACACGGATCGATTGCCTCATGTCGCTCAAAGTATATCACGAATTTTCACTTCGGATTTCCCTCTAGTCAGTGGAAGTCACTACATATTAAATGAGTGTAACGGCCGACCTCACGTTAGATATAAAGGAGAGAGAGAACAATTTATTATAAACTAGTTTTAGGGGCTGGAAGATTGCAGACTAATGTCAGAGGACTGGGATCACAGTCAGCTTGGTCACCGGGTCACGTTCACTCTAGTTCACTCAGAACTTATTTTGAAGCAGTTGCTAATCCAAATTCGTATCGACAGTTGTCAGCGTCCAATAAAACATCATCCACTTTTGCGGCTGAGCCTTGTGACGGTCGTACAGTGAGACATTCAGAAGACGAGTGCTGGGATGGATAATACGAGGAAGCACTTACTGCCTTTAGGAAGCCAAATGCAGGCTAACTTGTTGTTGTTGTGGTCTTCAGTCCTGAGACTGGTTTGATGCAGCTCTCCACGCTACTCTATCCTGCGCAAGCTTTTTCATCTCCCAGTACCTACTGCAACCTACATCCTTCTGAATCTGCTTAGTGTATTCATCTCTTGGTCTCCCTCTACGATTTTTACCCTCCACGCTGCCCTCCAATACTAAATTGGTGATCCCTTGATGCCTCAGAACATGTCCTACCAACCGATCCCTTCTTCTGGTCAAGTTGTTCCACAAACTTCTCTTCTCCCCAATCCTATTCAATACTTCCTCATTAGTTATGTGATCTACCCATCTAATCTTCAGCATTCTTCTGTAGCACCACATTTCGAAAGCTTCTATTCTCGTCTTGTCCAAACTATTTATCGTCCATGTTTCACTTCCATACATGGCTACACTCCATACAAATACTTTCAGAAATGACTTCCTGACACTTAAATCTATACTCGATGTTAACAAATTTCTCTTCTTCAGAAACACTTTCCTTGCCATTGCCAGTCTACATTTTATATTCTCTCTACTTCGACCATCATCAGTTATTTTGCTCCCCAAATAGCAAAACTCCTTTACTACTTTAAGCGTCTCATTCCCTAATCTAATTCCCTCAGCATCACCCGACTTAATTAGACTACATTCCATTACCCTTGTATTGCTTTTGTTGATGTTCATCTTATATCCTCCTTTCCAGACACTGTCCATTCCATTCAACTGCTCTTCTTTTGCTGTCTCTGACAGAATTACAATGTCATCGGCGAACCTCAAAGTTTTTATTTCTTCTCCATGAATTTTAATACCTACTCCGAATTTTTCTTTTGTTTCCTTTATTACTTGCTCAATATACAGATTGAACAACATCGGGGAGAGGCTACAACCCTGTCTCACGGGAAACGGTGTATCCACTGCGGCAAGGCCGTTGCAGAAAATCAAAAGGCGTATGGTTAATGTACACAGACTATGACAACACAACAGTTAAAACAATGTAACAGGGAACCATCCCTGGTTGATCAACTGCTAACTTGTCTGACCTTAATTACACACTAATCACATTGTCACTTACAAGGTGCAGTTCTATAGAATCCCAGGTTCGACATTGTACCACGTGGCTCGGCCGTGGCGTTCCTCCATCCGGCCGCTGCGGCGAGAGGAAGCACTCTTGACGCACCGCCAGGTGGAGCTCTGTCCTCTGACACGCGGATTCCTCCTCTGACTGGAAGATCCACCAGTAACCGAATACGTTTTATTTCAAGATACCGGTTTACCATTTGACCTTCCCTCAAGTAAGTTTAGGAGACGTTGAACCAAACGTGGTTCACGTTTTAAGACTCTGTCTCGTGTCCGACCCTCTACATATTTTCTTAGGTAGAAGATTTTAAAGTGTTTCTAGGGTGACTGCTTCTTCTTTTATTTTCCCATTGATCAACCAGGGATGATTCCCTGTTACATTGTTTTAACTGTTATGTTGTTATAGTCTGTGTACATTAACCATACGCCTTTTGATTTTCTGCAACGGCCTTGCCGCAGTGGATACACCGGTTCCCGTGAGATCACCGAAGTTAAGCGCTGTCGGGCGTGGTCGGCACTTGGATGGGTGACCATCCAGGCCGCCATGCGCTGCTGCCATTTTTAGGGGTGCACTCAGCCTCGTGATGCTAATTGAGGAGCTACTCGACCGAATAGTAGCGGCTTCGGCCAAGAATACCATCGTAACGAGCGGGAGAGCGGTGTGCTGACCACACGCCCCTCCTATCCGCATCCTCACCTGAGGATGACACGGCGGTCGGGTGGTCCCGATGGGCCCTTGTGGCCTGCAGACGGAGTGCTTTTGATTTTCTATGTAAAAGTGTGAGTAAAAATGAGAGAGGGCGTAGCAAGATAGCTGATAATTACATTTCATAGTTTTTTTATGCATAATTAAAAAAAAACCACACACACACATTCCTCTTCAGCTAGTTTAGTAAGAGCGCTGATGATCTAGATGTTGGGCGCCCTGTAAGTACCATCTCCCCCACCACGAGGACCTGAGGTGATTATGTTACATAGGTAGTATGCACTCCGCCTTAATGGTTTCAACAGAAAGTAGGTATATAAATGGGCGGTATGGTGTCAGAACAGCAACGCCATTCCGAAAATAATGTCTGTTGACTAAATGTCACTCAGTAACTGACGGTCTCTGCTCGCAATCTTAGTGGAAGACTTCAACAATCTCTCAATTAAGGTGTTCACTGCCACTCATACGGATATTATTCGACGCTTATTCAGAAAGCAAGAATTCTCACAGATGTCAAATTGATTCGTATGCTCAGATTTCCCAAAACACCACAACAAACGAAAACATAGCATACAACCAATAGATGGCAATATGTCATATATTCGCATTAACGATTGTAATATGGCTTTACGCACATAAGTATATTCAGAGGTGCAAATGCGTACTACGTAAGCGTAAGCTGCCGCGGCCGTTGGCCGTATCAATAAAATTCTTTGGGGTATGTGACCGTATTGTCAATATAGAGTCCTCCGATGTTTCAGTCACTGTTGCAAATGACCATCCTCAGGGTTTTTTGCAGCCTTATCCCCATCCGACACATCAGTTTATTTCTCAGCACTTTTCGCATGAACTACTGCATCGCTGGCTTTGTGAGTGGGTAAGTCTACAGCTGCAAAGGTATTAGGTTCAGTTTTTTGTCAGCTTCACATGTCGCTCCTTTGACTGCTTTAAATATATGCAGGAAGGAAGATTAGGGTTTAACGTCCCTCAGGGGATGAGGTCATTACAGACTGGTCTCAAACGTGGTATGGGTGTTTTGCAAAAAGAATCCTGTGGATGGCCGTTTGCAACAGTGGCTGAAAGTCGCAGAATTTTATGTATTGACAGTTCGGTTACATATTCTGAAGAACACTAGTGATAAATTTGTAGTATATTAAAGTTTTTATGCATAAAAAGTCCTTCACCAGGAGAAACCCATTTTCAAAGTGTTGAGATCATATTACTCCCTTGTCAGCAGGGACTTCAGGCAGATCTCTTCTAATGAGGTATCGATGGCTTTATGTAATGGAGACATAAATATTTGGACATTCAAGGACGGGTGTGTTGAAAGAAATCGAGCATTATATGCATGAAACGGTGACAGATGGCAGTTCGATCTTGAATTCTGGAAAAAGAAAATTTGGGTTTAACATATCGTCATGGAGAGTATTAGAGATGAAACACAAAGTAGGATCAAACAAGAATGGGCAGGAAAATGTGTCTCACACATTTAGAAGGAACCATCCTGGATTCACCTGTAATGATTTAGGTAAATCATGAACACTCAGCATTATCATTCAAGAATTTGAAAATCACTTCTCACGAATATCAGTTCAGTGTCCTAATCACTGCATCACATCGCGTAAGCCTGAAACGTATTTGGCAAAATTTTTCAGTCCCTCTGTGCTATGATGTACTTGTAGAGTGTTGTCGGTTATGGAACTCAGCCGTCTTGATTAACATTAAAGAGTGGCCGGACTACAATAATTTGCGCGACTGAGCAGAAGAAAACCCCTTACCGTACGCACGCACGGTACGGTGGCTCCAACAAAACATAGCGCGTCAGTAACTGGTCTAGCAATATCACTCGTCATCTTAGAGAGCCACATATGCTGCCATTAAGACAGTCACCATTTTACAGGGCCTAGTCATCCAACAACCGACTGGGATAATTGCAGTTTTAGAAGTGGGGCGGGAGGGGGGGGGGGGGGCATGACAAGACATCCTGCGAAACATTACTAAATACTTTTACGAAAAATTCCCAGAACAGTCAGTTCGGAAGCCCATTCATGACGGAAATACAACAGGTCTAATGGCAATGAATAGATCTGACTTCTTTGAAACTGGTATCAGTGGCCAACAGGCAGTTGTTGCAACAATGATTACCAAAATGCAAAGGGAGCTAAAACAAGTAAAAATAGTTACATGTTTAGTACACTAGATAAAGAGACTTTAGAGCCATGCCTAAAGGAGGAACTTGAAACTTATGATACTTTGGAAAACTTGAGTAGGGATAGGGAACCTACCTTCAGGAATAAAAGAAGGGAAGAAGTAATTGACATAGCTTTAGAGTCCACTCTAATGAATGGCATATGGCGATGAAGCCATCCTTTTCTGCCCACGTGTGTACTAAGTCTGAGGTTGAAATGGTTGTTAAAACAGACCAGGGCCTATAGGAATCCTAGGAAAATAGACTGGGATTCATATAGGAAAGACATAAACTCAAGCTTACATGGAGTGAGAACTTCAATAAGGAACCCAGTCGATTTTGAAGAAATAGCAGACGCAGTGACAAGTGCCATTACGACCTCATATTAAGAAAACTGCCCAGTCACCAGGAAGTGCACAAACAGGAATGTATGTTGGTGGAACAGCAATCTGGAAGTGCGAAGAAAGCAGATAGGAAGATTTTTCAACCTTGCAAGAAAAAAAGGATAATGGGTAAAATATCAGAAGGTCTTTGTCAAATGCAACCTTGCGCTCAACGAAGAGAAGCTATCATCCTGGAAGGTATTCTACGAGAAAGTGTAAGGTACAGTTACTAGCGCTTTACTTGATAGAATTTTCGCTAGAATACAAACTGATCTCGGAGGTACTCTAAGGAAGGAGAATGGTGAGTATACAAGGACGGCGAATGAGACGTTGAATGTTCTTCTCAACATTCACTTCCTTCAACCCTGTCTAGCAGGTGTCACAGACCGGGAGTAAGTCCCTGAGAGGCATTTGTTTACAGGTAATAAAAGGGAATACTGACTGAGAATCAGCGAGAGAACGTATTGATCTCTGAAAAATGTAGTGGGCGGTGGGAACGTTTCAACGGTTCAAATAACCAGGCCCATACGGTATCCTTCCATCTCTATTGCAACAAGCAGGAGAGGATTTAATTAGATTCCTATGTACAGTAGTTAGACTCAGCCTGGCAAGAGAAATTATTCCGAATGTTTGGAGAACTGAAGGTAGTTTTCATTCCGAAGCCAGGGAGAATTGATCATATCAAGGCTAAGGATCTGAGACCAATCAGTCTGTCCGCGTTTCATCCAAAGACTTAGACGACGTGGTTAATGTGCACTTCCGGGAGAAGAGGTTAACTGAGGTACATCTGTATGTAAACCAACACGCATATCAATTGCGTAAATCAAGTCAAACAGCACTTCACCTGTTTGTTGGGAAAGTGGGAAAGGCTCTATACTTTCAGGAACGTAAAGAAACGTAACATATTGCGCATACGCAGGACAAGAAACCCACTACTGTGCAGCTACGCTATTCGTGAGAAATTGCTGACAAAGTATATACCGTAAAATATCTAGGAGTAACTATCCGTCCGCAGCTCGTGGTCGTGCGGTAGCGTTCTCGCTTCCCGCGCCCGGGTTCCCGGGTTCCCGGGTTCGATTCCCGGCGGGGTCAGGGATTTTGTCTGCCTCGTGATGACTGGGTATTGTGTGATGTCCTTAGGTTAGTCAGGTTTAAGTAGTTCTAAGTTCTAGGAGACTGATGACCATAGATGTTAAGTCCCATAGTGCTCAGAGCCATTTGAACCATTTGAAGTAACTATCCAGAGCAACCTTAAGTGGAATGACCACATGAAACAAATAGTAGGAAAAGAAGATGCCAGACAGATTCATAGGAAGAATCTTAAGGAAATGTAAGTAATTCACGAAAGAAGCGGCTTACAAGGCGCTTATTCGACCGATTCTTGAGTATCGTTCATGAATTTGGGACCCTTACCAGGTAGGACTAATATAACAGATAGAGAAGATCCAACGAAGTGCGACGCGTTTCGTCATGGGATCGTTTAGTCGGCGCGAGAGTGTTTTAGAGATGCTCAACAAAATCCGGCGGCAGATGCTACAAGAGAGGCGTCGTCCATCACGGAGGGATATATTATTGAAATTTCGACATAATACTTTTAGGGAAGAGTTGGAGAACATTACTTCCTCCCATACACATCTCGCGAAATGACCACGACGGGAAAATTCGAGAAATTAGAGCTAATACAAAGGCTTGCCGACAATTATCCTTCCCACGTGCCATTCGCGAGTGGAACAGGGTAAGAGCGTTCAGTTAGCGGTACCAGAAGTATCCTCGGCCACACATCGTCAGGTGCCTTCCGGAGTACTGATGTAGGCGAAGATGTAGACATGGATCTCTGCATCTTCCTGGATATCGGGAGTGCTTTTAGAAATCCGACCTTCGAATCCGTGGTTAGAGGTGCAGAAGAACATGGCACTGAGACCAGCATATGCAGGTGGATTAAGACTGTGCATTGTAGAAGAAAGTTAGGAGCCACCATGATGAATGAGAAAATGACGATCAACACCACCAGAGAGTGCCCACAAGGAGGGTTTTCTTTTCCCACTACTGTGGAACCCAGTGGTGAATGAATCCATTGAAGAGTTAAATACTACTTTGCCAAGGATACACTGTCAACGTAGTTATCTAATACTTGGCAAATTTGTTAGTACTGTTAGGAAAATGACACAATGTGTACTGTAAATTATGGAAAACTGGTCCAGGAAAAAGCGTCTAAGACTCAGTTGCAAGAAAACTGTTGTAGTACCATTCATGAGGCAGCAAATGGAGCACACATGATGAATCTCAAGGTCCTCTATCAGTAGAGGGGTAGTGAAGTCTCTAGAGGTAACCCTGGATGCGAAACTATCATGGATCCATCATATAAAGAATACATTTTCCAAAGCAAAAAGTATTCTTATAAGCACGAAAAGGGCGTGTGGTAAAAACCGGGGTCCAAACCCCGTTATTATGTACTGCATATACACCACTGTAATAAGACCTATGATAATTTATGGGACTACAGTATGGGGGAATAAAATAGAACAGAAGGTGGCTGCTAAGAGGCTTGGCAATGTGCAGAGACTGGCTAGCTTAGGCCACTACAGGCGGAGTTAGCAGCACACCCACTGCTAGGAACGGGACCATTCTGGGCATGCCCCCATTACACCTTTGGGTTGCAATGGAGGCAGCAGCAGGGGCGTACAGGTTAAACACTCGAATTAACTGGGTTCACTTAGGATATACAGAATCTCACACCAATATAGTGGGTGTAGCAAATATAGGAAAGGTCGAGGAAATGCCGGCTCAGCATGTAATAGCTTATAGCTGCTTCAATAAACCTTTCAGTGTAACAATTGGAAGAAGAGAGCAGTGAAAGACGAACCACGACACCGTTCAGTAAACAGTTAGGTTGGACGACGAATCGAAAACACTTGAAGAGCTCTGGGGCAGGAGTATAGCAAACTCTGTAGGGAAGCTGGCCAGAGTATTACAGGCGGAAATATCCGCTACCAGAGGGTGCGAGGAGGATAATTTATGTAAGTGCCACAAGGATCGTAGCCTCTACATTTATTTAGCCAGTCAGGCAGCTCCTAAATATCTACCAGTCCCCGTAATGGGATGAAAAATCCTTGCAGAAAGCCATGAAGCCCTTGGCAGACTAGGGGAAAGCAACAGGGTATACCTGCTGTGGGTCCCTGGGCACTCAGCAATTACTGGCAATGAATAAGCTGATAAACTGGGCAGGACAGGCGTGATGACTCTATTTATTGGACCAGAACCTGTCCTAACCATCACTAAGGCAACATTCACATCAAAACTACGTAACTAATTAACGATGTCGAAGCCGTGTTTCAAGAAAAGTTCTGTGAGCCTGAACTTGAAGAGAAAACAGATTAAACTCATTTAACCTACCGAGTATAGATTGTGGCGTCTATGGATTCAAAAATGGTTCAAATGGCTCTGAGCACTATGGGACTCAACATCTTAGCTCATAAGTCCCCTAGAACTTAGAACTACTTAAACCTAACTAACCTAAGGACATCACACACACCCATGCCCGAGGCAGGATTCGAACCTGCGACCGTAGCAGTCCCGCGGTTCCGGATTGCAGCGCCAGAACCGCACGGCCACCGCGGCCGGCGTCTATGGATTCACTGCAGGGGTACAGACAAACAGTTTTACGAAGTACCTTGGAACACATTCTCCGAAAACTGTATTGAGCAGCTAATACGGCATCTTACACGCAATGGAAATACCTTACACTTTGTAGTTACAAACAGATCGGCCCCTATCAACGGCGTTAGTATAGAGACGGGGATTGGTGATCGTGATGTTATCATAGGGACTATGCTTACGAAGATAATAAACCGGTCAATGAGAGTAGGAGAATGTTTCTGCTAGAAAGAACAGATGAGCGGTTGCTACCATCTTATTTGGACAATGAATTGCATTGATTTAGTTCCATTGTTATGGACATGAGGAATTATGAGCAAAGTTCAAACATATTGCAAATAGTGCTCTGGGCAAGAATGTGCCTAGTAAGAGGATTAAGAACGCAAAAGACTCACTGTGGCTTAGCAACGAAATTTGGAAAATGCTGAGGAAGGAAAGGCTGTTGCACTCGCGGTTCAAAAGAGAACTCATAACTGCAGGCAAAAGTTAGTACAGATTCGTGCGTCTGTGAAAAGATCTATGTGCGGATCATATAACAGCTACCACCGTCATTCCTTGGCAAAAGATCTGGCCAAGAACGCGAGAAAATTCAGCTTTTACGTAAAATAATAAGCGGGTCTAAGGCTTCTATCCAGTCACTCGCTGAACAGTCTTGTGTGGCAGTTGAAGGTTCCAAAACGAAAGCCCAAGTTTTAAATTCCGTGTTTAAGAAATCTTTCACGCAGGAGAATCGTACAAACATACCGTCGTTTGACCATCACCCAATGTCCCATATAGATGCCATAGTAATAATCATCACTGACGCAGAGGACGAACTGAAATAGTTGAAAAGAAATAAGTCGCCAGGTACGGATAGACTCCCAGTGCGACATTAGGCCATTGGCCCCTTACTTAACTTCATCTGTCGCGAGCCCTCGCGCAGCTCCGCGACCCAAGCGACTGGATAAAGCGCAGATGACCCCTATATATAAGAACGTCACAACAACGGTCCTGCAAAATTACAGACCAGTACCCTTAACATCGGTTTTCTGCAGAATTCTGGAACATATTATTAGCTGGAATATAACAAATTTCCTAGACACTGGAAAGCTTATGTACACGAAAGATAACGAGTTTATAAAGCATCGTTCGTGTGAAATTCAGCTCACCTTTTTTTCACACGATATTCTGCGACCTATAGATGAAGGGCAACAGGCAGATTCCATATTTTTACATTTCCGGAAAGAATTTGGCACGGTACCCCACTGCAGACTATTAACAAAGCTACGAGGATACGGAATAGGTTCCCAGAAACGTGGCTCGAAGACATCTTAAGGAACAGAATTTAGTATGTTGCCCTCGACGGCGAGCGTTCATCACAGATAAGGGTATCGACGGTAGTGTCACAGGGAAGTTCGATAGGATCGCTGTATTTTCTGTATACATAAATTACCTGGCGGACGGGATGGGCAGCAGTCTGCGGTTGTTTGTTGATGACGCTGTGGTGTACGGGAAGGTGTCGATGATGAGTGGCTGTAGAAAATTACAAGATGACTTTGACAAAATTTCTAGTTGTTGTGATGATTGGCAGCTGGCTCTACGTATAGAAAAATGCAAATTAATGTGAATGAGTAGGAAAAAGAAACTCGTAATATCAGGTTACATCATTCGTAGTGTCCTGCTTGACACAGTCCCGTCGTTTAAATATCTGGGCGTAACGTTGCAGGGTGATATGCAATGGAACGAGCAGGCGAGGATTCTGGCAGCGAAGGCGAATGGTCGACGTCGACTGCGTTTTTTGAGAGAATTTTAGGAAAGTGTGGTCATTTGCAAAAGAGACAGCATATAGGACGCCAGCGCGACGTATTCTTGAGTACTCCTCGAGTGTTTAGAATCCGCAACAGGTCGGATTAAAGGAAGACAAAGAAGCAATTGCTAGATTTCTTACTGGTAGGATCGAACAACAACATGCAAGTGTTACTGAGAAGCTCTGGGAACTCAGATGAGAACCATCAAAGGGAAGGCGATGTTCTTCTCGAGGAACGCTACTGAGAAAATTTAGAGAACCGACATTTGAAGGTTACTGCAGAACCCTTCTACTACCGGCAGCGTACGTTTATCGTAAGGACTACGAAGATAAGATACGAGAAATTATGGCCCATACGAAGGCACGTAGACAATCATTTTTCCCTCGTACAATCTGCGAGTGAAACAAAAGGAAACGATCAGTAGGTGGTATAGCCCCCCCCCCCCCCCCACCACGCACCGTACAGTGGCTTCCGCAGTACGTATGTACACTATGTGATCAAAAGTATCCGGACACCTGGCCGAAAATGCCTCATAAGTTCGTGGCGCCCTCCATCAGTAATGCTGGAATTCAATATGCCGCGCGGGATTAGCCGAGCGGTCTAGGGGCCCTGCAGTCATGGACTGAGCGGCTGGTCCCGGGGGAGGTTCGAGTCCTCCCTCGGGCATGGATGTGTGTGTTTGTTCTTAGGTTAATTTAGGTTAAGTAGTATATAAGCTCAGGGACTGATGACCATAGCAGTTAAGTCCCATAAGATTTCACACACATTTGAACAATTCAGTACGTTGTTGGCCCACCCTTAGCTCTGATGAAAACTTCCACTTTCGCAGGCATACGTTCAATCAGGTGCTGGAACGTTTTTTGGGGAACGGCAGCCCATTATTCACGGAGTGCAGCACTGAGGAGAGGTATCGATGTCGGTCGGTGAGGCCTGGAACGAAGTCGATTTTCCAAAACATCACAAAGGTGTTCTACAGGATTCAGGTCAGGACTCTGTGCAGGCCAGTACATTACAGGGATGTTGTTGTCGTGTAACCACTCCGCCACAGGCCGTGCATTATGAACAGGTGCTCGATCGTGTTGAAAGATGCAATCGCCAGGCCCGTATTGCTCTTCAACAGTGGGAAGCAAGAAGGTGCTTAAAATATCAATGTAGGCCTGTGCTGTGATAGTGCCACGCAAAACAACAGGGGTGCAAGCGCCCTCCATGAAAAATACGACCACACCATAACACCACCGCCTCCGAATTTTACTTTTGGAACTACACACGCTGGCAGATGACGTTCACCGGGCATTGGCCACACCCACACATTGCCATCGGATGGGCACATTGTGCACCGTGATTCGTCACTCCATACAACATTTTTCCCCTGTTCAATTGTCCAAAGTTTACACTCCTTACACCAAGCGAGGCGTCGGTTGGCATTTACCGGCGTGACGTATGGCTTATGAGCAGCCGCTCCACCATGAAATCCAAGTTTTGTCGCCTCCCGCCTTACTGTCATAGTACAGTGATTCCTGATGCAGTCTGGAATTCCTGTGTGATGGTCTGTATAGATGTCTGCCTATTACACATTACGACCCTCTTCAACTGTCGGCGGTCTCTGTCAGTCAACAGACAAGGTCGGCCTGTACGCTTTTGTGCTGTACGTGTCCCTATACGTTTCCACTTCACTATCACATCGGAAACAGTGGACCTAGGGATGTTTAGGAGTGTGGAAATCTCGCTTACAGACGAATGACGCAAGTGACACCCAATCACCTGACCACATTCGAAGTCCGTGAGTTCCGAGGAGCGCCCAATTCTCTCTCTCACGATGTGTATTGACTACTGAGGTCGCTGATGTGGAGTACCTGGCAGTAGGTGGCAGCAAAACGCACCTAATAAGAAAAACGTATGTTTTTGGGGATGTCCGGATATTTTTGATCACATAGTGTAGATTTACATTGTATGACTCATGAATGGCGACGGGAACTTTAAGAAACACCCATTCACGATGTGTGTACTATGAGGTGAGGAGAATGAAACCGTACCACACCTAATCTTCCAGAGTGAAGCTCTGGGAGTGAAAGACACAGAATATTCGGGTGATTATAGCCTGAAAAAATCGTGTCTAATAAGGAACTAGTAAAGGGTCTCCTAAGGGTCTCCTAAAGGTCTCTTAAGGGTACCGGTTGGCTTCACTAGAATAGCAGGGAGCGAGACCGCACAATAAACTCAGTTTCGGTGCGGGCAACATGGCCTAAGACCACTGTTGTTTTGGTCTCCCCACGTTCATCAAATCAAATCAAAGCACTGTATAGATATGTGCCTAATAGAGCAGCTCATGAAAGGGAAGGAGCCTCAATGGTATACAGCCTCTGTGGGAAAACTTCTAAACAAGGAGCGACTACAACAAAATATATGGATGTCCATCCTACTGCATAGACGAGGGGCTTCATCTGATGGTATATATGATAAAAAGTACCACCACAGCCCTATCTTGAAAATATTCTTATTGTCTCATACAACTAGTTTCTGCGGCACATTATCGCCATCATCAGGCCCCACCACTGCCAAAAAAACATAAGAATTTTTAGGCGCATTTATTGTGGAGTCCTCGTTACTAGTACACGTGGGCTAGCTTTCTCCTCGTCACCGTTGAGTCTCCAATCGAGGACAGACTCCTGAGGAGAGTTAGGCCACGTGTACTGGTAACAAGGACTCCACAATAAATGCGCCAAGGAATTTTATACTCTTTTGGCAGTGGTTGGGCCTGAGGATGGCTGTAATGTACTGCCGAAACTAGTCTTGTGAGACAATAAAGACAGTCTTCAGATATAGCTGTGGTGGTACTTTTTCTCATATTCTACAAAACAGTTACAAAAGAAAGCTTCAAGCTATTGATAGAGAGATGCTAAATGAAACGCGTTTGCCTGTAAAAATGGCAATGCGTTAAGCATTTAGCAACTACCATAGCAGAATCTCACCGAAAGACCCCTCATAAAAACCAAAAAAATTATAGTAACCCGTTAAGGCTGTCAGAGGCAAAACTTTTAGAGTCCGTACACTCATGGATGACACAGGAACGGAAACTGAGGGGAGCAACGCAAAATCAGAAATGATTAACTCCGGTTTGAAAAGTTTCTTTACAAGGAAAAATCAGAGCGTGTTGCTCTAGCACAATCCTCGCACCACTGTTAAAACGAATGATACTGATACTGGAGTCAGCGTTATTCAGAAACAGCTGTAGTCACAAACCGAACAAAGCCCCACGGCACAATCTGCATACAATTTGCAGCTGAATTAGCCCTCTTTTAACCATAATGTTCTGCAGAGTCCTAGTACAAAAAAATAAAAAAATAAAAAAAACCCTAAGCGGTGGCTGGAAGAAAGCACAGGTCACAGCAAGAGTGATCCACACAACAATCGTCCAGTGTCATTGACAGTCATCTGTTATAGAATCGTTAAACATATTTTGAGCTGAAAAGTAATGAGATATCTCGAACAGAAAGACCTATCCAAGGCGACCAGCATGGACTTCGTAAACTTTAGCATTCGAAACCCAGATCGCGCTTTCCTCACATGACACGCTGAATGTTACTGATCAAGGTAGTCACGTGAATGCACTATATACTGAATTCTTAAAAGCATTTGACTCAGTGCCAAACCAACGTTTATTAACGAAAGAACGATTATCTGGTACATTAAACAAAATCTGTGACTTGATTTATTGGGAGGCAAGACGCAACATGTTATATTTAATAGAGAATGATCGATAGATATACAAATATCTTCAAGCGCGTTCCAGGAGTGTGTGTTCGGACACTCGCTGTTCATGTTGCATGTTAATGACGTGGCAGACAGTATTAACCGTAAACTCAGGAGTTTTGAAGATGACGTCGTTGTCTAGAGTGAAGTGCTATCGGAAAAAAGCTGCACAAATATCCAGCCAGACCTCTGTCAGATATCAGAGTGATGCAAATATTGCCAAATTCCTTTAAATCCTCAGAAATGTAAAATTGTACACTTAACAAATCGAAAAGACGTAGTATCACGTAACTGAATATCACTGAGTCACAGTTTGAATCGGTCAACCCGTACAAATACCCTGGGTGCAACAATTTCTAAGGATATGAAGTGGAACTACCACATAGGCTCAGTGGTAAGTAAAGTAGGTGGCAGACTTGAGTTCAGTGGTAGGTTGGTGGAACAATGCTACCAGCTACAAAAGAGATTGCTTGCAAAACACTTGTCCGACCCATCTTAGAGTACTGATCACTTGTGTGGGACCCATACCAACATGGATATTCAGCGTATAAAAAGCAGGGCAGCATGAATGGTCGCATATTTGTTTGGCCCATGGGAGAGTGTCACGGATGCACTGAACAACTAGAACTCGTAGGTCCTCTAACGCAGACGTCAACCACGTTTACTTGCAAAGTTTCAAGTAACATTAGTAATTGTGAAATCTATGTTACTAAGCGGCTACCCCGGAACCGGAGTCCCTATACCAGTTTCAGGTTGCCTACCTAACGCCTTCCAGAGGCAACAAAAATTTGATTTTCAATGTTTAGCGTAATTATTGTCTGAATTAAAAAATTTATAACGCTGTCAGAATGAATTCATTAAGAGGTATAATCGTTCGTTAAGCTGAACACAGTAAGACAAGTAGTACTGTGTGTTTGTCTTGAGGCAGCGCAACTGGTGACACGCAAACACCACAATTTTATTCATTCACTATTTGAGAATGAGAACAATGAGAACACTTTGCACTTTACACATAATTTCAAAACTTTTCTAAACTCTTTCTCGCTGACACCCCCAACGAAATGATGAAGAGAAAAAAAGTTTATCGGCTTATTGCATTTTGGCTATTGATGCAGAAAACGGCAACATCACGCATGCCGTTTTAATTTTTTACGACTTTACTACTACGTGTATTCGCAACATAGTTTGCAGATAGTATCCACTGAACGTACGTGCAACGTTATGTTACTGTAGTTTAGGAGATATGACGTCGCAAACATTGAGCTGCATGGAAAACTGACTTTTGCTTAAAATTGAGCGAAAATTACTCAGTCTATATGTATCTAGTATTTGATATTTAGAGCACTTAGCGACTTCCAACAAATTTATAATATAATTTCAAACTTTTCCTACACTTTTTGTTGCTTACATGCTTAATGTCAAATATTTAACACATTAACCCATTTGTAAAGTAATCAGATGTTTGAAGATGTTTTATGCACGAGAGTCCGAATCTTTAAGGAATCGGAAGTTTACTGGTATACAACAGCTTCCTACGTGTCGATCCCGTGGGGTTCGCAAAGATAGGATTAGACAAATTATAGTGCGCACAGACGCAAGTAAGCAGTCATTCTTCCTGCGCTCCATATGGGAATAAAACGGGAACAAACCATAACATGAGGTCTAACATTACATCTGGCATGCACTTACACCGGTTTGCAGAGTATGGATGCAGATATGAGCGTAGACAAAAGAACACCATTTGTATTGCCTGAATGCTTCTTTAGCAGAATCTCTGAAAGAAGCTTGCCTGGCCCATCTAATCTGCGTCATCTGCAGAATGGAGCTGTTGTCACGTTGGCGCCATAGTGTCACTTCAAGTGGATAACTTCTTGCCTTTAATACGATTTGGGCACGGTTGGTCTCTGGCATGGCTAACTCCAGCACCAGAACTTCCTTCACTTGATTTCTCTCGATGGGGCCGTCTGAAAATACTAATTTATTAAGAAGAAATTTGTGATATCATCAGCTTGCGTCGGAGAAAAGAGCACAGCCGAGTACAAATGGCGAACTCGTGTGGCTTACGGCCTGGTGTGAGCCTTTTGTAATTGAAACCACTTGGCTGGCCTGCTTGTCATGTGTCTTAAGTGTAATTGTCTTGTGTAAGTGGCCTGTAATGAGCGCTTGTATAGTGTAGCGTCGTGTTTGTGTTGTTGATGAAGAGAGAGAGGGGAGAAGGCTAAACACCGTGCTGACACGTGGTCTAATACTCTCGAACAGCACCCAGAGTGGCCGATGGTTACGTCACATCACCTCATTCCCTGAGAGGAATGGAATTTAACGCAGAAGTGTACCTCGCGTGCGTCAGCGACCCCGGTTACGGAAGCGGGTAGCACCAGGCGACGGAACACAACATGATGAGTCACACTGTTCAGAAGAGTCGAAGCTTGCCATAACACCACGTTCCCGTTATATCACACCTGTTCAGCTTAAGACTTTCTGTTCCGTGTTATTTTCGGTTATCGTGCTTTTAATGCAGTAGTTTGGTTTCACTGGGTCACAAATCAGTGTTAATACAAGGGGCCATCAAAAAGTTTTCTAATTGAGAGCCTTGCTGCAGCGTATATGCACTGCAGGTTTACAGGGTGAAAATTATTTAAACCAACAGACTCTGGGAGGTTGCACGGCACGCCAACACAAATATTTTTCTCTAATGTCATACTTTCCTGTGAGGATTTTTTAAACGGGTAGAGGGAGTTCCGTCTGGATCAAAACTCTGGGAGGCTGCATGGGACAATGAAAACGCTTTTTCTAGTGTGTTGTCCTGTGAGGATAAAAAATAGCACAAACACGTTTTAATTATTTATTACCAAGAGACAACGACATTAACACAACACAATTACTTCAATTACAGTGGAGGTTCAAAAATGCCTTCATTGATTTGTACACAGCACAGAGGTTACATAGGTGGGTCATTTTCTGTCTAACACGGTCAAAGACAACAGGAGTGACCTTAATTCCTCGGGGCAACCAGAGTCTCTTCTGATTCAATTGGGGTTTTGTAAACAAGGTTGCACATCTCTCGTCATGTAATGAAATCCAGAGGGAACAAATCAGGGAATCGAGTAGGCCATGATATAGGACCACCATTGCCAAACCACTTTTCTGGAAACTATCGGTTGAAGAACCGACGCAGAGGACGACTGAAATGTGCCACCGTTGTGGAATGCTTCTTCGTGATAACGCACGCCCCCATATCGCAAGTGTTGTAGCGCAGAAATAACGCCATGTCAAGTGCGAGACACTCGAGCACCAACCCTATAGTCCCGATCTCTCCCCGTGTCATTACCACACCTTCGGTCCCTTAAAAAAGGCCTTGAAGTGTCAAATATTCCTGTCGGACGAGAATGTGCAGCATGCAGTTATAGACTTCTTCACGCAGCACGACACGATGTTTCACCAAACGGTTATATTCAACCTGTTGTGTCGTTGAGATAATTCCCTCAACGCTCACGCCGATTTCGCGTTATTGGCACTGTACAACGTTCGAAGCGAAACTTTTTGATCGCTTCTTATGTTTCGTATTTTGATTCTTCATACCTTTTCTTTAAAACGGACTCCAATAAAAGCAAATAAAACAGAGAATGCTAGGCATTAATATACTTAAGATCGTCTCAGGACGCAGTATCCCAGGATACAGTATTGCTAATATTAAAATCTGCAGTACAGCTTGCTAGAGGTACGCCAGTTGAGGAGTCTTGCTGCTTCCTCCAGTTGGTCTCTGTAGGGGCAGAGAATATTCAAAAGTACCCTTCAAATTTCTCGATTTTATCAACTTCAGTTTCATTGCTATTTCTTGATATACGAAAATGAAAATATAAGAATTTATGTTGTAAAATATGAGAGTATTTGATAAATACTTTTCCTTATTCATAATGCACCCACTATAGAGCGAACAACGTAAGGCGTTCTCTATACCTCTCCAACGGGACATCAAATGATGTGCCCATATTGGACGCTTAGGTCCAAAGTCGACTTTAGTAAGGCTTATTTGTTTTCTGTTTAAATGAATTTTCACGCATTAGAGGCGGAGATTATTGCTAATATTTATCCAAATATTTTAAATGTAAAGTATGAATTTTGTTGTAGCATAGCTTGTGCATACTGTATAGTCAAGCGGAGAACTTAGATGCGTATACACTAGTGCTAGCAATAAATAAACAACGAGATACACGTATCTCAAGCGTTGCTGGCCATTATAAATTAGGACGAGAGTAAGAAGGTAAAAAAAAAAGAGATGGGGCCCCTCCACGCCCGCACCAACGTGGTGACCAAACCAAAAGTTCTACTGTCACCTCCGTAAACATGTTAGTTGTCTAGTATGTGGATCACAGGATGCTGGGCTGTGACGTTGTCCGTGCGTCTGGGTAAGTCTACGCATTAACACGGTCCATCAGGTGATAGATAGTGGACGAAACGCGAGTGAGGGTAGCGATTTGAAGAGCAGAGGAAAAAAAGTGCCAAGGCTCGTGCCGTGGGAAAAAAACCTCTGCGACAGTGGGATGGGTAGTAAGAGCAGTAGTGGCTTACTAGCTGCGATAGTTCATGCAAGGTTGGATTTGTTAGGTGGGAGTAATTGCGAGGACATAGGTGGTTTACTCAATGTTCGAAGTCACATTACAGCATAAATGTTGTTTCGTGTTTCAGCTCTTTGTACGAGTACGTTACGTTTTGACACTGAATAAAGTGTCAGTATTCCACTGTTTCCATATTCGACTATGGAGAACTGCTCAAACACATATTTAAATCGATCAGTGTACTCATATGATGCCAACAGTCGATAATACATACCGGCTCAAATTCCTGTATTCGAAACTAGATCACTACGTTATTAAGCTCTGATGCAGAACACAGCCCGAGACTGAGGTATAACACACAACTGTCTATGGAAGCCAGTTTTCATTCACAGAATTCCTATGCTAATCGTGCCTGGTCCTGTCATTTCATCCTAACAGTCAAATTGAATCTGCGTTCAAGATTTTATGTTCAAACTCCCTTCACTTCAAGTTGTTTGATGAAAGCCAGCGCTGCGATGGAAGGCGTAACATTACAGTTTGACGTCCCATCGACGGCGGGGTCATTACAGCCAGAGCACACGCCCGAATTGGGAAGGGATAGGTAAGGAAATTCGGAGCCCCCGTTTAAAAGAACCATCCCGGAATTTGCCCTAAGTGATTTAGGGAAATCATGGAAAACCTGTATCTGGATTTCCGGTTAAGGATTTGAACCACAGCCTCCTCAAACACGGGTCGTGCGCCTGATCAGTGCTCCACATCGCTCTGTGCTACTAATGGGAACAGGCCTGGCCCTCGCAGCATTCTTCTATATGTTAACAACAACAGAGAATTCAGAAAAAAGCAACACAAAGTATTTCCACGAACTCCATTGCGGATAGGGCATTGATGTATAAGAATTTCGCACAGCCACTGCGTACAATTTTAAGTACGTTACTTTATGTCCTCGTAGATTTAACACCTCTTTACGATGTAACTCGTTAATGAAAAATGGAACTGACCTGCGTTACAGTTTCTTAAACATGTCTTACGGGATGAATGTAATCATGACGCTAAGAGTCTGCAGTGGAATGTCAGTCGCCTTATTTGCTTGTGGACAGCATAGGTCACTGTGATCGTCGCTACCCGACTATCAATCACATTGGCGAGTATAACAGACATACCGCATACAGTATACACTGAAGAGAAAAGCAGTGAAGGACAGAGGTCGAGGTCATGTCGATATCGAAATTGCTAGAGGTGAATCTGGTCAAGAATGTGGCATAGAAATAACCGCGGCCTTATTACTGTAACTTCCAGGTTGTCACTTGAAGTGATTTACAGAATCAACGGGAGGCCTTCATCAGGATGACCAAATAAGGACGTGAACCACCTTCTATAGACTGCGACTATGTCTTACAGGATTATCGGCTGCGAGGTGCCGCTGCAGCTATCTAAATCGGAAACGTTTCCATTCCTTGCACACGTCTAAACCTTATCGTCGCGAATTGTCTATTTCTTTTTTTAAGTTTTACTGTTTGGTACGAACTACTGTGAGGAGTACGAATAGAAATGAATGTAGTGTTTGTAATGTTGGTAACGCCGAGGGAGATAAGGGAGATGCTGAAAGCTTGCATTTGCACGTAACCTAATCGTCTTGAATATCGCGTCAATGGAAGAGGGTGGCACTGAACCCAGCGTCACCATCAGACTTAGTGATAGTCGTGTCTGATGCTTTTAGTCCGTGAGGCAATGCCCAATGGTTTCGTGTTTAGTCTAACGTTCTCTTCTCAAGGCGAATACAGGCGATTAAATTTTCTACCACTGGCAAGAATGGAGCTAGTTTTTTCAGCGTCGAACGCCATCGTAAATAGCGTGTATTTGTGACCTAGGGTACTGTAGTCATTCTTCCGACTAGTAACCCAGTGTCTTAACTAATCGGTCCGATATATTACAAAAGGAAAAGGAAGAGAAGGGAAAAGTAGTAGGTGAATATGGAATGGGAGTAAGGAATGAAACAGGAAGCCGCCTGGTAGAATTTTGCACGGAGCATAACTTAATCACAGCTAACACTTGGTTGAAGAATCATGAAAGAAGGTTGTATACATGGAAGAGGCCTGGAGACACTGGAAGCTTTCAGACAGATTATATAATGGTAAGACAGAGATTTAGGAACAGGTTTTAAATTGGAAGATATTTCCAGGGGCGGGTCAAAAATGGTTCAAATGGCTCTGAGCACTATGGGACTTAACATCTGAGGTCATCAGTCCCCTAGAACTTAGAACTACTTAAACCCAGCTAACCTAAGGACATCACACACATCCACGCCCGAGGCAGGATTCGAACCTGCGACAGTAGTGCTCGCGCGGTTCCAGACTGAAGCGCCTAGAATCGCTCGGTCACAACGGCCGGCTCAAGGGGCGGATGTGAACTCTGACCACAATATATTGGTTATGAACAGTAGATTAAAACTGAAGAAACTACAAAAAGGTGGGAATTTAAGGAGATGGGACCTGGATAAACTGAAAGAACCAGAGGTTGTAGAGAGTTTCAGAGAGATCTTTAGGGAATGATTGACAAGAACAGGGGAAATAAATACAGTAGAATAAGAATGGGTAGCTTTGAGAGATGAAAAGTGAAGGCAGCAGAGGATCAAGTAGGTAAAAAGATGAAGGCTAATAGAAATCCTTCGGTAACAGAAGAGATACTGAATTTAATTGATGAAAGGAGAAAATACAAAAATGCAGTAAATGAAGCAGGTAAAAAGGAATACAAACGTCTCAAAAATGAGATCGACAGGAAGTGCAAAACGGCTAAGCAGGGATGGCTACAGTACAAATATAAGGATGTAGAGGCGTATATCACTAGTGGTAAGATAGATAATGCCTACAGGAAAATTAAAGAGACCTTTGGAGAAAAGAGAACCACTTGCATGAATATCAAGAGCTCAGATGGAAAAACAGTTCTAACCAAAGAAGGGAAAGCAGAAAGGTGGAAGGGGTATATAGAAGGTCTATACAAGGGCGATGTTCTTGAGGACAATATTATGGAAATGGAAGATGATGTAGATGAAGGTGAAATGGGAGATATGATACTGCGTGAAGAGTTTGACAGAGCACTGAAAGACCTGAGTCGAAACAAGGCCGCGGGAGTAGACAACATTCCATTAGAATTACTGATAGCCTTGGGAGAGCCAACCCTGACAAAACTCTACCATCTGGTGAGCAAGGTGTATGAGACAGGCGAAATACCCTCAGACTTCAAGAAGAATATAATATTTCCAATCCCAAAGAAAGCAGATGTTGACATATGTGAAAATTACCGAACTATCAGTTTAATAAGTCACGGCTGCGAAATACTAACACGAATTCCTTACAGACGAATGGAAACACTGGTAGAAGCCGACGTCGGGGAAGATCAGTTTGGATTCGGTAGAAATGTTGGAACACGTGAGGCAATACTGGACTGAAGACCACAACAACAGCAACAACATGTTACAAAACCGTTCAAAGGAGAGACTCCGGCACGAAATCAAGTGTCCACATCGCGACTTTTTTCCTGTTTGAGGAAAATGCTGACGATGGGTTGAGATGATTACTTGCCGTGTTTCGCAATTCCTGTTTCAGGATTCTTAGTGCTGCAGAGGGAGATTAGTAGATAAAGTTTCGGTGAGGAACCCATGTCCAGAAATGTACCGTCAGAAGGTCAAATAAGTTTGAAGATCGGATTAATTCCAAATCTCCAGCTTCACGGTGCGCGCACAGGGAGACAATGGCCTCTGATCTGTGTGCTATACAGGAGCAGCTCCAAAAGGTGACAATGCTGATCGATGCACGAGGTGTATCTGCGACGCATGTTTTCATAGACACGGTCCACTATCCCTGCTGCCGCCAGAACTCGTGCTAGAAGGTTTTCTTTCGACTATACATGCGTCATTTACACAAGACTCGTGCCGGCCGGAGTGGTCGAGCGGTTAAAGGCGCTACAGTCTGGAACCGCACGACCGCTACGGTCGCAGGTTCGAATCCTGCCTCGGGCATGGATGTGTGTGATGTCCTTAGGTTAGTTAGGTTTAAGTAGTTCTAAGTTCTAGGGGACTTATGACCACAGCAGTTGAGTCCCATAGTGCTCAGAGCCATTTGAACCACAAGACTCGTCATATGGCCCCACAAGAAAAACATCTGGTAGTGTAAATCCGGTGAGCATGGCGGCCAAGGAGTTGTCCCCCTCGACCTATCCATCTTTCACCAAATGTCTTATTAATTTAGACACGGACGGGGGCGAAGTGCTTGACTGAGTGACAGTGGCAAATCTTCCAATACTTTCACCAGTACCTCACTCGGGAATGTCAAGTAACTGTACCCGTTAGTCGGTACCGTGAAACGTGCGGCCCAATGAGATGATCGTCAATGATAGCAGCCCGTATACTGATACCGAACCGTCTCTGAATCCATGTAAATGTATGGCATGAGGATTTCCATCATACAAAGTGTGGCTGTTTGTGTGCGTACGGTGAAGTGGGAAATCTGAAAACGAGCCGATCTTAAAACTTATTTTATATCCAAACGCTACATTTCCAGACATTCCTTCCTTGTCATAACATTACCTACTAAACCACCCTCTGCTACCCCTGCAATGCTGTGATACGAATTGCGAAACAGCACGTAGATTGATGACTTTTTACTAACGACAGATCACAGACGTAGTTCGAAGGTGGATTTGATCGTAGGAGTGCTTTACTAGGCAGAGTCCTGTTGGATATGGTATATACTTTTACCTTCCTCAGACCTTTGAACTGACTTCATCCGTTAGAGGGTAAGCCACAGATTGCACGATTACCGTCTGTGAGGTAGAATTAAACTGTGACACATGAATGCCAATCACTCTCCTATTCTGTCATTTCGCTCTGTATTCGTACCTCTGTAAGTTGGACTTACACCTCCAACTACTCTCTGGTAATCTCTATGCAAATTTCAACTTCTTACTGTATGTTGGGGTTCTTGGAACACTGATTTTGATTGATAATAACGACCCGACTTTAGCTACGTATTTACTAGTTGTACATGGCGCTTGGAACTCTAACCAGTTTAACAATGCAGTGGATTACTCTAACTGTACCTCAAGCCAATACATTCAGCGGAGAGGGTGATAACCGTCTGGGCATTTCATGACCATAGTTAAGCTGCTATTAGTCCGCCACCGCAGCTGAGTCTGCTGACACTGTAGCTCAGCACGTTCGGTCAGAGAGCAGGCTGGTGTCTGTAATAAAAAAACCTGAGTGAAGGGATCAACAACGAACTTCAGCGGATGTCGTGTGGCGTCCGCTACGACCAAACACAAAGAACAATAAGGATAAAAAAAAGTGGACAGCGCGCCACTCTGTCATGCCGGGAAGCTCGGGTACGATTCCCGGCTGGGTTGGGGATTTTCTCCGCTCAGGGGCTGGGTGTTTGTGTCGTCTTCATCATCATCATTTCATCCTCATCGACGTGCAAGTCGTCGAAGTGGCGTCACCTCAAAAGACTTTCACCAAGCGATTGGGTCTACCCACCGCGAGGCCCTAACCACGCGACATGTCATTTCAGCTGCTATTGACTTCTGCTCCATTAAAGCTTTAATTATTTCTCCTACAACCTTTTATTTCATCATTCAAACCATTTTTTTCAATGAGATTGAACACAAACTGCATTTAATGAGAAAAAGGAGTGGCGATTTGTTTATATCGATATCAAAACGTGATTCTTTAAGTTTATGTAATTTTATTATTATAAAACACAGCTTTCAATAGGAGGTTAGATAATACTGATTCTCGGTATGGGAACTATGGCAATAGTTAAGAATTTTACCTTACTTGAACTCCTACATACAAAAGAAACTTCAGTTATGCTATGGGGTAGGGACACGGATTAACTTCAGTGTTTTTCAGCATAGCAGCATTCACACGTGAACACATAAAAATACAGGAAAAAGGGTGGTGGGGTGCGTGTGGTTGTTATTCCAAATAATTGCGCCAGCTTACATTATCGGAAAGCAGAGCAAAACGGAGATTATTGAGGGATTTTATCCAACTGCACATTGGCGAATACAAATTATATTTTAGACTATCACCGTATCTGATATCGTTTTTGTACAGCAAGCTGTGATGGATTGGATAAACAAATAAAATCTAACGCGAAGTTTAAAATCTAACATACATTAATAAATTTGGTTTTGATGGGCTGTTATTCCATAGGAAGTGATTGAAACAAACCTCTCGAAGGCGTAGGGTAAATAACAAACATTGACGGGAACTCATGAAGTCCGTTAGCATTCACAAAAGCAACTCACCGAAAATTACCCAATTTTTACGTAAGATGTGGCTGAGGGCCATCAAAATCATAATCATTAAATGGTACTGCAAGAAATTAAACAACACCTGAATCACATGAATTACTGCTATACACTTGATTTGACCTCATTAAAAAAAAAAACTTAAAAGAAAATTCTCACAAGAAGGGTACCAAATTTCTCTGAATCACTTTTAAAAAACATTATGACAATTTACCACGCTTTTATACCTTACGTGGACTTAGATTTCAATAAAGCATGTGGTGAACACGGTAGCTCCAATTTAAGTCAAAGAGAAACAAACCAAAATTAATAAAATAACTGAAAAAATACTCTGGCCTGGCTTCTGTTTTCCTTGAAAAACTTTTAACGTCATTAACCACTCGTAAAACTTTGAATTTATACTTGTTAATCTCCATTCACAGAATTGGTGCAAACATGTGCTCTTGACTACGTTACATAGAAACGTTACATAAAATGCAACTTTATTCCACCAAAACTATAATAATAATGCAACAGCCTGAACGTGCTCTCAAATGAAGAAATTTCACCAGTAATTATGCACAAAATGGAGTGCAGAGCTGATGACCAACACTCATTCTCAACGGTCAGAATTACAATTTGCCATTTACTCTATACCATCAAAATTATTAAACCGTCTTCTAACACTTCCCTGACTACACTAACTCTAAACGACACATTGCGGACATTATCAAAGATGATGTAACTCATTTTTATACCTTTATCCACGTTACCAGCCAGGGCACCAAATCAGCGTCCACACCTTATGTCAGCCCATCCAACAGTGCCCAAGCATGGGGGACTTCCGGAGTCAACGTCTCGAAAGTCTCATATTGGCTGCAGCTACCTGACACCCCCTTCTCTCAATTCTGTCGAGCTTTTATGAAGCGCTTCGGTAATCTCTTTGCATAGCTTTCGCCACAGGCTATGCTTTGACAAATTCACTACACTTTAATTATCTTTATTTTAGAGGAAGAACGCAAAATCTCCAAGATTGACGAAGTTTTACAGAATCTCGAAATTATCGCGAACTTTGTTGAATCCACAACGAAACTCTGTCTCTAAATCTCGCAGAAGTCCCAAAGAGATTTTGGTCATATGTAAAGTACATCAGCGACAAAATGCAATCAATGCCTTCACTGGGCGATGGCAATGGGGATGTCACTGATGACAGTGCTACTAAAGCAGAGAGGTCAAACACAGTTTTTCGAAACCCCTTCACCAAAGAAGACGAAGTGAATGTTACAGAATTCGGATTTAGAACGACTGCCAACATGAGTAACTTGGAAGTAGATCGATAGAGAAGCAGCTATAGTCACTTAATAAAGGTAAGGTCTCCGGTCCAGACTATTGCGCTTAAGAAAACGCTACATGCGGAAAGATACAAACATATTTTACTGTATTGTGTACTGCTTAAGAAGAGGAACGGTTCGGAGACGACGATTGTCATAATCAAGATTCTTGAGATGGACTGGCTTGCCAGGAGTCCCGACCTCAACCCAATGAAACATTTCTAGGATTGGTTAGAGCGTCGACTTCCCTGCAGACCCCAGCTTCCAACGTCGCTCTCGAAGAAGGATGTGCTGCCCCATTCAAGTGTCCCCAGCATAGGTGATGGGTGGACGTGTCCTGTATTAATGTCCGCTAATAGTTTTCTGGATACTTTTCATCAAATATAGTCTGGCATTGACCCACCGAGCTACCAAGTTACAATCAGCCGCCGGCCCTGGTGGCCGAGCTGTTCTAGGCGGTACAGTCTGGAACCGTGCGACCGCTACGGTCGCAGGTTCGAATCCTGCCTCGGGCGTGGATGTGTGTGATGTCCTTAGGTTAGTTAGGTTTAAGTAGTTCTAAGTTCTAGGGGTCTGATGAGCTGAGATGCTAAGTCCCATAGTCCTCAGAGCCATTTGAACAATTGTTTTTACAATCAGTCGACACCAGCATATGCAGAAGTGACGAAGTTCATGCGCTCTAGGTGTGGTTGCTCGCACGCAAGTACCCTGTTGGACATTGTGGAAACTTTCGTCACCAGTTTTTGGCAGCAAAAAGATGAGAGCTGGTAGATGTAACATTTCGGGCAGAGTCACTATTTTTACCAAATGTTACACAGCAAACGTTAGCAAGCAATATGTAATAATACTCCTCTTTTCGAGGGCGTACCAATGCCACTAAAAATTTTACTATTTCACTCTAAAAACCAGGGTTGTTCCATCATCTTGGTAGATAAGGAAATGAAGTTATTACTGTAGCTGATCATCAGTCTGTGCGTCAAGACCTGGTTTAAATTACAAGCTTTCTCGCAGTTCCTCATAGAATACGCAATGTTCTTGAGAGGAGGTGAAATTCTTAGCCAAGGTCGCTTCTATACAGCTTATATTGTCGACTACCGGCTTCGGTAAGCTCGGTTACCATCTTCAGATCTCGATAAAAGGTCACTACATGTCTCCTATAGCAGCTGAAAAAGTACGCTTTCTCGAACATGAGAGGTACGTGAGGGTCGAGGTGAACGATGCATCAGTAAATCAAGGTTAAAACCACAATATACGGAGTAATTCACCAGACGCTCGTGTCTCATACCACTCACTACTGTGTGCAGCCAGGGCACCGCTACACCGACTGAAATGATGTTCACAGTAACGGGCACGAGAATTCGATTAATTACTCTTTATATTGTGGTTTTAACCTTGACTTACCGATGCATCGTTCATTTCGCCCATCACATACCTGACAATGGTTTAGAAAGAGTACTTGTACATCTGGTATAGGAGGAATGCCATAACCTTTTATCGAGACCAGGAGATGGTAACTATGCATACCGATACCGGTAATCGATAATAAAGGTAGAAGAAGTTCAGCTTCTCTCAAGTAATTAACACAGATCGCCCCTTGCCACTCAAGATGAGTAAGCTAATATATAATGTTTGTGATGATCCGACGATGGAATGGAGAAGTGAGCCGCTTCTGCTCCCTTGGTGATAACTGGGAGCAGCAGGCTATATGTGGTTGCTCTCCCCTCCCTCCTTTTAATTTCCATAAAAGTCCACAGCAACACAGCACAAGCACTCGACGCAATCATTAGCACCACACAAATGCTCTCGATTAGAAAAACTCTGTCGAAAGTAGTATCTTACGTTAACATCTTAATATTTCCTACAAATACCGGTGAAAACTTGTCATTACGTCTGGACTGAAAAAAGTAACTTAGCACGAAGTTGGCCAAATAGCGTTTAAACATATGACAGAAAGAACCCACGTTATCCCGGAGAGAGGTAAAGATGTTGTTAATTGGATTCTATTTAGGTGAGATGTGTGCTCAGTTTTTTACTTCACTGGACACACGCAGGCTTGGGCCGTAGCTGCATACTCGTCAACCGAAGGCCGCCCACTGTTGCTGGAATTTGTAACCGCTCGTGGCAGGCTTACTTGCGAGAGTGCTTCCGCATCGGTCCTGTCACCAATGATTACGTTAGAGACAGAGTACTGACGTTTGAAACGTCCGTTGTGTTGTTGAAGAAATCATTAGTGTATTTTAGAAAAATATGTGCGAAGGCAATAAAAGGGTTAAATCATTGCCTTCCGAAATACACCAGTGTCTTAACCACATAGTTGTTTCCTCTCCGTTATGCAAGTTTTCTTGGCAATGTAAGAGAAACCTCGCAGTGCAGTTAGTCTGCACCCCCTCCCATTCCACGTATGTTTACAAACTATTTCTTTGCAAACATTAGCAAGTGATGCGTCACAATACTCCTATTTTCGAGGACTTAATAATATCACAAAATAGTTCGCGACTTCTCTCTAAAACCATAGTTGTCCCTCCATATCGGTAGACAAGGAAATGAAGTTAGTAACCACGCAGTAAAATATTCTCTGCTCTTGGTGCCGTCCCTTACCGTGCATTTCGTTTCAATATCTCGCAACGTTCATGATGGGTCAGGGTCGGCCACGTTTCGATGGACGTCCTGTATATATTACAATTACGTTTGAACACTGTTAGCCTTCTGTCTAACTGGAGAAAATTTGATAAAGGAGTTCTCATAAACAAAATCAGGTGTTATATAAAAAGAATGACAAATTCGTGTCCTTCTATAGTTTTCATGGGACATGTCGTTTCTTCGTGAGATACACTTCAGCCGAAAATCTTCCGCAAAAACTGGAATTGCTTTATGAACATCGACACTTTCCTCAACGGTCTGTGAGAAGAAAATTGGAAAGGAATTTTACACTCTGTAGTGACATGGCAAGACAGCCAAGCCACTCGGAGGTAGCCGAAAGGCACGCGTTTAAGCTCACGCAGACTGGCGCGAGGTCTGGAACAGGACAATGTCTTGAGAATTGCAAATAAAGTACGAAGATCTTGGAATACTTAACTTTAATCCATAATTTGAGAACATCGCTCTTGTTGATACATTAATAACAATCTCAATATAAACTGGTAATGGCGCCTTGCTAGGTCGTAGCAAATGACGTAGCGGAAGGCTATGCTAACTATCGTCTCGGCAAATGAGAGCGTATTTGTCAGTGAACCTTTCCTAGCAAAGTCGGCTGTACAACTGGGGCGAGTGCTAGTAAGTCTCTCTAGACCTGCCGTGTGGCGGCGCTCGGTCTGCAATCACTGACAGTGGCGACACGCGGGTCCGACGTATACTACCGGACCGCGGCCGATTTAAAGGCTACCACCTAGCAAGTGTGGTGTCTGGCGGTGACACCACACACTCAGCGTCATAAAAAGAGCTTCACTCAAAAGGACCTGAACGAACCACTGGAGTATGGGTGGGCATGTTGCATACCATCAGCTATACCAATGATTACTTTCCAATTCCGGCTGGGCACTCGGGGAGCGTGTGTGGGGACGTGACGTCGGGCCCCTTGGTTGCTCTAAGCAGCCGTGCCGGCGACTACGACAGCTGTTAGCATAACTAGAGCATCACCTGAACGACCAGGTGACACGTTGCACAGCATTTTCCCCAGCTAGATGAGTCCGAGAGGGGACGTATGGTGGGGCTGCAGGAAGTTGGGTGGTCACATCGCCGTATTGCGCGCCACACCGGCAGTACAGACACCACCATTGTCTGGATAGAGGAAGGCATGTAAGCATGACACGTGGGATCTGGGCATCCGTCAAGCATCGCAAAGAGGGAGCATCGGCGGATTGTTCGCCACGCACGAGCTGGTCCAACGGCAGCGATAGGACCGTTCAGCGTGCAATCCTGCTTTCTCTGCAACCCCCCGTAAGTGTTTGTACCGTCGGCAGGCGACTGCATGACGCAAGGCTCGCCACACGCCGAATGTTACGGCACACGCCACTTCCACCCCCGCAACGTCACACACGACTCTCCTGGTGTCGGCAACGACTGACATGGGACCCTGCAGACTGGCAGTAGGTCATCTTTCGAACACGTGTTGCTTCTGTCTCGGAGGTGACAGCCACATGGGCCGTGCCTGCATAAAGAGTGGTTCGTGGTCTCCATACCGCCAACTGGTTTGATGGTGTTGGGAGCGCTATATTAAGTTGCCCGTTCACCGTCAGTGTTTCCAACGGCCTCTGAGACAGCTGCACGTTACATGGATGATCCTGCAAACGGTAGCTCTGCTGTTCAGGAGGACCCACGCCCATACCCTCAGGTCAGCTCTCTTCCTCATACCGCTGCCACCTCCCTAGAATTCGCTGCAGTTGTTGATACTCTGCCGTGGCCAGCGGCATCGCCCGATTTCTCCCCGATCGAGAATGTGTGGCGTGCCAATGATTGTGCGATGATGTGACGATGTTTGGTTTGTGGGGCGCTCAACTGCGCGGTCATCAGCGCCCTTACGCAATCCAATACGAATGATAATGATGATGACAACACAAACACTCAGTCCCCAGGCAGAGAAAATCCCCAACCCGGTCGGGAATCGAACCCGGGACCCCGTGATCCAGGGGCAGCAACGCTAGCCACTAGACCACGAGCTGCGGGCAGTGTGTCATGAGGATTCCAACTCCACCCACCAATTTGTGGGATCTGCACGCTCAGGTACAAGTGGCACGGATGGAGTATCACAGGACATCATCTGAGACTTGTAAAACTCTATGCCGTGACGTCCAGCCGCTTGTATTCACAACCGTAGGGGCTCGACACCATAGTAACATGTACATTTTGTGGGCGTGTCGTGCAACACATGTTCGTCCTTCACAGTTGAAAGTGGAACCATATCATATGTGTAGTACCATCTGTCGGCCTGCCAACAATGATAGCAATTCGCCTTGTTCTTCTGGGTGCACCCATTTTTATGACTATGAATGTATATCGCGATAGGTTTTGAATATTTGAGGTTTGAACTTATTATATATCTTTACAACTCAATTGACCTTACTACAAACAGTAAAATTTTGATACACAACGAGTGACAGATCGCACTGAACTTGCAGATTGTTTGGTAAGTATCGAAAAAATGGATCCTTGTCACATTTGTGCCTTTATGCGAAGATCAGCGTTTTCGAAGGCGAGTTTCAGTTCAACTGTCGCGAGATGTCCTTCGGCTACAAACGTTTCCAGAGCATCTAAAACGTTTGTACAGACGGTCTTTGTCACTTGATAAAGTGTCATTGCAATGCATATGTAGACTATATTTGCAAATACGTGAAGGACTTATATTATTTACTTCTCACGTTGGTATATTCTGACGCTATATAGCTGTTTCTTTCCTTTTTACATGTAAGTGAACTATCCACTTAAATAACGGGTTAGGATTCATCGACGTTTTCAGATTATATAGATGTAGTGTAAACTGGCGACGACATTTTTATGGCAAGTAGAGACCCTTTTAATCAGGGCACTGAACGACTTACATCGCATATACTGAGAATATTGCGGACGCTACTTTAGCTACAAAACATTCAGTATTCTTTACACAGAACTTGTTTCATTTGTAAATTAACGGTCTCATACTTTTGTTGAAATGAAACCGAATCGTCTTCAGATCTGAGTGATGTGGCGTTCTAAATAATTAAGCAGAATAAAAGTGTCCCTCGATTAAAAAACTACCTACAAAAATTTGTTTACTATTTGGAGAATACTTTTTTACTACGGTAGCTATTTGCGTGACTTAATCTTGATAAATTACCAGCAGACAGAACAATTCGCGGGTGTACTTCTGTTTCTCGGTGTTCAACGGGTACAAAATTTCTAATTATTCGTTCGTCAGCGCACCTGATGACAGCGATGGGGTTGGTCGCCAAAATGGTGTGTCCGTTGAACACCGAGTGCCGGCAGTACACCTGTGCACGTTCTGCCAGCAACTACGCCGGGAGATAGTAAGGGATCACAAATTACGGGATATTCATAATGCAGTATGGCTGATGAATAACCGCCTCCCCAGGAAAGGTCACTATTGCACTCCTGTGCGGTGGCGCTCGACTCGGATGTAAGCCGTTTCGAACCATGGTGGTGGTGGATGAAATTTTCACTGCTAGTATTTGGCCTGCAAGAGAAGTAGTGACATAACGTTCCTGATCATCAGACTTTACGCCAATACGCAGAATTAAATTCGAAACCTCTTGACAGTTTCTCACGAAATGAGGGCACGTGACACGGCTGATGGTTGTCCGCTCGTCGGATATGGACTTTCAGCTCGACGACTCCCTCGGTGCTTCTCCAGAGCAATAAGCTATGGGTGGCACCGGGTTTCACCGTCTCCCTTCTCTCATCACGATCATACAACAAGAATATAACAGCGCCGCACTATACACGTATCCATTACACTCATCTACACACCAGAAATGCACATAAGACATACTTCGCACAGATTCATAAGGGAAGAGCCATTGCGCTGCTCGCGGAAGGAAACTCTTTACCACTAGGCGACTGAACCTACCTCTTGTGGTCTCTCAGCCAACAGTGCTATATGACTTTACTTTCAACATGATGAAAACCTTTTCACCATTATGAGGTACCATGTTAACAACAATATAATGATAAACTGTTTCAAATTGAGCTACGGAAAAAGTGGATACTTAGTAACAAAAGGGTTTTTCGGTTAAGTGCTGTTCATATGGTATTCCACGTATACAGGGTGGTCATAAACAGTCTGAGAAGCTTGTAAGGGTGTCGCCAGGTAGGTAGTGCTGACAAGGGAACCTCCCCATCGCACCCCCCTCAGATTTAGTTATAAGTTGGCACAGTGGATAGGCCTCAATCGAGAAAACAGGAAGAAGTTATGTGGAACTATGAGAAAACTAAGCAAAATATACAAACTGAGTAGTCCATGTGCAAGACGGGCAACACCTAGGAGAATACGAGTTTCGGAGCTCCGTGGTCCCGTGGTTAGCGTAAGCAACTGCGGAACGAGAGGTTCTTGGTTCAAATCTTCCCTAGAGTGAAAAGTTTACTTTCTTTATTTTTGCAAAGTTATGATCTGTCCGTTCGTTCATTGACGTCTCTGTTCAGTGTAACAAGTTTTTGTTTTGCGACCGCACCGCAAAACCGTGCGATTAGTAGCCGAAATGACGTGCCTGTCCAATGGGAACCGAAAACATTTGATTGCAAGGTCATAGGTCAACCGATTCCTCCACAGGAAAACACGTCTGATATATTCTATACGACACTGGTGACGGCATGTGCGTCACATGACAGGAATATGTTGTCGACCCACCTAACTTGTACACTTGGTGAATGGGTAAAAAGATTTTTCTACCTTGCCCCATTTAGGTTTTCTTGTGGATGTGATAATCACTCCCAAAAAAGTGTGAAACATAAAAGGTTGTCACATAAACTGCAACAAATGAATGCAACAGTTTCACAGTCGCACAGTTTTGTCTGTGCTCTGTCAAAACATATGTTTTTAACGTTTTCAAATTTTTCCGTGTGTAGACCGTCAAACTGCAACAAATGAATGCAACAGTTTCACAGTCGCACAGTTTTGTCTGTGCTCTGTCAAAACATATGTTTTTAACGTTTTCAAATTTTTCCGTGTGTAGACCGTCAAATCCTGCATATGTCCAAGCAAATCTGAACATGTCCTGAAATTTTGGAGAGCGAAGTTGATTATATGTGAGTGCCTGAACTTTGATAATTGTCTGAAAATAAAAAATTAAAATTTTCTCCCAAGGGAAGACTTGAACCAAGGACCTAGCATTCTGCAGCCGCACACGCTAACCACGGGACCACGGCACTCTTTTATTTGCAGTGACCTGGATGTTGCCTATCTTACACATGGACTACTCAGTTTGTATATTTTGCTTATTTTTTCATAGTTCCACACAACTTCTTCTTGTTTTCTCGATTGATCTGTGTTCAGTTTTTCAAGGCCTATCCACTGTACCAACTTATAACTAATTCTGAGGGGGGTGCGACGGGGAGGTTCCCTTGTGAGAACTAACCGTAATGAAAAAAAATCGATATGTTGCATCGGTCCCGAGTTAATTAACATTGAAGTAGCCAATCAGGTCGTTGTGAGCAAATTCAAGCGGCCCGTCAGATACAGTACAATTAGTGTCATTTGTCCCCACAGCGTAGATGATGGCGCATGAGACTGCTCAGCCTCTGGCTCGGGTTCGATGCTCACTACGGTCTAATTTCCAATTTTTGTATCGCTCCCTTGATCGGTTTTAGGAAAACGAACGAAGTTCTCGTTTGGCGACATCGTCTCTGGCCGATCACTTGAATTTGCGCTCACAACGGCCTGATTTGCCAACTTCAATGCTAATTAACTCGGAAACGGCACAGCGTATCGAATTTTTTCTTAATAATTATTTGTCAGCATAACCTACCCTGCGACACCCTTACATGCTTTTCAGACTGTTTCTGACTACCCTGCATAACACCATCATTCTATCGTCTTCATTATTCACCTCTTTTTATGGATTATCTACAACTGTCTTGTTTTATTATGGTTTGTCATAGTTCCTAAATAACAGTGGCATTGGAGATACACACATAGTAGCTTGTAGCACCCACTTCCCCCCTGATGACAGCGGCGAGGCGACTGTAATTGGTTGCTCGAGGCACCAAAGACGTCGGGGAGCCGTCAACTGCCGCCAGCAACTGACGCAGATTATTCTGACCTGATCTACGGCATCCACAACTCGTTATATAACGTCTAGACATTCCCAGTACGATTGCGGTTAGTGACTGGGAGGGGGGGGCGGGGTTATTGGAGCAACATTAAGACACCCTAATTTCCGTGGAGAGTCCATCAAACTATTCTGACAAAGCACGGCAGCGATGGATGTGGTACACCGTTTGTTACTGTCACTGTCTCTGTCTCTCACTACTCAGAAAGTCAACTGTGATGATATTTAGAAATTAATATATGTAACAATACAAACACTCCTATTAAAAAAGGTTTTGCGGTGACGTGTCCTACGAGAAGCCCCTCTTGCCCCCTTCCCTCCAGCTGCTGGACCCGCGCCTGCGTCTTTTTGTCTTTCTGAAAGAAGAAGCGGAGGCACTTGGTCGGACAGCAGGTTCGTCCATGTGAGACGATGACAGATGCATCGCGTGATTGAACTCTCATTCTGTCATCGGCGTGTACCGACGTATATCGCTACCGGTCACTCCACATGACCTTTTTCCGTGCTTGGAGCGTGTTCCAGCGGCCATGCTAATTTCTGTATCCCGTGAGGCGCTATGAACACAGTCACGGTTGCTCACTGTTTGGTACCGTCCAGCCTTGAATTAGCGAGTGATTTGTTGCGCTGTGTCCCGTCTATACACGACTCTCCTCATCACAGCATTGTTTCTTACGATATGTTGAGTGTTGTGGTGGTGGTTTCGCCCGAATCGTACCTGTAGTACAGCCTTTTGGTGGCATGTGAGAAAGGCAGTACCTGAACTACCTCGAAGGCACTACTTCAGGCACCCATTATTTGGTCTCAGTCAAAGGCACTGCTGTCACGTGTCTTCCCTATTCTGCGTCCGTTACCGAGGGGTCTCTCTCCAATATCGGTGTTTCTAATCCGATTGTTTATGAGCACGTAATACAACGACATTTTATATTTCAGGTTTGTTATATTTTCTTATGTGAAAAATCCAAATTATTTAATTAGAAACAAGAGTTACATAACAGTCATGAAGCTACTGCTCTGCTACTGTACAAATGGTTGTTCCACCATTCACCCTAGGTCGAGGCACAGTTTTTCTCTAGGAAAGATACTACGTGCCCTACGGATGAATAAAAATGGCGCCGGCCGCGGTGACCGAGCGGTTCTAGGCGCTTCAGTCCTGAACGGCGCGACTGCTACGGTCGCAGGTTCGACTTCTGCCTCGGGCATGGATGTGTGTGATGTCCTTAGGTTAGTTAGGTTTAAGTAGTTCTAAGTTCTAGGGGACTGATGACCTCAGATGTTAAGTCCCATAGTGCTCAGAGCCATTTTTGAATAAAAATGGCATGTAAGTTAACATTTCTTACATTCCTAATTAATTATTAATAATACGCGCTCCTAATTTCTTAAGCAATGTAGATTCTGTCCACTGTCAGTAAAATGTAGTATCTCACACACAGATGTTTCATTTGGTGAGTGGAAATAAAATCTCTGACCCATGCCTTTATGTAAAATTTTATATCGTTCGCAACCGGTTTTTAGTTCACATGTTCTTCATGAAGTTGTTACACGGTCTGTTGGATAATTTAGACCGGTTTCTCCAAGTCTCGGGTTGCTGGGCTCCTATTCGGAAGATTTCCACCAGTGGTTATCAGTGCGTAAGATTTTAACTCCGTTTATCATACTTTATTTTTCTAGTGCGTTGAACACGAATGCCAATATTGTTTGTATCGCAACAGATACGTCCCAAGTGACGTCTACAGAAAACTGATCACTGAAATTTTAAAAAAAGTCATATCATAATTGTAAATAAGTGACTGAGGGATGTGGTGTGGTGGTCGACTGAACTCGTAAGTAGCAGTGCTGGCTTCAGCCCAGCGATAGTTGTCTGTGACTTCACTAAATCGTTTCAGGTGAAAGCCAGGTGATTCCTTCTCAATAATTCTCCATCCGACAGATTGCTCTTCACCTCACGACCTGGCTGCCAATAAGACGTTAAATTCTAATCTTTCTTCCTTCCGGATGAAAGCGCATTTTGTTAGTCCTCAGAAATGGTCGCCCGTCCGTGCACTCGAGCGAGTAACTCCATCGTCAGCTGACCAAAATTTTAGATTAGGAACTGAGCTATTGTGACACTTATCACTTAAATGAACAAATAAGTAAACTCACAAAGGATACTGCTAACTGATACGCAGCTTAGTGGTCGGAAACCATTCTGTGAATCGCAGCAAGTGTGGCAAAGAGAAAATGAGTCATGGAAAATAAACTAATTCGTACGATTTTAAACGACAAACATAAATACTAAACACCTGATGAGATGGAGAAAATTACACGATGGAAAGAGGAAGTATAGCTTCTAATTGTACAAAATGGAAAGACCACAGACAAAGATTTTAGAACTTCAATAACGCGGATCTAAATGGTGATAGACTGTACATATTAGTAAAGATGCGGCACCCGACACGAACTGCTGGGAGCGAGAGCGTGCCGGCGGAGCGAGCAGGCGGTACTCACCTCGCTGGTCGGCGTCCGGCGCTGCACTGCGCTGGCTCGGCTGCCGGCTGCTATCAGCGCTGCCCCCTCCAGACGGTCTGAGCGTCACGCCCGCCTACAACGCACCCACCTCCTGCGGCGACGGCCACAACTGATACCAAAACTACACACACTAATACACTAATAGCATTTCTCGACCATTTGCTAATGCTCCTCTCTCGTGCGACAAACCGCTGACAGCTGGTGGCAATAGCAGTCGATCGCTGTAAGGATGTCGTAATGAGGACCATCGACATCCTTCAGTTTTCACTACTATAAAATTAATTTTTTGAATAGACTGAAACTGAAAGAAAGTTATTTTCTGCACACTCCGATAAAAACGAGTAAAAAATATTATTTTTCAATTGTTTGCTCATTCTGTTACAATTTCGCGACTGAAATCGTGTTAGCATTATGTAAAAGGCAATGTCTAGTCATACAGTTTTAAATGGCATATTGGGGAAATAAAATTAAATAATTAAATTTGATTGTTTTCAGATAAGTTGGTTGGTTGGTTGTTTTTGGGGAAGGAGACCAGACAGCGTGGTCATCGGTCTCATCGGATTAGGGAAGGATGTGGAAGGAAGTCGGCCGTGCCCTTTCAGAGGAACCATCCCGGCATTTGCCTGGAGTGATTTAGGGAAATCACGGAAAACCTAAATCAGGATGGCCGGACGCGGGATTGAACCGTCGTCCTCCCGAATGCGAGTCCAGTGTCTAACCACTGCGCCACCTCGCTCGGTTCAGATAAGTATCTGCGCTTCTCGTATACAGTGTGTTACAAAAAGGTACGACCAAACTTTCAGGAAACATTCCTCACACACAAATAAAGAAAAGATGTTATGTGGACATGTGTCCGGAAACGCTTAATTTCCATGTTAGAGCTCATTTCAGTTTCGTCAGTATGTACTGTACTTCCTCGATTCACCGCCAGTTGGCCCAACTGAAGGAAGGTAATGTCGACTTCGGTGCTTGTGTTGACATGGGACTCATTGCTCTACACTACTAGCATCAAGCACATCAGTACGTAGCATCAACAGGTTAGTGTTCATCACGAACGTGGTTTTGCAGTCAGTGCAATGTTTACAAATGCGGAGTTGGCAGATGTCCATTTGATGTATGGATTAGCACTGGGCAATAAACGTGGTGCGGTACGTTTGTATCGAGACAGATTTCCAGAACGAAGGTGTCCCGACAGGAAGACGTTAGAAGCAATTGATCGGCGTCTTAGAGAGCACGGAACATTCCAGCCTATGACTCGCGACTGGGGAAGACCTAGAACGACGAGGACACCTGCAATGGACGAGGCAATTCTTCGTGCAGTTGACGATAACCCTAATGTCAGCGTCAGAGAAGTTGCTGCTGTACAAGGTAACGTTGACCACGTCACTGTATGGAGAGTGCTACGGGAGAACCAGTTGTTTCCGTACCATGTACAGCGTGTGCAGGCACTATCAGCAGGTGATTGGCGTCCACGGGTACACTTCTGCGAATGGTTCATCCAACAATGTGTCAATCCTCATTTCAGTGCAAATGTTCTCTTTACGGATGAGGCTTCATTCCAACGTGATCAAATTGGAAATTTTCACAATCAACATGTGTGGGCTGACGAGAATACGCACGCAATTGTGCAATCACGTCATCAACAAAGATTTTCTGTGAACGTTTGGGCAGGCATTGTTGGTGATGTCTTCATTGGACCCCATGTTCTTCCACCTACGCTCAATGGAGCACGTTATCATGATTTCATACGGGATACTCTACCTGTGCTGCTAGAACATGTGCCTTTACAAGTACGACACAACATGTGGTTCATGCACGATGGAGCTCCTGCACATTTCAGTCGAAGTGTTCGTACGCTTCTCAACAACAGATTCGATGACCGATGGATTGGTAGAGGCGGACCAATTCCATGGCCTCCACGCTCTCCTGACCTCAACCCTCTTGACTTTCATTTATGGGGCATTTGAAAGCTCTTGTCTACTCAACCCCGGCACTAAATGTAGAAACTCTTCGTGCTCGTATTGTGGACGGCTGTGATACAATACGCCATTCTCCAGGGCTGCATCAGTGCATCAGGGATTCCATGCGACGGAGGGTGGATGCTTGTATCTTCGCTAACGGAGGACATTTTGAACATTTCCTGTAACAAAGTGTTTGAAGTCACGCTGGTACGTTCTGTTGCTGTGTGTTTCCATTCCATGATTAATGTGATTTGAAGAGAAGTAATAAAATGAGCTCTAACATGGAAAGTAAGCGTTTCCGGACACATGTCCACATAACATATTTTCTTTCTTTGTGTGTGAGTAATGTTTCCCGAAAGTTTAGCCGCACCTTTTTGTAACACCCTGTATACTGCAAGCCCCACGATACAGCACCGTAGCAACACGCTAGAGGGCCAAATCAAAATAGTGAAGTCCATTTCCAGTTTTGCCAGTGGGCTGCGCAAATTTTTTGGCTCCTCTTTAGGCATGCTGCGGTACTGTGGTGTGTGGTTTTGTGTTCTATGTATATAAAAAAAGTCCACTGAATACAAAACGGCAGAAAAATCGGCAACAGCGGCGTGAAAACCGGGTCAGGGTGTGAGTGAGAGAGACGAAGCAGGTCACTGATTCAGTAAATGCGAAATATCCAACGCTCACGCTGTATTCACCTATGTCCCATATGCTAAGGATTGTTTACTTTGCGACACAGATTATGGACCGGACGGAATGTTCTGAAGATGCAGAGTTCAAGGTTACATGTTTCCATTTTTTTCATCGTTTGTGCGAATTCACTAGAAAGAAAAAGACTGTGAAATAGGTCCCCTTACTGCATATTGGCTTCGCTATAACTCACATAGCTTTCTTCAAGCACAGAAAATATCCAACCACAAAAGCAGCGTTCGGAGAGCTATTCTTAAAAGATGGAATGGAATGTGAGCCCACTACCAATTCAGCATAAGCAATGCTATAAATTAGTACAGCTACACCTAATATTTAGTATCCTTATCAGTTTAAAGCAGTGATTACCATTTTGCAAAAAACTAACGGCAGAATACTTTGACTAAGAGCCAACGAGTAAGAATGTAAAGAGTACTCGTGCGCCTACATACAGCCATTAAAACTCTCACGAATGGAAAATATCAAATTAGTAACACAACGTTACTGGATCACCTAACTGTCAGAAAATATTAACTATTAAGTCTCTTACGGACTACGAGAAAAAAAAGTATACCCACAATGAAAAGCTTTCAGGGACGTTTGAATTCAGAAAAAATGGCTCTGAGCACTATGTGAATTAACTTCTGAGGTCATCAGTCGCCTAGAACTTAGAACTAATTAAACCTACCTAACCTAAGGACATCACACACATCCATGCCCGAGGCAGGATTCGAACCTGCGACCGTAGCTGTCACGCGGTTCCAGACTGAAGCGCCTTTAACCGCACGGCCACACCGGCCGGCTTGAATTCAGACGTTAGCATCTTAAGTAGTGACATAAGTACAATTATTGGGTTTTAAGCTCGGTATAATTCTTTGAACAGAAACAAAACATCGTGGTAAAGAATGAAAACAGTAAAATTCGTGATTACTACTTAAGCAAAATATTGCATCACAATGCTCAATTATATACCACCAAATCTCATCCGTCACTTGTGCCGAACTGTTATTTCACTTTTCATTACCATAGCTGTGTACGATCCAGCACAATGTCGACGTCGTGAAATGTAATTCCACAAACTTTTCTATGGCAAAAAAGTCTCCAAATCTTCAAGGGGTGTACAATAATATTCAGGTTTTCGTCATTAAAGGTTAATGTCTTGAGCGCGACATGTGGGACACAGCACGTCGTATGGATGCCCCCGCGATTATTTACAAGGAAATTAACAAGAGACTAAGTGCCCCAAAAAGCAACAACGAGAAGAGGAAGACGATGGCGAGATGAGCTGCAATCTTGTCATGGACCATCATGTCAAAAGTAGTACGGGACACAGATCAGTGGAAGAAGTCGTGGGAGGCCTCTAAACAAAAGCGGAACCCTAATTGCTCGTAATAAACATGATAAATAAACATAGCTAAGCAAACGAATACCACGCTTAATGTCATTACTTATTACCTGGATTTAACTTGAACCGTTGATGTCTGCTTAATTGTGTTTTGCTTGTGGTGCACATGATGGATGAAAGGTTGTAATCGAGGTGTTGTCAAAGGTGTTAATATTTACATCAGACACGCATATGGATCCGATGTTGATTCATCTCTTTTATCATCCTGATGATGCCGAATGAGTTTAAAGAAATTTCCTTCGACCACAGGGCCTGTCCTCCAATGTAAGCCTTGCTACAGCTTCAAAGGATCAGCAAACATCTTCAATATGCAGAGGAATTGACTTACCGTCCATGTATGTCACATATTTGGCATATTTATGAGTTTTTAGATATTCAGCATTTACGTGGCAACTATTTAGCGGTAGTACAGTTATCAGTTCCTTAAGAACTATTTCACAAATTTTTCTTCAGGGACAAACACAGCAACACATAGACGAACATGAACTCAAGACAAAATCGTCCGTGTCATGGATGGGATTGGAACCGACGATTCCTCAAAAATCTTCTCTGTCTTGGTCTATACGGACTCCACAGGCTGGAGCCACATGGGTTTACAGGAATAGTAGGGTAACGGAGTTCCGATCGCAACTTTGATATCAAATTGATATGAAAATTAAGTAAATCGATCAATTAATGAACCCCCACCTCCACCTCCACACGCGGATGAGTGATACGTTTTCCTCACCTGGCACTGGTCCCTGCCGCCTTCCCCTCCCCACCCCTGCCTCTCTCTGCCCCAACTACCCCATTGGTGGGAATTTACTTTTCGTGGGAATTCCGAATTTTGGTGGGAATTTCCAATTTTGGTGCGAATTTGTCCCAGGGCTGTGCTGACGTCCACCCCCCCCCCCCCTCCCCTCACCTGGGAATTGGAGGGAAATTAAAAATGGCAGTGCCATGGAAACTGTCCAGATCCAGGAGAGGAGGGTTACGTTAGTATACTTTATTTATTTTGGTTTTGAAACGGAACCACAGATCAGTCCTAATCACGTAATTAAACATAAAGATCCCGTCTAATTACACAACTATACGCACAGCACTACACAAGGAGTGCCTAAAATGACAATACGACTCGAAAATTGACGGTGCCATACAACTAGTGTTATCCTGCTGGGAAAAAATTCACAGCACGACTCGAAACTAGTGGCAGATGTACTCATACTTTGTCCTTCACCTACAAGCTGGTGGAAAAAGGCTGGAGCGGAAGGCACTATTTTCATTTTTTGGCAGAAATTGTGTTCAATTGAAGAGCTGCTCGTGGTCGTGCGGTAGCGTTCTCGCTTCCCGCGCCCTGGTTCCCGGGTTCGATTCCCGGTGGGGTCAGGGATTTTCTCTGCCTCGTGATGACTGGGTGTTGTGTGCTGTCCTTAGGTTAGTGAAGTTTAAGTAGTTCTAAGTTCTAGGGGACTGATGACCATAGATGTTAAGTCCCATAGTGCTCAGAGCCATTTGAACCATTTGTTGGAGAGCGAGAGGAGTTTAATAAGTGTATTACCTTGAAGCAATCAGCTGTGGACTGTATCTATCGCTGCTTGACGTCAGAGTTCGCAACAGATGGCTCCCCCTGCATTGCTCGACAATCATCCTGCAGCCTAGGCAATCGAGGCCAATACAACACATAAAATAGCTGACCTGGGATGATCATGTGCCAGCACTGTGGACCTTTAAAAGTATAGAAGCAGTTGTGTTAGGGGGAGCAGAATGCCTTGGTTTGTTCTTATTACTGGAGAATCCAGACAATATTGTTACGAAATATCGATAATATAACTTGAAGCAAAGATGTCATGCTCCTTAGCAGGATGACATTAAATGTGCTTACATTCCCTACAGAATCGTTTTGCGAAGAGTTTTTCGCTATTTGCGGAGCTGTAGCACTGTCGAAAATAACGTACAAGTTGAAATCGAGACTTCTCGATCGGTGGTATGCATGCATAGTCTCCATATGTATGTGCGTAGAGGTGTCAGCAGCGGACGGTTGCAGTTCGAATGCAGAACTTGCTAACTGTTCGTCAATAAATTACTTTGCTTTCGATGAGCACTCTTTACATACGGAGAAGGGAAACTCTCACGTTCCAGGATGCTAAGCGCAGTCGACACACTGTCAACTAATAAACAACTTACTACTACGATAAAAAATACCCGAAAGCTAAGTCTATAGACGCCCTGACAGGGTTGTGGGGTCGTATCAGAGTTGGAAGGTATAAACAAAAGAAGCGAAGCTCTTCTGGTAGGCAATAAGAGCATATACTTATGGGAAATAATATCAGAGTAGCAACAGAAATCGCCGCCCGGAGTGGCCGAGCGGGTCTAGGCGCTACAGTCTGGACCGTGCGACCGCTACGGTCGCAGGTTCGAATCCTGCCTCGGGCATGGATGTGTGTGATGTCCTTAGGTTAGTTAGGTTTAAGTAGTTCTAAGTTCTAAGGGACTGATGACCTCAGAAGTTAAGTCCCATAGTGCTCAGAGCCATTTGAACCAGTAGCTGAAATCAACTCTGTACACATGTCAACTTCCTGTTGCAAATCTCTACACGGTAGAGTGGAAGTCAAATGAACGTATAGAACTGTGCCAGACTTTGAATTTCCTCAAGTGCATCACTACATGAATTTGCAGGCAAGTTCTCCAAAATGTCTTAACAGTACACGTATTTGTTTCCAGACTAGAGTTTCCAATCTGCACCACTCGGTGAACCACATCTAGGTACGAAACGAGTGTTAATATACTTTTCATAATCTTCCTGTCCAAAATGTCTGCATGTGGATCATTGGGAACAGGGGAATTCTTAGGATTTTTTAGCAGGCTGGTGTATAGGACAAGCAAATATCCTCGTATAAAATCAAACAATACATGTGACCACATACATACGGAAAACTAGGGAAAAAATATGAAAACTGACATAAAATTGGTAAAAATCGAGGAAAACCCGGTATAATTATGACAAATTGACAGGAAATAAGAAAAATTGAGAGAACGACGAGAAAATATGTAAAATTGCGAAAAACTAGCAAAATTACGTAAATTCACTGAGAATACATAACATCAGAGAAAAAGTACCATGAAATGCGGGGAACTGAGGAGGCTTGGTGACACCTGGACACTCAAGACCAAGAAAAGCTTAAAAATATGCTCTGTCTGCATTCAGTCTTAACTCTCCCCCTTCGCCTGTAAACTACGTTGGTTTTCGTAACACATACTTCAAAAAAGGCGATATAAGTATTTCACAGAGGGCTATATTAAAGCAGGCGAAACATATGTATCCCAATCCATAACTGTGTTTCACACATGCAGTCGAGTATAGACATTACCGAATTATGGTTGGTTCTCGCAAGGCAGTGTGTTATTTCTTAAGCAATAAGGAGAAGAAGCGATGTGTTTATCAGACTTTAGCCGTTCCCGAGAGTTTTCTGTAGGGTAGTGGACCGATGCCACATGCATCGCCTTGAATAGTGTGAGGAGGGTGGTATTAGGACGAAACTGCTATATTATCCTATACATCAGCAAGATTACCTAATATTAGATCAGGACTTCTTTGTGCAAGAGGAATGGTACCAGAGCCGTGGTGATGCTACTGTAAACAGCAATAAGACTGTTACATCTCCTTTGGCTACTTACCGTGGTGCTTTCCCCCTCGTAAGAAGTGGCCTTTTCTTTGCATGCATTTTCTTGCGGCAGAGGTTGGGTGGGAAATCAACGTATCAACTATCGAAAATATTCATATCGCTTTTTCCTCCTTCTCTAGTGAGACATAGCTGCATCCGTCAAAACCTTTACTACTACAAATAGCAAGTACAACTGATGCGGGAAGTGTGATTGAGGTAACATATGTTCCGAGTTTAAAAAACGTATAAACTCCATTAACTTCCTGAGAGACAGAACAGCAGTCTCCTGGCTTTATTCTAGTTGGTTTATAAGCAGCTCGAGCCAGGGATATACACTGATGATGCTTTCGTAGGATACCAGAATAGTGTAAAAGGAAGTAGTTTTATCATTTTATAGTTTCTCACCATAGTCACTGGGGAAGGAAACTTTCAGGGTGCTTGTGTGTCATGTTGGACAAATATGCCCTGCATTACAGTATAAAGAGCGTTGCATTCTGCACTATTAATACTTTAGAAACCATGTGGCTTCAACAATATAGCACATTTAGGTGCAGAACCGGGTAGCCACAGAACTGTGTTTTTAGGTTCTATGATCATTTCTCTCATGCCGGTATCTCCCTGGTACTGACGCCAGACAGTGGAATTATACTTCAGAATTGATAGCACAGCTGATTTATGTGTAATGGTTCAAACTCCATCCGTCTGGAGCTCCATCATGTATAAATCACACGTTTCTTCTTTACCTTCTGTTATACCACTGCAACACTCTCATATCTACTATACACTGATAATTGGTGCTACCCTCCTAGACATGCATGCATCTGGAGAGATCTTGTGCATTTGGATAGATGCTGTGGGTAAGACATGTGTCTGCCTCGGGCATGGATGTGTGTGTTGTCCTTAGGTTAGTTAGGTTTAAGTAGTTCTAAGTTCTGGGGGACTGATGACCTCAGAAGTTGAGTCCCATAATGTTCAGAGCCATTTTTAAGACAGGTGCGGAACAGTCTTCAATGAACAGCAGTTATGGACACAGCTTGCTCTGTTCCTTCACGAGACATGGCATGTAATAGATACAGGACTCTCATACTTCTGGAAAGTTGCAGATTCAATTGGCGACCGTGTTATAGGAGGGACTGGTCAAGGATGATGTATCTGTCAATCACTGACTTTATCCTACAAATGCGAGAATACTCGGTGATGCCCATCCACACAGGGAAAAAAAATGGTTCAAATGGCTCTGAGCACTATGGGACTCAACATCTTAGGTCATAAGTCCCCTTAGAACTACTTAAACCTAACTAACCTAAGGACATGCCACACACCCATGCCCGAGGCAGGGTTCGAACCACACAGGGAAAGATGGTCAGTCATAATCGTAAATTCTGCACTATGATCGAAGTGCTGGAAATATGAAAATAACCTAATTGCATCTGTATAGGATGCTGTCTGGTATACTTTGGTGGATATGAGCGGATGGACATACTGCACAGTCATCTGTCTGCATTCGTAATCTAGTATATGATACTTGCAAAGTAGTGGAGAGGTAATTTAGCGATGATACAGAAATTGGGAAGCATTCTGTTGTGTCATTGGCTGGCGCTGAAATTACGGAACAACTGGTAAAATTGCTAAAACTGATCGCGCTATTAACTGCAGGGAGTATTACAGTACATTGTCCCATATCAATGGTGTCTTTCCCATACCAACCATCCACTGGTGCACTGTTGATTACCATATAATGATTGACTCACACCACTTGATTGAGATGGAGAGAGCCTTGGCGGAACACTGGATTACGGAACAACTGGTAAAATTGCTAAAACTGATCGCGCTATTAACTGCAGTGAGTATTACAGTACATTGTCCCATATCAATGGTGTCTTTCCCATACCAACCATCCACTGGTGCACTGTTGATTACCATATAATGATTGACTCACACCACTTGATTGAGATGGAGAGAGCCTTGGCGGAACACTGGATGTCTGCTCCTTGTCACTGTGGAGTATGGGAGCAAATGTAGAGGTCATTAACTACAGACAGTTGTTTGGAAGCATCCCTCAATGCTGCAGACTTGTCCTATTTCCATATGCTGTGATGCCCTCCACATTTGTTTTTCCCCAATAAGATAACAGTACCTCTTTTTATCTCTACTACCTCACACATGTTGTGAACAACACCTCCACACAGGAACAGTAATCACGTACATGAGTGCAAAACGAGGAAGCAATGCTCTTTGAAACGGCACACTGAGACATCTGCTACCCTATCAAGTCATCACCTTCGGACAGCTGTTTGAAAACACTCTACAATATCGAAAACTCTGCCAGTTTTCATATGTTGCGATGTCTTCCACATTTTTGTCAATGAGAAACATCGCATCTGTATTTTATTTCTATAATCCTGTGTGTTGTGGGAGCTACATAGTTTACACCATGCGATGTTCAGCTTTCTGTGAGAGCTAGTAGATAGAAACGTGTTAATGTTGGTTTAGCATGTGACATACACCTCAAAGTCATGGTACAGAAACAAAGTGTATGGTGGTGTATAAAGCTGTAGTCAGACAGGACTTGGATGTGTTACAGCTTAAAAAACAATGTATAAAACTGCTTAAGAAAGAACAATACAAGAACCTTCTCTTGTGATTGATGTTTTGTTGGATATGGTCTTCCTCCAGTACATTCGATGAAACTTTATGCAGGTCTGTGCAACGACTTCAACCACTGGCCACTTGCTCTGATGGAGCAGTATATGTACACATAATATGTTCGATGTCAACACACAGACGGTCTTTGTTTTGTTTTCGATGTATCGGAAGAGAAAAAAAAAGTTCAAATATGTGTGAAATCTTATGGGACTTAACTGCTAAGGTCATCAGTCCCTAAGCTTACACACTACTTAACCTAAATTATCCTAAGGACAAACATACACACCCATGCCCGAGGGAGGACTCGAACCTCTGCCGGGACCAGCCACACAGAAGATAATTCTCTCAAAACTACACCGACTCTGCAAGCTGTGAGAATGGGTCGTGGGTCGTTCTTGGGTAGCTCAGATGGTAGAGCACCTGCCCGCGAAAGGCAAAGGTCCCGAGTGCGAGTCTCGGTCCGGCACACAGTTTTAATCTGCCGGGAAGTTTCATATCACCGCACACTTCGCTGCAGAGTGAAAATCTCACTCTGGAAACATCCCCCAGGCTGTGGCTAAGCCATATCTCTGCAGTATCCTTTCTTCCAGGAGTGCTAGTTCTGCAAGGTTCGCAGAAGACCTTCTGTAAAGTCTGGAAGGTAGGAGACGAGGTACTTACAGAATCGAAGCTGTGAGGACGGGTCGTGAGTCGTGCTTGGGTAGCTCAGATCATTCCCTCTTCGCGCGTCGGGTGACTATGTTGTGTTATTAGTTCCGCCTCTACCGCAGCGCTGCGTGTTTTCCTCGTGTCAGTTTAGTGTCGTGTTGGTCTCCGTGCGCCTCGCATCGCTGGTTGTCGGGTAGTGTTTGGTGTTCGTGCGGCTCTTCTTGTCGCGGCGTCGTGTCGCGCCGTGTTGTCCACCATGGTTCCCACGAAAATTCCGCGTACAGGTACCGTCTGCTTCACCTTCCACAAATCCACGCGTCACGTCGTGCCCGGTTCATTGGAGATACTTGACCGGTTAGTCGATACAATTAAAGTCACTACTGATCAGGTGCATACTGCATATTTTGACATCGAATTATATGTGTTTTTTGTTAAGTTTCTTGACCTGCTCCAGGTTGATAGGATACTTTCTCGTCACGGTTCTCAGGTACCCTTGCGCACCGTGATGGTTCCACTAGTATGGTTCACTTGGCAAATGCAGAAGTGATATACTGTATAAGAATGTCCGGGTGTTTAACCTTCCGCCCGAGGTAGAGGACTGTTTTCTGAGGCCCGCATTGCTTCCTTATGGGGAAATACGCCATATTCGAAAGGAACGCTGGTCTGCTCAGCACCGCTTACAGGTGTATCGTGGTATTCGGTCGGAGGAAATGGTGGTCAAAAAACATATTCCTTCTCTTCTATAGGTATGTGGTTATAGGGTCCACATTACGTACAGTGGCCAAGAAGGAACATGTGATTATTGTAATGAAACCGATCATTTCCGTACTAATTGTCCGCGCCGTGTCGTGGTATTAAAACCCACACACTAACAGCGTAAAAAATTGGCTTTAGCTGATCTTCTGCCGCAGGGATCTCAGACTGAATTGCTCCCTGTTGCTGAGATCCGTTAACCGACAACGCCCGTGATTTTCCCCCGCTGTCCTTGCGCCGGGATGTTTATGCCGTTAATTCCGATGTGCCAGCCATGATTTCTCACAACAAGCTTCGCCGAACACAGCATGATGCGCAGATGAACCTTCCCTATTGGCTCGCCCTTCCGATGGGCCTCCAGGAGCCCCTTTCTCAGTCTGAAATCGTGGATGAGGACGCCACAGGTGCTTTCACGCGTGTGCAGAAGATCCCTGACACCTTATCTGGCGTTGTTCCTGTTGTCGAGGCCGCCCCTTCGGAGACGCCCGTGAAGAAACCTGCTTCCGGTTCCCACGTGTCTTCTCCGGGTCTCTCGGACACTTCTCCTGTCGACTCTGTTTCCCATCCCCCTTCTGCGACTTCTGTCGCCCCCTCTGGGTCACAGCCTTCTCCCATGAAACAACTGATTGATTCTCAAGAGCCAGTGGATCCCGTTGTTATTCACCAACCGTCCCTCCGTGAACCCATGACTGCGGACGAGTGGGATGTAGAGGCCTCTCCCTCTCGCAATCTGAAACGGAATACCTGCATGATATTCCCACGCCACCGAATGCGGCAGCGATGGCGCCGCGGAGCCGCAGTATGGTTCAAATGGCTCTGAGCACTATGGGACTTAACCCTATGACGCCTAAGGGGGGGGGGGTTCGTTGAACCCATAATTTTTTTATGTCCCCTGCTTTTGCCCAAGTAACTTTCATACTACATATTCCCTCTGAGTTATTGTTTGTCGGCTATTTTATGAAACGTTAGTGTCAATATATTTTATAGAAAATTCCTGCTTTGAAAGAAAACATAAATAAACTTATTATGGGTCCAACAACTCCCCCCCCTAGGATTCCATGCTGTAGAAAATTTTCCTTAGTAGGATTTCGTATTTCTCATATCTACAACAATGCAAGATAGTTTCTTGTTGGTTGGTATTCTTGATATTCACAACAATCGGTTTACTTTCAGAGGAAGTGTGTTGATGTTGATGTCAGTCAGCTGTTATTTATTTTGTAAACTTGCAATGAGTTAGTGCAGTTCCCTACTGTTCACACCCAGACTTAGAAATGACTAAAAGAATACGTGACTCGTCTTTAGAAAGAGTTCTGAATGAAATTTTAAATGAAGATTCTGTCTCGGGGAGTGAAGGTGAATGTGAGGATGGTGTTATGGACTATGATTCAGATCGGGAAAGTGATGTGGATGTTAGAGAAGATGAAGGTAGCGTAGCTTCAGGCAGTGACCACCAGGCAGTGACCAAGTCTGGAAGAAGGTACGTAACCACACAGCCTAGAATTCCTCAGAGATCTGTTGCTAACATAGTAAGAGAGCAGGTAGGAGTAACTCCAGCTGGTGTTTGCCATTCACCTGGAGAAGCCTTAAAGTTACTTCTTACGGCTGACATCATGGATGTTATAGTAAAACATTCAAATGCAGAGGCAGTTAAGCGAAATGTTACTTTGACTAATGAGCAAGAATTGTATGCCTTTATAGGAATCCTGATACTTATGGGGGAAGATAAGGACAATTCTGTCAGTGTACACGATCTTTGGTCAGACCTAATGGGTCGGCCAGTTTACAAGGGTCACTGGCAAGAGATCGTTTCAAGGAACTTATTGCAATCATAATGTTTGATGACAAAAGTACCCGCCAGAAGCAGACAAGTTCACAGCAATCCGTGATGTTTTCAACAAAGTGAATGATAGGTTTCCACTACTGTATAAACCAGGGGTCCACCTCACCATTGATGAGATGCTCAGCTTGTTTAGAGGGCGCTGTCCCTTCAAAGTATTTATGAAGGATAAACCGGGCAAGTATGGCATCCTTATACGCAAGATGTCCGATGCAGTTGACAGATACGTCTTGAATATGGAACCGTATGCAGGTAATGTTCAGAATTTGTCGAAAGAAGAACAAGGTTCAGCAGCTGTCGTCAAACGTCTGGTAGCACCTGTGAAAAATACTGGTCGAAATATTACTACAGACCGATACTACAGCCCGCGTCTCGTGGTCGTGCGGTAGCATTCTCGCTTCCCACGCCCGGGTTCCCGGGTTCGATTCCCGGCGGGGTCAGGGATTTTCTCTGCCTCGTGATGGCTGGGTGTTGTGTGCTGTCCTTAGGTTAGTTAGGTTTAAGTAGTTCTAAGTTCTAGGGGACTGATGACCATAGATGTTAAGTCCCATAGTGCTCAGAGCCATTTGAACCGTTTTTGAACCGATACTACACATCGGTGAATTTGGCGGAAGAGTTATACCAAGATTACAAAGTTACTACAGTAGGAACTCTCCAGTCAAACAGGAAGCATATTCCAGACATAATGAAGAACACGTCAAATCGAGAGCTACACTCCTGGAAATGGAAAAAAGAACACATTGACACCGGTGTGTCAGACCCACCATACTTGCTCCGGACACTCGGAGAGGGCTGTACAAGCAATGATCACACGCACGGCACAGCGCACACACCAGGAACCGCGGTGTTGGCCGTCGAATGGCGCTAGCTGCCGTCGACCTGGGACCGGACCGCAGCGACGCACGGATGCACGCCAAGACCGTAGGATCCTACGCAGTGCCGTAGGGGACCGCACCGCCACTTCCCAGCAAATTAGGGACACTGTTGCTCCTGGGGTATCGGCGAGGACCATTCGCAACCGTCTCCATGAAGCTGGGCTACGGTCCCGCACACCGTTAGGCCGTCTTCCGCACGCCCCAACATCGTGCAGCCCGCCTCCAGTGGTGTCGCGACAGGCGTGAATGGAGGGACGAATGGAGACGTGTCGTCTTCAGCGATGAGAGTCGCTTCTGCCTTGGTGCCAATGATGGTCGTATGGGTGTTTGGCGCCGTGCAGGTGAGCGCCACAATCAGGACTGCATACGACCGAGGCACACAGGGCCAACACCCGGCATCATGGTGTGGGGAGCGATCTCCTACACTGGCCGTACACCACTGGTGATCGTCGAGGGGACACTGAATAGTGCACGGTACATCCAAACCGTCATCGAACCCATCGTTCTACCATTCCTAGACCGGCAAGGGAACTTGCTGTTCCAACAGGACAATGCACGTCCGCATGTATCCCGTGCCACCCAACGTGCTCTAGAAGGTGTAAGTCAACTACCCTGGCCAGCAAGATCTCCGGATCTGTCCCCCATTGAGCATGTTTGGGACTGGATGAAGCGTCGTCTCACGCGGTCTGCACGTCCAGCACGAACGCTGGTCCAACTGAGGCGCCAGGTGGAAATGGCATGGCAAGCCGTTCCACAGGACTACATCCAGCAGCTCTACTATCGTCTCCATGGGAGAATAGCAGCCTGCATTGCTGCGAAAGGTGGATATACACTGTACTAGTGCCGACATTGTGCATGCTCTGTTGCCTGTGTCTATGTGCCTGTGGTTCTGTCAGTGTGATCATGTGATGTATCTGACCCCAGGAATGTGTCAATAAAGTTTCCCCTTCCTGGGACAATGAATTTACGGTGTTCTTATTTCAATTTCCAGGAGTGTATATTCATCGATGTTCTTGTTCACAGAGCCATCAACAGGTAGGCCTCCAGTAACTTTGAAGTGCCCTACATAGCAAAAACGAAACCAAGTAAAAACTTACTGATGTTGTCAACAATGCACCAAGATAAAGGCACTCTTGCAGGAGAGAAGAATAAAACCGAGATAAATGCATATTACAATTCCACTAAAGGTGGAATTGATACCATTGATCAAATGGCGCGTATGTACACCTGCAAGAGGGCAACAAAGAGATGGCCCCTATCTGTATTTTACTCTTTCGTCGACATTTGTGCTATCAATGCAACCACCATATTCATCCAGCATCATCCAAGATGGAATAAAAAGAAACACAACAAACGGAAACTTTGTCTTCTGCAAGCTGGAATGGAACTAGTGAAATTGCAGGTAGAAGAAAGAAGTGCCAATGCAAAAGGGTTATGTAACCAAATTGTTCAATCAATGGAGACTATTCTACAAAAGAAACTCAAAGAAGTGACAACAGAAGCACATCAGCCTCCTGCAGGGAAAGGTCGGTACCATATTTGTGTAAGAGAAGCTAAAACAAAGAAGCAGAAGTACAACAATCTATGTAAACCAAGATAGTATTGTGGACAGTGCCATAAACATGTGTGTAACACACATTCAGAAAAATTGTGAAGTGTGTCTGTTGCTTTGAAGTTGAGGACTCAGAGTAGTCTATTGTATATGAACACATCTGTATTTTGTATTGTAATATGTCAATTTTTTTATTTACTCAATCCAATATTTATAACAATTAAGACAGTTATAAACCGATGACTTAGTTAAAATACATAAACCATTTTGAAAGTTGTAATTTTTCGTCAGTAAACTTATTTAATACCTGTGGGCTCGCCGAACCCTCCCCCCCCCTACCCTTAGGCATCCAAGTTAGAAAAAAAGGCTTGGGCGTCCTAGGGTTAACATCTAAGGTGATCAGTCCCCTAGAACTTAGAACTACTGAAACCTAAGGACATCACACACATCCACGCCCGAGACAGGATTCGAACCTGTGACCGTAGCAGTCGCGCGGATCCGAACTGAAGAGCCTAGAACCTCTCGGTCACAGCGGTCGGCGGAGCCGCAGTAGAATCCCTAAAAGGCCACAGAGAACCGCGTCACGGACGAAGTAAAAGCAGTGGGAAGATGAGGCTTCTGTTTCGTAGTTCTTCTCTCTCTGGTTCGGCGATTGATTCTGGTAGGGTTACTTGTATATTGCTCCGTCAACTGACGGATCTCTACCGTTCTTTGTTCTTCTTTCTGGGTTGAAGTTCCATGCGCATTTCTTACTCTGAATATCAATAGAATATGTTCTGAGCTTCGGCTCGCCGCTTTGCGACAGTTTATATATCACTCTGGGACAAATGTTTTTTTTACAGGAAGTCTTATTCGACCAGTTTTCCATTCCTGGGTTCTCAACCTTTTTCAATGTAGCTTCCGAACTTCCTACGGGCACTGCCTCGTTTTATAGGGAAGGCATTCCGTTGATGGATTTCGAAGTACTCGACAGTGGAAGGGGGATCGGGTGAACGTTTTCTGATCTCAGTTTACTCCTTCTTTATGCCCTTTCTTGCATAGGTTGTAATACCGCACGTTCGAGTTTACATAAAGAAGAAATCACTTACCTGCTTCGGAAATCCCCACAAAAATTACCTTAGGTGGGGGCTTCAATTGTGTTCTACGGTCGGTGGATCAGTCTCCTAATTTCAATTTCAGTAAAGAACTCGGCGACCTGGTGCGCTCCTTGCGCCTGCGTGACGTGTGGGTTTCTCGCTGTCCCGCACTTGTGCGACATACGTACTTTACTCCCACATCTAGCAGTCGCCTCGATCGCTTTTACCTTTCCGATTCCTTGTGAGGGCAACTTCTGGACGTTGATGTGATACCAGCCTGTTTTACTGATCACTGCGCCGTAGCCGTCACGTTTAATTACGAGCGTCAACCGGTAAAATTGTTTCGTTCTCCCTGGATGTTCAATATAGCGTATCTTCAAGATATCTCTCTTGGTGTCGTCCTGGTGGACGTATGGGTTCGTTGTTCTCGTAGTGTGGACCGGTACTCGTCTACTGTGGTATGGTGGACACTGCATGTTAAACCACAAATCCGTAAGGCTCTCATGCGTTTTGGAGCTGCGAAGGTGGCAGATGATCGACTAACGCAAGAATTTTACTACTCAGTCTTACGTCAACTGTACGATAGTGCTACGCATGCTTCGCTACGGGTTACTGAAATACAGCGCATCGAAACCAAGTTGCTGCAGCTCAAACGCATGCAAATGGAGGGACTACGGACGAGGTCTCAACCAAGTCCCTTTTACAAGACGCATTGACGTCACTATACCATCTACTCCGTTTACGGGATCGCAGGAAACGTGTGTGCCTTGCCTCCCTCACAACCGCATGTTCACCTCACACTGTGACATTTCCGACTTTATTTACACCTATTTTACTGATCTTTACGATACCCATGTCCCTGCTGAAAACTCTCTCGATGACTTCACATCCTTGCTGCATCTTGTCGTCACTCCTCAATTAAATGACACCTTTCTGGGTCCCTTTCACAAGGATGATATATATGACGGTGTTACAGGATCTCAGCCCTGCAAGTCGCCTGGATTAGACGGTATTCCTAAGGAGTTTTATGTTCAATTTTGGCCACTCTTTGGTGACACCTTAACGTCAATGGTAAATGAAGTGATGCGGTGAGTCTCACTTCCTGCTACTTTTCAGGAAGGTAAACTGGTTCTACTCCCGAAATCCACAGGTCGACCTGCGATTGATTCCCTCCGTCCAATTTCCTTAACTTCGATTAAAAAATTAATGCTCGAGCAATTAACATCCCTCTCTCTAAGCTGCTCGATACCATTATTGCCGCCCACCATAGCTGTGTGCCTGGACGCACGATACTGACTTCTGTTCTCGAATGTCGCGATGTAATTTCGGTGACGGCTGCCGCTAATATCCCAGGGGCTTTGCTTTTTCTTGATTTCCAAAAAGCGTTTGATCGTGTCAGCCATGATCTTTTAACGAGAGTGCTCGCCGCTATCGGCTTTAATGATGATGCTCGACAGGTCTTAACTCGCTAACTCGCCTTTCGCCTATTTACCGGTATCTGTGTCTAGGTGATTGTGAACGGTCGCCCTACGCCCCCCCTCCCCGGATATCGATCAGACGGGCTTTATCCCAGGGAATCCCCTTAACCATGTCCCTTTTTGTCTTGATCTTATATCCCTTACTTTTCCGCCTCGCCATGCAGTTGCGTGGCTGGACTATATTGGGGGAACTTTTTTCGGTCCATGCATACGCTGATGACGTCATGGTTTTAGTACGACATGTCGAGGACATGCCGAGGCTTAAGGATACCTTGGATTCATTTTGTCGTCTTGCTGGTGCTCGCATTAATGATCGTAAATGCACGTTCCTACCGTTGAGAGGCTTCGATCATGTCGTCATTCTTTGGGCGACGGTCGTCAATTGCCATAAGACCTTAGGGATCTTAGTGAATCGCAATCCGATCAAAATGGGGACACTAAATTGGCGTGAGGTTACTAGGCGTGTTCACGGGACGATCCTCCAACATGAACGCCGTTCCCTTAGCCTCCTTCACAAGGTACGGGTTTTAGAAACCTATGTCTTCAGTAAAGTATATTACGTTGCGCAGGTCTTCCCACTTTCCGCGGTGATGGCCCGCAGACTGAAACAGCTGTCTGGTCGATTCCTATGGCGCCGCCATATCTTTCGTGTCCGGTATGAAGTAGTGGCCAGGCCTCGAAAGCTTGGAGGATTGGATCTTTCCGATATCAAAATGAAGACATCCATCTTATTTGCCCGCCGCAATGTTTTAACCTGTACGCGGGCTCCGCATTCAGTTAACTCTCGTTTACTTTCCCGCCTCCGGTCTGTCTGTCTGACCCCTCCTGTCGATGTTGGACGGATTAATCCTAAACTGCGGCACATTAGTGAATACTTTCTAATTATCGGTATCCTAGGTGCTGCTATACTGTCTATGACGCATATTAATACCAACATGCTATCATCCCGTTGGAGTGCACCATGTCCCCCTTCTTTTGTTGAACTTGCTTCCCCATCAACGTCTTGGAAAACGGTCTGGTCTCATCTTAGTCTTCCTATACTGCCGATGGAGATTGCTTCAACGTGGTATAAGGTCATTCACCGTCTGACACCTACTGGTGATCGTCTGGTTCGTTTTGGCATTCGTCCGACTGATCAGTGTGAGGAATGTCATCAAACTGGCACCTTACTTCACAGGCTTGTTGCTTGCGGACGGGATCCCTGGCTCTGGGTCCGCCGTCAATTAGCTCTCCTTACTCGAGGGCCTGGAACCGCTTTCCCAGACGACATTCTCCTACATCCGGACATCTCCATTTTTCCTCAGACGAAAACGAACACGATTGTCTGGCACTTGGGTTACTATGTTCACTATGTCGTTGAAGGCGGGAATGACCCAGATCCCCGCGTTTTTCACCACTATCTGACAACTGCGCATTGGAAATGTCAGCGGTTGCCACGATACCGAACGCTTTTTGCGAATATGCTTTTTCTTATGTTTAGCCGTCAGGGTGTTGGTTAAGCTCTCCTGTGATCCCTGTTTCTTCCCAAGCTTGAGTCCCCTCCCTTGTAGCTTTTCTGTCACTTTTTCTCTTCCAAATGTAAAAAAAAAAAAAAGAATTGACAAGAAGGGTGGCATAATGGGTTAGTCTTCCCATTCAGAATTTAATAATTGATTGTGCTTGAAATAATTTGTTGATTTTCTTTTGCAGCTGATATTAAATGATGATTTGACTATGGTTATCTGGTTTTCATGAAAATACCAAGTCGTCCGCAGCTCGTGGTCGTGCGGTAGCGTTCTCGCTTCCCACGCCCGGGTTCCCGGGTTCGATTCCCGGCGGGGTCAGGGATTTTCTCTGCCTCGTGATGACTGGGTGTTGTGTGACGTCCTTAGGTTAGTTAGGTTTAAGTAGTTCTAAGTTCTAGGGGACTGATGACCATCGATGTTAAGTCCCATAGTGCTCAGAGCCATTTGAACCATTTTTTTGAAAATACCAAGTCAATCTGATAATTAAAAAAAAAGATGATAGAGCACCTGCCCGCGAAAGGCAAATGTTCCGAGTTCGAGTCTCGGTCCAGCACACAGTTTTAATCTGTCAGGAAGTTTCAGATCAGCGCACACTGCGCTGCAGAGTGACAATCTCATTCTGAATACACCGATTCTGCTTATGAAACTAATACAAGTCGGCTTTATCTATTCTCGTGGAATCTTGACTGTTTTTATTATTATCATCATGATTGCGTGTTTAAAAATGGGTGTTATCTCAAGTCCTGTGTTATTTCATACTTCATAACCTCCAATTATAAAGTAGACACGACTTGAGTTATAGTTCGGCGTGGAATTGCATGGAACAGGCAATAATGATCAAACTGCTTACAAAACTAGAATGCCAGAATCTGCTGCTATTGCGAATGATTATCTGCCGGATGATAGAAACTTTGCAGGCATGTCGGTAGAGGGGAGCTATTCTGATATTATGCCCTCAAATGTTTATCTTTCCCGCTCCTTATCGAACAACCGCCAAGAATATTCCTTTCCAGACGAAAATGCATTTCAAACTTGGTTTGACGAAGTCTTTAACTCAGAACCAGTAGGTTTTTACAGGTGTGGAATCGGTAAACTACCTTAGCATTGTTAGGCTATTTTAGATCATGTGAGAGAATATATTGTTGGTGAGTGATTAATGTTTACTGATATGGTCAGTAAATTAATGGAAGACAGTATTAAAATATGCACTGTTCTAATACAAATGAAATGGAAATTACTACGATAATCTTATGACGAAAGTCTAGTTTAATAAAACAAGAAGTATCTATAACACGAGCATGCCTACATCAGCATGAATTAGTAAGTTATTACTCACTTTGGGTTTAGAAACGGTCTTTGTTTACTAGCTGCCCTGTGTCATATTCAAGCAGTATGGAACTGTGGAATTTCGTAAATAAAACTGTGTATTCACAAATATCAAAAAATACGTCGGCAGAAACGGAAAGAGGCATTATTCATTGTGCATTATCTTAAGTTTCTCGCCATTACACGTGAGGTACTGGAAGTAGCAAGACGATAATCGATAAAAAAGATTTCTTAAGATTTCCTTACTGATTTGCGATGTGGCTGCTTGTAGCTCTGTAACAGAATGGCTAAAAATATGCCCTTCAGTGAGACGGAAAGTGAACCAACGCAGCCTTCGTCTGGCAGGCGATCACTTTACCCCCGAGTTAGGGGAAGAGCTATAGCATCAGTTTCCCATTTATTTCCCCAGTGGTAGCTACGTCATATAAATCGCAACGTGGAGGACGAGATTACTTGCAATTTCCACTTGGAATGACTTTCCTGGACTCAAAATCATAAATTGATTACTTTAAGTTGTAAGGTGGCGTGGTCTCTTGACCTTCATTTCTTACATATTCCGTCCTCACAATCGTACTCTGCACATCAAGACGCTTCATTCGAACACAAACTCAATAAGGTAGAGTCAATTTTGTATGAATTCATGTAAGCGATATGCAAATCTAATAAGTAAATCGTAAGTGCGCACCGATGTTGAAAAAAGTCAAGGCTGGCGTACACAACATGACGACCACAGGAATTTTCGTTCTAAAGAGAAAACCAACCCGCTGGGAAGACTGTCCCTTCAGAGGGGTGGGTCAACTACATACCTACTTCGGCTGAAGCGACCGCCCAGAGAGAAGACAGCTTTTGCCGGAGCGAAGGGATAACGATCCCTGTGTTCGACTTAAAAGCAAATTCCGCTACATTGTGTGGGAGCGCCCAGAAGACGCATTTTTTCACGGACTGACTGCGTAGTTACGGAGTTCTCACAGGAGGACAGTATACGCCTAATGGAGATGCTACAGATTTGTGCATTGGTCGCCTTAAACGAAACGTCATTCTCCCATTTAAAAGATCAACGCTGATTGGTGGAATATTTCTGACGCAAAGAGTCAGAGGAGTAACGGAAGGCAGCGAATGATATACCCTTGTAACTTTTCCAGAAAGAGGGGCCGTTCCGTTGTCACTCTTGGAGCGGGAACAGGTAACGAGAGCGAGTACGCTCGTACGTGTACGTGAAGGGCGAGGAACGAAGTCTCTACTCAGTACTTCACTGGGAGAGCACCCCTGATGTTAGTGAATCGGAGTGACACTCTATATTGAGTCACTCGCGATTAAGCGTTGTTCACTGTGTTGGCCGCCACACTTATTGTGCAGTGTCAACACGGACAGAGTACTAGTTAAACGCCTGTGACCGAGTACTGAGTGGCATCGTGGTGGCCTGTTTATCTGACCAGTGTACCACGCCAATAGTTAGACTAGGGGCAGATAGGAATCCTTGACTTCATCAAAGTGTAGGGAGAATTTGGTTGGCGAAGGTCAATCCAGATAGAAAGAGATAGTTGTGTTATTGGTCAGCAGCGAGCTGGTCGTGCGGTAGCATTCTCGCTTCCCACGCCCGGGTTCGATTCCCGGCGGGGTCAGGGATTTTCTCTGCCTCGTGATGGCTGGGTGTTGTTTGATGTCCTTAGGTTAGTTAGGTTTAAGTAGTTCTAAGTTCTAGGGGACTGATGACCATAGATGTTAAGTCCCATAGTGCTCAGAGCCCGTCAGCAGCGAGCGACACTGGCAGCAGTCGTCGCAGCTCACGGTATTGTGCGCTACAGTGTATGTGAGCCCCATCTTTCCTCCCTAACAGTACACTCCACTATGTTTCTCACACGACAGCCTTCACCGTACCTAGAAAAGTTATCCAAGTTGTGTAGGCGTGGCTCTCAGTCATTCTGCCGAGTAAATAACATTCTTAAAGAAAAGGGAGAAAAGAACCTTTCCATACTTTGAAAAATAATAGCATTCCTATCAATAAGAGGCAATCTACTGTTCCAAAAAGAACCTGGAAATTTATTATTATTTTATAAGAAAAAGTTTCACTTGATTTCCTCAGAATTTTTGTAATAAATAATATTTTTCGTTCGTTTAATGTTTTTCTTACACTAACTAGCAATACTCCCGTACCCAAGCAATGCACTAATTATGTAAGAATATAGAATATTTTTGTGTCTTTTCCTTACAGTGGACGACTCCAGAAAATATTTTTTGCTGAATGTTTTTCAAGCTGTTCTTGTTGGTACATTAGGAGTGTCTGTCTGACTTCTGTAGTAGTGTGAGGTGGAAATTGTTTCTTGCAGGAGCCACAGGGTACTTGTTGGATCAACCCATTGTGCAACTTGACAAAATAAAACCCACACACACACAGAAAATGGCGACCTTGCTAGGATAGGTAAAACTGCCAGGACAGGTAAAATAGGTACATTACCAAGATAGAAAAGTGTCGGAATAGGTGACATATGATAGTTAGGTATGGCAGGCCGCAGCATTATCTCTTTGAAAAAAAATTCTTTCATGTATTAAGGAGTTATTTGCAAAGATTAGGGATTAGAATAGATACAAGTAGCGAGGAATGTAGAATTGTAGGGACAAGGTCTCGTGTTATTGTGTTGGACAATTTTGGAATTTTACGATTTTTGAGTAGCTGTTAGGGCATAGGAGTTTCAGGTGATAGACACAGATGCTGAGTGATGCAGAGACGCAGAGTGACACAGTATCAAATAAGTTAGAATTAAGAAGTAACATTTTTAACCCTTTGCAAGCGCACAGGTGGAGATTGGAGACTGTAGCAGAGCAGACAGAACATTAGCCGAGAAGTCACGACGTTGTTTTTGTTGTTGGTTCAACCAACTGGTAAGTGGTCGTATAGTTTTGTAGATAAGGTTGTGGTGTGATGAAAGAACTTCCATGTTAACTAGAGCAAAAGCCGGAAGGATGCGTGATAGACAGCAGGTAAACAAGATGGGGAAAATCAATCAGATAAACAGCAAATAAATGAGTTTGTTGAGAATAGGACAGACGGTGAAAGTGAAAATAGGACAGACGGTGAATCAGAGAATAGGACAGTTGGTGAGGTGCAGAATCAGCAGGCTCAGTTAGATCGGGGATGGACACTCATACAGTGGTGGATATGTGTTTAGGAATCAAAATGCCAACGCTCAGGGGTACTTTGAAACGGGTCACGATGTCAGAAACAGCAACTGGCGAGACCAAGGCGCGAATAATTAAGAGGAAATTATGATCCACAGAGACAAGAACAACACAACAAACGGAAACCGGAAGTAGAAGTTTGGCCACCGAATCCTGAAAAACGTAAGGATTGATGGAAAAATACGGAAGAGGTTTGGCAAACGAACGATCACTCATTAACACAATCAAAACAGAACATTTATGTCTTGGAAGGAGATAAATAAAAATTAGAAAACACTGCCAATAGCCACAACTCAGATAGACAGGGAGTTACGAAAATTTTCGATAAAAAGTCAGGAAGGAAGAGAGATGGATAAAGAGAGAGGGGTTGGGCTGAGTGAGTGGGGAGGAGGAGGAGGTGGATAGGGAGAGTGGAAGGAGGAGATGGATGGAAAGAGGGGGCAAGAGGAGATGGACAGAGAGAGGGGGGAAAAGTAGATGGTTAGGGAGATGGAAGAGGAGAAGATGCACTAATAGAAGATTGGAATAAATAAGCACCTGGGCAGTGCCAGGTTTCTCAGCTAGTATAATACAAACCATGTTTGGTAGACATAAACGAAACATGCAGTTACCGAAGACAGGTAGAATCCGTCAGATAGCCACCAGTCGCCGGTTGACACTCACAGCCAAACAGGTCACAGCCGTGGATGGGATGGTTCGTGTATGTGGTTTGCCTGTCTGGTCCACCCTTGAATGGGTGCCTTTGTAGTCTTTTCTGTCTCTAACCCTTGTCTTCCCAATACAACTGTCTGCCACACCCATATTTAATTTGATGTGGAAGCCTGAATTTTAGCAATCATAACAAGAGTTCCTGTTGTGGTCTTCACTCCGAAGACTGGTTTGATGCAGCTGTGCATGTAACTCTATCTTGTGCAAGGATCTTCATCCCCAAATAACTACTGCAACCTACATCCTTCTGAATCTGCTTTCTGTGTTGATCTCTTGGTCTTCCATTACAATTTCTAGCCACCACACTTCCCTTCATGTCTCAGAATGTATCCTGTCAACCAATTCCTTCTTTTTGTCAAGTTGTGCCACAAATTCCTTTTCTCCTCAGTTCTGTTCGGTACCTGCTATTAGTTATGCGATCTACCCATTTAATCTTCAGCATTCTTCCGTAATACCACATTTCAAAGGTTTCTCTTCGTTACTGTTTATCGTCCATGTTTCACTTTCATACATGGCTACCCACCACACAAATATCTTCAGAAAGGACTTCCTAACGGTTACATCTATATTTGATGTTAACAAATTTCTCCTCTTCAGAAACGCTTTTCTTGACACTGCCAATCTACATTCTATATCCTCCTTACTTTGGTCACCATTAGTCGTTTTGCTGCCCAAATGGCACAACTAATCCATTACTTTTAGAGTCTTGTTTCCTGATATAATTACCCCACCATCAACCGATTTAATTCTGCTACATTCCATTATCTTTCTTTTGCTTTTGTTGAGATCTTACTTCCTGCTTTCACGGGACTGTACATTCTGTTCAACTGCTCTTCGAAGTCCTTTTCTTCTTCCTGAACTATAATTCCTACTTCAATTATTTTGTTTCCATTACTGCTTTCTCGATATACAGGTCGAATAACATCGGGGCAAGCTACAATTCCATCTAATTCCCTCCTCAGCAGCTACTTCACTTTCATACCCTCGACTCTTATATCCGCTGTCTGGTTTTTGTACAAGTGATGTACAACCTTGCGCTCTCTGTATTTTACCCCTACTACCCTTAGAGTTTCAAAGAGTGTATTCCAGTTAGTATTGTCAAAAGGTTTCTCTAAGTATATAAATGCTATAAACGTAGGTTTGCCTTTCCTTAACGTATCTTCTATGAGAAGTCGTAGGCTCAGTATTGCCTCGTGTGTTCATACATTTCTCCGGAATCCAAAATGATCTCCCTGAGGTTGGTTTCTACCAGTTTTTCTATTATTCTATGAGGCATTCGTGTTAGTATTTATTTTATTTTAAAACTGAAGAAACTACAAAAAGATAGGAATTTAATGAGATGGGACCTGGATCAATTGAAAGAACCAGAGGTTGTAGAGAGTTTCAAGGAGACCAATAGGGAACGACTGACAAGAATGGAGGAAATAAATACAGTAGAAGAAGAATGGGTAGCTTTGAGAGATGAACTAGGGAAAGCAGCAGAGGAGCAAGTAGGTAAAAAGATGAGGGTTAATAGAAATCCTTGGGTAACAGAAGAGATATTGAATTTAATTGATGAAAGGAGAAAATACAAAAATGCAGTAAATAAAACAGGCAAATAGGAATACAAACGTCTCAAAAATGAGATCGACAGGAAGTGCAAAATGGCTAAGCAGGGATGGATAGGGGACAAATGAAAGGATGTAGAAGCATGTATCACTAGGAGTAAGATAGATACTGCCTACAGGAAACTTAAAGAGACCTTTGAAGAAAAGAGAACCACTTGCATGAATATCAAGAGCTCAGATGGAAACACAGTTCTAAGCAAAGAAGGGAAAGCAGAAGGGTGGAAGGAGAATATAGAGGGTTTATACAAGGGTGATGTACTTGAGGACAGAATTATGGAAATGGAAGAGGACGTAGATGAAGATGAAATAGGAGATATGATATTGCGTGCAGAGTTTGACAGAGCACTGAAAGGCTCCGGGAATAGACAACATTTCATTAGAGCTACTGATAGCCTTGGGAGAGCCAGTCCTGACAAAATTCTACCATCTGGTGAGCAAGATGTATGAGACAGGCGAAATACCCTCAGACTTCAAGAAGAATATAATAATTCCAATCCCAAAGAATTCAGGTGTTGACAGATGTGAAAATTACCGAACTATCAGTTTAATAAGCCACGGCTGCAAAATACTAACACGAATTCTTTACAGACGAATGGAAAAACTGGTAGAAGCCGACCTCGGGGAAGATCAGTTTGGATTCCGTAGAAATGTTGGAACGCGTGAGGCAATACTGACCCTACGACTTATCTTAGAGAATAGATTAAGGAAAGGAAAGCCTAAGTTTCTAGCATCTGTAGACTTAGAGAAAGCTTTTGACAATGTTGATTGGAATACTCTCTTTCATATTCTGAAGGTGGCAGGGGTAAATTACAGGGAGCGAAAGGCTATTTGCAATTTCTACAGAAACCAGATGGCAGTAATAAGAGTCGAAAGGCATGAAAAGGAAGCAGTGGTTGGGAAGGGATTGTGACAGGGCTGTAGCCTATCTCCGATGTTATTCAATCTACATACGGAGCAAGCAGTAAAGAAAACAAAAGAAAAATTCGGAGCAGGAATTAAAATCCTTGGAGAAGAAATAAAAACTTTGAGGTTCACCGATGACATTGTAATTCTGTCAGAGACAGCAAAGGGCCTGGACGATCAGCTGAATGGGATGGACAGCGTCTTGAAAGGAGGATATAAGATGAACATCAACAAAAGCAAACCGAGGATCATGGAATGTAGTCGAATTAAGTCGGGTGATACTGCGGGAATTAGATTAGGAAATGAAACGCTTAGAGTAGTAAATGAATTTTGCTATTTGAGGAGCAAAATAACTCACGATGGTCGAAGTAGAGAGGATATAAAATGTAGACTGGCAATGGCAGGGAAAGCGTTTCTGAAGAAGAGAAATTTGTTAACATCGAGTATAGATTTAAGTGTCAGGAAGTCGTTTCTGAAAGTATTTATATGCAGCGTAGCCATGTATGGAAGTGAAAAGTGAGCGATAAATAGTTTAGACAAGAAGAGAATAGAAGCTTTCGAAATGTGGTGCTACAGAAGAATGCTGAATATTAGATGGGTAGATCACAGAACTAATGAGGAGGTAGTGAACAGAATTACGGAGAATAGAAATTTGTGGCACAACTTGAGTAGAAGAAGGGATCGGTTGGTAGGACATATTCTGAGGCATCAGGGGATCACCAATTTAGTATTGGAGGGCAGTGTGGAGGGTAAAAATCGTAGAGGGAGACCAAGAGATGAATACACTAAACAGATTCAGAAGGATGTAGGTTGCAGTAGGTACTGGGAGATGAAGAAGCTTGCACAAGATAGATTTGCATCGAGAGATGCATTAAACCAGTCCACAACAAAAACATTTACCAAACATGAGTTATTAAACAGATAGTTCGGTAATATTCACACCTGTCAGCACTAGTTTTGTCATGGCTGGCTCGTCCAAAAATATCAGTAGTTCTGATGGCACGTCGTCTGCTCCAAGGGCCTTGTTTCGATTTAGGGCTTTCAGTGCTCTATCAGATTCTTCTCGCAATATCGTATCTCCCACCTCATCTTCATCTACGTCCTCTTCCTCTTTATAATATTGCCCTCAAGTTCATCTCCATTTTAAAGACCTTCTATATGCTCCTTCCTCCTTTCAGCTTTCACTTCTTCTCTTAGTACTGGTTTTCCATTTGAGCTCTTGCTAATCATATAGCTGCATCTCTTTTCTCCAAAAGCCTATAATTTTTCTGTTCGTATCAATCTTCCTCTAATGATATATGCTTCCAAATCCTTACATTTGCCATCTTGCCATTCCTGCTTAGCCATTTTACACTTCCTGTCTATCTTTTTTTTATATTTATTTCCCATTTTGCCTGCTTCATTTGCTGGATTTTTATATTTTCTCCGTCTATCAACTAAATTTAATATTTCCTGTGATATCCAAGGATTTCTACTAGGCCTTGTCTTTATACCTATTTGATCCTCTGCTACCTTCACTGTCTCTCAAAGGTAGCGATTCGTCTTTCAGTGTATCTATTTCCCCCAAATCATTCAGTTGTTGCCTAATGCTCTCTCTGAAACTCTTGACTACTTCTGGTTTTCTCAACTTACCCAGGTCCCATATCCATGATTTTCTACTTTTCAGTTTCTTCAGTTTTGACCTATAGTTCATAACCAATAAATTGTGGCCAGAGTCCACATCTGCCTCTGGAAATGTGTTACAATTTAAAATCTGGATCAGAAATCTTTTTCTTACAATTATGTAATCAAAATTAAACCTTCCCGTGTCTCCAGGTCTCTTCCACATATACAACCTTCTTTTATGATTGTTAAATCAAGTGTTAGCAATGATCCAACTATGCTCTGTGTAAAATTCTGCCAGGTGGCTACGTCTTTCATTCCTTTGTTCCAGCTCATATTCACCTGATTTTATTCTGTTTTCCTTTTCCTACTATCGAATTCCAGTCCCGCAACACATTTAAATTTTTTTTTCCCTTAACTGTTTCAATAATTACGGCTATAGTTTCCTTGCTTTCAGTCGTTCGCACAGTAGCAGCACAGTAAGACCATTTTGGTTGATATTATAAAGCCAGATCAGTCAGTCATACTGAGCGCGGCGGGTTTCGAATCCGCGCCAGCTGGCATGGACCTCGATTACCACTAGAGGGCTCTGCAGCTGTCCTGCCGTAAGCCGCGGCTGCCTGTGTTCCTAGCCCGTGTATTATGTGGGGGCGCCACGGTGGAGCATGTGGTCTCAGCGGCCAATAGCGACATACCCTATCATGTATTTAAGCGCCTGCCTCTCGCTCAACGAGCATCTTTGGCGGAACTCATGTCGAGTGCCGCCCTTCGAGAATTGTTGCCACAATTGCCGAAGCACTACGATTTTCAGCTAACGCAGCAGAAGTCGACGGAGCCTGTCCAGCAGCAGCAGCAGTTCCAGAAGGGTCAGCCGGTTCCAGCCACTCCGGCAGGTTCTAGCACTGCCAGCAGGTTCCAGCATCGCCCTCACAGGCTCCAGCCAGCCCTAGCCAGCCAGCCAGCCAGACAGCCAAGCAGCTGCTGCAGCAGCAGCAGCAGCGGCAGCAACAGGCAGCGCCAGCAGCAGTAGCAGCAGCTGCGGTCCAGCCCATCGCCGCCCCTGGCAGGGGATATTCCTCCTGCAGCCACCCTACCGTCGGCGGTAGCAGAGCGGGGATTTGGCCACGGCCAGTGTCCTCATCTTCATCTTCGTCTTTCTCATCGTGTGTGATTCGTCACTGTATTCGTCCATTTTTATTCCGTTTCTCCTGTTCTGTTTTACCTTGTAACCCTTACCATGACTACCCCCACCACCACCGCCACTACAACTGCAGTAGTGTACACCTCCCCATCTGCCGCCGCCACCACCATTACTTGGTGCACACAGTCGCCCCCTCCCCATACATCCCCCCCCTCCTCACCCATGCAATCCCTATGCCCTTCTTTGCTCGGTCTCCTGCTCCTGCTCCAGCTCAGCAAACCCTTTCGCCCTCTTCTGATCCCTTTCCTCCTCTTCCCCCCTCCCCCCCCCCCCACTACATCAGCTTCTGCGGCCCCCGCAAGGGTGGTCGCTCGAGGGGCCACAGCTCACGCCACCGTCACACCATCACTGAGACCTGGCTCCTCCCGCGATTTCCCAGTTGCTCCTGTCCCCCAAACCTCCTCTCACCCCTCCGCTGCAGTCAAACGCGCAAGTGTCGCCCCCGCCTCTTTCAACCCTAAAAAATCACAGCCTCTTCCTCCTCCCCCTTGATGCCATGGATGTCACACCTCCGGCCACCTTGCCTCCCATCCTCCCCTCAGCCTCCCCCCTACCTTTACCTACCGCTACGTCCTCTCCAATCCTGACCCGTCCCTCCTGGAAGCCCGTTACCTCACCATGCTTCTCTGGAAGTTCTACCCTGATGCCCTTATCTCCCTCCTCACCCCTTGTAGGGACTCTGTCCTTATCTCCTCTCCGTGCCCCACCCTCAATACTGATATTCTGGTCAAAATCCCTTGCATCCACTTTGGCCCCAATGCCTCCCTCACCCCTGCTCCAGCCTTCTCATCCTCCCAGCAACCCCAACCCCTACACCGCCTGCTGACCCTCACAGCCATGATCACTTGGCTTGGCCTGGTGGTCATGGAGGAGGAGGTGTTAGTGGAGCTTAATGCCCATCCCCACCTTGACATCCATGCAGCCTGCTGCATCCATAATTCTGCTGGCCCCACCTTCCTCATGTAGGTCTTCTCTGAGTCCACCCCCTCTATCGACTGGGTCTCCTTAAAGCGGGCACTCTGTTGTACAACTGCCACTACAAAGTCGACCCTTCCCATGCCCCTCCCCAGTCCGTTTGCTGCCAGAGGTGCCTCCAGTACAATGCGCACCACAGATCTGAGTGTCGCAAAGCCCCCATCTGCTCTCACTGCAAACAGGCGCATTTCCTCTGGCAGTATTCTAACCTTGAATCGCCCCCCACCTGCAACGCCTGTAGCCTTCTACACTCCACCTACTCCCAAAAATGGAAGGCCCAGCCCCCTCCCGTCTCTCCCGAACTCACTGTACATGTCCATCCCAATGATGATCCCAGCCCTCCTGGTAACACCCTTCACCCCCTCCCCACTGCCGAGGATATCATCAGATTCGTAACCACCATCCTTCAAAATATCCACCCGTTTCAACGCCCCCATACCCTCCAACAGATCTCCCTAGCTGCCCGTTCCGTCTTTCACCTCAACGCCTTCGCCACCTACTCCCACAACCGAACCCACTTTATCTTCTCCCATCTTGACACCCTCGTTTAAACCCCACCATGGCGCGACAGCACCGTATCTTGTTCAACAACATCTGCTCCCTTCCCGTTAACAAGAACCTCCTTATGCATACCCTCATGACCCACCATGTGGATGCCTTCCTCCTGAACGAAACCTTGCTCCAGCCCCAACATACCGTACACATGTCGCCCTACTTCCTTCACAGCTCTGATAATCCCCTCCTGATAGCGCGTGGCGCGATAGCCATCGGCCACCACCATCAGATCCCTGTTCTGGTCCAACCCCTCCTTCCCAACCCGACGGAACACCTGATCCTAAGTATCTTCTTGTCCAGCCTTACCATTACCTGCACCACCATCTATGTTCGCCCCTCGACCCCTATTCTCTTCGACTTCCTTTCCCACATCGACCATTCCTTCTCCTCATACATGATTGCAGCTGACCTCAACATCCATAGTTGTTCCGCCGCCCAGCTATGACAGTGGCATCAGTTCCTCACCACCCTCGAAGGTGCTTCCTTCCCCTTCCCCAACACACCTACCCCGAATCAAATACCACTCCTGATGTTATCCTGGCCTCCCCCAACCTCCTTGGCCGCATCAGGGTGGACGTCCTCGACCCTATTGGCAGTGACCATCTCCCTGTTCTCCTCACCATATCAGATGGTCGTCGCCCCTGCCCAGAGCCTCGCATCGACCCTCCCCCGAAATATGTTCATGACTATTCCCGTGCCAACTGGAATGCCTACCGGGCTACCCTCTCTAACCAGATCGACAGACACAACCACGCCTACCACCACCCTGATGACGTTACCTGTGCTACCTCCTTTCTCCAGCAGACCTTGTCTGAGGCTGTGGACGCACACATCTGTACCGTCGCCATCAACCTGCACGGCCCCTCCTTACCCCCACAGGCCATCGTCCCCCTTTGTGAATCCTGCCGTCTATACCGTGCATTCCTTCATGGAACTGACTACAACGCCACCAGCAACTCCAGCAACACATACGAAAGTTGCCCGCGGCCAAGAAATGCCGGGACTGGCGATAGACATGCACCCGCTTTATGCTACCCTGCCTATTAACTCATCTAAGTACTGGTCAGCGTTCCACCACCTTACCGGGTCTAAACACACACAGCCCGCCTACTATCCTCTCCTTCTTGATGACCACCCCTTTGCTGATAACCTTAGTAAGGCCAACCATTTTGCTTCCTACCTACCCAATATCTTTACCATCCCTGATGATCCCCAGTTCGATTACACCCCCTTCCCTGATGTCTGTGATCGAACTGACACCCCTGCCCCTCCACTCGTTCCTGGCTTCCAGTACTTGGACAACATTCCACACACTGAACTCAACACCTCAATCACCACACAAGATGTCATAGCTACACTACGCACAAAATGCAATACCGCTCCTGGTCATGACTGTGTTACCTACCATCACCTCCGTGAAGCCTTCACCTCCTTCCTCTCCACCCTGGCCAGACTCTATAGTGTGGTCTTGTCCACTGGCTTCTACCCTGACCTGTTGAAGACCTTCTGGATCCTGATGTTCCTCAAACCCGACAAACCGCCTTCCGCTGTCTCGTCCTACTGCCCCATCAGCCTTACTCCTGTCTTCAGCAAGGTCCTGGAATCCATCCTCACCTGATGCATCCAACGACACCTCCACCATCACCACCTCCTTCCCTGTACCCAATGTGGCTTTCGACCATCCTTCTCTGCTGATGACCTTCTCCTTCACCTCACTCACCACCTCTCTGAACAACTAAATTCCAGTCACTCTACCATCTTCCTCTCTCTCGACCCTAAGCATGCCTATGACTGTGTATGGCATTCTGGTCCCCTCTTCAAGCTCCAAACCTTCGCCCTACCTACTAACTACATCCGTCTGATCGCCTCCTTCCTTCCTCACAGTCCTTCCAATGTCACCATCCATAACCCGGATTCCTACACTTTCCAAAGGTGTGCCGCAAGGTTCTGTCCTCTCCCCTTTTCTCTACCTTCTATATATAGCGGAATGCCACCGCCTTCACTCCCCATCCACCTTCTCCAGTATGCTGATGACACTGCCTTCCTTGCCCCACCCTGCAACACTCCCAGCACCTTCTCCAATACCATCTCAATTGGTTCACCACTTGGTGTAACCAGTGACTGCTCAAGGTCATTCCTTCCAAATCCCAGGCAATCATTGTAGGCAAAACCACCCCTTCCTTCCACCTCCTAGATTTTTATGTCACCATTTATGGCCGTCCTATTCACCTCACCCCTACCCTCAAGTACCTGGTGTCACCCTTGACTGTCGCCTTTCCTGCACCCCCCCTCCCCCCCCCCCCCCCCATCTTCAGACTATCGAAGCCAAGGCATTCTCCCGACTCCGCCTCCTCAAACTGCTCTCTGGCCGCACATGGGGTCTGGACCCCTTCACTACCCTCGACACTTATAAGTCCCTCATTCACCCGATCCTCTGTTATGCCCGTTGTAACCTCCCCCTCACTTATCGACCTTAATGACAGTGAAAAATTAAACCGCGTGTACCTAATGGAAATTTGGGAAAAAGCAATCGTCACCGAAGTTAATCTGTCGGTAAAGAGGGAGGAAAGGGTTACATCTAAATGAAAGGAAAAATGCAAATGAAACTGGTGGAAATTAATTTTGAAAAGGGGTAAAGTTAATGAAGAAAGTAAATGTGCGGCCGTTACGTTAACAATTAACTAGCGGTAATTAGATATTTGAGATTTGGGGGAAATTACAGTCGCCAGTCCTAAGGACAATTACTATAGTAACTGAAAAAGAAAGGCAATTACACATATAATTAGCACTAGAAGCGTGGCAACTGAAGGTTGACATGTGTAGTGTGAAAACTGAAAGTTTGTCAGAAGTAATAACTTTCGCTGCACTCTGACTTAATTTAGCAAAAGAATTAATAAAACCGGAAAACTGAAAGTTAATTTAGTGACTGAAATTAATAAGAAGCTTTCTTTATTAAGCACATCGAAATTCAGTAAAATACGGTTAGTCTTGGACTACCTCAACAATCATTTCAAAAGCTACTTGAATCTACGCAATTTAGAAATAAGAGATTTAGCTTTGAACTTGAATTAAATGATTCTGAACAATTAACAATAGTAAGATTTAGTACGTACCAAGCTGAGCTGCAGTCACAGGTAAGCTAAAATACGGTAACTAAACTCGCACTCTTAATTTGTGCTTGCGTAAATCTAAATATTGTGGCCAGCTATGAATACTTTAACTGAACTTTGAAATTAAAGCACTGAAATGGAATTATTGTACTTTAATGCTGGCATCTGAATTTCAACGACACTCGGGTTGATTTCGGAAAAGGAAGGGACCCTGCTTGGTAATGCAATTGGGACAATGAGCAACAAAGGTTCATGCCAAGTTGCTGTAATTTTGCGAGGCAAATGGAACAATTTGAAAAGCTGAGGTCTGCCATACAGCTCTAAAACTTTACGTGCTTCCAGTCTTCCTTGTTGGTTGATTGAAGGTTTGAAGCCGTCGACCGAGGATGTAGCGACAGTCACTCATTGTCGGCCGTCGCTGTTGCAGAAGCTGGATGTTGGCGCGCCTTCTTCTCGACACGGTCACCAGACGAAACGGGCTCTTGATGTGCGCCAGCTAATGCTTCCCGTCCGCGACACCATGTCAGAACTATCATCGCAAGTCGAGCGCAATTACAAGCTGCCAAACCCCGAAAGCGCGGCAACTCGCGGGAGCTTCTCACAACACACCTGCTCGACTCGCTACCCCAGCCCGACCCCCTCTTCCCGCGCTCCACGCGGCAGAGTTCACACTACCAAAGATCCTACACACTTTGATTCTTCACACGACCCATCGATGTAATCGTTCGATAGCAGTTTTCCCTAGGCAAGACATAGCGTAAAAATACAAATAATATTTACGAAACAAACCAATTATACATCGACATAAGTGCATAAATATACACTCCTGGAAATGGAAAAAAGAACACATTGACACCGATGTGTCTGACCCACCATACTTGCTCCGGACACTGCGAGAGGGCTGTACAAGCAATGATCACACGCACGGCACAGCGGACACACCAGGAACCGCGGTGTTGGCCGTCGAATGGCGCTAGCTGCGCAGCATTTGTGCACCGCCGCCGTCAGTGTCAGCCAGTTTGCCGTGGCATACGGAGCTCCATCGCAGTCTTTAACACTGGTAGCATGCCGCGACAGCGTGGACGTGAACCGTATGTGCAGTTGACGGACTTTGAGCGAGGGCGTATAGTGGGCATGCGGGAGGCCGGGTGGACGTACCGCCGAATTGCTCAACACGTGGGGCGTGAGGTCTCCACAGAACATCGATGTTGTCGCCAGTGGTCGGCGGAAGGTGCACGTGCCCGTCGACCTGGGACCGGACCGCAGCGACGCACGGATGCACGCCAAGACCGTAGGATCCTACGCAGTGCCGTAGGGGACCGCACCGCCACTTCCCAGCAAATTAGGGCACTGTTGCTCCTGGGGTATCGGCGAGGACCATTCGCAACCGTCTCCATGAAGCTGGGCTACGGTCCCGCACACCGTTAGGCCGTCTTCCGCTCACGCCCCAACATCGTGCAGCCCGCCTCCAGTGGTGTCGCGACAGGCGTGAATGGAGGGACGAATGGAGACGTGTCGTCTTCAGCGATGAGAGTCGCTTCTGCCTTGGTGCCAATGATGGTCGTATGCGTGTTTGGCGCCGTGCAGGTGAGCGCCACAATCAGGACTGCATACGACCGAGGCACACAGGGCCAACACCCGGCATCATGGTGTGGGGAGCGATCTCCTACACTGGCCGTACACCACTGGTGATCGTCGAGGGGACACTGAATAGTGCACGGTACATCCAAACCGTCATCGAACCCATCGTTCTACCATTCCTAGACCGGCAAGGGAACTTGCTGTTCCAACAGGACGATGCACGTCCGCATGTATCCCGTGCCATCCAACGTGCTCTACAAGGTGTAAGTCAACTACCCTGGCCAGCAAGATCTCCGGATCTGTCCCCCATTGAGCATGTTTGGGACTGGATGAAGCGTCGTCTCACGCGGTCTGCACGTCCAGCACGAACGCTGGTCCAACTGAGGCGCCAGGTGGAAATGGCATGGCAAGCCGTTCCACAGGACTACATCCAGCATCTCTACGATCGTCTCCATGGGAGAATAGCAGCCTGCATTGCTGCGAAAGGTGGATATACACTGTACTAGTGCCGAAATTGTGCATGCTCTGTCGCCTGTGTCTATGTGCCTGTGGTTCTGTCAGTGTGATCATGTGATGTATCTGACCCCAGGAATGTGTCAATAAAGTTTCCCCTTCCTGGGACAATGAATTCACGGTGTTCTTATTTCAATTTCCAGGAGTGTATATATACAAACACTAAAACAATTACAATATATAAAGAGACAGAAATGTCATATCTTGAGGTAACAAAACAAGGAAAAAAATAATAGTACAATAGATGGAAATAGGAGGATATGCATTTCCGGCGTTACACATGCCCCACATTGCCTGAGGATGTTCGTGTAACGTAAACAGACTCAGAAAATGTCCCAAAAAAGAAACAGCGGAAATGCATATGCTCAAAACATAAACAAAATTTAGCATTCGTCTAATTAACCATAAATCAATTTTTAGACCATAATAATTGAGTGGAGACACTCCTAATCTTATTCCACTCTGTCATCTTGCACAAAATAAAACAGGTTGACAACATATTAAAATTCATAGAAAATATAGAAAATGGTTTAGCTATTCCAAAATCATTAAAATTCGTAACACTGTGAGAAATGGAATACTATTTGCAAAATTGATTAGAGTGCATGGTCATAAAAACAGGTAGATCAAAATACGCAAATAAATAATTAAATACACTACACATTTTATATAACCTTTTCATAATTAATATTCTCGTCACGAGAATCTATTTAACGCTAAACAAGAAAATAATGTACAGCAGAATTCTTTCCGCTGTCCAGGAAGAAAAACAATTCCGCCTTCCGTACCCGCAATTACAAAGAATGCCGACAACGGCACAAGAGCCGACAGCGGCACAAGAGCCGACAGCGGCTCCGCCTTGCCAGTATTGTTGCGCCCGCCTGTGCGGCACGCTTGATCTCACTCGCCCTTGTAACGGCACTTCCAGAACGTCCGTTTCACTGTATCTTTAGGAAAAACTCACTCCCGAGTAATCTCAAGGAGTCCCTTAATACTATCACAGTGGATAACTCAACACTGTCCATCATCACACGCATGTACTAGCCTGAAACTTAAAACAGCGTGTAAGTACATCGGCAATGACTAATAAAACACACATTCATTAAATCTTACAGCAAGTTACAAAATCATATTTACATTCCTTAATCTACTGTGACTCAGCTGAAAACTTAAACTAGCAGCTTGGTTTTTTCAGTTGATTAGATCATGATTAAATTGATTAAAATTAAATTGATTAATCAAAATTAATTACTTATTAATTACAACGTCTTTAATGACCTTGGTCAGTCAAAAGCATGGCAATCTAGCAAATCGTTAAATCTTACACTCTATTTTACATACTGTATAAATTACCCATTGTGTGGTATTAATGGATACTCTAAGCAATAAGCATTTGTGTGAGGTATACCAATGACTTTATATGGTCCATTATAAACAAACTTAAATTTAGAGATTTCATGGTCTATCTTGCTCGATTTCTCATGAGCTTTTACAAGTACTAAATCTCCGACTGCAAACTTAGCAAAACGCGCTTTAGCGTCAATACGACGTATGCCAGCATCGACTTTTAGCTTCATTACTTCTCGCAAACGATCTTTTTTCACACCAATACTAACGTCAATCCGTGGAGGGAATTTGATTATCTCTTCCAATTCACTTTCTACACTTTTGTCAATGCCGAAATTCCTCACGTTACGGCAGTTCAAACTCATTCCTACGTCAATGTCATCCGGCCAGTTAACAATGTGTACAGGCTGGTATTGTCTATGCACGCCGTCTCCTGCCTCGTCAAAGCTAACTACTATTGTTTTAAGTTGTGACGTACATGTCAAAGTTTTGCTTTCGCAATTAATCACTGTACGGTACTTTAATAGCCAATCTAACCCGATAATTACTTCCGTAGTTAAGTCTGGCACGACGACGAACTCTTGTTCAAATCGTGCCCCACATATCTCGAAGTTGACAAAAATCTGTTTTGTGACCGGTTTACTGGCCTTCCCAGTAGCACCGATAATTTTCACTCCTGTTACTGGCATAACTACGATGCCGGGTCTGTCTTTCAGTAACTGAAATATTTTCCCAGATACAGCACTCAATTCTGCACCGGTGTCAATCAACACGTTTAGTTGTAGGTCGTGCATATTAACAGACACTACTATCTGTCTACACCTGTCGTCGACTGTTTCTTTATTTTCCCACAGTAAATCCTCGTCTATATCCAGGTCATTCCAGAAAAAACCATCCGGCTTTGATCCTAAATTCGGCTTATCTGGCGGCTGAAAGCCTCTGTTCACATACAGTTTTAATTTCAACACGTTTGTCCTGAGGCTTAGTCTGTAGCTTCGCCTCCAATACCGAAACCTTGTCCTGTAACTTGTCAACTAGTGAGTGTTGCTTTGCTATCAATTCACTAATTGTCTCCTTCGTTGATTCCTCTTTAGTCAGACTGATCTCATCTGCCAATCTACCTGGAGAAATGTGCCCAGTAGTATCTGCAATTACTTCCTCTGGATCTGCGCAACCCACACTTGTAACGACAACTGTACATATAATAATTTTTTTTTCTTTATGAATTTAGATAAATTAATATAAGCAATGTGTTGAATTTCTTTTTCGTTTCTTTTCGTCTCATGTTAAAGAAACTGTGAGCAACTTTTGAAACGAATATTATTATTTATGTTAGATTTCAAATAATGTGGTAATCTAAGGAAAGTGTATTTAATGTTAAATACTATTGTAAGATGTGAAAATTGTAATTTATACACTTGGTCCATACGTAGGTAATGCATTAGGATATGTGTAGTAGAAAACCTGTGGTGAATACCCTACCTGTAGGGGAACGGGAAAAGGTGGAGACAGGCGAGGAGGGAAAACGCACACTGGCGCGGTTCGGCACAACGGGCACAGTATAGCAGTCGGAGGCGAGCAACAGTCGGAAGTACACGTACTGTACCGAGGAGGCTACCCAGAAAAAGTGGATTCCATTGAGCCTCGGATGAACCGATTCCGACGACTACTTGGTATGGCTATATTCTGAGGCACAAAGTTGGAGAGATAACGACGCTAAGAAGAAGGAAATTGCCGCTGCAGTGAGAGTCTTAGCCGTGCTTGCATGTGTGCCGTGCTTCTCGCTATCTCGCTGCCCGCCAACCGCCGCACCGACTTGCACAGGTCAAACATTTATTTCATCTTTAGAAGTGTATCTGTGTGGACCAGTGTCGAAACTGTTTCTAACTGTTCAATAATAACGTGACTCTTACCAGAATTGCCTTAGCCATTACTGATCCTGATCACTGACCTAGACAGGATCCTTACCTCGTATTGTGCAACCCGAGTATCCTGAACTGAAAGTTTAATGTTAGTGTTAACGAAAATTATCAGCAGATTAATCGATGCAATAAAGAAGTCTAAAGTTCAGTGGGTTATTGCAAATGTTGGTAAAGAACTAAAGTATGACTAAATTGAAAGAGAGTTTTTTTGGATTGAGTTAGCGATGTTATTTTAGTAATTTGAGGCAGAAATAATGACAGTTAAATTATTCAGAAGTAAGACGAAAGAGTAGTTATCCATAGTTTGATAATTTTGAGTGTTAATTTGCCTTCAGTACTTAATAGTTTCAGTATAACGACCATAACAGTTTCAGGGCCCCCCCCTTTTCTCTTGTCCATTCTTTCAAACCTTGAAATGTGTTGATCAGATTTGACCAGTAAAGCTAAATTATATATTAATCCTAAGTGTATTAATGTTTTTCCGTCTTTAATAGTGACATTGTGTGTGTGTTTTCAAGATTGTCAGTGCTAGGGCAATCTATGCCCGATTTCAGTCTGATCAATATACAAAATGCAGTTTGTAGTAATCATTGCTGTGTGGTGTTGTGTAAATTTAGCTCGTCCAAATGAGTACAAAAAGAGAAAACTTTAGTTCAGTGGATTTTTCCGGTTCCAAACTTTGCCATATAACGCATCATTACTACGTGTTACTACGCTTGTACATGCACCCACTTGTACAAGGAAAAACTCACTCATTGCCTAAGTAGGCTGACGACCGAATTGTTAATCATAGGTAGCATCTACTGTGTGTACTTCTTGTCCATGCGAAAGAGTAATTATACTTTACATTTGCTTGATGCATCACTGTAGTTATTGACTGAATATAAGTCCGATCTTGCTTCTATTAGGTACACGCTGTCAACTTATGTACTAAAATCCTTATTTATAAGGTGAAGCCCGTGAACTTATTGCAGTACAGGCTTTATAGAGATAACGTACGTCCGAGCAGGGCGGTAGAGTTACACACTGCTACCGTCTGACCGTATAAAGTCAGCTCTAACCTCATATACGCTGTAATCTACGTGCTTTTCTACCAATCGTGTCCGGCTATCACTAAAATTTTCGCAATCTTTCTCCTTAATACTCTCGCAATGTTTAAACTGGAGGTTTGCGTCGGATGGGTCGGCTACTTCTACTACTACAACTTTCGGCAAGGTCTGCCGGTTAGGGCCAGAACTTTCCGTTACTACTTCAACATCTAACTCCTTCGGGACAAAACACGACGAATCTTGCTCGTGCTCCCCATTAACATCATTCTATTTCTAGTAAAGTCTGCCGGTTAGGGCCAGACCTTTCTATCACTTCACAAATACTATCTTCCTGTGGGACGAGACGCGGCAACTCCTGTTCGCGCTCCCTATAAACACTTCTCCCGTACAGGCCCCTATAATCTCTTAGTTCGTCGTATAAGCGACCGAACTGCCTTAACCAGACCTCATCCCTCTCTGCATCCCCTCGCTCAATGACGGACGTGTTATCCGACATCTGATCTCTCAACAATTGCGAATCATTCTTAAACTCAATCTCCAGTTCCGCTGTGGGTATTACAGCTGCCACTTTATAATCGATTTCCGGAACACTACTTAAATTGTTCTCACTGACAGTGAATGTATTTTCTACTGCCGTGTATACAGCTGATCTACTACTTGTGGGCGCACTCCTTTCTCCTAACACTGGCACACTCTCCCGCCGTTGATTATTCCACACGGAATTTTCATAACGACGACACCTGGGTTTTCTCCTGTTATTGGGCCGCCAAAATTTCTCCACGCCCGGTCGGCCCCTCACCGGCGCGGCTAATGGTTTCCCTGTCTCGTCCCAGCAGATACGCTCCCCGGATGCTGCTGAGGCGGCTGATGACACCCTCTGGCGTTATTACTATTCTGTGAAGCCCGTATCACGTTAGTATGATACTGGTTTCCGTCATTCCTGTTATTATTTGCATTGTACCGATTGTTATTACGGTCCGAACCATTATTGTTATTGCTGCCATGGTTGCGGTATGCATTATTCCCATGGTTATCGTTGTTGTGGTTGCTGTGGTACCCATTGTTGTTACCACGGCCTCTGCCACTGTCGCGATTATTGCGCCAATTGTCCTCGTCCTCCACTCTTTCCAGGAAATCATTGATTGTCCTGTAATTGCTTCCTACGTAGCGTTTTGTATCATCTGGAAGCTTCATGTAGAGTTCCCAGACTATTTAGGATTCCGTGCGGCGATCACACAAGTATTCCAACTTGCGGATCCAGCCCTCACAAAACTCCTTCATCGAACCGCGCGAATTCGCATCGAAAGGCCTCGATACGACAAATTCGCGCCAGACACTTTGCTGTTTTTGCTCTGACCAGTACTCAGCCAGAAACAAATTTTTAAATTCGTCAAAAGTCAGTTTCGTAATGTTGAGGTTTAAGCCACAACGCTTGGCATCACCAGCCAACACATCAATAATCGCATTAATTTTTCTCTCATTAGTCCATGAACTGGGTAAAACCTTTCACAATTCTTAATGAAATCCGTCGCGTGTATACCGCCTTTTTTCAAGGGGTCGAACCGCTCCTCTTTCGTCAACAATTCCGAACTATGTGCATAGATTGGCACATAGCTCTGTCTTTCGTCAAGTTTCTTTTCTAATTCCGACACTCTCGTAATTACTTGGCATGTGGTTGTCGCAAGCGTTTCTACTTCCCTTTTTTTCTCTTCGCAGGTATTAGCCTGCTTCGTCACTTTGGTATCTACTTCGGATACTAAAGCCTTTAAAGTTTCCACCTTCTTTTGATCCTCTTTTTTCACTAATTGAATTTGTTCCGTCACCTTATTCTCGATGATCGGAGCAACTGATTCTCCTACACTTTTCTCGATTCTGCTAATTTCGGAATTAAAAAGAGTATTTATGCTCGCAATTTCCGCCTGAACGCCTATCATTTCCTGTTTAAGATTACCGATTTCGGTATTAATTACAACAATATCTTCTTTGATTTTATCAACTTTTGTGTTAACAACTCCAACAATGTTGATAACAACGTTAATAGCTTTGTTCTGATTGTCTAGCATCTGTTCAAATTTTTCAGACTGAGCTTCTTGCTTGGCAGCCCGAGCTTCTTGCTTGGCAGCCTGAGCTTCTTGTTTGGCAGCCTGAGCTTCTTGCTTGGCAGCCTGAGCTTCTTGCTTGGCCGATTGACTCTTGATTTCGTTAATCAAAACATTCAATAAATCAGTTAAATTCCCGGAAACTACCGGTTTTACTTCCGTAGCGGCTTCCTCTTTAATTGTCCCCCCGTATTCGTCATCAAGGGATTCAGATTTGATTTTCACTTCCGATTCCGAAACATTTTCTAAAGTTTGGAATTCCATTTCTGCTCTTTGTTGCGTTTCGGCGGTCGCGTCTTTCATGCTCGCCGCCTGCCCCTGAACAATGGGTACCGCGGTGCGCGTTTCCCACTGTTCGACCGATTGTTCCGTATCAAAGTCTACCAAATTTTGGCAATTGTTGCCTTCACTCATTTTAATAACTTTCAATATAAATGCCAAATCTCAAATATAATTAGATTTACTCCCACTACTTAATGTCGCTGACGTAACGACGTGTTCGTAACCAGTACTTTGTTACGAGATTTGCACCATACAAAATTCGTGTCCAGAACAACCTCAAAACTGAAGATTGTCCTGTCACCAGGTCGCCACGTGTAACCTCCCCCTCACTTATCGACCTTAATGACAGTGAAAAATTAAACCGCGTGTACCTAATGGAAATTTGGGAAAAAGCAATCGTCACCGAAGTTAATCTGTCGGTAAAGAGGGAGGAAAGGGTTACATCTAAATGAAAGGAAAAATGCAAATGAAACTGGTGGAAATTAATTTTGAAAAGGGGTAAAGTTAATGAAGAAAGTAAATGTGCGGCCGTTACGTTAACAATTAACTAGCGGTAATTAGATATTTGAGATTTGGGGGAAATTACAGTCGCCAGTCCTAAGGACAATTACTATAGTAACTGAAAAAGAAAGGTAATTACACATATAATTAGCACTAGAAGCGTGGCAACTGAAGGTTGACACGTGTAGTGTGAAAACTGAAAGTTTGTCAGAAGTAATAACTTTCGCTGCACTCTGACTTAATTTAGCAAAGGAATTAATAAAACCGGAAAACTGAAAGTTAATTTAGTGACTGAAATTAATAAGAAGCTTTCTTTCTTAAGCACATCGAAATTCAGTAAAATACGGTTAGTCTTGGACCACCTCAACAATCATTTCAAAAGCTACTTGAATCTACGCAATTTAGAAATAAGAGATTTAGCTTTGAACTTGAATTAAATGATTCTGAACAATTAACAATAGTAAGATTTAGTACGTACCAAGCTGAGCTGCAGTCACAGGTAAGCTAAAATACGGTAACTAAACTCGCACTCTTAATTTGTGCTTGCGTAAATCTAAATATTGTGGCCAGCTATGAATACTTTAACTGAACTTTGAAATTAAAGCACTGAAATGGAATTATTGTACTTTAATGCTGGCATCTGAATTTCAACGACACTCGGGTTGATTTCGGAAAAGGAAGGGACCCTGCTTGGTAATGCAATTGGGACAATGAGCAACAATGGTTCATGCTAAGTTGCTGTAATTTTGCGAGGCAAATGGAACAATTTGAAAAGCTGAGGTCTGCCATACAGTTCTAAAACTTTACGTGCTTCGTCTTCCTTGTTGGTTGATTGAAGGTTTGAAGCCGTCGATCGAGGATGTGGCGACAGTCACTCATTGTCGGCCGTCGCTGTTGCAGAAGCTGGATGTTGGCGCGCCTTCTTCTCGACACGGTCACCAGACGAAACGGGCTCTTGATGTGCGCCAGCTAATGCTTCCCGTCCGCGACACCATGTCAGAACTATCATCGCAAGTCGAGCGCAATTACAAGCTGCCAAACCCCGAAAGCGCGGCAACTCGCGGGAGCTTCTCACAACACACCTGCTCGACTCGCTACCCCAGCCCGACCCCCTCTTCCCGCGCTCCACGCGGCAGAGTTCACACTACCAAAGATCCTACACACTTTGATTCTTCACACGACCCATCGATGTAATCGTTCGATAGCAGTTTTCCCTAGGCAAGACCCGGTGTAATAATACAAATAATATTTACGAAACAAACCAATTATACATCGACATAAGTGCATAAATATATATATACAAACAGTAAAACAATTACAATATATAAAGAGACAGAAATGTCATATCTTGAGGTAACAAAACAAGGAAAAAAAATAGTACAATAGATGGAAATAGGAGGATATGCATTTCCAGCGTTACACCGTCCCACCTGGATTTCCGCCCCCCCCCCCCCCCCACCTACTATAAGCCCCTCCAAATCCTTGAATGCCATGCGCTTCGCCTCACCTATCGCTTCTATCTCCCATTCCCCACACGGATCTTATATGACTTGATTCCCTTCCTGCAGTTTCTCCCTTTCCTGCAACGGATATGGATCCTTTACACCTCCCACAAGCTCGATCCCCCACACCTGCTTGTCTCTCCCAGCCTCACCCATCCCAGCCTGCTGCCACATCAGTATTCTCGCATCCCACCTGCTCTCCATCTTCACACCCTCCATACCCTTGCCACCCTCCCAAGGTGGCTTCCGCCAACTCCCCCCCTGATGATGATGTTGTTCCGTCTATCTCCTACCAACTCTGGCTCTCCTCTCTCATTCCCCCCCATTTTTCCCCTAGGGCTCACTCCCTCCCTCCTCACCTCCCTTTTCCTCCTCCTCTCTCTCACGTCTCCCACTTCCACCACCCCTCCCCTCTCTCCTCCCCCCTCTCTCTCTTCTTTCTCCCACTGTCTCCACCCCCTCCTTCCCGCCCTCCTACCTCTCCCTTCCACCTGGAGGCAGGCCACCCCCCCCCCCCCCCCGCCCACTTCATCAGTGTGTTTCTGAGTGCTTCACTGATGATTGTCACCAGTGTTTCTGTGCATCAGTGTTTCTCCGTTGTGTGCTACAGTGTTTTCATCGGTGTTCTCCTACGTTTGCGTCTCGAATTGGATGTCTTTGTCTGTTCAACTGGTGACACCAGTTGTGTACAGTGCCTTCTGTCGAACGACTTCTAATATATTGTGAAATGTTCATCATGTATTACCATGATTTTTATGTTTCTCTGTCTTCTATGACTATCTATTGTGTCTATTGGCCGAAGAGCGGCGTATGTAGGCCGCTGCCGGCCCGCCTCATCTGAGGCATGAATTAACAAAAAAGGGAAGAAAAAGCTCAGCGAGTCAGTCTGATATTTTCGTGAGTATATCGACATCTCGCCTACAGACAGCGTGTTTACATTACTTTGTTTCCGTGTACGAGTGGACGTTGTGGATTCGTGAAGTTTTTCGCTTGTGGCCCCGTTGCTTCTTGCGTGTTGTTGTTCGTAGGGTCTTGCTCGGTCGTCCGTCCTTTTCTGTTCGTTTTGTTTGTTCGGATGCCGCTCCCGTTTGGTCCCGCCGCGCTTTTGTTCTCGGCAACCCTGCGACCGTTCGGTCGCGGTTACAACAGCAGCTGTGACTCACATCGATGTGAACACTTTGGGGAGAGTTTAGGCCAAATTGGACTGTAGACTGGACGTGAACCGTGTGATTAACGGTTCACATATTGACATTTGTGAACATGACACAAAGAACTTCTTAAGTTGCATAGATGTAATCATATGGCGTCTAACCTCAACACAATCATATTTCGCAAACACTTTAAAGTATCTAGATCATTTTGAAACATCCTATATATTTTACATCGGTGTTTTGTACAGCGCTTTTGGTCTTTTTTTTTTTGGGGGGGGGGGGTGGAAGGTGATTTGTGCCTGCGACACGTATAATATGGAATAGCTACTTTGCGATGTTTAACTTCTGATTGAAGAATGAGGTATGAAATTAATGTCAAAATTTCTTTGTAGCGCGAGCCTCAGTACGTTCATAGTGTAAGCAAGTTAGATTAGTGAACAAGTACATGTCAGCTAAGCTTTAATTAATAGAAAACACGTTTATTCATGGCTATTCGTAAGCTGCTGGTCCGGGCTACACACTCAAAACACTCGTGATCTTTGAAGTCTTCGTTAAAGTGTCGATGCAAGACAATAATTTTTTAACAAACAGTCCACGATTTCTTTATCTCTAACAACCTTCACCAGAAGGAAATATTATTTTATGGTTTCGCATCTTTCCGATGCAAATCGTTTCTTGTTAAAAGATTTGTGGCTAAGAGAAGAGAGACTAGATATTAATGTCTTTTGCACTGTACTGATCACATGACAATGCACGAGTTTTTCGTGCCCACGATAAAGAACCATGGAGCAACAGGTAGCGTGCATGCATGTCCAAAGGAACTCAACATAGTAACTCGGAATAACACTGGCACTGCAGTATAGTATTTATCCGCCGACATCGGGCAGGCGACTTTCAAGTAAAATGTCTCTGCTATACGGGAATATACATAATGGATGTAAGAGTTCAGGTTGTAGACACATAGTTGACGACATATGGAAGTTTGGCTTCTCGCTGCGGCTCGCACTCGGATAGCCTAATAGTAAGGTGACCACTCGCGATGAGCGGGAAATCCGGGATCGAGTCCTGACCCAGCACAAAGATACAAAGTTTCTCCGTCATCATTCCATTCTACAGCTGCTGGGAGTCCATATTCGCATACATTTCAGGTATTCCATTTCTAATGGCCTTAATTCCCGTACATAACACTAAATCTTAACCTTCCTTTTTTCCTATCCACTTTCTGTTGGTTGTCAATCCTGTGCCTCCCCAGCACCGGTTGGCTATCGGCGGCCTTAATTTTTAAGTAATATCACATTCCAAAATCAATTTAAGAATAAAAAGTTCATAATAGGGTAAATAACACATAGAATCGTACGGTAGCGGAAGAGAATTAGCACCTCATCAGATCATCCCAGGAACTTCCAGCATGCTGGAATAACCGTGGGGCAGCAAATTCTGTTACTCAGCAGTTGCAAATTTCATTGTTTTATCCACTCAATAACTAATTTCGGCCTGAAACTAGTCATCAAGTGAATAAAAAAGGGTAATATACAACTTTGGCCGATGTTTCGTTGTACACATCATTTCAGGTTAGTGAGACACGGGAAAGAAAGAAACCACTGAGGCGACACTTCAGATTAGATGTCGCCTTTATACAGCACATATGGAGATGTCAGCCATCTGTAGTCATTTGGCAGCCTGTTAGCCGACGAAGGAAGGGTGATAAATATTACAGAAAATAAGAGGGGACTCCTTAAGTTTGTTCAAGAATGTTTCTTTTACTGTTTAGATCGTACGAAATTGGGAACTGCTATGGCAATGTTCACCAGATTATATTTACTTTAAACATCGCAGCAATAGTGAAAGTGATGCAACATTACCATTCTGTTGACATTGTGGCTGTTAACAGTAATTAGAAAATTTAAAATTGCAAGGTGAGGGACTGATCTAGTCGAAATCCGGAGCTGCTCAGAGCGCCCTTCTCATAATGCAACTAACGTTCTCAGTAAGTGAGAGATTTGGCGACCTTGGTGGCCAAGGTAGGGCTGTGCAAGCACGAAGATAAGCAGTAGAAACCCTGGCCACATGCGGACGGGCGCTGCCTTGCTGATATGTAAGCCCAACATGGCTGGCCATGAACGGCAACAAAACGGGATGTGGAGTATAGTCGGTGTACTGATATGGAGTATGGGTGCCGCTGATGACACCCAAAATGCTGAGGTCATCGGTCCCTAGGCTTACACACTACTTAATCTAACTTAAACTAACTTACGCTAAGGACAATGTACCCACTCAACCGTGCCCGAGGGAAGACTCAAACCTACGACGGGGTGAGCCGTGCGAACCGTAGCAAGGCCCCCAGACCACACGGCTACCCCGCGTGGTACACCCAAAGGCGTCTCGCTATGAAAACAAAGGGTACCAGAGACCATGTAAGACGTCGTGGTCTCCTGACCTTCATTGCTTACATACTCTGCCCTCACAATCACATTCCGCACATCAAGACGCTTCATTCGAACCCAAACTCTATAATATAAAGCCAATGTTGTATGAATACATGTAAACGATATGCAAATAACTAGTAAATCGCAAGTGCGCGCCGAGATTGAAATACTCGAGGCTGGCGTACACACACTCATTCAAGACACGACGGTCGCAGGGGCTTTTAGTTTGGGAGAGGCAGACCGCACGCCAGGAGGCTGGTCCCTTCAGAGCACGAGCCAGCGTATCTACGTCGGACGGTTACCGCCCGTAGAGCAGACAGCGTTTGCCCAAGTGAAAGGCAGAACAACCCCGTGTTCGGCTTAAAAGCAAATTCCGCTACATTGTGTGGGAGCGCCCAGCCTACACATTCTTTACAAACATGTTGTTGTGGTCTTCAGTCCTGAGACTGGTTTGATGCAGCTCTCCATGCTACTCTATCCTGTGCAAGCTTCTTCATCTCCCAGTACCTACTGCAACCTACATCCTTCTGAATCTGCTTAGTGTATTCATCTCTTGGTCTCCCTCTACGATTTTTACCCTCCACGCTGCCCTCCAATGCTAAATTTGTGATCCCTTGATGCCTCAAAACATGTCCTACCAACCGATCCCTTCTTCTAGTCAAGTTGTGCCACAAATTTCTCTTCTCCCCAATCCTATTCAATACCTCCTCATTAGTTATGTGATCTACCCACCTTATATTCAACATTCTTCTGTAGCACCACATTTCGAAAGCTTCTATTCTCTTCTTGTCCAAACTAGTTATCGTCCATGTTTCACTTCCATACATGGCTACGCTCCATACAAATACTTTCAGAAACGACTTCCTGACACTTAAATCTATACTCGATGTTAACAAATTTCTCTTCTTCAGAAACGATTTCCTTGCCATTGCCAGTCTACATTTTATATCCTCTCTACTTCGACCATCATCAGTTATTTTACTCCCTAAATAGCAAAACGCCTTTACTACTTTAAGTGTCTCATTTCCTAATCTAATTCCCTCTGCATCACCCGATTTAATTTGACTACATTCCATTATCCTCGTTTTGCTTTTGTTGATGTTCATCTTATATCCTCCTTTCAAGACACTGTTCATTCCGTTCAACTGCTCTTCCAAGTCCTTTGCTGTCTCTGACAGAATTACAATGTCATCGGTGAACCTCAAAGTTTTTACTTCTTCTCCATGAATTTTAATACCTACTCCGAATTTTCCTTTTGTTTCCTTTACTGCTCGCTCAATATACAGATTGAATAACATTGGGGAGAGGCTACAACCCTGTTCTCACTCCTTTCCCAACCACTGCTTCCCTTTCATGCCCCTCGACTCTTATAACTGCCATCTGGTTTCTGTACAAATTGTAAATCGCCTTTCGCTCCCTGTATTTTACCCCTGCCACCTTCAGAATTTGAAAGAGAGTATTCCAGCTAACATTGTCAAAAGCTTTCTCTAAGTCTACAAATGCTAGAAATGTAGGTTTGCCTTTTCTTAATCTTTCTTCTAAGATAAGTCGTAAGGTTAGTATTGCCTCACGTGTTCCAACATTTCTTCGGAATCCAAACTGATCTTCCCCGAGGTCCGCTTCTACCAGTTTTTCCATTCGTCTGTAAAGAATTCGCGTTAGTATTTTGCAGCCGTGACTTATTAAACTGATAGTTCGGTAATTTTCACATCTGTCAACACCTGCTTTCTTTGGGATTGGAATTATTATATTCTTCTTGAAGTCTGAGGGTATTTCGCCTGTCTCATACATCTTGCTCACCAGATGGTAGAATTTTGTCATGACTGGCTCTCCCAAGGCCATCAGTAGTTCTAATGGAATGTTGTCTACTCCCGGGGCCTTGTTTCGACTCAGGTCTTTCAGTGCTCTGTCAAACTCTTCACGCAGTATCTTATCTCCCATTTCATCTTCATCTACATCCTCTTCCATTTCCATAATATTGTCCTCAAGTACATCGCCCTTGTATAAACCCTCTATATACTCCTTCCACCTTTCTGCCTTCCCTTCTTTGCTTAGAACTGTGTTGCCATCTGCGCTCTTGATATTCATACAAGTGGTTCTCTTCTCTCCAAAGGTCTCTTTAATTTTCCTGTAGGCAGTATCCATCTTACCCCTAGTGAGACAAGCCTCTACATCCTTACATTTGTCCTCTAGCCATCTCTGCTTAGCCATTTTGCATTCCTGTTGATCTCATTTTTGAGACGTTTGTATTCCTTTTTGCCTGCTTCATTTACTGCATTTTTATATTTTCTCCTTTCATCAATTAAATTCAATATTTCTTCTGTTACCCAAGGATTTCTACTAGCCCTCGTCTTTTTACCTACTTGATCCTCTGCTGCCTTCACTACTTCATCCCTCAGAGCTACCCATTCTTCTTCTACTGTATTTCTTTCCCCCATTCCTGTCAATTTTTCCCTTATGCTCTCCCTTTTGCGAGTGCCAGCATGAACGATCATAAGAACGGTGTATTAACTACAAGCCTCCTCAAACTGCATTCAGTTGGCACTTGGGCATGGAATGAAGCAACGGTCAGTTGGCGTCGGTCTAAGAGCAGGAATCTGAAACTGACTATGGCCTTATGTCTATAGTGGTTTCTAGAAATTATCCGAAACTGAAATCTTGAGGACTGGAATGGTATTTGAACGGCGATCCTCCTACTTACGATTTCATCGCCTGCAACTCCATTTCACTCGCAAGGGAGGCCAGCACCCAACGGTTCTCCGATTTCCCTCGTCTTCCACTTGACTGTATTTTATACTTAGATAACAAATACTGCTCTCTTATGATGCACCTCTCAGGCATTCTCGAGTAATTGGGATTCAGTTTCTACACGTCCGTTAAATGTCATACGAGAGCGCCAGGTGGCAGACTAGAAACGGCTTTCATAAAATATGCATGGTACAGATGTGTACAATGTTTTTGATGCTTTTAGGATAGATACCACCCCAAATGCTCTCCGTTTACCAATTATGGCGAATAATACTGCAGGCTGAGTGCACTAGCTTCACTGCGATAATGTTTTAATATGCGCATGAATGTATCGATAAATAAATGCTCATTTCATCACAGATTCCTATCACATCACGTCGTGAATGTACCACTACAACTATTCTATTACTAGTTTAGCCTACTTAGGTGGAATAACTTACGTCTTCTTCCTTTTCTCTTTTCTTTCTTTCCAGTTGTTATTCTTTTCCTATGATTTTCTCTTCTTCCTTGTGTCCATTATGAGCCTGTTTTTTTTTCCTGGAAGCCCTTGAATCTTTTTAACTTTTCTGAGAACTTTTACCTTTCTCCTATTCCTTCCTCCCTTATTTCCATTTCGATCAAGTCTTCTTTAACTTCTTCGATAGATATCTTTGGGTGTCTGTCAAACAAGTTAAAAATTATTTCTGTTGTTCTTTTTTCACCTAGCCTTTTTAGGTGTCCAAAGAATACAACTCCTCTCTTCCTCATTGTGTGTCATATCGTACTCTTTTCATATACTTCTTTGCAGGTTTTTGGTGGACGAATCGAAAAAGAAAAAAAAAAAAGAGATTCGAACGCAGTGCGGGCAAATTTCCAGTCAACCCCTGGCTAGGTTGCAATAACGCCATTACTTGACTGCTGGTATTCGGCAGGCTCGTTAAATATTGAACGACGATTTTTCGGAAACGCTTGAGAAGCACATCGCACTTAAGCAGAATTTGTTGTATCTAAGTATGCACAACAATGGTGCGAAATATGAGCAAAGTCGAAGACCCATTGGGTGTATGTTTCCTGTGTCAGTTTTATTCAGAGTTAAGCGATGTAGAAGTTATGAGCACAATCTGTACGGTATTATAAGTAAAGAAATTCTACTGATCTGTCGACTTAGCGGGAGGAGTTACCATATCTTTTCACATCTTAGTATTTACGAATGAGTATTTAGCGTCTCCAGCACTTGTTTGTAAAAAAATAAGGGAATGCAGGGTTATTGGTAAATTTCTGTAGATTATATGTGGGTGACTCGTTCTAACGATGAGAAAGGAAACTGCCACTTTTAAATCTATTTCAGTCCTTTCTTTTCGCAGAGTATCATGGAAAGTTGTCTTGCCTCCACACTACTGGTTTGTGAATCTCTAACATAATGTTAGTGTGTCACGTCCTGGGGGAGATTTAGACCGACTGAATTCTCCAAAAGTACATCTGCAGAGCATTTTTTTCTTTTTGCTTTCCATGCCATAATTTTCCTTCCTAAAACAACTCAGTCAAGACAGTGAAACCCTTAAACTACTGCTGATTATGACCTTTGATCTTTCATAAATGCCACAGTTTATTTTCTGGTGTTTATATAAACAACGACCGTAAAACTAGAGTTTCTTTTCTCTAATTATCCAAATAATGTCACAGAGTTTGTGTCCGTGGTTACATATCCTATACAAACTCTCTAAAGTACAGTGAGCTGAAAGTCGCGATTGAGACGTTGCCGTTGGTATGACATATGTCAAAGCAGTTCCATCTTCTACATTTATCAATCTGTGATCCACAATTTACGAATTTCGTGTTCATCTCTGCAGCTGTACTCTATCAATAGGACTGGCGCAACGTTAGCTTTTATTTCCCAGGAAGAGCCAACAGTTTTCATTTATCTTAACTATGACGTGAGTCCTTTATTCGTTATTGCAGTACCGAAGTGTGAAATGTTTATCGCACTTCGCCATTCGAATGCAATCCCTAACAGACAAAATCTATTCGTAAGCTTCATTCAGATGATACTAACCATTAAATAATGTTTGTTCATGATTCTAAAATTTGACCGTTCTCCTTCGGTAAATGAAATATCTTTTTCCTCGCTAAGCGAAGATGCTTTATAGCAGAAGTAATACTCTCATAAACCATCAAGTTACCTTCCATTAGGAACGTGGAATGCAATCAACGACTGTGATAAGACTTTCAAAATGATCGAGCACAGCAATCGATCGTCCTTTCCTTTCAGGCTTTATTAAAACAAATGTAGATTTCGGCTAGTATCTAGCCATTATCAACGCAGTATTTCCTAGTACGTCAGGCCCCTATTGTTCGGGCTCCTGCGACGGTTCATTCAAGACAGTTCACTCTTAAAACACTGAAATATTGTATTGATAATGGCTAGACACTAGCCAAAATTTAGATTTACTTTCATAAAACCTGAAAGGAACGGACGACTGGTTGTTGTGGCCCATCATTTTGAAAACTTACATAAGCATTTGTTTTCTCTTGTCAAACTAACATTCCTTATCATGAACGGAGAGCTTGTTCTTCTCATTATCTTTCGTGATGGAGTTAATACAACTTGTTTTATATATATTAGAATGATCAGATCAATATTTATGCCTGGATCCTTCAGTCTCTTCTAGTTCCTATGCTGTCAGTCTTAAAGGAGTAAAGTGTCTGTTTTTCTTTACTTTACTTGTTAGTCTAGCAGCGAAAGAGTTCTTGAGACAGAAAAATTAACTGCACGCGGCAGAGTAAATTAAGTTTTTCAATAAAGTGATGCAATATGCGAAGGTTCTGTTATTTTTTCTATTTTTTAAAATTTTTCTCTAAGTACCATGAACACACGGTAAACTGAGAGATTGTCCCTCCTTTCGCAAGCTTGATAGTATTACACAATTAAATTTTCTATTTATTTTCAACATTTTACGGCAGAACTTTTAACGTTGGACTTTTCTATCACTTCCAACTACAAACTGGAGTTAATTTCGAAGTTCGAACACTGCTTTTTATGGACAATTTAATGACAGTTGATTGATGCTAGAACAGTTCCCGGTCGAAGGAGAACTTCATACTCTGCACTCACCTCTCTCTCACCACTCAAACACTGCTGGTAGAGCGATACCCGTGGCACGCAGAACGCGGGTTTGAGTCACAGTCCATCATAGATTTCAAACTGTCAGAATTTTCAGTACTGAGCACATTCTGCTCAAAAGCGGATGTTTCATTCTGTAATGTTGAAACTCGGTGAATACGGACGCTCGTGCCTACAGATGGTCCAGTATGAATAATTAAGTAACTGTTTTCGTTATATTCTTGACAAACAGTATCTAGTAGATATAGGAAAATAATTTTTATTCGAATCAATCATTTTGAAATTTTTTTAAATTTATTTTCTTTCTTGGTATTGCTACTACCAAGGATTGTTGCGACACCGTTCACAGAACGATGTGGCCCAAGCCGTTCTTCCGGAAATTAAACACATATACGTTTTTTAAGTCAGTAATCGACCTAACACATACAGTAGTTTTACATCAACCGACAGTAACATTTATGGCATGTATTTCATACCATATGATTTTATAACAACTTCATAATTTGAAACTGTGAGAGTTTTTCATTATTTTCTAATACTGTGCTTCTTTTTATGCAAGGAAACATTAAAAATGAGAGACGCAAATGAGGAAAAGCAGTATATCGAAGCATACTGATGGATTAATAAACTAAAAACCCATTTTGAACGTGAAGGATGAGAACGCAGCACGAATCTTAGGTATCATTATATTAAAACCCGGCCTGAATTGCTTGTGATACTTTTCAGAACCAGGAAGTAAACAACACCTGTTCTTAAATTAATATCGTGGAAAGAAGACTCGGCTTTTATCAGACCATGAATTACGTTTCCAGGTTCTTAATTGCAGCTACGGGCCTTACGAAGTCATTCATGGTCGATCTAGTGTATTGGTTCAAGAAAACAGTTTGTGAACAACTTCGATATTTCCCCTCACTTTGTATCAACTAAATATGTTTGTGTTCGGATGAAATGTTTTACGTCATCAGCTTACTCAACCTTCTCTCTCTGACCTAGCTGTAACAAACATGGAGGAGCGCAATGAGGACTCAGAATGTTTCTTGGATTCGCTTCCTTGCGGAAATAATATTTACCGTTTCCTTATTACAGTTAAACGTCGAGCGAACCTTAAACGAAGCTCTTTTGACTTTAAAGTCAAACGTAAACCACATAAAGTCAACTGTAAACTGCTTCATGTTTCATGGATTCGCTTCCTTGCGGAAATAATATTTACCGTTTCCTTATTACAGTTAAACGTCGAGCGAACCTTAAACGAAGCTCTTTTGACTTTAAAGTCAAACGTAAACCACATAAAGTCAACTGTAAACTGCTTCTCACATGTAAAGCGTGCAGGTGAAGATGGACAGTAGAGATTTCTATGTCGCGATGTGTTCTGTAAATAAACTGCATGTAAGAAATCTTTAATTTTATGTTTATTTCCTCCATTTTGGCGAAAATATTTTTCACAATATAGTGATTAACTCTGGGGGAAAAAAATTAGGTAGAAAATTTGCAACTGGACAGTTGGTCTGCCAGAAAAACCCAAGGTCGAAACAACTTGGTCTGATGGGCGGAAAAGAGTTCATTCTGAGAGAATTCAGTAATATGACCACAAAGAAAACCTAAAACAAAACTATGCTCTTATTTGTGCATCGCATGGTGCACTAGGGCCCAAAAGCGAATGATAATAACAGTGTGCTCTAAGTGTCATTTAAATCACGAATACCCTTGGCAGGAGGCGTGATTCCATAAAGATTATGTGTCAACTGATGTTTCATTCATATTGACAGACGGTGCAGTCGAAATTGAGAATTTCTATAAGAGCATGTTATACATTGCGAAGAAAATATGTTGCACTTGGAGGCCGGCGTGCGATTTCACATCCAGATTCAAGACAAAAGTTTATCTAGAAAAATCAGATCAGGTGAATTTTGAAAACACATGTGTGGAAACAATGAACTGGCAACACAGTCACATTCTGTAGTGCATCGGAATGTACAGAGGACCGTGTGTCACCCCACACTTTGGTATCAGTCGCCATAGCTCACTGAGTAGACTGCGTCCATCATGGCACAGTTTCTAAACCTGATCAGATTCCTCTTTCATTCTTTTATGTCCGTTCTCTATGTCGTTTATAAGCAGGACAGCTTTCTATCACATGACAAAACCAGGGGGACCAAGAGAGCATAGCCCCACTCTGCACTGTCGCCAAATTTATTCAAGATGGCGGATCCAAGAAGGCTGCCATAGATGTTATGTCGCAATGACGTCACGGCGGGAAGTTCAAATTTTGGCGGAAAAATAGGTCAAATGGGCTACCTCCACTAAGCTAAGAAAACGGCGGGAAAACTTTGACTGGAAAAAATGACGGGACAATAGGTCAATTTGGCTACCTCCACTGGCCTAAGTCATCCAACCACCCCCTCTTCTTTGGAAATAGTGGGAAAAGGATAGAGTCTATGTCTAGCTGGTGAACTAGAAGGATGAATGTAAGTCTTTATTTAGCATGCATTGTTTATTTAAACAATTTAAGCTGACACGGGCAGTAGCTCAATCCAGTGTGTTCACCATGTGTTCCAGAGTCCAGTTGTCCTAGTTCACAGTACTGACACAAGAGGGCATTGTCATCCCTCCCCCTTTCCCCTCCTGTGACATTTTCGAAGATGGCGGCCTGGGGCTAAATGGCGGGAAAAGGTCTTAATTAGTGTCTTCAATCGACGAGATGTCTGTGCTGGGGGAGGAGGAGCAGTATATTAGCACCTGAGGACTGTGTTGATAGCATTGATATTTGGTGAAGACGTATATGGGCTATGTTACACTTTGCAACTCATACTGATAAATGAATGTGCTATAAATATACACTCCTGGAAATTGAAATAAGAACACCGTGAATTCATTGTCCCAGGAAGGGGAAACTTTATTGACACATTCCTGAGGTCAGATACATCACATGATCACACTGACAGAACCACAGGCACATAGACACAGGCAACAGAGCATGCACAATGTCGGCACTAGTACAGTGTATATCCACCTTTCGCAGCAATGCAGGCTGCTATTCTCCCATGGAGACGATCGTAGAGATGCTGGATGTAGTCCTGTGGAACGGCTTGCCATGCCATTTCCACCTGGCGCCTCAGTTGGACCAGCGTTCGTGCTGGACGTGCAGACCGCGAGAGACGACGCTTCATCCAGTCCCAAACATGCTCAATGGGGGACAGATCCGGAGATCTTGCTGGCCAGGGTAGTTGACTTACACCTTCTAGAGCACGTTGGGTGGCACGGGATACATGCGGACGTGCATTGTCCTGTTGGAACAGCAAGTTCCCTTGCCGGTCTAGGAATGGTAGAACGATGGGTTCGATGACGGTTTGGATGTACCGTGCACTATTCAGTGTCCCCTCGACGATCACCAGTGGTGTACGGCCAGTGTAGGAGATTGCTCCCCACACCATGGTGCCGGGTGTTGGCCCTGTGTGCCTCGGTCGTATGCAGTCCTGATTGTGGCGCTCACCTGCACGGCGCCAAACACGCATACGACCATCATTGGCACCAAGGCAGAAGCGACTCTCATCGCTGAAGACGACACGTCTCCATTCGTCCCTCCATTCACGCCTGTCGCGACACCACTGGAGGCGGGCTGCACGATGTTGGGGCGTGAGCGGAAGACGGCCTAACGGTGTGCGGGACCGTAGCCCAGCTTCATGGAGACGGTTGCGAATGGTCCTCGCCGATACCCCAGGAGCAACAGTGTCCCTAATTTGCTGGGAAGTGGCGGTGCGGTCCCCTACGGCACTGCGTAGGATCCTACGGTCTTGGCGTGCATCCGTGCGTCGCTGCGGTCCGGTCTCAGGTCGACGGGCACGTGCACCTTCCGCCGACCACTGGCGACAACATCGATGTACTGTGGAGACCTCACGCCCCACGTGTTGAGCAATTCGGCGGTACGTCCACCCGGCCTCCCGCATGCCCACTATACGCCCTCGCTCAAAGTCCGTCAACTGCACATACGGTTCACGTTCACGCTGTCGCGGCATGCTACCAGTGTTAAAGACTGCGATGGAGCTCTGTATGCCACGGCAAACTGGCTGACACTGACGGCGGCGGTGCACAAATGCTGCGCAGCTAGCGCCATTCGACGGCCAACACCGCGGTTCCTGGTGTGTCCGCTGTGCCGTGCGTGTGATCATTGCTTGTACAGCCCTCTCGCAGTGTCCGGAGCAAGTATGGTGGGTCTGACACACCGGTGTCAATGTGTTCTTTTTTCCATTTCCAGGAGTGTAGATCATTTGATAAAAGTCCAGCTGAAGCGCAAGAGGCAAGACGCTCACTGCAAAGTCTCCGTGTCCTGCTTTAAGAACGGCCACACATAGGGCTACCTGCCCCAAGAGTCTCCACGCCGGCTTAAGGCACGGCCTCATGGTAGCCGATGAGCACATCCTGTCGTTTTGGAAATACACGCAGCCTCCTCTGTTCTCATCAACGTGAACGTTGAACGTGAACTGCTTCAGGAGTTATTACATCTTGTGTTGTGGAAAATTGTCACACACATAACTTGAAGATGTCACTGGAAATAAATGTACCACTGCATAAAAAGAGAGAGAGAGAGAGAGAGAGAGCGCGAGATCTATGCTGATGACGTGAGAATATTTAAACAATTACACGATTTATTCCAACACGGACTCTAAAAGAAAAAGACAGCGGCACAGCTGCGAAACCATACCAGACTCACGTCGTGCGCTTTTGTGGGCCTAATAACACAAATATATGCATAGCGCTACACAAACACGGCCCGAAATCGCAATACAGCTAAAAAATTGAAGATACCATACAACAGATGCTATCCTGCTGCGAAAACATTTCACAATACCATTCGAAACTAGCGACAGATGCACTCAAACCCTACCCTTCACCCACAAGCTGGCGGGAATGGCTCTGAGCACTACGGGACTTAACATCTGAGGTCATCAGTCCCCTAGAACTTAGAACTACCTAAACCGAACTAACCTAAGGACATCATGATTTCATATGGGATACTCTACCTGTGCTGCTAGAACATGTGCCTTTACAAGTACGACACAACATGTGGTTCATGCACGATGGAGCTCCTGCACATTTCAGTCGAAGTGTTCGTACGCTTCTCAACAACAGATTCGGTGACCGATGGATTGGTAGAGGCGGACCAATTCCATGGCCTCCACGCTCTCCTGACATCAATCCTCTTGACTTTCATTTATGGGGGCATTTGAAAGCTCTTGTCTACCCAACCCCGGTACCAAATGTAGAGACTCTTCGTGCTCGTATTGTGGACGGCTGTGATACAATATGCCATTCTCCAGGTTCAAAAATGGCTGTGAGCACTATGGGACTTAACTTCTGAGGTCATCAGTCCCCTAGAACTTAGAACTACTTGAACCTAACTAACCTAAGGACATCACACACATCCATGCCCGAGGCAGGATTCGAACTTGCGACCGTAGCGGTCACGCGGTTCCAGACTGTAGCGCCTAGAACCGCTCGTCCACCCCGGCCGACCATTCTCCAGGGCTGCATCAGCGCATCAGGGATTCCATGCGACAGAGGGTGGATGCATGTATCCACGCTAACGGAGGACATTTTGAACATTTCCTGTTACAAAGTGTTCGAAGTCATGCTGGTACGTTCTGTTGTTGTGTGTTTCCATTCGATGATTAATGTGATTTGAAGAGAAGTAATAAAATGAGCTCTAACATGGAAAGTAAGCGTTTCCAGACACATGTCCACATAATATATTTTCTTTCTTTGTGTGTGAGGAATGTTTCCTGAAAGTTTGGTCGTACCTTTTTGTCACACCCTGTAGACAGCTGCTCAAAAATCACCGTGCAGACCATGTAATCAAAGCCAATACACACTACCACAGCTGATGGAAAAAATGCATCACAGTTCTAACTACATTCGAAATTGTGAAAAAATCAGCACTTGTAATGAACTGTCATAATGCAACACATGTACTGGGGAAAATCGTCATCTCAAAAGACTGCAGAGGAGGCGGTAGTTGAATGTGCATTCCCCTCGACAGGCGCCCACAAACTGCCGAAAATCGGAGCCCTTTTATCTCCCTCCGTCCATCCATCCAGTTACCTATGGAGAGGACACAGGCGTTTTCAAACAGTCAACTGCTACGGACGAGCAGCCACTGCCTGCACCTGGCCTTCCCCCATAACCTTGTGGACACTGCCTGCCTTGAGGCGATCATCCTTCACCAACACAAAAGCAGATACAGTTACCTAAACAACAGGAGATAATAGGACGGCTGTCCCAAAAAAATGGTTCAAATGGCTCTGAGCACTATGGGACTCAACTGCTGAGGTCATTAGTCCCCTAGAACTTAGAACTAGTTAAACCTAACTAACCTAAAGACATCACAAACATCCATGCCCGAGGCAGGATTCGAACCTGTGACCGTAGCGGTCTTGCGGTTCCAGACTGCAGCGCCTTTAACCGCACGGCCACTTCGGCTGGCACGGCTGTCCCAATTACAACTTATTCATATAAAGTATTGCAACACAGCTGCTCCTACGGCTGTGCCCTACATGAGCAACAGAAGCGAGCGACAGTGAGCGACATCTGGATACGTGACACTCCAGCGACAAGCAGCAGGATCGGGCGACAGCCTTGGGTGTCCTGCATGCGAGCGACAATCTCGCGCTACATGATGGCTGCGAGCCAACCAACTGTTTCTGTAAAATGGCGTCCTTAACGTGTAGAATACTGTAGCTGGAGAGTAAGGCTACAGAATTAGGAATGCTGTGCATGAAATTTACAAAGGGAGGAATCTCCATGGAGAATTTCATAAGTATCGTGAACTAAGAAGATCACCAGACAAATTCTTCGAATACACGTGAATGAGCAGAGGAGCATTCGGCTATCTCATCAATATATTAAATACGGATGTTTTTTTGCATGATCAAGAACTTTTAACAGCCAATAAATGCGGAGGAATGACTATTACATGACTAACTACGCTAAATACTAAGATAAGCACACAAATTGATACTCATGAAAAGTAGCTAGCTGTGGTGTAGGGGTAGTGTATATAGTTCATGATTATGTGTGAGCGAAAGGTCCGGTTCGAATCTCAGCCGCTTTTATCTTTTCACTGACTGTGTTACGATTCTATACTGTTCACACTGCATCGCTAAGTATATTTTTAAGGTCTTGCCAAAGAACTTGATCTTCACACCTATCCCAGTGTATCACACACATTTAATTCCTAATAAATTACAATGAACCATGAAATTTTGCAGATACTTGATGTTGCAAACGTAATTCATAGGCACTCACTGTTAAGGAGAAGCGTTTCAATTACTCTAAACAGTCTGTAAAAGTAAAACTTCTAAATTTTTTTAAAAGAAAGTCAAACGTTTTGTGTAATGATTTGTCTAAAAGTATGAAATAAAAAATATTAGGGAAACGTTTGGTGCACCTCATTTTCTGTTCATGATTTCGAGCATCATTCAAAGGCACATAGAACGTTTGTCTGATCAACTTATTTCTTTTACACAAATCATTTCATAAAATATATGACTGATTTCTTCCATTTTTGAATTTCAGATTTTATTCAGAAAGCATGATCTTATTGACTCTTCGTTTGCCTTCCTAACGTACTTGATTCGAAGGAAGCCTTTTTGACATTTAAATACCGCACCAATGTATCTTTTTATGTGCAAAATAGCTAGGTCTTGAACAGATTAAATTTTTGACACTTTATTTACATAGCTTGGCAGCAGCTCTTCATGAAATATTTCAATTTTTCCTCAGCTCATTAATTAACTTTTCGTTAATTACCCTGATTACTTCCAAGCAGTTAAATATTTTCATGCCAAACTAGACCTCATGCTGGTCACTTTGATGCCCCGTTTACCTGTTTCTCTCCCTTTGTTTGGCTATGAAAATTTGGACAAAACCTCATGGTGTAAGTCATAAGGAGTCTAGTTTTCGCTCTGCTCACGCGTTTACAAAAACGTATCGAGTGTTAATCATACGATAAAATATTCCTTTCTGCGTACTGTTATTTCCAAAATTCGTCGTTTCGATACCTAGAACCTTTTATGAGATACGACGATTTTTACGACCATCTGATTCCCGAAGCGCAGGAAAGGTTCGGACGCGCCGCGAGCGACCCGTCCGTGGATATAACAAGCAAGAATGAAAAGAGGTGTCATTCCGGTCTCAACTTTGAATACAATTTAGATGTGTTGGTTACATTTCATACGCAATAATGTCTGGCCTCAAATGAACTATACGGAAAGTCTACACAATGTGACTTTACCTCTGCAAATTCTTACAAATTTCGTGCAGCCATGTAAATTTCGTACCGCACAGTAACTATGACGAATAACGAAAGTAAATTTTGACCTTTATCATTTAAGGATATCAAGCTATAGGTTGCGGAAGAATCAAATTTTTTCACCGAATAGTTTTCTTAAAACCGGATGTTAAGTAATTCATAGCTACCGTCGCGTCCGCTCCACTGCTTTGCCAAGAAGAGACGTGGCTGTCGCTCTATGTCACGCGTGCTGCAGCGACAAGATTCAAACACGTTTGAATTCAAACGTCGCCAGTTGCAGCGGGAGACAGGCAGCGACACAGATGTCGCTCACGTAGGACACTTCCGTGACTACACCTGCGGTTGTGGTTTGTCGCCTGAAGCTGTCGCTCGCTTCTGTCGCTCACGTAGGAGACGGCCTAATGGTTAGGAAACGCACTTGCCGCGTTAACTTGACACAGACTAGGCGGTCCCCCAATGCCTCCGATCGGCCCATTGTTCTGCGATAGAAAACACTTTTATTTAACGTCAACACATCTCTCTCTTGCAATGTGTTAAACGTATTTCTCGGAAAGACCGGACGCTGAAATAACAACGAAATTCAGAATGGTACAGATGGTCCTCAGTACAATGAGTCGCCGCGAACATGAGACTGAGCTGTCAGCATTATCGACTCTGACAAAAGCGACACATACAGTAGAGCGCGACGCCTGCATCCCTCAGAACAAAACCGTTATGAATGAGGGCTATCCGGACCACCGACCTCTTACAGAAACCAGCCACCACGCCAATCTGAGCAGTGAACTGTAACATTAGTATTTAACGTCTATGCATATCCTATAATCAAGCATCTATTAAAAAAGGGAAAAAAACGAAATCGTGACCATAATAAATGTCTTATTTCCACGAAAATAGGCACAGTCCATTTTCTTTTAGTTTTATTAGAAAAATTGCTATAGTTTTTACCGCCACCGATTACGGATGAGCACCCCGCATAAAATCGGGAAAAAATTCCACTATTTTGATGCGAAAACTAGCGATTACTGCAGAATGTTCTCGTTATTGCAAACCCGTTATCGAAGTGAAGAAAAAGCGAGAATTTAAACTCGGAAGAAAAAACATCTATGTTAAGCAGTTTCTTTCAGCTTGATGGACAAATTACACGACCTGAGAGCGTCTCTCACGTTGAAATCAATGGCTGTAAATAAACTGTCATGCACGTGTGTATTACAAAAATTTCAGACATGTGAAATAGCATTAGAGAATACAATCTGCCACGCCGTTGGATCGCACGTCGGAAAAAACGCTATCAGTTTACGTTTACAACAACAAGCTATAATTCAAGAGAACGCAGCTGTTTTGTACACTATGGCAGGTCCGTTTTACCAGTGCGATGCTATATCACACTGGCATTTACGAAGCAAATCGTGAGAGCCTGTCTTGTAATAGAACCTCCTATAAAATTTTATCACATATCTCTCTCTTCCATTACATCGAAACCAGTTACCGATTGCGTGCTTCCATTTGACATTTTTGATGCATAACTCACCTTTACCAACACGTCGGGCGCTGATAACCTCGCTGTTGTGCGCCCTAAAACACTAATCATCATCATCATCATCACCAACACGTCTGTAAAGGTGCTATCATACAGAAGCAGATTCTCAAGTACTAGTTTTGTAAGCAATTTGATCATCACAGCCTGTTTCACGCAGTCTACTCGTACAAGAATTCTTCTGCACCAAGGAGAAGGAATAGAAGTACGCCGCGCGAGATTAGCCGAGAGGTCTAAGGCGCTGTAGTCATGGACTGTGCGGCTGGTCCCGGCGGAGGTTCGAGTCCTCCCTCGGGCATGGGTGTGTGTGTTTGTCCTTAGGATAATTTAGGTTAAGTAGTGTGTAAGCTTAGGGACTAATGACCTGAGCGGTTAAGTCCCATAAGATTTCACACACATTTGAACATTTTTTGGAATAGAAGTACTTCCTCAGTTTCCCTGGATTGCAGTATATTTTCCCTCAATTTATACCTATTTTCCATCATTTTTCGTAATTTAATTGGTTTTATGTCACTTCTACCAATGCGATCATGACATTGCTTCTCGTTCCGTGTTCTAAAATTGATTGTAAGCCAACACCTAGCGCAAAGGCACTATTTTTCTGGTCGAGCAGCATAGTATAGCACTGTACTGGAATGCACCCGGTCACCTACTCCCACATATTTTACAGTTGCAGTGTATTTGCTCTGTTTTCTGTATGTCATGTGTCTGTGCTTGTGTCGTGCTTGGCTCCCAGAACCCACAGTAGACCCAACTTATGTCCAAGTGCTGGTGAGCTGTGCGTTATATCTGGAGTGATGTTTGGATGCAGATCCACAATGTGCCACATCTGGGATAGGGTTTGAAGGTGGATCTGCCACGTATAATGTCTGGAGCGACGTTAGGGTGCAGATCCACAATATACCCCATCCTAGCTTGTGTTTAAGTGTCGATCTGCCACGTATTATATTCAGAGCGTTGTTCTGAGGCAGATCCACCACATGTCATATCTGGGACAGGGCTCGAAGGTGGAGCAACCACGCGTTACATCCGAAGATATGTTCTATGTTTGAAGCTGGATCCACGATCGGGAAGACCGGATCATGGGGGCATCACAACGCATGTGCAGACACAGACATACAGTAAACAGAGCAAACGCACTGCAGCTGTAGAGTATGTGGGTGTACGTGACTGAATGCATTCGAGAACAGTGCTATACTATGCCGCACGACCAGAAAAATGGTGCATTTGCGCTAGTGTTGACAGCTGTACTACATTTACAAGGAATTTTAGAACACGGAACGAGAAGTGATGTCATGATCGCAGAGGTAGAAGTGACGTATAATAAATAAAATTACGAAAAATGACGGGAAACACGTATAAATTGAGGGAAAATATGAGGGTTGCCCAGAAAGTAGTGCACCACATTTTTTCATTAACAATTGTTTATTGAACATAATGAGAATTACACACACGAAAGAATGTTGTTTAATCTACACTCCCTATTTCTTCACGTAATCTGCATCCCGTTCTATGGTCTTCCTCCAGCGCGAAACAAGGGCGTGTATGCCCTATAGGTACCAATCCTTGTCCTTGTGGCGGATCCAGTGTTTCCATAGTGTCTTCCACGACTGGCATCATTAGTGCCCTCTCGTTGTCATTGTAGGCTTGTACCATGGGAAGCATGGAGAGGATGTAGTTTGGTTGCCGGTATGCTCTTTCTATAACACAACTGCATGCATATATTAACAGGGTTCTTTATTATCAGAACAGAAAACCACTTAACTTAAGATAGTCCCGGTGTTTTGGTACAGGCTCTTCCGTAATAGTCCGCATTAGCCTCACTCCTGGTGGAGTAAAATTCGTGCTAAGTACACTACTCTGGTCGCTAGGTACTGGCTAACTGTGAGTTAGAGTCTGAGCTGAGGGAAAGTACACCGAAATGCAGGAAAACTCAGGAAATACTTGCGTGTCTTCTGGTTGTTGCAGTACAATTCTTGTACACGGGGACGAGCATGTGACAGCAACAGGAATACGAGAAAACGTTGACATGGAAGCGCCGGAAACCAGAGAAAAAGTACAGTTTCTTTTCGTCGAGGCAACATTCTACTGTATGTCTATTGAGGTGATAGTGATAGACGCGGGTTGACTGCTGTCTTTGACGCTTTCAGCGAAAAAAGAGAACCATCTGCCGCTAAACTTACTTGTATCCACGTTAAAGGATGACAGAGAGTGGATGGAGTAATTTTTGAGATAGAGTTGTAACGAGGTACGATTTAATGGTAGACTCATGATGCATTCTAGAGAGAGAGGGAGATGTTGCTGCAAGTCATTTGACCATTTTTTCCTTTGTTCTGTCAGGTTGCATCATTTGTATGACATAGCCAGCGGTCAACTCGTATACAACCACATGTTCTGTGTGTGACTTAGAACACTGTCTGCTTGCAAATATCTCGGCCATTAGAGGACTTCCATCTCATGTGTAATGAAACGTGACCATCCTGTTTCAACTCCTCTAAACGAACGAAGATTTATGGGACGTAATCCATTCCCCTGTCGCATCTTGGGTATGAAATCGAGCCTTCAATTTCATAACTACGGTGATTCTAAGTTAGTGGCAGGTGTTGGTGAGGAACTGCAAGCCCCGTGTCTACATCTGATTGCCAGATGTCCTGTTTACAGAGTTAGTGGCGTCATGACGTGTAATTTCACATGACAAACTTCTTTACTATGCATTTGTCTCTTTCTTTGTACGAGGTATTCTCCGCTACTAACGATCATTTTATATAGGACTGATGCGAGCATAGTATAATTTCTGAACCGTGATCGGATGTGAACAGTGGGTGCTATACACTTCTGGAAAGCTATATAGTGCATGTATCACACAGAATCGATGTTTTAAGGAAGCAGTTTTTTTATTTTACACTTTGTCACCATAGTTTACCGTAGAGAAACCTCCAAGGAGAATGTAATTCGCACGCTGGAAATATATTTCTTACACTGGAATATTAACAGCGCTGCATTCCACACGACTAATAGTTCGAAAACCGTACTGCTCTAACATTCTAGCCTGTTTTAAGTGCAGAACCGTTTAGCCTTAGGAGTGCATGTATTTATGTTTTCTCTTACCAATACCTTCTTGGTACTGGTCCCAGACACTAGAACAATAGAACTGATAGCACAGATGATTTACGCAAAATGCTTCAAACTCAGAAACAGCTGGAGCTCCATCATGCATAAAAACAACTCGTTTCTTCTTCTTCTCCTTAACCATTTGCTATTACATCACAATGCTTTCATATCTACTACTATACAACGACAAGGGGTGCTAACCTCTTCGACATGCGCGCATCTGGAGAAATCTTGTGCTCTTGGGTGGGTGCGGCACACACTATTGCTTCACGAGACGCGGAATGTAGCGATCTGCTTCTGGTCAGCTGCAGATTAAATCGGTGACAGCGCTACAGGTCGGGTTAGTCAAAGACAATGCGAGGAGATCTTTCAGTCTATAACTTTATCATAAGAATACGAGAATGCCCTGTGACTCCCATCTGCATAGAGAAATGTCGTAAATTACGTACTATGCTCGAAGTTCTAGAAGTATGTAGATCGCTGTCTGGTATACTTTGATGTATATGTTCGAGAATTAACAATGAATGGACGTACTCCACAGTCGTCTATCTACATTCGCAATGATACTTGCAATGTAGAGGATAAGCGGTTTAGCGATGATACAAAAACTGGAAAGCATGCTGCTGCATCATTAGTCGGTGTTGAAATTACGGTAAAATTGCTAAAATTGTTTGCACTATCAGCTGTGATGCTAATTAGTACAGTACATCGGTGGTGTCTTTCCCATCCCATCTGTTCACCAGTAGACTGTTGATTACCACATAATGATCGACTGAGATCGCATGTTTGAGACGGAGAAAGAGTCTTGGTGGAGGGGCAACATCTTCTGGGGATGGCTAGCACCGAAACAGTGATCGCGTGCGTGACTATAATATGAGGAATCAATCAAGACGGAACACTGAGCCAATAGCTATTCTGTCACTGTGAGAGATGAGTTTCGAGACCCTCCACAATGCCGCAAAATTCTTCCAGTTTCCATATGTTGTGACTGTCCTTTATTTAAAATCATCCTGCGTGTGTGCGTGTGTGTGTTCTGGCAGCAGCAGCAACAACATGTTTTACACCATGCAATGTCTAGATTTCTGTGAGAGGTAATGGATCAAAACGTGTTAATGTCACTTTAGAACCTGACACTGACCTCGACATCATGGCGGAAAAAACGAAATGTGCGGCAGTGTACACAGCATGTTACACCAGAAAAAGCAGTGTATCAAACAACAAAACAGGGATCGTTTCTTGCAACTGATAGTCTGTGGGATATGGTTCTCATACAGGACAGGTGACAGAACTTTACACTGGTCTGTGCAAGCGACTTCGATCATTGGCTACCTGCTCCAATAGGAGCCCCGCATGTGCTCAATGCCGGCATGCAGACGGTATTTGTTTTTGATGTATTGGAAGAGAAAGATGCGGTAAAATTCTTATCGAGTTCTCTGTCGGATGAAGTTAGATGAGCTTTTATAATTTGTAATGTTTCTCTGTTGGATGGTACAGAATAACGATGATAGAGCATTTGGGTGATAGACGTGAATGGACCCTGAGGTACGCAGATCTGCTTCAGACTGCAGTACCTCTATGATGTTGAGTTTTCCTAATTTTTACCAATAAGAAACATCACCGTAACTGTTCTTTTATACTACCTCGTGTTGCAGGAGCAGGCTCCATTTGGCGCTGACCTTACACATCTTACACAGTTGGCAGAGCTACGACAACATGTTTCCATTTGCACCAAGTGATCAAAACACTGCCCTGTCGCATTAACTCAGCTCACTCTGTTTCTACATGGATTGCAGAATTTGGCAGATATAGCTCCATCCGACTTCTGCTCAGTTCCGACTTAAATTGGAACAATCACATGCGCAAAGCTGCAGGATAATAGGGCAGAGTCAGATACCTGGAAAGCTAATGTAAGTTTTTTATGACCTCAATCAGCACACCAGTACGTGAACACTCTCAATCAACCATCTCCTATAACCCATTGGATATATCGCAGAATCTCTGACGTGGCATTGAAACAGAATGCATTACAAATACTGGAGAAATACATGAGGGAACTGCAAATACTGGCTTCACACCATGTTACTTAGCAAAATCACTTTCTAAATTCAGTGATTTTATTACGAGCTTACACCGTCGGTGACGTGTAAAGACACTGTCGGTCTGATAATACACACTTTGGCGATCACTGACTATATTCAGTAATGTTGTATTTGTGTAGAGAAACCACTTCATTTGAAGGTAATGCCGTACTTCGATTTATAAGGTGTGTATAGTTCTTAATATGGATATCGTTAGCGGTACTTGTGAGCACCTGTAGAACCAAGACCATTTGTGGCAGTAACGTAGCCGTTACATCTCTGTTTCTAAAACATAGTGGTACCACTCGCAAGAAAAAACTTATGAGACATGTCCACCAATCGCTAATTTTCGCTCAGTGTTGTTTCTGTTGAGGCCACATGTAGTAATTGTTGCATCACGCAGTGGAGAATGGCAGAACAGAAGCAGCCGGCGATCGCGGCATTGCGAAGTAAGCGCGGCATAGATAGCCTTGCTGACAGTTGCAGTCTACCAACCGGCTGACGCAAGGACGCACGCAAACCGAGCGCCGAGCAAAGCCTGGAGAGTGCTGAGTAAGGGAAAGTGAGGCCAGCACGCTGAGTTACACTGCAATATACTACGGGAGTAATAACAAAAAGCTACCACCGAGAGTAAAAAACGTCCTCCTCTCGGATATAAATAGTGGAGCGCAGGCAGCAATGGACAGAAGCAAACGGCCGTAACAAATAGTGCAGAAGCCATAACAAGTGCCTCCTCCATACCATTTCCTATCGCCACCATTCAGTTATTGGAGAAGTATTATACTTAGTAGAAGGGGATGCATGATAGATTCTCCTTGAGCAGCAGGCTTATAAAGTATGTGTGTGTTCTGAGATGTGCAAAGAAAATGGCTATGTCCTCTCATAAGATAAGGTATGGATGTGACGTGGAAAACTGCGATACCCGTAAGGCTCAAAATGGTTCAAATGGTTGAAATGGCTCTGAGCACTATGGGACTTAACATCTGAGGTGATCAGTCCCCTAGACTTAGAACTACTTAAACGTAACTAATCTAAGGACATCACACACATCCATACTCGAGGCAGGATTCGAACCTGCAGTGTGGTTCCGGATTGAAGCGCCTAGAACCTTTTGATCACAACGGCCGGCTACCCGTAAGGGGAATGAAAGATTTCTGTTTACACTGCTTATGAAGGAACAATATAGGAGCCCTCTCATGTGACTGATGGTCTGCTTGATATGGTGTTCGTCCAGTGCAAACGACAAAACTTTGTGCATATCTGCGCAAACGAGTTCAAGCATTGGCCTCCAGCTCCAATGGGGGGATACGTGTACATGTAATATACAGGGTGATTCAAAAAGAATACCACAACTTTAAAAATGTGTATTTAATGAAAGAAACATAATATAACCTTCTGTTATACATCATTACAAAGAGTATTTAAAAAGGTTTTTTTTCACTCAAAAACAAGTTCAGAGATGTTCAATATGGCCCCCTCCAGACACTCGAGCAATATCAACCCGATACTCCAACTCGTTCCGCACTCTCTGTAGCATATAAGGCGTAACAGTTTGGATAGCTGCTGTTATTTCTCGTTTCCAATCATCAATGGTGGCTGGGAGAGGTGGCCGAAACACCATATCCTTAACATACCCCCATAAGAAAAAATCGCAGGGGGTAAGATCAGGGCTTTTTGGAGGCCAGTGATGAAGTGCTCTGTCACGGGCTGCCTGGCGGCCGATCCATCGCCTCGGGTAGTTGACGTTCAGGTAGTTACGGACAGTTAAGTGCCAATGTGGACTCTCCATACAGTTGATTGTGGAATTTGCAGCTCTCTGCTAGCTCTGCGAGTCGATTTTCCTGGGCTGTGAACAAATGCTTGCTGGATGCGTGCTACATTTTCATCACTCGTTCTCGGCCGTCCAGAACTTTTCCCTTTGCACAAACACCCATTCTCTGTAAACTGTTTATACCAACGTTTAATACACCACCTATCAGAAGGTTTAACACCATACTTCGTTCGAAATGCACGCTGAACAACTGTCGTCGATTCACTTCTGCCGTACTCAATAACACAAAAAGCTTTCTGTTGAGCGGTCGCCATCTTAGCATCAATTGACGCTGACGCCTAGTCAACAGGGCCTCAAGCGAACAAATGTACAACTAAATGAAACTTTATAGCTCCCTTAATTCGCCGACAGATAGTGCTTAGCACTGCCTTTTGTCGTTGCAGAGTTTTAAATTCCTAAAGTTGTGGTATTCTTTTTGAATCACCCTGTACTACTCAATGACAACAAGCAGAGGGTAATTTTCTTTCGATATATCGGAAGATAGAGACACGGTAAGGACTTAAAAGAGGTTCTGCTACAAGGAATGCTATAACTGGTTAAAGTTTGGATGCATATTGTTCTCTCAAAACTACGCCGACTTTGTTCATAAAACTAATAGGAATCAGCTGTATCTAGTCTCGTGGAATCATGACTGTTATTATCGTCAAGATTGAGTGTTTAAAAAATAGGTGTTACTTCATACTTCATAACCTCTAATTATAAAGTAGACATCACTTGAATATAGCTCGTTGGGGAACCTAGGAGTGATAGTGTTTTTTTTTCAGACATGTGAGTACATAGCGTGAAAGAGGCTGTGATGATCAAATTGCTTACAAAACTAGTACGCGAGAATCTGTTTCTGTATGATAGAACATTTACAGACATGTCGGTAGAGGTGAGTCATGCATAAAAAATGTCAAATGTAAGCATGCAAACGGTAACTGGTTTCAATGTAACGGAAGAGAGAGATGGTTCAAATGGCTCTGAGCACTATGGGACTTAACTTCTAAGGTCATCAGTCCCCTAGAACTTAGAACTACTTAAACCTAACTAACCTAAGAACATCACACACATCCATGCCCGAGGCAGGATTCGAACCTGCGACCATAGTGGTCGCGCGGTTCCAAACTGAAGCGCCTAGAACCGCTCGGCCACTCCGACCGGCGAAGAGACAGACATGTGATAAAATGTTATAGGAGGTTTTATTACAAGACAGGCTCTCACAATTTATTTCGTAAGTGCTAGTATGATATAGCATCGCACTGGTAAAACGGGATCTACTATAGTGTACAAAACAGCTGCGTTTCCCCAGTACATGTGATGCATTATGACCCATTCATTACAACTGGTGTTTTTTTTTTCACGACAGTGTCGAAGTGTAATTAAAAATGTGATGCATTTCTTTCTGTCAATTGTGATAGCGTATATTGGCTTCGGTTACCTGGGCTGCAGGTTGATTTTTAAGCGGATGTCTATAGCGAATAACGACGTCAAACAACGATAGACACTGTCCTCAGCTGTATGCTTACAGGCAATACACTTATTAAACTCCTCTCTGTCGAACACCAGCACCTCGTCAGTTGAACATATTTGCTTCCAAAAAGAATAAAGATATTACCTTACATCCTAGCTGTTTTCCAGCCAGCTTGTAGGTGAAGGGTAGAGTTTGAATGTGCCTGTCACTAGTTTCGAGTGGTATTGTGAAATGTTTTCCCAGCAGGATGGCACCAGTTGTATGGTGTCGCCAGTTTTTTAGCTGTATTGCAATTTTAGGACGTGCTTGTGTAGTCCTGTGCATATAGTTGTGTAATTAGTCCCGATCTTTATGATTAATTACCTAATTAGGACTGATATTGACGTCAGTTGCCCAACCGCATCTGGACAGTTTCCATGTGTTGGTGGAGCACTTGGGGTTTCAATCCAGAAGGACTCGGGTTCGAGTCCCGGAAAAGGCATCAACATTTTTAATCTGCCGCCTATTACACGCACCGTGAACTGCTTTTAAGTTCATGTTCGAGTGTGGCGGTATACATCGGAAATCTGAGGCAACCAACTGTGCATCGATCTTTTTGAAAGTGCGTTGAGAGATATATTCAGTTGGATTTAGTAACTTCTGAAGCAATTCGTGCTCAAAGACAAGTGTTTTTCCCACAAAAGCGCGCGAAGTGTCTATGGAACGGTTTCACAACTGTGTCGCTATCTTTTTGTTTTCGAATCCGTGTGGCGGTGGCGGTATTCCTTGGAATAAAACGTGTAATTGTTTAAATATCCTCATGTTATCTGCGTAGATTTCTCTCTCTCTTTCTCTTTCTCTCTCTCTCTCTCTCTCTCTCTCTCTCTCTCTCTCTCTCTCTCTCTTTGTGCACTGGTACATTTAGTTCCTGTGATATCTTCAAGTTATTTATGTGACAATATTCCACAACACATGATGTAATAACTCCTGAAGCAGTTTGTCTTCTACCATAAAGAGTATCTTTGTGCTGGGGATGGGAACGGTGGAGGCCACGGGTATTCCCAATGCGACAGCATGTGCTTAGCAGCTACCAAGGAGCCATGCCGTGAGCTGGTGCGGAGACTCTTGGGTCAGGTAGCCCAGTGTGTGGCCGCTCTTAAAGTGGGGCACGGAGACTCTGGGTTGAACGTCTTGTCTCTTGTGCTTTGGCTGGACTTTTATCGAATGGTCTATATTTATAGCACATTCATGTATCATTATGAGTTGCAAAGCATATCTTATACCATATTCGTCTTCACCAAATATCAATGCTGTCAACACATCCTCAGATGCTAATGCACTCCACTTTCTCCAGCACAGACATCTAGTCGATTGAACACAGTATCAATTATGTCCATCCTCCCAGTCCAGCAGCTAGACACAGACTGAGTCCTTTTCCCGCCATTTTTCCCCAAAGTGCCATCTTGGATTACATCACAGGAGGGGAGAGGGGAGGGACGACAGCGCCCTCTGGTGGTGGTACCGTGAACTAGGTCAGTTGGATACCAGAGGGTGAACACAATTGATGGAGCTACTGCCTGTGACAACTCAAATTGTTTGAATAAACAATGCATGCAAAATAAGACTTACATCTGTCCTCCCAGTCCAGCAGCTAGACTCAGATTATGGATGTATCCAAATTGACCTATGTTTCCGCCATTTCTAGGTTAGTGGTGGTAGTCCACTTGACCTATTTTCCCTCCATTTTTTCCTGCCAAAATTTTCCTGACATTTGTTTAGGTTAGGGGAGGTAGGCCAATTGATCTGTTTTCCCACAAAACTTTGAACTTCCCACAATGACATCATTGCGATGTAGCCGCACCTACAGCCGCCACATTGGATCCGCCATCTTAAATAAATTTGGCAACAACGCAGAGTGAGGCTGTGCTCCCTTTGTCCTACTATTGACAACGACCTATCACGTGACAGTGGGATACATTAAACTGCATGCATATGTCTACCAACCTCCTAGTGCACAACCATAACTGGTCCTGTCAAGTTCATGTAGAATAGCTTTCCTATGCAGTATGCAAATGACGGATATGTCATTTTGGTACTGGGTGCATTCAATAAATAAGCTGCTGCTACTGCTCGTGCGTATGCTGCACATTGCCCTCAAAGGCGCCATCCTGATAAGTATGTTTTTCCTCACCCGGAGCTTAGTCTTTGGGAAACCGGTTTTCTTCGCCCATATGTTGTGGACATAGGTCGTCTAACGACTAGACGTACTCCACAAACAGACGACACCATTCTTAAAACCATTCACCAATCATTTCGGCGAAGTACCGGTGATATTGTAAGGCAATTTCAGATATGTCAAAGGATACTTGTTAAAAGTGTCGCATGAATCAAGAGCTGCATCCATATCGTTACATGTAAATTCAGCATCAACAACCAGAAGATCGCATTCGATGTGCACAGTTTTGTGAATGGCTTTTGAATCAAGTGGAAGGAAATGATCATCTTATAAATAACGTGACATGGACTGACAAATCTAGCTTCACTCGTGAAGGTATTTTCAACCTCCACTATAGCCATTACTGGAAAAGACACAACAAACATGTTACCCATGAATGTGGCTTTCAGAAACGCTTTGGCAAAGACGAGAGGGCTGGAATTGTGGGAAGAGTGTGCGATATCCCCTGTTCGGTTGAATTTAGTCTACTCTAATTAGGATGTAATAATTGCTTTATTAATTGTGTGTGACAGTCGGATTGGTAAATTATGAGAGACACATGTGCGGTAGATGATCAGCAATGTGATTGCTGATCACTCTCTTTTGTCTGTAAGAGTTTACAATCTACCACACGAATTAGCTTCAATGAAAGTAAACAGATGTTAACAGCAAATGATTGTAGAGGAAACCTAGTAATTTTAATGTTAACTGCCTTTGAGGCGATGGTCGTACAGGATGTTAGTTCAACATTGAGCACTTATATTCGTAGGAATGCCGAATATTAATGTGCCTACATTCGCACATATGCGATTACTTTAAGTTGCGTGGAACATAAAAATCTACTTTTAATGAGTAACCTGATAAGCATTGAAAATACTTTTCTACTTTGGTGGTAAAATATTTGACGATAATGTTACAAAAATATTTCTAGCATTATATGAAAAAGTTTGTCACTTAGCAGTTCGTAATTAGAAATTACATTATGCGTCTCAGTTACTACCTGTACCTAACTTTTGTTAACACATGTCCAGTTTTCTGAAGAAAAAAAGCAGAAGTTTCACTTTACCGTGTGGTGTTTTCTTCCCAACAGTAACAGCGACACACACCAGCCATTACGAAATTTGGCTTGTCTATAATTGATAAACGAAATCTCAATGTAAGTCGGCGAACGATTTTGTATTCAAAGTCTCTTTAACAAATGCTGCTGAAATGTGAAGTGGCAGCTTTGTATTTGTGGCTGTGAATGCAACCTGATCTTCAGTTGTCTCTTGCAGCTTGCACAGCCACAAAAACTGGCTTTTTACTCCAAAATAAGTCAAAGCAAACCTCTTCTTCCGTAACACACGGCTTAGCTGCACTTTATATAACACAGTAGCATCATTCAGCCATCATCCGAGGCTAATTTTACCAGTGCTCGAATTTCACCACGCAAACACCAAACACATGCACTGTGCTCGCACTACTAATGAACTACCAAAAACTAAACTCCTACCGAACAGGCCATGAGGGCCCAACCGTACCGACCGGCCGCCGAGTCATCCTCAGACCATAGGCGTCATTGGATGCAGATATGGAGGGGCACGTGGTCAGCACACCGCTCTCCCGGCTGTATGTCAGTTTCCGAGACCGGAGCCGCTACTTCTCAATCAAGTAGCTCCTCAGTTTGCCTCACAAGGGCTGAGTGCACACCACTTGCCAACAGCGCTCGGCAGACCAGATGGTCACCCGTCACAATACAGCCCGGCAGCGCTTAACTTCGGTGATGTGACGGTAACCGGTGTTACCACTGCGGCAAGGCCGTTGGCCACACTACTAATGACTACGCAGATAATATTTGTTAGAAAGCTATATCTCCTTAGAAAAGGCGGGGTACTGGCGCTCAGATTAATATGTGGGAATTCCCTTAATAATTATTACGTATTTCTGAAGCCATGAGTGTTTATAATACACAATACATAATTTTACAATCTTTTTAACACTCTAAGCTTTTTAACAAAATAAATAGAATATAATATATTTTAGTATTTCTTAATGTGGTTTAGTAGGTTGTATGTCAGTTCTGCCACGAGGTGGCAGCACATTGCGGTGATTCGTAACCCATCCGTTTTTACAACCAGACTGTGTCATTGCAACAGCTAGGTGTTATGAGTGTCTACATTAGGCGTGTCTCATACAGCATCTCTTTCAATCCTAGTGGACCACTGCTTCAGCGGTGCAACTGTTACATTTGAAAGTTATGACGGATAAAGACGAACAGTCTACCTGATCGAAATTTAGTAATTCTATTAATAAAAATGCCGTTTAGTGTTGTAATGACACCTGTATTGTTACATGTGCTTTTGGGTCCCTATCCATTGGCGGACAAGTTGAATGCACCTCTGTAGCGTACGTTACTTTTGCAATACCTTGCCTGACGCCTTAGAAAACGTTCCACTTGGTGTTTGGTGGCAGCTATGGTTTCAGCATCAAGATGCACCGCCACACTTTGGAATGAACGTGCATATCTATTAAATGAAGCGTTTCCAGAGAAATGGATTGGTTGTGGAGGTTGATTGTTCTGGTCTCCATGTTTCCCGGACCTTAATCCACTGGTTTTATTTGTGGGGGCACTTGAAGGAAGAAGTTTCTACCACTCCACCCATGGATGTACACAACCTAATAGCTTGTGTGCATGCCGCTTCGACATTGGTGGATGCAGGTGTGTTGCGTAGGTGCGTAGGGTCCAGCAAAGTATTTTCCAGTGAGTGTCGAAGTTCAAATGATTCAAATGGCTCTGAGAACTATGTGACTTAACATCAGTCATCAGTCCCCTAGATCTTAGAACTACTTAAACCTAATGTTGTGTACATAGTTCTGCATAGTCAGTGCGTACACAACTTTCCCACTAGAGCGCGCCCCACTAAGCACAACAGCGCAGGCGCACCGCTCGTCCGTCTCCGCACTACGAAATGGCGCTGCCATAGAGACGGACCAAATTCTGCATCCGCCGATCCGCTTATTAATATGAACGTGTGAGGTATTATAACGAGTGTAAAGACCTCCGATTAGTCAGTCTCCATTTGTCTGCACCAATCTATACCAGTCTGCATTTGTCTGCACCAATCTGCACCAGTCTGCATTGGTCTGCACCAGTCTGTACCAGTCTGCACAAGTCTGTACCAGTCTGTACGAGTTCTACATTTGTCTGTACCAGTCTATAGTCAAGTTTCAGTCTGCGCCTAATAAGATTACCATATTCCTGTACATAGCCATGAAGATAAATGTATAGACACTTTTGTCAAGTATCAGAGATATATGTGAGAATAAGATTAACGTACCAGTACCAAAGGAACTTCAGACTGTCAATTGTAAATAGTATCCAGAACCAAGTTAAGTAATGTTTATGCTTGTTATTATTTTAATAAATGTGTGTGAAAATTAATTAAGTTCTGTTTAAAGTTGGTCACCATCAATCTGCTACTCTAAGCGTGCAAGTGGCATTTCTATCGTCTGACCTAACGGCAGAAGATAAACACGCCATGATAAGACCACTAGACATATTGCTGACACTCGCCTACTTCTTTAGAGCGACAAGTCAAATAATCTGATGGTGTGTGTACTGAAGGTCTTACAGTATGCACACCATACCTAACTAACCTAAGGACATCTCACAACACCCAGTCATTACGAGGCAGAGAAAATCCCTGACCCCGCCGGGAATCGAACCCGGGAACACGGGCGCCGGAAGCGAGAACGCTAACGCGTGACCACGAGCTGCAGACTTGGAAATACACATTGGTCGCTTGGAACATCTTCTCTAAAGTCAACGTTGCCCGTTCATGTAAGTACTGGCTCTGAAAAGATAAGCCTGGATGTCAAACGTACAGAATGGAACTATTGTGCACAGCATAATGTGCAGTCTAGTGTAGCCTAACTATTGAGTTTCTTGTAGCTCACTGGATACAGACGATATTACTACATCTACTGTTGTTTCCTATTGCCTTCATTTGTGTCAGGGACGAAACAAAGTGGGCGTTTACATTCGTAAAAATTTCATGTTATGTCTTAATTTTTGAATAAAGGTAACAATAACAGAAGGAAATGCACAAGATACTGCATTGTGGAGTTGTAAATTTTCATACAATTTGATAGTTGAGCCGAAAAAAGTGTTCGGCGCGAACGCAACCCTAACACTGGTGAGTCTGCATATCCATTATCCATTCCCCTCGGCGCTGCCTCGTGTCACTGACCTAATGGGACGGCTCTGGCACAGTGCACAGTTCATGCTACCTGTTCTTGGCCATGCTGTACGTTATTACAGCGTCGTCAGAGCCTTAGTTTTAAATCGCATTGCTATTAAATCTACAGGCGGGAGTAGGTTTTACTAGATGCACTTCTGTCTTGAACTGGGATTAGGAACACACTATCCATACATACATATATATATATATGTTCGAATTCCATATTTAAAAGTTGGTTGATTGCCTGCTAGTGTTATTCTCACCACTCAGTTACCCCCAGAGTCGAAACAAGTGTGGCTGTGGTCAATATGTGCAAATTATTTTATTTCATAGAGTGGCCATTAGAGAACTGAACTACCTCAACTTTTTTGGCCCCAAGTGAGAGAGCGTATATTTGGTATTTAATGCACTCCGTCTTCAGGCCACAGGTGGCCCATCGGGACCATCCGACCGCCGTATCATCCTCAGCTGAGGATGCGGATAGGAGGGGCGTGTGGTCAGCACATCGCTCTCCCGGTCGTTGTGATGGTTTTCTTTGACCGGAGCTGCTACTAGACGATCGAGTAGCTCATCAGTTGGCATCACGGGGCTGGGTGCACCCCGAAAAATGGCAACAGCGCAAGGTGGCCAGGACGGTCACCCATCGAAGTGCCGGCCATGCCCGACAGCGCTTAACTTCGGCGATCTGATAGTAACCAGTGTAGCCACTGGGGAAACGCCGTTGCCCTCATAGTTAGTATTTGGTTCATTGTTATTATACAGATTACATTGTTTGTCCTATATGTTATTAACGAAGTAGACAAGGAATTATAAAAATTTCAAACATTCTCGCTTGTACCTCGCTCTTAGTGCTTACCAGCAGAGATGCCAGTTTGGCTAATGGTGGGTTTGTTGCTCCTGAATACGGTGAAAAGTGCATCTACATGTTCGTAATTATTTCCCTGAATTTCTCATACAGCGTAACTATGTGACGTATAGAAGTTTTACTACCCCCAAATACTGTATTACGGTACTCTTGTCATATTGAATACTAGAGACGTTACGTTGATATTTAACCGATGCTAGCCTAACTGCAGAGGAGATGTTGGGAAGATGACACAGTCAATACAAATATGAATTTTTTTACCAGTGAATTGTCTGTAAAAGGAGGTATGGGAAAGTATCGCTTGAGTTTAATTATCTGTGCAGAATTATAAAATTATACACTGTAGTTACCAGTCATGGCACTCAATGTAACGTGTTCCGATGCTACGGTTGATGTTCACGTTGCTTGAGATAAGGAAACCTGTGCGTGATTTGTATGGGTAAGACACACCTATCATTGAGCAAAATCGAAGATATATAGCATTAAACGCGAATTACGGACTGAGATCTTATGAAATATTAAGGAAGTGCCCCAAAGAAGTGTGATACGACTGCTGTTGTTCTTTATATACGTAAATGATTTGGTGGACAGTCTCTAAATGTGGAAGATGTAAGTTGGTGCGGATGAGTAAGAAGAACAAACCTGTAATGTTCGGGTACAGTATTACTAGCGTCCTGAGAACTGTGGGAGGGAAGGCAGATGGTCGACTTCAGCTTACTGGGAGACTTTTAGGAAAGAGTGGTTCGTCTGTAAAGGAGACAGCATATAGGACGCTGATGCGACCTGTTCTTGAGTACTGCTCAGGTGTTTGGGATCCGTGCCAGGTCAGACTGAAGGAAGACATCGAAGCAATTCAGAGGCGGACTGCTAGATTTGTTACCGGTAGGGTGTGAACAAAACGTAAGTGGCCGGCCGAGGTGGCCGAGCGGTTCTAGGCGCTACAGTCTGGAACCACGTGACTACTACGGTCGCAGGTTCGAATCCTGCCTCGGGCATGGATGTGTGTGATGTCCTTAGGTTAATTAGGTTTAAGTAGTTCTAAGTTCTAGGGGACTGATGCCCACAGCAGTTAAGTCCCATAGTGCTCAGGGCCATTTGAATCAAAACGTAAGTGTTACGGAAATGCTTCGGGAACTCAAATGGGAAGCCCTATTGAGGAAATTTAGAGAACCGGCTTTTGAAGCTAACTGCCAAACGATTCTGCTGCCACCAACATACACTGCGGGTAAGTATCACGAAGATGAGATACGAGAAATTAGGGCTGATACGTAGGCATATAGATAGCGGTTTCCCCTCGCTCTGTTTACGAGTGAAATGAAATGGGAAATGACTAGTATTAGTTGAAAACAGTCTTGATTGCAGCCAAGACTGTTTTCAACTAATACTATTAAGCATTGGTTTGCTGATTCATGCCACAGATGGATTGGAAGAATTTGGCCAGTGGTGGTTACGCAGTGTACAGTGGATTGCGGAGACCGCTAAGCCAAATAGTCAGACAACCAAAATACCCCCAAATTAAGAAAACAGTTCGTTAGAAATAAAGTGGACGATACTATAGTTCAATTAATGATGTTTTTGCTATACGTTTTTACATTTTTTTCGATAATTCTGGGTTCAGCCGCAGTGAGACTATACAGCATGTTTTTCTCCGAATATTTGAACACACTTCTGTAAATTTCCCATGGATGTTTTAATATTTAACCATTCCAAGTATGCCAGTACTCTCATTTTCTCCCACTTAATGCTGCAACTTTAGGTTTCCAGTTTCCGCTATTAACCATAGCGTAGTTCATGATCTCACATCCTGTTTGTAGCAATGTTCTGCTGTGTATCACGACAATTTAGTTCTAGCCACAATTTTAACTCTAAGTTTTCATTAAAACACATTTTAGTTTTTAACGTGCGCTGTAATAATTTATAATCAATTTCGAGGCAGTCTGTAATTGCCCATGACGGCCAGCAACCGTCAGTTCTTCTTGCTGGTAATTCTAAGTGTGGTGAAAACCTAAAATAGTGGTTGTGTAATTCTTCTTAGATTGTGAAAACAAGAGTAGGAACGCTTTAGTCACTTTCCCACTCCTAGTGTAGGTAAGGACAAATATGTAGTGGTCGAAAATTTTATTACCGTTTTATGAGAGGCATAGTTTTAGGAAAGCACGCTGAATAAAATTTTCGGACTTATGATACGCTACTCCAGTTACAAATAACGTGAGTGAAACCTGTGGTTCTCCTCAGCATTTACAAGAATACCTAGTACGTCATAAACAAATGATGGGCCAAAAGATTATGACCACTGCCCACAGTGAAATTTAATATTGCAGATGGCATTGGGCGCGCGTGATGCTGTAAGAAAAGAATGTGAGCGGAGCAGAGACTAATTGGGACTCATTCTAGCGACGATATGAGTCTCAAATGGAGAAATCTACTGGGATAAGAGACTTTAACAAGGGGAAGACTGTTGTGACCCGAGTTTACTGTTATGCTCCTCGAACGACTGTAGCTCGATTCTAAACTTGCGACAGGGACTCTTATATACTGGAAGTGCCGGCCGGAGTGGCCAAGCGGTTCTAGGCGCTACAGTCTGGAACCGCGCAACCGCAACGGTCGCAGACTCGAATCCTGCCTTGGGCATGGATGTGTGTGATGTCCTTAGGTTAGTTAGGTGTAAGTAGTTCTAAGTTCTAGGGGACTCATGACCTCAGAAGTTAAGTCCCATAGTGCTCAGAGCCATTTGAACCATTTTTTGAAAAAATCAGCGCTTGTAATGAACAGTCATAATGCAACACATGTACTGGGGAAAATCTTCATCCCAAAAGACTGCAGATGAGGCAGTAGTTGAATGTGCATTCTCCTCAACAGGTGCCCACAAACTGGAAGTTGTCATCGCGCATGAAGGGACGCGAATAGTCCACAGTAATGTTCACGTAGTCCACAGCTGTCATGTTGCTGTCGAGTAATACAACAGGTCCCATGGAATCTCATTTGAATGGCTCTCACAGCATAATACTGTCCGGCCTGCGTCCTTGGAGTGGAGCATGTTTCGAGCAGCTACATGACTGCGTATCTGGACACAACCATCGACTTGGTGTAACAAGAAACTTTTTATCATTCGACCAGATCACCTTTTTTCATTGATCTACAGTTTAATCTCTATTGTTCTATTTCCACTGTAACCGTAACTGAAGATGTCGTTGGATCGACTTGGGAACATGTTGGATCGCCTGCTGCGGAGCTGAACGGTGTGCTCCAAAACACTTGTGCTTGCACCAGCATTGTCCTTTGTCGTCAGGTCTGCCAAATATTGCCACGTATCATCCTTTACAGGCCGAGCACGCCTCTGACCTCCGAGTTGTGTGATGTGGCATGGACTTCCAACACCTTGTTACCTATCGTGGTTTCACCGCCCTTCAGCTATTTTCCATAAATGTTCAAGAACGTAGTCCGCGAATAACCGATTAGCTTCACTGTTTCCGAAATGCCCGTTCCCAGGCGCTGGGACATACACTGAGGTGGAAAAATCAAGGGATGCTTCCTAACGTAGTGTCGGATCTGCTTTTTCCCGGCGTAGTGCAGCAACCCGACGTGACATGTACTCAATAAGTCGTTCGATGTCCTTTGCAGAAATACTGCGTCATGCTGCGTCTATAGCTGCTCATGATTGCGAAAGTGTTGCCGGTGCAGGTTTTTGTGTACGAACTGATCTCTCGGTTATGTCCCTTAAATGTTCGATGGGATTCACGTCGGGCGTTCTGGGTGGCCAAATCATCGGCTCGAATCGTCAAGAATGTTCGTCATACCAATCGCGAACAACTGAGGCCTAGTGACGTGACACACTGTGATCCATAAAAATTCCATCGTTGTTTGGGAACATGTGATCCATGAATGGATGCAGATGGTCTCCATGTAGCCGAATATAACTATTTCCAGTCAATTATCGGTTCAGTTGGACCAGAGGATCTAGCCCATTCCATGTAAACGCAGCCCTCACCATTATGAAGCCACCACCAGCTTGCACAGTGCCTTGTTCAGAACTTGGGTCCACGGTTTCGCGGGGTCTGCTCCACGCTCGAGCCCTACCGTCAGCTCTTACCAACTTAAATCGGGACTCATCTGGTCAGAGCAAGGTTTTCCAGTTGCCTGGGTTGCAACTGACACGGACACGAGCCCAGTAGATGCGCCGGAGGCGATGCATAGCTGTTAGCAAAGGCATTCGTGTCGTTCGTCTGCAGTCGTAGCCCGTTAACGCCACATTTCACCTCACTGTCCTAACAGATACGTTCTTCACACGTCAGATATTGATTTCTGAGATGGTTTCACGTAGTGTTGCTTGTCTGTTAGCACTGACAACTATACGCAAACTCTGCTGCTCTCGGTAGTTAAGTGAAGGGCGTCGGCCACAGCGTTGTGTATGGTGAGATGTAATGCCTGAAATGTGATATTCTCGGCAAACTCTTGACGCTGTGGATCTCGAAATATTGACTCCTCTAACGATTTCCTAAATGGAATGTCCCATGCGTCTAGCTCTGTTAATTCTCGTCGTGTGGCCACGACCGCGTCGGGCACCTTTACATATGAATCACCTGAGTGCAAATGACGGCTTCGCCAATGCACTGCCCTTTTATACGCTGTGAACGCGATGCTACCGCCATCTGTGTATGTGCATAACGCTGTCACATGACTTTTGTCACCGCAGTGTAATCTCATCTTTGTCAAAGTTACTTACGTAAGTGGATTTGCTGCCCGCGTCGTCACCAGATGATTCCTAATTCGCCTCTGCTCCGCTTTTACAGGGTGTCACAGAACGAAGTTTTAAAAATTTTGGAGATTGTAGAGGATGTAATTCGGAACATATTTCAATAAATAACCTACAGCCGGAAATGTGAAACAAAGTTTCGAAAGCACTATGCACTTTCTACGTATTCGGTAGGTTAAATGTCACAATACTGTGATACTGATAAATTTTATTGACAAAAAGGTAGAGTACAATGAAATACTGCAAATCGAATCTGTGACTTTACTACTGCAGACTAAATGTCCAATTTGACTACCACCAACATCATTACATAAACTGCAACGACGAACCTCGTTTTATGCGATACTGCAGTGCCTGCGTTGTGCAGAAGCACGATGTAATATTCCTTGACATGGATGCATGCCCGATGGAACGGCAGTGTGGCGACTACAGCCGTTATGAAATATATGACGTATTCGCAGTTGGGAATATGGACAACATGAGCTGTGTAATGGAATGACGACGATGAAAATTTGTGCCAGACCAGAACTCGAACCCGAATTCCCAGCTTATCGCGAGCGGTCGTCTTACTATTAGGCTACCCGAGTACTCTTCACGGCCAGATCCAAACTTCCAAGCAATATTGCATCGTATTTCTGAACAATAAAGGGACTGTAATATCGTATTTATACCGACACCGGGCAAGTGACTTAAGTAAAGTATCTCCCCTGCACATGAATATACATAACGGATATACGAGTGCAGGCTGTTGACACATGGTCGACGACATATGGAAATTCAGGTCTGGCCATGAAGTCTGCTGCGTTAGTAAGCCGACCACTCGCGATAAGAGGGAAATCGGGGTAGGAGTCCCGGTGCGCCACAAATTTTCATTGTCTGCATTCCATTACACAGCTGACAGTCATCCATAATTGCAACTGCGAGTACATTTCGCGAACCGTGTTTTGTCTGACTCTGTATAAGATTCCACGCTCCCTCTGGTTGTATCAAAGGCTGTAAAGATGCGTTCAGTAAGGGCAGGTACTATTCCTGCTGATGTGGAGCACACAATGGACTTTCCATAAGCCCAGAGAAAAAAATCAAACGGGGTGAGATCAGCAGAGCGCGTAGGCAAGGGGCACTCCCTTCCAATCACTCTGCCTGGAGTTGTCTGTGAGGCATGCACTAGTCCGACGATCAAAGTGTGCTGGAGCACCGTCGCCTGACACCACAATATAGTGCGCAGTTGCAAGGGAACGTCCTCCAGAAATTCAGGCCAGACATTGTCCAGAACGTTCAGTTATCATGCACTATCCCAAAAATCTGGTCAGATGTGTGGTCCATTAAAGATATCTCTAAGAATTCCAGCCCGAATGTTCACTGATAACCTCAGTTGCTAACTTCTCGTATGGGTATTGCTTGGAAAGTGCTTAGTGCTGTGTTGTTGTTGTTGTCTTCAGTCCTGAGACTGGTTTGATTAGTGCTATACAAAACGTATTTCACATTTCCGGCCATAGGTTCCTTACTGGAAACTGTTCTGAAATGCATTCTCTAGAATCCCCCCAAACTTTTAAAACTTCTTTCTGTAACGCTCTGTATACTTTCTTTGCCACGTTACGTGCCTGCAGTCCTCCAGGCAGTACTCACTGTCGAGGTGGAAAGTGACTCATTCGCATATGGCCAGGAGACAACCAATTTCAATCAAATAAGTAACTGTAACGATAAACTAACGACTTTAAAAGTTCGTGTTTCGGTTAAATATTCCCATTTTGCCATGGAGATATCAGGGGCCATCAAAAACCTGCCGTTTGAGGGCGTTTATGCAGCGTATATGTAACGTAACGCGACCCCGATACGGGTATGTAAGCACCGACATGCAGACAAAGGATTAGTATGGCATTCGTCTCATTCTGACGTGCGTGCGATAATTGTAGAATCGCGAACTATGGCGACGTTATTACCAAATGGGTGCAAACAGAACAAACGTTCTGTTATTCTATTCTTGACTGCCGAAGGACAAACACCGATAGATCTCAATCGGAGAATGAAGAATATGAGCATGTCTGTCGAAAACCAGCAGCACCAAGAGGTGCTACTGCTTCACGACAACTCACGTCCACATATCGCAAATGTCGTAGTGCAGCAGTCACGTCAAATCAAGTTGGAGACACAACAGAGTCCGCCCTGTAGTCCTGGCCTCTCCTCAAGCGATTATCACGCCTTCGGTCCCTTAAAAAAAGTGATTTATAGTCGGACGAGGACGTGCAGCAAGCAGTTACGGACTTCTTCGCGCCGCAGGACACAGTCTTTTACCAACAGTTATCTTCAGCCTGGTGTGTCGGTGGGACGATTGCCTTAACGCTCACAGCTATTATGCCTAATCGGCATATCGGTTCTGGACTGTACGACGTTCGAACGGAAACTTTTTGATCACCCCTTATAGTTGTCTCTAAATTATTTCATATTATTGATATGTATCGCCACGAGAAACCACATTCCAAGTAATGCTCCCTTTCTCCCGTACTTTATAGTGATTTATAGAGTAATTAATAGGTGTGATAATATGAAGCGCCTACTTGAAATGCTGTCTATAGACAAAGATGCAGCGTCTCATTTGGAACAGTTTGGCCTTGAAAATTGTACAAACTTGAGTGCATGTAGGGCAACGTTTTGAAGACATAATATATTCCCTTGATCGGTGTTGCTGAGATTAAAAACATTTATGTGTAAATATATTGCAATTGCTTCAACACAGACTTAAGCGATGGGAGTGCATGTGGAATAACTGTAGGAAGAGTTACGTCGTAGTGTCATCTGAAAAAATGGTGGCCGGCCGCGGTGGTCTCGCGGTTAAGGCGCTCAGTCCGGAACCGCGCGACTGCTACGGTCGCAGGTTCGAATCCTGCCTCGGGCATGGATGTGTGTGATGTCCTTAGGTTAGTTAGGTTTAAGTAGTTCTAAGTTCTAGGGGACTGATGACCACAGATGTTAAGTCCCATAGTGCTCAGAGCCATATGAACCATTTGAAAAAATGGTTGGCGTTTCGGACACAAGTTAAACAGCCGAGCACAAAGTAACAGCTACGTTCTCATCCACTTTTTCTTAACTGATTGCAACAACACATAGGTGCAATGAGTAGAGGGTGTATGACAGTTGGGGACAAGCCGATGATTAGTCTGTTCCTTTTTTTTAGATGATGATTTATGAGCCAAGAACATGACGCCATCAATTCGCTGCTCTTGGTCGTTCCCCCACCACCACCGGAGCCTCACTGCTCCTTAGCGTCGTCCCAAGATTGACATTCTTAACGTGAACATGTTCGAGCAACACTGTCACCACCCCGAGATTTATTCATTCAATTTCCAGCACGATGATGCACCCCAATGCTATTTACCGATATCTTTAAAAAGAATACAGTTACGCAACTTAACACCTCAATACACTAAAGAATACGCTCTTGCATCTAACAGCGCAGTTCATAACCTGCAATCACACTGTGCTCGGGCGTTGGTCGGCGTATGAGCAGGCGATGTAGGCTCGCCGCGGCGAACGCGGCCGCAGCTGGCAGCTTAAATAGCGACGGACCGGCAGCGGTTGTCTGCGCGCCGCGGCTCCACCACGCCGAGATCAGCACTCGGCCCCCGATGTAAGAATTCAAAGAGTGTACAGACGTGCATCTTGTTTAGCGCAATCGCTAAGATACTCGCAAGTACAGAAAATAGTAAAATAGCGTATTACAAAAAAAAAAAAAAATTATTTTTCATTCGATACCTTTTTTACAACCTTCATATCGCAGTTTAATAGGAGGTGGACCACCAACCTCGCAGTCTCTATGCAACTGAAAATGCTTGTCACAATAGCTGCACTTGGGAATAAACTCGTCACTCTGAAACACTTGCGGTAGCTTATGAAATTTGTGTATAATGTTACATAAAGCAGGCATCAGTTCTTTAGGAAATGGGTAGTAATCCTGTCGATTCAATTTATAGCACTCGTCCATAAGTTTCTTATAAATTTCACGAATCACCTTATATACCCTTTAATGTAGTATGCGTCAGCACTGTCCGTCTTGTCGATTCCATAGTTTTTTAGTTGCAACATCGTCACGTGTTCCAGTATAATTTGTTCAGAAATATTTAGAATGTCCAGACTTAGCAGGTTCCCCGAAAACACCAGTGTCGTACAATCGTCATTCTCCATTAACATCATCTTTATGTTTGACTACACTGTGTTACTATGGTGCTAAGAACGTGCAGTATATACTCATCACCTGTGTGTAAATTAACGACTAAAACCATTACTATCTTCTTACCGCATTTAGCGCCTAGTAGGATGACTTTATTCATCGCATGTCATGCGACGAACTGGCTATGGCACTCTCTGCGTGGTTCATTTTATATGCCTGAAACCAAAGATGATACACATAGAGTTTGCCGATTTTTTAATGTTTCATACACTGCCACGAATATTACATGTATCAACGGTGGTTTAAAATCGCTCTGTACCAGCCTAGTAACAACTCTTAGAGGGAGAAGATGTCGAACTGTGAGTCTCAGCTAATCTCCTAGATGCAAGGCGACAAGTATTAGTCGTGGCAGAGTTAGTAAAAAAAAAAAAAAGAATGTTACCATGCATGTATGAATCTGAGGTACATTTCTTCGTCTTCCCACAGGTAAGGCGAAACCATTAAATCTTAGGATTATGTGTATAATGTCACCTATATTTTAAACATCAACGTCAGCAAACTGTAGTGTAGGAATGGTCTCATATAGTGAGTTTTACCCAGCGCTGGTTTTAGGAAATACTCGATGTAGTGATACCAAAGTCATAATATCCCTAGATGGGTGGATTCACCTACGTGAAACTTCGATGCAAATTACCACCATCTTCAATAGTATTTGCCAAACTCCCTCAGTGATACTAGGCCACCATACCGTTGCCTCAGGGGCTTCCCAGACACAATTAAAATTTATAACGTAAAGGAGTGCACGCATCTTCAGGAGTAGACATTTACGAATTTAACGTATCCCGAGTTGGCGCGCCAAACTCCCAAACCGTAGGAAGAAATCATCGCCCAACTGTATGACGCATGCTGTGCATGCGTGCGAATATATATGAATCACCCATACCTGTTATGCGCACTGAACTACGGTCGTATCTGAGAATGTATATTTACGCTCTCATTTACAAGAATTTATAAATGAATGAAAGTGTAAGAGCAATATGCGTTTTCTTTCTCTCTGTAAAATCCTCTGCATGGTAATGTGAACCTGTTGTCATAGCCATGGACAAAACAATCTCATCACATGGAGTTCGGAGTAAACGACTGGTCCTGCAATGATGCCGACAAGAAGAAAAAGAAATGGGTCACTCCTTCCCAATTTCATGCGTGCCTTAACCATCGCCGGCCAGGGTGGCCGAGCGGTTCTAGGCGCTACAGTCTGGAACCGCACGACCGCTACGGTCGCAGGTTCGAATCCTACCTCGGGCATGGATGTGTGTGACGTCCTTAGGTTAGTTAGGTTTAAGTAGTCCTAACTTCTAGGTGACTGATGACCTTAGAAGTTAAGCCCCATAGTGCTCAGAGCCATTTGAGCCATTTTTTAACCATCGGTTCTTCAGGCTGCTGAAAAACTAATTTGCTACTATCACCTCTAATCCACCCTGAGAAAATCCAGTTCGAACATGCGTATATATTTTCAAAAACATTATTTCAGCCCAAGTATCAGTTATTGCAAGAGATACTGCACGACATCGAGGGAATAAGTACCACGTGTTCAGTGAAAGCAGCGACGTTCCCCCATCTGAAAAAGTCACACGAAACATCGTTTTCATATTTGAAGACGTTGCAGTGGAGAACTAGGACGAGATCCGAACCTATTTATGCTTTGGCCGCTATATGAAAGTCTTTTATTTGAGCCAGACATACTCGAGGACCTCAAAGCAACTGATTCGGGATAAAGTGAACCTTATTATCACTTTCAAATAGGACAATCTAAATTTATAGCAAATTTACCAAGCTCATGTAGCAACCATATGTCTTTCAATGAATTCTTTACCGTATGCGGTGATTGCTGGAATGACTCGCAGTATGGTTTTCTGGTTATCGATAAAACGAGGCAGTTGCATGAAGGCCGGTATAGACGAAATTTCCAGGATGTCCTGTTTTAACAGAGTGTCAGTCCATAACTGCGTCAGTATATTGTTTGCTTTGGACCGGTTCTCACGGATGTCATCCACTCATTAAGAGGGTGTGGTGCGCAGACCGAACATCCATCTATACGTAGACACAAAAATTGAAAGTCTTAAGAGCTCCATTGATAAAAGTCACCGAAACTCTTGAATATCATACTGTGGAAATGCACGTGTTGGGGATGCCTCAAAGCGGTAACTGCAAAGGCCAATGAAGTATGAGCGACTTTAGGAGATATGAAAATAAACCCTCTTGTAAATATCGAGGAAAGAAATGCACTAGAAGAAATCAGCAGAAACATTGTGAGGTTAATCAATATAGTAAACGCAAAGATTAACAAGACTGAATGAGATTACACAAACTAAATGGAAACCGTATGCATTAACCTATTTACGTAAGTTATATACTATCTCGAAGTCAGTTGAGTACGCATCAGTATGTCGACAAAACGCAGAGTCATTGAAGCACGTAAAGATATGCGCTATAAATTACGATTGCTGAAATTAGGACAGCTGGAGCGACATAATTCTGTTTCAGAGACATTTACGCGAGTAACCTAAAGTCTAAAAAGGCTCTCACACACGAAGGATGGTGACAGAAGAAAGGGTGTAGAAGAAGAGGAGGAATAACACGGATATACTGTTACCGATTACATTAACCATCAGAGCGCCAGCAAAATACACTCCTGGAAATTGAAATAAGAACACCGTGAATTCATTGTCCCAGGAAGGGGAAACTTTATTGACACATTCCTGGGGTCAGATACATCACATGATCACACTGACAGAACCACAGGCACATAGACACAGGCAACAGAGCATCCACAAAGTCGGCACTAGTACAGTGTATATCCACCTTTCGCAGCAATGCAGGCTGCTATTCTCCCATGGAGACGATCGTAGAGATGCTGGATGTAGTCCTGTGGAACGGCTTGCCATGCCATTTCCACCTGGCGCCTCAGTTGGACCAGCGTTCGTGCTGGACGTGCAGACCGCGTGAGACGACGCTTCATCCAGTCCCAAACATGCTCAATGGGGGACAGATCCGGAGATCTTGCTGGCCAGGGTAGTTGACTTACACCTTCTAGAGCACGTTGGGTGGCACGGGATACATGCGGACGTGCATTGTCCTGTTGGAACAGCAAGTTCCCTTGCCGGTCTAGGAATGGTAGAACGATGGGTTCGATGACGGTTTGGATGTACCGTGCACTATTCAGTGTCCCCTCGACGATCACCAGTGGTGTACGGCCAGTGTAGGAGATCGCTCCCCACACCATGATGCCGGGTGTTGGCCCTGTGTGCCTCGGTCGTATGCAGTCCTGATTGTGGCGCTCACCTGCACGGCGCCAAACACGCATACGACCATCATTGGCACCAAGGCAGAAGCGACTCTCATCGCTGAAGACGACACGTCTCCATTCGTCCCTCCATTCACGCCTGTCGCGACACCACTGGAGGCGGGTTGCACGATGTTGGGGCGTGAGCGGAAGACGGCCTAACGGTGTGCGGGACCGTAGCCCAGCTTCATGGAGACGGTTGCGAATGGTCCTCGCCGATACCCCAGGAGCAACAGTGTCCCTAATTTGCTGGGAAGTGGCGGTGCGGTCCCCTACGGCACTGCGTAGGATCCTACGGTCTTGGCGTGCATCCGTGCGTCGCTGCGGTCCGGTCCCAGGTCGACGGGCACGTGCACCTTCCGCCGACCACTGGCGACAACATCGATGTACTGTGGAGACCTCACGCCCCACGTGTTGAGCAATTCGGCGGTACGTCCACCCGGCCTCCCGCATGCCCACTATACGCCCTCGCTCAAAGTCCGTCAACTGCACATACGGTTCACGTCCACGCTGTCGCGGCATGCTACCAGTGTTAAAGACTGCGATGGAGCTCCGTATGCCACGGCAAACTGGCTGACACTGACGGCGGCGGTGCACAAATGCTGCGCAGCTAGCGCCATTCGACGGCCAACACCGCGGTTCCCGGTGTGTCCGCTGTGCCGTGCGTGTGATCATTGCTTGTACAGCCCTCTCGCAGTGTCCGGAGCAAGTATGGTGGGTCTGACACACCGGTGTCAATGTGTTCTTTTTTCCATTTCCAGGAGTGTAGATTAGACATACGGGATCACCAGGGATAAACCATATATGTTGGGAAAGCAACTTATACGCTTAAACGGGTGTTTAATACACATTGGAGAGAAAGAGTTTGAGTGAACGTTTGGTTTAGTGGTTATAGATGTTGGTGTAGTGGTTAGCAAAAACGTGGAATTCTAGCACGTATCTCTTCCAAGAGATGCGATCGTATGCTGAAATATTACTGACGTACACAGGTTACACAACACAATAGATGGACGAATAAAAAGGCCGACCTGTAAGAAATACGTGAATATTATTGGACCTGCATTAGGAACTGTACAAGGTGCGCGTAAAAGTATAGACATCGAGCATAAGAGGATGAGCAAGTGACCTGTGGAATGCATACACTAAGACGACCCTAACGAAATCATATAACGATTACAGCTTCTCACAGCATCGTCGGCCGCGTGGAGTACAGTGCACACGAATGAAATTATATCAGTCATCTCCAAACTAACAGAAAGACGCAATATTGAATAATTATGGAGACGGTTGTCTGAGAGCGCCATAGCCCAGTTTAAATGTAGATGTGTTATTAGAAGTGGTCTGAATGATTTATAGCAGGCAGACCTCATGCATATGAGACAATATTCAGGGGTAAATAAAGGTTTCAAGTATATTTTAATGGTGATAGATGTTTTTGTTGTGGTTCTCAGTCCAGAGACTGGTTTGATGCAGCTCTCATTGCTTCTTTATCCTGTGCAAGCCTCTTCTTCTCCGAATAATTACTGCAACCTACATCCCTCTGAATCTGCTTAGTGTATTCATCTCTTCGTCTCCCTCTACGATTTTTACCCTCCACGATTCCCTCCAATACTAAATTGGTGATCCCTTGATGCCTCAGAAGGTGTCCTACCAACCGATGCCTCCTTCTAGTCAAGTTGTGCCACAAATTCCTCTTCTCCCCAATTCTATTCAGTACCTACCCATTAGTTACGTGATTTACCCATCTAATCTCCAGCATTCTTCTGCAGCACCATATTTCGAAAACTTCTGTTCTCATCCTGTCTAAACTACTCATCCTCCACGTTTCACTTCCATACATGGCTACGCTCCATACAAATACTTTCAGAAAAGACTTCCTGACACTTAAATCTATACTCGATGTTAACAAATTTCTCTTCTTCAGAAATTCTTTTCTTGCCATACCAGTCTACATTTTATATTCTCCCTCCTTTGACCATCATCACGTATTTTGCTTCCCAAATAGCAAAACTCATTTACTACGTTAAATGTCTCATTTCCCAATCTAATTCCCTCAGCATCACTTGATTTAATTCGACTACATTCCATTATCCTCGTTTTGCTTTTGTTGATGTTCATCTTATATCCTCCTTTCAAGACACTGTCCATTCCGTTCAACTGCTCTTTCATTTGCTGTCTCTGATAGAATGACAATGTCATTGGCAAATTTCAAGTTTTTATTTCGTCTCCATGGATTTTGATTCCTACTCCAGATTTTTTTTGTCTCCTTTAATGCTTGCTCAGTATGTAGATTGAATAACATCGGAGATAGGCTACAACCCTGTCACAATCCCTTCCCAACCACTGCTTCTCTTTCATGCCCCTCGACTCTTATAACTGCCATCTGGTTTCTGTACAAATTGAATATAGCCTTTCGCTCCCTGTATTTTACCCCTGCCACGTTCAGATTTTGAATGAGAGTATTCCAGTCAACATTGTCAAAAGCTTTCTCAATGTCTACAAATGCTAGAAACGTAGGTTTGCCTTTCCTTAATCTTTCTTCTAAGATAAGTCGTAACTGACCGTCAGTATTGCCTCACGTATTCCAACATTTCTACGGAATCCAAACTGATCTTCCCCGAGGTCGGCTTCTACCAGTTTTTCCATTCGTCTGTAATGAATTCGTGCCCGTATTTTGCAGCCGTGACTTATTAAACTGATAGTACGGTAATTTTCACACCTGTCAGCACTTGCTTTCTTTGGGATTGGAATTCTTGTATTCTTCTTGAAGTCTGAGGATATTTCGCCTGTCTCATACATGTTGCTCACCAGATGGAAGAGTTTTGTCATGGCTGGCTCTCCCAAGGCTATCATTAGTTCTAATGGAATGTTGTCTACTGCCAGGGCCTTGTTTCGATTTAAGTGTTTCAATGCTCTGTCAAATTCTTCGCGCAGTATCATATCTACCATTTCATCTTCATCTACGTCCTCTTCCATTCCCATAATTTTGTCCTCAAGTACATCGACCTTCTATAGACCCTCTATATACTCCTTCCACCTTTCTGCTTTCCCTTCTTTGCTTAGGACTGGTTTTCCATCTGAGCAGAATGATCTCATTGATAGTCTAGCTTACGCCAAAGGTAGTGAAAAAGTGCCTCCAAAGATCTCTTTTAATTTTCCTGTAGGCAGTATCTGTCTTACCCCTAGTGATACATGCTTCAACATCCTTACATTTGTCCTCTAGCCATCCCTGCTTAGGCATTTTGCACTTCCTGCCGATCTCATTTTTGAGACGTTTGTATTCTTTTGGCCTGCTTCATTTACTGCATTTTTATATTTTACTTTCCATCAACTAAATTCAATATCTCTTCAGTTACCCATGTTTTCTACCAGCCCTCTCTTTTTACCTACTTGATCCGATGCTGCCTACACTATTTCATCTCTCAAAGCTACCCATCATTCTTCTTCTACTGTTTCTATTTCCCCTGTTCTTATCAATCGTTCCCTAATGCTCTCTCTGAAACTATCTGCTGCCTCTGATTCTTTCAGCGTAGCCAGGTCCCATCTCCTTAAATTCCTACCTTCTTACACTTTCTTCAGTTTTTGTCTACTGTTCATAACTAATAAATTACGGTCAGAGTCCACATCTGCCCCTGGAAATGTCTTACAATTTAAAAGCTGTTTCCTAAATCTCTGTCTTACCATTATGTAATCTACCTGAAACCTTCCAGTCTCTCCAGGCCTCTTCCATGCATACAACCTCCTTTCATGGTTTTTTAAACCAAGTGTTAGCTATGGTTGAGTTATGCTCTGTGCAAAATTCTACCAGTTGGCTTCCTCTTTCATTCCTTGCCCCCAGTCCATATACACCTACTACTTTTCCATCTCTTCCTTTTCCTACTATCGTGTTTCAGTCCCCAATGACTATTAAATTTTCGCCTCCCTTCACTGTCTGAATAATTTCTTTTATCTCGTCATACATTTATTCAATCTCTTCGTCATCTTCGGAGCTAATTGTCATATAAACGTGTACTGCTGTGGTAGGCGTGGGCTTCGTGTCTATCTTGGCTACAATAATGCGTTCACTATGCTGTTCGTAGTAGCTTATCCGCCTTCCTGTTTTTTTTATTCGTTATTAAACCCACTTCTATGTGTTACCCTTATATGGTTTTGTATTTATAACCTTGTATTCACCCGACCAGAAGTCTTGCTCTTCCTGCCACCGAACTTCACCAACTCCCACTATATTTAACTTTAACCTATCCATTTCCCTTTTTAAATATTCTAACCTATCTGTCCGATTAAGGGATCTGGCATTCCACGCTCTAATCCGTAGAACGCCAGTTTTGTTTCTGCTGATAACGACGTCCTCCTGAGTAGTCCCCGTCCTGAGATCCGAATGGGAGACTAGCTTACCTTCGGAATATTTTATCCTAGAGAACGCCATCATCATTTAATCATAAAGTAAAGATCCATGTCCTCGGGAAAAATTACGGATGTAGTTTCCCCTTGCTTTTAGCCGTTCGCAGTACCAGAACAGCCAGGTGCTTTTGGTTGATGTTACAAGGCCAGATCAGTCAATCATCCAGACTGCTGCGTCTGAAACTACTGAAAAGACTGCTGCCCCTTTTCAGGAACAACACGATTGTGTGGCCTCTCAACAGATACCCCTCTGTTCTGGTTGCACCTACGATACGGCTATCTGTATCGCTGAGGCAGGCTACAAGCCTCCTCACCAGCGGCAAGGTCCTTTATTCATGGGCGCGGGTGGGTGGGGGGTGGGTGGGGGGGTGGGTGGGTGGCTATAGATACTTATACGAAATTTGGTTATAGATACGTATTTGAAAATTGTTTAGGCTCTACCTGCGAAGGTGAAGACTGGTGGGAAGTAGTGGACGGGAACAGCTGCTTCAGACGAATCGATTCCCTGACAATCTTCAACCTGATCACGGAGATGAATTCTACAATCGCTATTCAGGCTAGTAATGGAATGGTACAGAATACATCACTACTGGACATTCACTCACGTGAAAGCGAGCATTGTGGACCGGGTTCAGTTTAACTTTCGAGGATCATATCAGTGGCTCAATATTCTCCCACAAATAATTGCGGAGTATAGCCGCTCACGACACAACACAATTAAAATGCGCTCTATAGATTTCTGTGGTAATGATCTTCTAAATACAGTACACAACTGCATTAAAATACTGGATCCACGAAGACAAAAATCTAATGTAGGTGATTTGTTCGTGTTTGAAAATAGAAAATAGCATTTGAAAAATCTTATCTGCCGAAACGGTCATCAGCGATGCTCACAGTGCGACGTACAGGTCCAAGGACTTAACCTCTTAAAAGATGGTGAAGTTGAAGGAATTGCCGATAGTTTCTACACGGAGAAATTGCAGAGAAACTCTAAGCCCGATGTGTTTCTTATGGAGTGCGTTATAAATCGTCGGGGGAGCTTGGCATTAGTGGAATGGTTGGGCTTCCCGTCAAAGCATAACATCTGGGTGGACGTAAAGACGTGGTATATGATAATGCGCACCAACTTTCCAACCATATAGTAACGTAACGCGTGTCGTAGGATGCATGGTAAAGCTAGTAATCTCTATAATCTGCCAATCGAATTGCATATATTTATGTATCAATATTGTGGACCTGGAACCACATTACAAAAGCGTCTGGCGCACGGTGATAAGTGATTTAACCTGCTGGAGGAAGTACGCAAGGAGCATGATTTAGCCCACTCTGCAAATAAAGGATTAACAGATAGCGACGAAGCAGATTGAATTTTAGCCAAAAAAGCTAAACAAATACGTGGAAAAGGAACACAGGCATAGATCAACGTATTGTGACATTTACAGTTGATAAGGCAATGCGTACCAAACCTAAATTGGATGCTGGGATAAGTGTCAAACAAGTTAGGAACGCCGCTCGTCGGCCGCTTAAGAACGTGCAGTAACCTGTGGGATGTTTAAAAAATTGCATTCAGTCATCGCCGTCGGCCGATAAAAGTGTTCTGAAGCGGAAAGGACTGAGATGAAGAAAACGGCTTAAAATTCCCCGGATTCTACCATTATCTAAGACATCGGCTGGACTTATTCTCTTTTTAATCCCAGTCCTGGTCGGCTTGTCAGCCATCGGGTCTCTAGCAGGCGGCGCTGCCGCCATAGCAGGGACGGCGAAGAACGCACTGAACGCGGAATAGCAACTTCGGGGATCACAAAGGCAAAGCAAGCTTATGGAGTCTATCGCTGTCAGGAAACGACTCTATTTAAAATCGTACAGGAAAGACCTTGAACTATTCACGAGGAAGAAAAGCTCATACCAGTGATAACCGAGAGACCACTTACAAATACAGAACTGCTTCAATTCTTCAAAAAATCGTGTATCCCGCGATTCCATGGGGTGCTCATGGGAGATGAACTCCCAGAGACGATGTAAAAAGGTGCAGAGGGTGGCATTGTGAACCACAATATTGCAGGACTATCTGGAAGTCACTGGGTTGCATATGTTAGAAAGAATGAGAATAATGTGTACTTCTTTGAATCGTACAGTGATTTACATCTGCCAGAGTAATTACGCCATTACTTTACCATGTGTTCTACAATCAGCGACGCAACAGATTTTGATCCATATCTCTTTGGAAATTTCTGTCTAATTTTCCTTCTGATAAATGCATAACAAAAACAAACTGCATGTACGTCAGCACATCATTTGATATCCAGATATCATGACTGACACACATCTTAACTTTAAAACAGTTATCCTTGATATTAAAAGCAAATTACTTTCCTCCAGTTGAACTAAGTAAGGGAGAATGGAGAATTCCGTTGATCAGTCTTGAACAAGCTACATTTAGCAGGTGGCGGAGTTTTCGTACTACCAACAGGCTCACTCAATATTGAAGATCTTGATGGGTATCTAAAACTATTTGCAAAAGGCTTCGAGTTACACACAAACGTTAGGTCGTTCTGATGATAATTGTCTGAAGAATGCAGGACGGTTCATAGATGGATCAATAAGTGAATACGACCAATTTAGTGCGTGCTCACCGCTTATGACGCGTATGGTATTCTTTGAAGGTAAGAAATATGCTACTTTACACTCAAAACAATAGCTGATTTTAGTGACAAGTGCGACGGATAACAACTGGTATGTTCAGGGAGATCCAAATCCTGAAGAAAATAAAATAGTGCTGAAGAAGGTCATCTGGAAGATGCAGCACATTACAGTATCAGATGAAGAGCAACTACGATTCCTGGAGTATTGAATTCCTCTGTTATGCTGTCGTTATCTTGCCGGTCATGGGAGTTATATGAATATCCTGCTCTTCTGTTCACTGAATGTCAGTCTTGGGCAGTTAACGCGACTATTCAGCTAGGGAGTCCATGATTAATTATACTGGGGTTTAAGACCAAATCGGAGGGAAACCTGAAAAAAGATTCAAGTACATTCGACAGCTGTTAAACTGACAAATGCTAAGGTCTTTTTAAATGGAGAATTCTGCCTATACGATAGTTTACAGCTGGACTGGAGGTAATATGGAGAACAGGACAGATATGACGGATCTGGATGCATACTGAGCCCACAGAAGTTTATGGAATTAGCACCGATCACCGTATAGACTCATCGAAACAGGACGAGGTCATCAAAGGTGGACCTGTTGATATACAGGGTGGTCCATTAATCGTGAACGGGATAAATATCTCACGAAATAAGCGTGAAACGAAAAAAACTACAAAGAACGAAACTTGCCTAGCTTTAAAGGGGAAACCAGATGGAGCTATGGTTGGCTCGCTAGATTGCGCTGCCATAGACCAAACGGATATTAACTGCGTTTTTTTTTTAAAACAGGAACCTCCATTTTCATAACATATTCGTGTAGTACGTAAAGAAATATGAATGTTTCCGTTGGTCTACTTTTTTCGCTTTGTGATAGATGGCGCTGTAATAGTCAAAAACATATGACTCACAATTTTAGACGAACAGTTGGTAACAGGTAGGTTTTTTAAATTAAAATACAGAACGTAGGTACGTTTGAACATTTTATTCCGGTTGTCCCAATGAGATACATGTACCTTTGTGAACTTATCATTTCTGAGAACGCATGCTGTTACAGCGTGATTAAAATGGTTCAAATGGCTCTGAGCACTATGGGACTCAACTGCTGTGGTCATAAGTCCCCTAGAACTTAGAACTACTTAAACCTAACTAACCTAAGGACATAACACACATCCATGCCCGAGGCAGGATTCGAACCTGCGACCGTAGCTGTCGCACGGTTCCGGACTGCGCGCCTAGAACCGCGAGATCACCGCGACCGGCACAGCGTGATTACCTCTAAATACCATATTAATGCAATAAATGCTCAAAAGCCGGCCGCGGTGGTCTTGCGGTTCTAGGCGCTCAGTCCGGAGCCGCGCGACTGCTACGGTCGCAGGTTCGAATCCTGCCTCGGGCATGGATGTGTGTGATGTCCTTAGGTTAGTTAGGTTTAAGTAGTTCTAAGTTCTAGGGGACTTATGGCCTCAGCAGTTGAGTCTCATAGTGCTCAGAGCCAAATGCTCAAAATGATGTCCGTCAACCTCAATGCATTTGGCAATACGTGTAACGACATTCCTCTCAACAGCGAGTAGTTCAGCTTCCGTAAAGTTCACACATGCATTGACAATGCGTTGACGCATGTTGACAGGCGTTGTCGGTGGATCACGATAGCAAATATCCTTCAACTTTCCCCACAGAAAGAAATCCGGGGACGTCAGATCAGGTGAACGTGCTGGCCATGGTATGGTGCTTCGACGACCAATCCACCTGTCATGAAATATGCTATTCAATATCTCTTCAACCGCACACGAGCTATGTGCCGGACATCCATCATGTTGGAAGTACATAGCCATTCTGTCATGCAATGAAACATCTTGTAGTAACATCGATAGAACATTACGTAGGAAGTCAGTATACATTGCACCATTTAGAATGCCATCGATAAAATGGGGGTCAGTTATCCTTCCTCCCATAATTAACCCACCAAGGTCGCCGATGTTCCACTTGTCGCAGCCATCGTGGATTTTCCGTTGCCCAATAGTGCATATTATGCCGGTTTACGTTACCGCTGTGGTGAATGACGCTTCGTCGCTAAATAGGACACGTGCAAAAAATCTGTCATCGTCCCGTAATTTCTCTTGTGCCCAGTGGCAGAACTGTACACGACGTTCAAAGTCGTCGCCATGCAATTCCTGGTACATAGAAATATGGTACGGGTGCAATCGATGTTGATGTAGCATTCTCAACACCGATGTTTTTGAGATTCCCGATTCTCGCGCAATTTGTCTGTTACTGATGTGCGGGTTATCCGCGACAGCAAAATGGGTCAAATGGCTCTGAGTACTATGGGACTTAACATCTGAGGTCATCAGTCCCCTAGAACTTAGAACTACTTAAACCTAACTAACCTAAGGACATCACACACATCCATGCCCGAGGCAGGATTCGAACCTGCGATCGTAGCTGTCGCGCGGTTCCGGACTGAAGCGCCTAGAACCGCTGGGTCACAGCGGCCGACGACCGCGACAGCAGCTAAAACACGTACTTGGGCATCATCATTTGTTGAAGGTCGTGTTTGACGTTTCACATGTGGCTGAACACTTCCTGTTTCCTTAAATAACGTAACTATCCGGCGAACGGTCCGGACACTTGGATGATGTCGTCCAAGATACCGAGCAGCATAAATAGCACACTCCCGTTGGGCACTTTGATCACAATAACCATACATCAATACGATATCGACCTTTTCCGAAATTGGTAAACGGTACATTTTAACACGGGTAATGTATCACGAAGCAAATACCGTCCGCACTGGCGGAATGTTACGTGATACCATGTACTTATGCGTTTGTGACTATTACAGCGCCATCTATCACAAAGCGAAAAAAGTTGTCCAACTAAAATATTCATATTTCTGTACGTACTATAGGAATATGTAACAAATAATGGGGGTTCCCATCTAAAAAAAACGCAGTTAATATCCGTTTGACCTATGGCAGCGCCATCTAGCGGGCCAAACATAACGCCATCTGGTTACCCCCTTCAAGCTAGACGAGTTTCGTTCGTTGTAGTTTTTGCGCTTGATGCTTATTTCGTGAGATATTTGGTCCGGTCACTATCAATGGACCACCCTGTATATACACTACTGGCCATTAAAATTCCTACACCAAGAAGAAATGCAGATGATAAACGGGTATTCAATGGACAAATATATTATACTAGAACTGACATGTGATTAAATTTTCACGCAATTTGGGTGCATAGGTCCTGAGAAATCAGTACCCAGCATAACCACCTCATGCCGTAATAACGGCCTTGATACGCCTGGGCATTGAGTCAAACAGAGCTTGGATGGCGTGTACAGGTACAACTGCCCATGCAGCTTCAACACGATACCACAGTTTATCAAGAGTAGTGACTGGCGTATTGTGACGAGCCAGTTTCTCGGCCACCATTAACCAGACGTTTTCAATTGGTGAGAGATCTGGAGAATGTGCTGGCCAGGGCAGCAGTCGAACATTTTCTGTATCCAGAAAGGCCACTATAGGACCTGCAACATGCTGTCGTGCATTATCCTGCTGAAATGTAGGGTTTCGCAGGGATCGAATGAAGGGTAGAGCCACGAGTCGTAACAGATCTGAAATGTAACGTCCACTGTTCAAAGTGCCGTCAGTGCGAACAAGAGGTGACCGAGACGTGTAACCAACGGCACCCCATACCATCACGCCGTGTGATACGCTAGTATGGCGATGACGAATACACGCTTCCAATGTGCGTTCACCGCGATGTCACCAAACACGGATGCGAACATCATGATGCTGTAAACAGAGCCTGGATTCATCCGAAAAAATGACGTTTCGCCATTCGTGCACCCAGGTTCATCGTTGAGTACACCATCGCAGGCGCTCCTGTCTGTGATGCAGCGTCAAAGGTAACCGCAGCCATGGTCTCCGAGCTGATAGTCCATGCTGCTGAAAATGTCGTCGAACTGTTCGTGCAGATGGTTATTGTCTTGCAAACTTCCTCATCTGTTGACTCAGGGATCGAGAATTGGCTGCACGATCCGTTACAGCCATGCGGATAAGATGCCTGTCATCTCGACTGCTAGTGATACGAGGCCGTTGGGATCCAACACGGCGTTCTGTATTACCCTTCTGAATCCACTGATTCCATATTCTGCTAACAGTCATTGGATCTCGACCAACGCGAGCAGCAATGTCGCGATACCATAAACCGCTATCGCGATAGGCTACAATCCGACCTTTATCAAAGTCCTTCACGAGGCATCACAACAACGTTCCACCAGGCAACGCCGGTCAACTGCTGTTTGTGTATGAGAAATCGGTTGGAAACTTTCCTCATGTTAGCACGTTGTAGGTGTCGCCACCGGCGCCAACCATGTGTGAATGCTCTGAAAAGCTAATCATTTACATATCACAGCATCTTCTTCCTGTCAGTTAAATTTCGCGTCTGTAGCACGTCATCTTTGTAGTGTAGCAATTTTAATGGCCAGTAGTGTAGAATCCGAGTAATCAGATAATTTTTCCTAATAAACCGCTGCATTCGGGTTGTTGTTACAAGATAGGATGGTGAATTATTGTCCGTTGATCGGAATCATACACCAGGCGGTATAAATTAACGAGCTATACTTCACATCGGCACGAATTCATGATAGAGTGTCAGATTGTGAACATATTGCTGATGCCTAACGGTTCATGAATGAATTTGGAGAGTTTGTGCCTAAAGATCTGGCGCTCCTTGCTTTTACAACCTGTGGGCGTATAACAGCAACATTCTCCGTGCCATTTCTTTCTCATAAACCATTCAGGAGAATTAAATGTGTGAAAACTCGGAGGACAATATTATGGCTGATGCGAAATCACGATTCAAAGGACGGGGACGAACCCGACATGTCTCTGGAACATATGCTAATAATGTTTCCGAATTTTGATCACATTGATAGTGTAGCTTAAGTCAAGGGTAGAGAAAAAGCGTTTTGGATGAAAAATATATTCACGAACGCTTCAGTACGTGACTTTGAATCATACAGTTGTATGGCGATCTCCCAACTCAAGAAGATGCATGGAGAAGAAGACGAAGAGAACAGTGCTTTTGTTTCCGATTCAAATAATGTGAACTTTCTTTTAAGTTGGGTGTCTGTTTTACAAAGAAACTTATTTATGCATTTGACTTACTTCTCTTACCGACAGATTTTTCAGCGGTGAGCATGCCAATTCTGCCATATATATTTCCTGTGTTTGTATTATAGAATGGGGGACAGAAGTTCACACAGCTCCCAAACATTTTCTTTCAAATCGGTATCGGTCGGCTGCTCTCACCACCCCTCCCCTACACGAGCTACTCCGTACAGTCATTAGGTGAAGTTTGTTACAGCTTCTGTCAATATGCACTTGCCGCTTATTCCTCACTGTCCTCGCTATCCACAGCTGCGGTCAGTGTGGCGACTAGCGGCTGGTGGCTCCCTGCTGCGGTCCGCCTTCGTTTCTACAGCATTGTGTATTCTTAAGGCAGCTGAGATAAGTGCCGGACAGAATGCTCTGCACAACGGAAGGCGCCTGCATATCTTTAACGGGAGAGAGAGAGACTTTATCGCTCACATTGGAGCTCAGTATATACCGAGTCATTTGTTAAGAGCAGATGAACAGCGAAGTGCTTACCATGTCGTCTACACATGCACTTGACTAAATATGTAGCACCCTGCCGTTGTGGCCGAGCGGTTCTAGGCGCTTCAGTCCGGAACCGCGCTGCTGCTACGGTCGCAGGTTCGAATCCTGCCTGGGGCGTGGAAGTGTGTGATGTCCTTAGGTTAGTTTGGTTTAAGTAGTTCTAGGGGACTGATGACCCCAGATGTTAAGTCCCATAGTGCTTAGAGCCATTTGAACCAATTTGAAATATGTAGCAGGATCAGATAGTGAGAACGCTTGTCAGCCTGCTTCAATACTGACTTTGTCTTGTTTTGTCTTATCTGCTGGACGCTACATCAACAGACAGTGCAGAAATTTATTGCAGTACTCTGCTGCGCTGAACATTATACACAGCAGAATCTACTGCATCAGACGTTAACGTTTATAATATAGAGCTGAGAACTCCATTGTACTAGCTGCTATAAAAATTCATTATACAGCACACAGGACTTTACTGTGGAATGGCGTCCATCCACTGTGATAGAGCCAGGTGCGTCAGTTCTTACAGAAAGTGTTTGTCTGGTACATAAATTTATCACATCATCCAGAACCATGCTGGGGTCATATCTATAGCTGCTCTGTGAAGCAATATACTGCATTATCTGCTACTCTTTCGAACAACAGGTCCAGTCAGGTCAGTGGTTGATGTTTCTGCCTTAAATACTGGATCCCTTTCCAGCTTGTCTGTGGTGTCGGCGTCACGGTGTTTTGGACATGTGCGTTCTGATTGTTGTGTGTCCGTGTGTGTGTGTGGGGAGGGGGGGGGGGAGAATACGGCGGCAGCATCCTCATCACTGACTGGTTGAAAATACTGTGGAGGGTGTTTTGTATCAGCTGCATGCCTCCTCCGCATCGGCGTGCTATTAATAGGCTGTGTTTTGGGACTGTGGATCAGTCGTGATCAGCAAGCCAGCAGAACCATTTCGAGTATTGAGCACACGCCGTCAGTTTGTTCTCCTTCACCCTCCGACGGACAGGGAGGCAAGTGAGCTCACATTGATGGCGGTATGTATAGCGCAATTTTTGAGCTTATTCCACTGTATGCGCTCGTTGCTGCATAGTCCAAAAAAGAATCTGATTATTATTTTCTGTTATTGCAGATGTAAGTATATTGTCGCTGTTAGTGGGTAGCCAAAGGATCGATTTCTTGCCGATTGCAGTGAGGGGTCAACGAGCTGGTTCGGTCCTGTGGCTCCAGAATTGTTAACGGCGATTTTTGTGAAGGTGAATGCACATCTTTGTGATGTACGATTATCTAACGTATTTCTCCTTCTTTGTATGAGCGCACATCTTTGTGTGTGTATACTAGTACTTATTTCCTCTTCTTATTTATAGATTTTTTTCAGTGATGTCGCGTTGGTGGATGTGAGCCAGGTTGAGCCCGGCGCTCCTGTTTGCTCAGTAGACGCGTACACCCAGCCGGCCGACGCCTGGTGCGTTTGGCAACCTGTTAGTGCAGCAACAACACGGTGAGTGCTTATGTGATCTTTTGCCCTCTGCGTGTTTTTTCTTACGCGTTATACTTTTGTGATAGCTTCCGTTTATTTTTATGGTGAGTGTGCATACTACTACATATTTCTCTTTGTTTGTAGAATTGTTCAGTCATGTTCGAGTGGCGAATGCAGCTCAGGTTGAGGCTAACTCTCCTGAACGCTGAAGTATGGGCTACAGTCAGTCCTGTGGTTCCACAATATGGTGAATATAAACTTTCTTCTGAGCTTTTCTTACGCATGTGGAGCCTATGAGGCCTTTTTCGGCTCTACGTTCCCAGGGCTTCATTTAGCTTGTGAATGAGCACATACGATACATAACTCTTCTACTACTACCACATCACCTGCATGTATTGCTTACGAGTTCTCCTTCTTTCTGGATGCAATCGATACTCATAACGACGTTCCATCCCAGGCTACGATGACATTTTCGTTCATTGCCGCAAAGGGATGGACGCCAATAATCGATGAACTAATTCATGTGTAATAGTAGTAATTCACTGTTATTCTACAGTTATTCACTCTTGCATGAACTGCTTATCGAATGTTGTTGTTCTTCTTCTTGTTTCTAGATGCTGTCGATAACAGTGAAGCCATTGGAGATGAATGGGTCGAGCTGTCTCAGCCCATGACTCCATTCCCTTCCATCATCTCACAGAGCTGGATCGGCCCTGTCGTAGATGAGCAGGTACGTTATTGATGCTTCATCATCATCTTCTTCTTCTTCTGCAACAACTTCTTTGTCGTACTTACATGGAGTGCATATAACATGTTTCGTCGTCCGGCTAGTAAATGCTGGAATGATCAATTTGGATCTTTTACGATAGACATGACTAGAAAACCGAATGAAGGTATGTTCAGAAATAAAATACAGAATTTCATTAAGTATTAATGTTTTTATCCTTATTAAAGGAGTATTTAAAAAGATGATACCGCATATACAGAGTCTCTCACCTAACTCTGCCACCTGAAATATCTCTGGAACAACAATAGATATTCTAAAACGGTTTTCACCAGTATGAACGAACGGCAGGGGCTTAGGAAACCAAATACTATGCGAAATTTTAGAACGTAAACAAACACTATTTTCAACACAAACTTGTGTATTTTTAAATTGACACCCCTTATTATTTCATATGCAATCAATAGCATGAAAAATCACAAAAATAATGGCGTTGGTCGCATCTCAATACGTCAATTACATCCCGAGAAATTGCGAAGCGAAGTTGACGCTTGAAATAAATGAAGCGCACGTCCTGGGACTCAAGCGTGCACCTCACGCTGCCTGTGTCAGGGGCTCACACAATGAGAAGGTTGGCAAAATCCACAAAAATAAAAAAGTAACACCTCCCACGCAAAGTTACGTTATTCAAATTGTAAATGTATGTTTATTCTAGCGAAATGACAACTAGAGCTACAATTATAGATAACACACTGAAATTCACTTTGCTGAACACATTTACTGGTGCCCTGTCGCCCACAGAAACTGTATTGTTGTGCATTACATCCAGCATAGAAAATACACCCACATATTGACCAATGAAACTGTGCCACGTCAACATACGTTCGAAGTGCCCTCCTTTTGCATCGATACACGTTTGCAGACGGGTAAAGAGAGAGTTGCACAGATTGTAGAGTTTTTGCAGATATTGTCTCCCACGCCGCAGCAGTACGATGCTGCATGTCCTCTACCATCGTCGGGGTTTCTTGATACACTCTGTCTCTCACTGCGCCGCACAGAAGGAAGTCTACTGGCGTCAAGTCGGGGGGGGGGGGGGGGGCCGGGTGGTGGCGGGGGGGGGGGCGTGCTGGCCATCGCACAGTACCTCCCCGCCCCATCCACCTATTTGGAAATGTCGCATCTAGAACGTCTCTGGAAACTTTTTCATTGTGTGCGGGACATCCATCATGTTGGAACCACATTAAAGACGAATTTCCAATCCTAGATCCTCAATGAGGAGCGCTAGTGTGTGTTGAGGAAATGATGCATATTGCTGTCCATTCAATGTTCCACGCAAAAAATAGGGACCAGCAATGCAGTTAAAATGATACCGCACCAAACATTGACACTCCACTGTCGTTGATGAGCAACTTGTCGAATGCAGTGGGGATTTTGCGCGGACCAGTAGTGGATGTTCCGCAGATTCACATTACCATGATTTGTAAATGAAGTCTCGTCTGTAAAAAATGTATTGCTAAGGAATACTGGATTACCCTGCAACTGCAGAAGTGCAAAACGACAGAATGCAATGCGGGATTTAAAGTTATTTCTGTACAGTTCTTGGTGCAGTGAGATATGAAACGAATGAAACCGACGCCGATGAAAGATTCTGCACACACTACTGTGACTTATTCCTACACCTCGTGCAATTTTTCGTACACCCACCTGAGGATTGTGCGCTACAGCAGCCAGAATAGCAATTTCGTTTCCATTTCCAGTCGCTGGCGTTGTACGTCGACGTTTTGTGGGAAAAGCTTCCTGTTTCCGTGAGTGTTTTGCAGATGTTGCCAATGGTTCGACGTGACGGACACCGCCGATCTGGGTAGCGTTCAGCATACAGTGTCACGGCTGCGGCTGCATTTCTGTGACATTCGCCATAAATTAAAACAATTTCTAGTTTTTCTTCATTACTGAAGGCTAGCATATGGACTAGATGACGGCAAATGTAACAAGTCACAAGAAAACAGGTTTTAATGTGGCAAAGTATGTGAATTACGTTACAGTATGAGAGAAATTCAGCAGACCAGATTAGGAGATACTTGTACACTGAAGGTAGAGCGTGCCGTGGTGATATTGGTATGTTTACGACAGGATACAGGGGCCAGTGGTCAGAGCACACTACTACATGCGATGCATTACGTCAGAAACTGTGACGCTGTTGCTATCCTTTACAAGCCACATATTTCAGAACTTATAACGTTTAGAAACGTGAAACCAAGTATGTTACCACTAATTGTACTTATAGTTGTCATATTGCAACAATTAACATTACGTGCAGGACATTCAACATTCTGATACCACATTATTTGACATTTTATAAGAGGTGGACCGGTTCAAGTACGGTATAGTTCAAGAAGGGGTGAAACTATCCCCCTTTAGGGGTACCATCAATCAAATATGGACCAATGATGTGTTGTCATATAATACCACACCATACATTAACACTCCACTGACGTAGTACGTCAATCACATCACGATTACCGGCAGCGTGAGGTGCACACTTGGGTCACAGGACGTGCGCTAGCTGTGTGCTTCATTTATTTCAAGTTTCAACTTCGCTTCACAATTTCTCGGGACGTAATTGACGTATTGAGATGCGACCAACGCCATTATTTTTGTGATATTTCATGCTACTGATTGCATACGAAATAATAGGGGTGTCTGTTTAAAAATACACAGGTTTGTGTTGAAAATAGTATTTGTTTACGTTTTAAAATTTCGCATAGTATTTGGTTTCCTAAGCCCCTACCGTACGTTCATGCTGGTGAAAACCATTTTTGAATATCTATTGTTGTTCCAGAGATATTTGAGGTGGCAGACTTAGGTGAGACACCCTGTGTGTTAGACCACAGTGATAGTGTTTTACCAGAACACATAAATGAATTTAATGAAGCTCTTGATTATTTAAAAATTAGAAAAAATTTAATCAAGGTTTGGCAAACATTATAGCAATCGTTCAACGTCTAGTAATGATGCTAAACCTGGACCAGATACATATGGTTATTTTTTTGAATGATGTACATTCACAATACATCATCTAATTAAATTTTATAAATGCATTCGTTAAACAAGATCATAAAATATAAATGTTAGATGTTAAAAAGTTTAATTAATGTGATTCTTGAGTTTCTCCCGGCGTATTTGATAATCAAAATATCCACGGGTGTGCAGCCGGTCTATAGTGTCCATCGGGCACAATATTTCGGCGATCATGCATGTCGCCATCATCAGGTGAACTGACGGACTGAGCTCCTGTGAACGTGCCGGCACGGAGATCCGTACGCTATGGCTGCTCAGAGGGAACTGGGTTCGGTCGCGGCGGCGGCCGATTTAAATACCCTCCGCCCGCGGCGCGCTCCCTCCGCCGTCCGCGCCCCGCGCCACGGTCGCGCGGTGGAACAGATTACGACGGCGTCCGAGATGACGTCGGTGTGATGGCTCTGTCCGCCGTGGTCGTCACAACTATACGTTTGCTCGATTTACTCTTGATTAACCCAATCGCTGGTTCTCAAGCCTTGCTAAGATTATAGCCACAGTCACGGTTTATGAGGTCGTCATTGGTGCGAATTTCGATGGCCTCTCTAACAACGCTGTCCCAGTATCTCGACGTCTGTACCAGAATCCTCGTGCGGTCATACTCCATAGCAGAAATTGTTAGTGCTGTTGAACAGGTTGCAGCTCGACTTCCGCCAGAATCAGCCGAGGAAATACGTCGTGAAACTTGTCGTGCTTTGACGAAATCCAAGCCGATAAAGTCAAATATCAGTAATAAAGAGAGGGCGGCCATTCGTGATCTGAGGGAGCGCTCTGAAATTGTTGTCTTACCGGCTGACAAAGGCAATGCTACCGTTGTTGTCTCCCATAAGGACTACACTGATAAGATGCAGAGCCTGCTAAATGACGGTTCCTACCGGAAGATCAGCGTTGACCCTACAAAGAAGGTGGAGAACAAGACGACGGCGCTTCTGAAGCACGCAGATTTACCGGAGGGTGACGCTAAGAAATTGTTACCCCAAGGTCCGGTACCGCCTAGACTATATGGACTCCCGAAGGTTCACAAAGAGGGGGTACCATTACGCCCCATTGTCAGCAACATCAGGGCACCTACATATTTGTTGGCCAAATACCTGACGGGAATATTAAGTCCTTATGTGGGTAAATGCCCCCATCACATCCGTAATTCCGTGGATTTTGTTAAACGCCTTGATAGCTTCAGGTTGGATGAGTCAGATATCATGGTGAGTTTTGACGTCGCTTCCTTGTTTACGAGGGTACCCCTGCGAGAGTCACTAGAATTGATTAGTCAGAAGTTTCACGAGAAGACCACTGAACTTTTTAGGCATGTCTTGACTTCCACGTATTTTCTTTTCAATGGAGAATACTACGAACAAACGAAGGGAGTCGCCATGGGTAGCCCACTGTCACCGGTGGTAGCGTAATTGTACATGGAGAGCTTCGAGGAGGAAGCCCTGTCGTCATCCGTATGGAAACCTACTTGCTTTTTCCGTTACGTGGACGACACGTTCGTCATCTGGCCACATGGTATGGATAAACTCCTTGACTTCCTTACACATCTAAACTCCATACACCCCAACATCAAATTCACTATGGAGACTGAAACGGAGGGTAAATTACCTTTCCTTGACGTCTTGGTCAAGAGAAGGGCTGACGGCACCCCAGGTCATGGGGTGTATCGGAAGACAACGCACACTGATCTGTATTTGCACGCAGACAGCTGCTACCACCCTTCACAGAGGAATGGGGTACTTAAAACTCTAGTACATAGGGCACGCACTATCTCTGACGCAGAGAGTCTACCACAGGAATTGGAACATCTGAGAACTGTATTTCGAAAAAATGGGTACTCAGAGTGGCAGATTCAACGTGCTCTCCGCCCAACCACTGCAGCACAACCTGTTGAGATGGATGAAGTCACGAGGGAGGAGGTAGGCACTGCATTTATTCCATACACAGGCGCACTCTCGGGAAAAATCGCCCGCATTCTGAAGAAACACCGGGTCGGAACTGTGTTTTGTCCTCCGAATAAAACTCGTGCACTGGTGGGGAGCGCCAAAGATGACCTCGGTTTGAGGAAGGCCGGCGTGTACCAGATTCCGTGCCAATGTGGCAAGTCGTATATTGGTCAGACGATGCGTACCGTCGAGGATCGATGCCGTGAACACCAGAGGCACACTCGACTGATGTATCCGAGCAAGTCGGCGGTCGCTGAACATTGTTTGTCGGAAAATCACGCTATGGAGTATGACCGCACGAGGATTCTAGTACAGAGATACTGGGACAGCGTTTTTAGAGAGGCCATCGAAATTCGCACCAATTACGACCTCATAAACCGTGACTGTGGCTATAATCTTAGCAAGGCTTGGGAACCAGCGATTGGGTTAATCAAGAGTAAATCGAGCAAACGTATAGTTGTGACGACCACGGCGGACAGAGCCATCACATCGACGTCATCTCGGACGCCGTCGCAATCTGTTCCACCGCGCGACCGTGGCGTGGGGCGCGGACGGCGGAGGGAGCGCGCCGCGGGCGGAGGGTATTTAAATCGGCCGCCGCCGCGACTGAACCCAGTTCCCTCTGAGCAGCCATAGCGTACGGATCTCCGTGCCGGCACGTTCACAGGAGCTCAGTCCGTCAGTTCACCTGATGATGGCGACATGTATGATCGCCGAAATATTGTGCCCGTTGGACACTATAGACCGGCTGCACACCCGTGGATATTTTGATTAGTTTAATTAATGTTTTTTCATCTCTAATAAATGTTTGAAAAGTATAACCCAGAAGTTGTTAAAACACCTAAACAAAATAGAAGGAAAGCTGAAGAATTGAAAGAACAATTCAAGCTTTGGAAAAAACAACCATGAACAGGATACAAAAAATATAAAGAAGCAGCTCAACCAGTTACTGATGCTGTTGAATTAGTAAAACAACATATTGAAGGATTAGGTGATAATGTTTTGAAAGCTATTGTGGAAAATAGATATGTTGAAAAACAAATGGTTCGTTATCAGTACCATCCTCCTCTAGAAGACTTTGGAGATTTATCACCAATCAGAAAACTAGAAGATTAGTTCAATGATATTCCTGCTAAGTATAACTTTAATTTAAATGAGTTAGACATTCAATTTACATTGAAAAAACATGAAGAAGAGAAAAATGGTGCTGTTAAAAAATAGGAGACAGAGACTAAAAAAATAAAAAAGGATGATGTTAAAAAAATAAAAGAGGATTGAGTTAAAAAATAAATGTTAGTGAAAGAATGTTAAAATATATTAATCATAGTTAAGATCATACTTTTGGGTTAAAACCTGTTGATAGATTTAAATTTGTTGGTTGAAAAGAATATGAAGGCACATATGTTTTAATAAATCTTTGGACTAAAAAGAAACTACTATGGATGATATGGGTGAAAACTTTGGTTCTGTTGATTTATCAAATTATGTAGATAACTCCCCCCCATGAACCATGGACCCTGCTGTTGGTGGGGAGGCTTGTGTGCCTCAGCGATACAGATAGCCGTACCGTAGGTGCCACCACAATGGAGGGGTATCTGTTGAGAGGCCAGACAAATGCGTGGTTCCTGAAGAGGGGCAGCAGCCTTTGCAGTAGTTGCAGGGGCAACAGTCTTGATGATTGACTGATCTGGCCTTGTAACACTAACCAAAACAGCCTCGCTGTGCTGGTACTGTGAACAGTTGAAAGCAGGGGAAAACTACAGCCATTATTTTTCCCGAGGGCATGCAGCTTTACTGTATGGTTAATGATGATGGCATCCTCATGGGTAAAATATTCCGGAGGTAAAATAGGCCCCCATTCGGACTCCGGGTGGGAACTACTCAAGAGGACGTCATTATCAGGAGAAAGAAAACTGGCGTTCTACGGATCGGAGCATGGAATGTCATATCACTTAATCGTGGAGGTAGGTTAGAAAATTTAAAAAGGGAAATGGATAGGTTAAAGTTAGATATAGTGGGAATTAGTGAAGATCGGTGGCAGGAGGAACAAGACTTTTCGTCAGGCGAATACTGGGTTATAAATACAAAGTCAGATAGGGGTAATGCAGGAGTAGGTTTAATAATGAACAAAAAAATTGGAATGTGGGTAAGCTACTACCAACAGCATAGTGAACTTATTATTGTGGTCAAGATAGACACGAAGCGCACGCCTACTACAGTAGTACAAGTTTATATGCCAACTAGCTCTGCAGATGACGAAGAAATGTATGACGAAATAAAAGAAATTATTCAGACAGTGAAGGGAGTCGAAAATTTAATAGTCATGGGAGACTGGAATTCTGTAGTAGGAAAAGGGAGAGAAGGAAACATAGTAGGTGAATATGGATTGGAGCTAAGAAATGAAAGAGGAAGCTCCCTGGTAGAATTTTGCGCAGAGCACAACTTAATCATAGCTAACACATGGTTCAAGAATCATAAAAGAAGGTTGTATACATGGATGAACCATGGAGATACTAAAAGGTATCAGATAGATTATATAATGGTAAGACAGAGATTTAAGAACCAGGTTTTAAATTGTAAGAAATTTCCAGGGGCAGATGTGGACTCTGACCACAATCTATTGGTTATGAGCTGTAGATTAAAACTGAAGAAACTACAAAAATGTGGGAATTTAATGAGATGGGACCTGGATAAAGTGAAAGAACCAGAGGTTGTACAGAGTTTCAGGGAGAGCATAAGGGAACAATTGACAGGAATGGGGGAAAGAAATACAGTAGAAGAAGAATGGGTAGCTTTGAGGAATGAAATAGTGAAGGCAGCATAGGATCAAGTAGGTAAAAAGACTAGGGCTAGTAGAAATCCTTGGGTAACAGAAGAAAATTGAATTTAATTGATGAAAGGAGAAAATTTAAAAATGCAGTAAATGAAGCAGTCGAAAAGGAATACAAACGTCTCAAAAATGAGGTCGACAGGAAGTGCAAAATGGCTAAGCAAGGATGGCTAGAGGACAAATGTAAGGCTGTAGAGTCTTATCTCACTAGGGGTAAGATAGATACTGCCTACAGTACAATTAAAGAGACTTTTGGAGAAAAGAGAACGACTTGTATGAGTATCAAGAGCTCAGATGGAAACACAGTTCTAAGCAAAGAAGGGAAAGCAGAAAGGTGGAAGGAGTATATAGAAGGTCTATACAAGGGCGATGTACTTGAGGACAATATTATGGAAAGGGAAGAGGATGTAGATGAAGATGAAATGGGAGACACGATACTGCGTGAAGAGTTTGACAGAGCACTGAAAGACCTAAGTCGAAACAAGGCCCCGTGAGTAGACAACATTCCATTACAACTACTGCCGGCCGTGGGAGAGCCAGCATGACAAAACTCTACCTTATGGTGAGCAAGATGTATGAGACAGGTGAAATACCTTCAGACTTCAAGAAGAATATAATAATTCCAATACCAAAGAAAGCAGGTGTTGACAGATGTGAAAATTACCGAACTATCAGTTTAATAAGTCACAGCTGCAAAATACTAAAGCGAATTCTTTACAGACGAATGGAAAAACTGGTAGAAGCGGACCTCGGGGAAGATCAGTTTGGATTCCGAAGAAATGTTGGAACACGTGAGGCAATACTAACCTTACGACTTATCTTAGAAGAAAGATTAAGAAAAGGCAAACCTACGATTCTAGCATTTGTAGACTTAGAGAAAGCTTTTGACAATGTTGACTGGAATACTCTCTTTCAAATTCTGAAGTTGGCAGGAGTAAAATACAGGGAGCGAAAGGCTATTTACAATTTGCATAGAAACCAAATGGCAGTTATAAGAGTTGAGGGGCATGAAAGGGAAGCAGTGGTTGGGAAGGGAGTGAGACAGGGTTGTAGCCTCTCCCTGATGTTATTCAATCTGTATATTGAGCAAGTAGTAAAGAATACGAAAGAAAAAATCGGAGTAGGTATTAAAATCCATGGAGAAGAAATAAAAACTTCAAGGTTCGCCGATGACATTGTAATTCTCTCAGAGACAGCAAAGGACTTGGAAGAGCAGTTGAACGGAATGGATAGTATCTTGAAAGGAGAATATAAGATGAACATCAACAAAAGCAAAACGAGGATAATGGAATGTAGTCGTATTAAGTCAGGTGATGCTGAGGGAATTAGATTAGGAAATGAGACACTTAAAGTAGTAAAGGAGTTTTGCTATTTGGGAAGCAAAATACGTGATGATGGTCAAAGGAGGGAGAATATAAAATGTAGACTGGCAATGGCAAGGAAAGCGTTTCTGAAGAAGAGAAATTTGTTAACATCTAGTATAGATTTAAGTGTCAGGAAGTCGTTTCTGAAAGTATTTGTATGGAGTGTAACCATGTATGATAGTGAAACATGGACGATAAATAGTTTAGACAAGAATAGAATAGAAGCTTTCGAAATGTGGTGCTACAGAAGAATGCTGAAGATTAGATGGGTAGATCACATAACTAATGAGGAGGTGTTGTATAGGATTGGGGGGAAGAGAAGTTGGTGGCACAACTTGACTAGAACAACGGATCGGTTGGTAGGACATGTTCTGAGGCATCAAGGGATCACCAATTTAGTATTGGAGGGCACCATAGAGGGTAAAAATCGTAGAGGGAAACCAAGAGATGAATACACCAAGCAGATTCAGAAGGATGTAGGTTGCAGTAGGTACTGGGAGATGAAGAAGCTTGCACAGGATAGAGTAGCATTGAGAGCTGCATCAAACCAGTCTCAGGACTGAAGAGCACAATAACAACAACATGTAGATAACCATTCAGGAACACTATAGACTGAAACTAATCCTAATTAAATAAAATTAAGTAGAGGTAAAAAATACTATAAACTGATAAAAGTAGTTGTTAACATTTATTTTCCAGAAGTATGTCAAGTATCATCAGATCAAAAAAAGGTGATGGTTTAATTAAAAATATACAGAAAAATCAGTTGAATATTTTTGGATGAATGATGTTAGAGATTTAGTTGACAGAGTAGCAGTAAATCTGGGTTAAGAATCAGCTCGAAATAAAAATTATCATAAGGAAAAAGTTAGTATAGCACAGATGTTAACAAATAAATTTAGTGATTCTAAAAGGAATTATATATTTGATAAGACTTTTGATTAATTTACCACATACATTTCGGGAAAGTAATACACATGAGAAAGGATTCGTAAACACTTTGATTAATAAATTGCCATTTGAAATGCATTTTTCAGGCTATTGATTTTGTGGCCCGGGAACCAAATTAGAAGAAAGATTAGCTAGAGGATATCAGGGAATAACCCACTAGATCAAGCATGTAAAGAACATGCTAGTGCATATAGAGATAATAAAGAATTAGAAAAAGGACATGAAGCTGATAAAAAATTTCATTTACCTGTGAAGGAAAGAATGCATGCAAGTGATACTTCATTAGGACAAAAAATATCTGCAACTGCACTTAGGGGAATAATGACTGGAAAAACGAAAATTAGATATGAGTATTGAACTAGACAAAAATGGTTGGGGATTGTAAAAATTATCAATCCTTATAAATTTTTTCTGTATAAATGAATAACGTTTCAATTGATTATACTTCGCTACCAAATGGCAAATCTAAAGTGAAAAGAATTACAATTAAAGCCAATATTGTACAGGATAGTACTGATCAATTATTAACTGATGCACACAAGAGAAAAAAAGATAATGTAACACCAACTAAACTTGGTAATTTATTCGATACATTGATCAGACATGTTGTGAAAGAAGAGCTCAATATCTATCAACGAAGGAAGAAGGTTCATGATTAACGAAACATGAAGATAGTTTTCTTCCATCACTATTAGCTGCATTACTATATCTACTCTCTGGTGGTTCTTCTGTAGTTGCAAAAGCAGTAATAAACAAGAAAAAAGCTGATGCAGAACTGGAAGAATAGAAAAGACATAATCAAGCAATAGTGGAAAAAGGCGCTGAATCTAGAAAAAATTTATAAGAAATGATCAAAAAGTATAATAATCCTTTATCTAATTTTCACATAGAAGAATTAGTTAAACAAATAAAATTTTAATATTTTTTGTGGCGATTTTATGGATGGTGAATTACTAAAAACCAAAAAAATTAGAATATGGAATAGTTAATTTAGATACATCTGATCATCATGGTATTCATTGGATTTATTATTATAATAAAAACCATAAAAATTTATGTTTGTTTCATTTAGTGGAAATATTCCAAAATAATTGGTTAAGTGTCGTGGTTCAAGTGAGTCGTACTATATTGGACAACGAATTCATAATTTTGATGAAGAAATATGTGAACATTTGTGTCTATTTCTTTTAAAACTGTTATGCATGAATTACAAATTTAATAAGCTTTTGAGTTCAATAAATTGTCATTTTTGGAAATAAGGTGCAGCATAAAGGTCATGCAATTAATTATCATATAAATTTAGAAAACATAAAAAGTGAATTAGAAGCAAAAATTGACGCAAAACTAGAAAGTTGAATTAAACAATTCCATGAAGAGTTATGTAACATTTTTAAACCAAATGAAGGATATATTGATTTTAGAGGTAGAAGAATTGCAGATTCATGTACTCCAGTAAATGATTAAGGTGCTGTTACTAAGCAATACTTAGAAATACAATTTGTTACAAAACATGAATATACAAGTATTTTAATGCAGTTGAATAATTATACTACTCAAACACATTTTGTAAGTAGGCTGTTTATGTTTTCTTATTGGCAACGTTACGTAGCGCTCTGTATGAAAATCACTGGCTGTGCTTTGTGCAGTCTGTGGCTAGTTTGCATTGTTGTCTGCCATTGTAGTGTTGGGCAGCTGCATGTTAACAGAGCGTAGCGTTGCGCAGTTGGAGGTGAGCCGCCAGCAGTGGTGGATGTGGGGAGAGAGATGGCAGAGTTTTGAAAATTGTAAGACTGGATGTCATGAACTGCTATGTATATTATGAGTTTTCAACACTATTAAGGTAAATACATTGTTTGTTCTCTATTAAAATCTTTCATTTGCTAACTATGCCTATCAGTAGTTAGTGCCTTCCATAGTTTGAATCTTTTATTTAGCTGGCAGTAGTGGCGCTCGCTGTATTGCAGTAGTTCGAGTAATGAAGATTTTTGTGAGGTAAGTGATTTGTAAAAGGTATACGTTAATGTTAGTCAGGGCCATTCTTTTGTAGGGATTTTTAAAAGTCAGATTGCGTTGCGCTAAAAATACTGTGTGTCAGTTTAAGCACAGTCCTGTATAATTTTTCTAAGGGGACGTTTCATATGTCGATCCTTCGCCGAGGATACCTCACTGGAATCTTCTGATTTTTTCTTGTAGTTTGTGTAATTAGTGCAGCCTTTGTTTATTGCTAGCGCGTAATTGTAGAGAGAATTTCCTTTGTAGTTGTAGTTTTTCATTCTTGTACAGTAAAACAGTTGTGGCATGCATGTAGGTTTGCACAATGTATTTCGCAGCTGCGCTTGCAATTAACGAGATATTATTTTCAGTGCTATGTTAATGTGTTTTCTTATTTTGCTCTTCAAATTGTGGTTTTCTGTGTTGTCGTGTGAAATATTGTGACAGTAATGGCGTGTGAAAAACATAATACTAGGCTCCAAAAGAAACTGAGAAATGACAGTGAAGACGAAAGCAGTGTATAGAGCCACCGAGTAATGTTCAAAGTAGTAATTTGGTAATTGTGCATAGGGAAATGGCGCGGGCTGCAAACAAGGGCGTAGACAGTGAAACAATTAGTGAGCAGCGAAGCATTTTTGATCGATCGGTCGGCAACAGCCCGCCTCAGGAATCAGTAATGACAGGACACAATTTTGCAAATACTGCAGATTCAGGTTTTGGGTCCTTACCGTTTTCTCAAATAAGTCAAGACACATTTTCTGCTTGTCAAAATGTGAATGTTGCTGGTGCAACTTCACTGCCAAAAAGTGCTGAGGAACATGTTTCAGATACCAGTGCATTGTTATTACAGTTAATGCAACAAATGGGACAAAGGCTACAAAAGTTAGACACAATGGAACAAAATCTTCAAAGGTTAGACACAATGGAACAAAATCTTCAAAATTTAGACACAGTGGAACAAAATCTTCAAACATTAGACACCACACTTGAACAAACAATGTATTTACCTTAATAGTCATAATATATATAGCAGTTCATGACTTCCAGTCTTACAAATTTCAAAACTCCGCCATCTCTCTCCCCACATCCACCACTGCTGGCGGCTCACCTCCAACTGCGCAACGCTATGCGCTGTTCACATCCAGCTGCCGCTGCCCAACACTACAGTGACAGACAACAATGCAAACCAGCCACAGACTGCACACAACACAGCCAGTGATTTTCATACAGAGCGCTACATAACGTTGCCAATAAGAAAACATAAACAGCCTAACTACAATTTTAATGAAAAACTTTCACAGATTCATCAAGATAATTTTAATACTATAACAAATCTTGATGGAAAAAATGAAAAGTATGCATACTGATTTTGCACTTGCTTTAGATAGGTGTAATAGACTAGAAAATGTAGTATATGATAGACAAATAATTCAACTTATTTTTATGATTGGAGATAAAAAAAATTACATAATTTTGAATCTTAATTTAGGCTTAAAAGAGTTATTGTTGTTGATAAGAATATAATCAGAGATTTGGAATTTGATGAATTTGATATTACACTAAGTTTATCTGCTAAACTATGTGCAATAAATAATAATAATCAGTCGATAATTCTACACAAATCAAATGTTCTAACTGTAAAATTGAAGGATAAAGTAAAAACTGTTCTAGCTGATGTACAGTTAATTATACACTCCTGGAAATGGAAAAAAGAACACATTGACACCGGTGTGTCAGACCCACCATACTTGCTCCGGACACTGCGAGAGGGCTGTACAAGCAATGATCACACGCACCGCACAGCAGACACACCAGGAACCGCGGTGTTGGCCGTCGAATGGCGCTAGCTGCGCAGCATTTGTGCACCGCCGCCGTCAGTGTCAGCCAGTTTGCCGTGGCATACGGAGCTCCATCGCAGTCTTTAACACTGGTAGCATGCCGCGACAGCGTGGACGTGAACCGTATGTGCAGTTGACGGACTTTGAGCGAGGGCGTATAGTGGGCATGCGGGAGGCCGGGTGGACGTACCGCCGAATTGCTCAACACGTGGGGCGTGAGGTCTCCACAGTACATCGATGTTGTCGCCAGTGGTCGGCGGAAGGTGCACGTGCCCGTCGACCTGGGACCGGACCGCAGCGACGCACGGATGCACGCCAAGACCGTAGGATCCTACGCAGTGCCGTAGGGGACCGCACCGCCACTTCCCAGCAAATTAGGGACACTGTTGCTCCTGGGGTATCGGCGAGGACCATTCGCAACCGTCTCCATGAAGCTGGGCTACGGTCCCGCACACCGTTAGGCCGTCTTCCGCTCACGCCCCAACATCGTGCAGCCCGCCTCCAGTGGTGTCGCGACAGGCGTGAATGGAGGGACGAATGGAGACGTGTCGTCTTCAGCGATGAGAGTCGCTTCTGCCTTGGTGCCAATGATGGTCGTATGCGTGTTTGGCGCCGTGCAGGTGAGCGCCACAATCAGGACTGCATACGACCGAGGCACACAGGGCCAACACCCGGCATCATGGTGTGGGGAGCGATCTCCTACACTGGCCGTACACCACTGGTGATCGTCGAGGGGACACTGAATAGTGCACGGTACATCCAAACCGTCATCGAACCCATCGTTCTACCATTCCTAGACCGGCAAGGGAACTTGCTGTTCCAACAGGACAATGCACGTCCGCATGTATCCCGTGCCACCCAACGTGCTCTAGAAGGTGTAAGTCAACTACCCTGGCCAGCAAGATCTCCGGATCTGTCCCCCATTGAGCATGTTTGGGACTGGATGAAGCGTCGTCTCATGCGGTCTGCACGTCCAGCACGAACGCTGGTCCAACTGAGGCGCCAGGTGGAAATGGCATGGCAAGCCGTTCCACAGGACTACATCCAGCATCTCTACGATCATCTCCATGGGAGAATAGCAGCCTGCATTGCTGCGAAAGGTGGATATACACTGTACTAGTGCCGACATTGTGCATGCTCTGTTGCCTGTGTCTATGTGCCTGTGGTTCTGTCAGTGTGATCATGTGATGTATCTGACCCCAGGAATGTGTCAATAAAGTTTCCCCTTCCTGGGACAATGAATTCACGGTGTTCTTATTTCAATTTCCAGGAGTGTATTTTGTGAAATAATTAGAACCTTATTTAATTTTTGTTCTACATAAATGGAAAACCATATCTACTGTTCGAGATGTAAAAAATTTACTGAAAGACACAATCCTCACAGAGTAACAACTGAAAATTCAAGGCAAAGAATTGAAGATCTTTGTACAGATTAGAAAAATTTTGTAGCTGTAGGTCTAAATATTTGTGAAGGAATTATAAATGAATTACATAAACCTATGAGAAAAAAATTTAAAAGAAGAAATGTAATTTCTTGTAGAATAGATGATTTATGACAAATGATTTAGTTGAAAGGTACTCTGCAAATTCAAAAGGAATTTAAAAAATAAATTTAGGATATAAATATTTATTAACCATTATAGATATTTTTTTCAAAATTTGCTTGGGATATTGCAGTTAAAGATAAAACAGGTAAGAATGTAGTTGATGCTTTTGAAAAAATTTTTATCACTAGGAAACCATAAAATTTACAAACAGATAATGGAAAAGAATTTTACAATAATGATTTTCAAGAATTGATGAACAATATAATATTAAATATTATTCAACTTTTACAGAATTAAAAGCATCTGTTGAACGATTTAAGACAACACTTAAAGAAACGATGTGGAAAAATTTTCTCTTCAAGGAATATATAAATGGGTTGAACTTAATTCGAAATTAGTTGACAAATATAGTAACACAAAACATTCAACTATAAAAATGAAACCAATACAAGTTGATTAAAAGAACTGTAAACCACTCTTGTTGTAGCTAAAGATAAAAAACAATTTTAAAAAGTAGATACAGTTAGAATCAGTAAACTTAAAGGACTTTTTGAAAAAGGATATACAGCCAATTGGTCAACAGAAGTTTTAGAAATTGAAGATGTTGTTCATTCTGGTGACAGCTAAAGCCATCTTCAGACTGACGACACCCCATACAGACTGAAAGATTTAAATGGGAAACAAATAAAAAGGAATTTGTATAAACAAGGAGTACAAAAAGCAAAACATCCTGATCTATATTTTATTGAAAAAGTTTTGAGAACAAAATGCAACCAAATTTATGTTAAATTGTTAGGATTTGATAATTTATGTAAGAGTTGGGGAAATAAAAGTAATGTTCTTTTATAAAAGTTAGACTCCATAATTAATAAGATTTTTTGTCTGTATGTAAGTGTAACTGATGGCTGCACTTTAATTCTATATAATTTTTAGACCTGTAATTCGTTGGGGCTTAGCAGAAAAAATATTTCTATTAATAAAAATTTTTCTATATAAATGTACCAAGTATTATGAATGAGAAAATTGGCAATTTTATTTTTTCTCTCTGCATGTTATCCTGATGACAATGAAGATATAGTCTCTAAATTCATAAATCAGTTAACTGATGAAAATGTAAATTATTTATACAGTCTCAATGGAGAAGAAATTTGTATTTTTCTAAATTCTTTAAAAAACAGATGTAAGTTACTTACTTTAATACTTAAATTTTATCTCAAAATTTGGATTAGATTCCCTTATAATGACTCTTTCCATATATTTCTTTCTGCATTAATTTTCGATCTTTTTGGTTCAAGAAGATTTTCTAGTGCTGACTAGCTATACAGGGTTATTACAAATGATTGAAGCGATTTCATAAATTCACTGTAGCTCCATTCATTGACATATGGTCACGACGCACTACAGATATGTAGAAAAACTCATAAAGTTTTGTTCGGCTGAAGCCGCAACTCAGGTTTCTGCCGCCAGATGGTTGGTTGGTTGTTTGGGGAAGGAGACCAGACAGCGTGGTCATCGGTCTCATCGGATTGGGGAAGGATGGGGAGGGAAGTCGGCCGTGCCCTTTCAGAGGAACCATCCCGGCATTTGCCTGGAGTGATTTAGGGAAATCACGGAAAACCTAAATCAGGATGGCAGGACGCGGGATTGAACCGTCGTCCTCCCGAATTCTGCCGCCAGAGCGCTCGAGAGCACAGTGAGACAAAATGGCGACAGGAGCCGAGAAAGCGTATGTCGTGCTTGAAATGCACTCACATCAGTCAGTCATAACAGTGCAACAACACTTCAGGACGAAGTTCAACAAAGATCCACCAACTGCTAACTCCATTCCGCGATAGTATGCGCAGTTTAAAGCTTCTGGATGCCTCTGTAAGGCGAAATCAACGGGTCGGCCTGCAGTGAGCGCTGAGTGTGGGAGGAACTTGATTATCGGCTTGATGTCTGCCGAATCACTAAAGGGGCACATATCGAATATTTGTGAATGCCTAAAAAAACTTTTTGAGTTTTTGTATGTGTGTGCAAAGCATTGTGAAAATATCTCAAATAATAAAGTTATTGTAGAGCTGTGAAATCGCTTCAATCATTTGTAATAACCCTGTATTATTTTTATCAGAATATTCTTTAATATTTTCGAAATAATTGGTATTAGTTCCTCTCTAGTCAGATCATCTAACACAATTTTATCAATTATCTTGTTGTTTGGTTGTGAGTTCTTGAGAAACTTTTAATGGTTGTATTTCTCAAGGAGGTAGTAATACAGGTTTAGTCTAAATGATGGTGCCATTTTCAAAAATCGGCATATTCAAGTACAGTACAAATCCAAAATGAATAAGTTTTATACCAATGAAAAGAGGAAGTCTCAAAGTTTTTGGCAGGCAGGATGTGATAGTTTCAGAAGCGACTGGTAGAGTTTGCATGGCAATAGGGCCATCACTGCATTTCACTGTCAGTTGTGAGTGGGATGGTGACTGTGAAGCACATGGTTTTCTGCTTTCCTGAGTTCGCAAAAAGTGAGTAGCAAATTTCACTGCAGCAGGCATTTTGGACCAAATTCGGTATTGAACCACCAATTCGCAAAAGCATTAGTTCTTTGTTTAAGCAATTTGAAGAGACTGGGAGTGTGTGCAAAGGAAAGAGCATAGGCCGACCTCGTGTGTGAGAGGATGATGTCCGACGGTTTCAAGAAAGTTTTGAATGTAGTCCCAGTAAGTCTACCAACAGAGCCAGTTGAGATCTTGAAATACCCCAACCAACTGTATGGAAAGTTCTGAGACGTTGTTTGCTGTAGAAAACCTACCGATTACAACCTGTGCAGGGTCTCAACCCCAATGACAAAGAGAAGCGCCTCGCATTTTGTGATTATGTGCTAGCAAAAATGATGGATGGCACAATTCTGCAGTGTGTAATTTTTAGCGATGAAGTGACGTTCCACCATAGTGGGAAAAACAACAGACAGAATCTTCTCATATGGGGTTTGGAAAATCCACATTCACCATTGCAACACGAAAGAGACTCACTAAAGATCAACGTGTTCTATGCCATATCCCATACAAAGGTTTGTGGACAGTTTTTTTCTGTAGAAAGAACTGTAATGGGAATCATGTACCTGGACATGTTGGAAGAATGGGTGTTCCCTCAAGATATGGAAGATTTCCAGGACTTAATTTTCCAACAGAATGGAGCTCTGCCCCATGCTTGATGTATGAGGCTTTTTGAATGACTGCCTTTCTCAGCACTGGATTGGTTGCAGGTGACCTGCCTCTGCACTTCTGTCCACTGAGATTTCCTGATCTCACACCCTGCGACTATTTGTTATGGGGTTATGTGAAGGAAGTTGTTTACATCCCTCCTCTAACAACAATTCTGAATGATGTGCAGAACCAGATGCACTCAGTAACAGCAGATACGCTTTCGCATGTGTGGGATGAGTTTGGCTACCATGTCACTGTTTGCCATGCAGCCAACGGTGGCCACACTGAACGTTTATAACATTCATCACGTTTCTAATTATTAAATAATTATTAAAAATTAAGTAATTACAAATTATTAAATTTATTAAATTCAAATACATCATTATGAAAAAATCATTGAAACTTTATCTTTTCTTTAGTATAAAGGTTGTTCATTTTGGATTTGTACTTGAATAGATACGAAATTTTGAAAATGGATCTATCATTTTGAATAACCCTGTATATTGTGAAATATTTTATCTCTAACTTCACTATCATTTAATATCAGTTCATTCAACATCAAGTCACTCTCTCAGTCAATAAAAATAACTAAGTAATATTTTATTTCATCAAGTACATACTGTATAATTTTTTACCATCTTCTTTTCTATGTGCTTTGAAAGATGATTTAAACATTTCTTGAGTAATATGATAATTTATGCATTCTCTTAAAGAGTAGTATTCAAATTTATTATCTGGATGTTAACCAGTATTGTATGTAGATAATCTAGATTTGATTAATGTGACTGTTGTTCTAACAATTTTATAGAAATGATCTTTCTGTTGTTTTGTAGTCACTGCATTGATTATCTCATTCTTTTCTATTTTGGACATGTTTCTATGTATTTGCTTTAAGTTAATGTTTTTAGATTTTTCTTCTTCCATTTCTATAGCAAGTTGTTTTGAGTTATCTTTTTCAACAGATGCTGTATATTTTAGATAGTCAAATAATATTTTCTATAATATAATATAATAGTCTCTAATATTATCAGCTGCTTTTCTTCTTAAACATATTATTAGCTTCTTGAAATTATCAACAGATAATAAAATCCAAGTATTTTATGTTAATTATTTGATGTCATATTTTTTATTTCGTTTTGAATATATCTTTATTCTAAAGCAAGAGAATCATTGTATTTAATTCCAGTTTAATTGAGATTTTAATGATTTAAGAATTGTACTAAATTTCTGTTAACCAGAGAACAATTTTCAGCCAATGGCACGAAATTGACAGAAATTCCATAATCCATAAAGTTTAAAACATCATTTGTAATTAGTATATCTTTCTCTTCGAATAAAGGAAACATTTACACTGGAACCAACTTCCTAAATTGAACTGATAATATTTCTGTTCAATAAACTCAGATGCATGCAACATATAAGATCATGAATTAGAAGTATGTGCAATAGCTGCCACTTATTAAAAATAATTTTTATTAAATTTTTTCAATGAAAATAAGGTTTTCTCATTCTTATTTCAGTTATCATAATATTCGATTACTGATTTCCTTTATGTAACTTCCATAATGAATAAAGTTTAAAATATCAATTTAATTAATAGATTTTCCTTGTATACAGTTAAAATATTCTCAATCATCATCATCATTATCACTATAAGAATCATCAACTAATAAAACACTATCAACAAACTGATTTGTAATAGACATTTCAGTATGTGTTTTTATTACACTTCTACACATTGGACATTTAATTTGTTCTTTTAACTATTTATCTATACACTCAGTATGAAAAATATGATTGCAGCTTGTTTTTATAAATTGATAATTTTCATTACTGAAGCATATGGAACATTCACAACCTTCAGACCATTGAATATTTTTTTGCATAAAGGATTCAGATAGTTCTTCCCATTTTAAAATTATTTCCCAATTAACTTAATATTAAAATCTATTATAAAATCTTCATATAGCGTTTTCCTGCCTGATATGACATCCCAATTTCATTCAATTTGAATTTCTCTCATCAAATCTTCAGACATTTCTTCTGCATATGATAAATTCTCCCAGTTTAATTTATCTTGCAATTCTCTTATGAAATCTTCAGATAATGTCTGATATCTTCATACATTACTCCAACTTACTTTACCTTGATATTCTCTAATAAAATCCTCAGATAATTTTTGTTCTATTGATTTATATGTTCAATAAAAACTATCTGGAAGTTATCTTGTGAAGTTTGCAGGTAATTTACTAAACTTTGGTATTAGAGGTTTCTATTCACATTCACAAAATGGATTTGCCTTTTTAATACAGTCAGTAACTCTTTCACCGTACATTTCATTTGTGAAATACAGTTTGTATAATTCTTTAAAGCAAAATATTTTACACATAAGATAAATCACCTAAATATGTTGTTATTGATTAGTTTTTAATTCACTCACTTCTTCAATGAGCTGACAAGAACTCGCAATTGATTCGTTAATATTATAATTTTTTTCTTCATTAATAAGCTCAATAAGTTATTTTCTTCTAAGCTGTCCTAATTCTCTTGCTCAAACTTTCAGTTCATTGACATTCATATTATTTAGGTTCGCCATTTATTAGATTTGTAAAAAAATTAAAATCTTTTAAAAAAAACATTTGGGTACATGTATATTTAACCATGTGAAAAATCTACATAACAAATATTTATATTTTTTCCCATTAAAAATATTCATTCATTAATATTATTATTTTTTTCTTCATTAATAAGCTCAATAAGCTATTTTCTTCTAAGCTGTCCTAATTCTCTTGCTCAAACTTTCAGTTCATTGTCATTCAAATTATTTAGGTTCTCCATTTATTAGATTTGTAACAAAATTAAAATCTTTTTTTAAAAAAAACATTTAGGTACCTGTAAATTTAACCATGTGAAAAATCTACATAACAAATATTTATATTTTTTTATTTTCCCATTAAAATATTTCTAATAAATGACAGCAAACGAAACTGCTACTAATTCACAATCATGTAATAATCAAGTGTTAACGATTATTGATAAAAATAATAATATATGATTCATAGCGAAAGATATTGTTAAGAAATTAAATTACAAACAAACAAAATCTGCAGTTATTAAAAACATTAATATTAAAGATAAGAAATATTGTTGTGAACTAAAAAATATCTCAAATATTGTTAAATATATACAGCCTGATACAGTATTCCTTATTAAAACTGGATTAACAATTTTATTGCAAAGACATAGAACAGTTATTTGAGACAGAGAAATAGAAAAGCTTGTTAAGGATTTTGATTTTAAACTGAATTTGTCACAATCAAAGGAACAAGAATCTATTGGAATTATCATTAAAAGTTTAAAGAATTAAAAGTCTGAAACACTTTTTGTTGGAAAGTACAAAATTGAGCTATATTTCACATAATATAGAATAGCCATTTAATGTGATGAAAATCGTCATAATGATCGAAATACAACAGAAGGAATTAAATTATAGAAAATTATAGAAGAACAACTGAATTGTAAATTTATTCGATTTACTCCTGATGAGAAAAAATTTAATATTTCTGACATTATCAGCAGAACACACAAAAATATTTTAAACTGAGTAAAGATAAATAAATAAAACAAAAATTAAACATCTAATAAAAAATTTTTCTTTCAGTGCAGTTGATTATATATCTGATCAATAACAAATTTACATACAATAATAAACAAGTAATGATGACTATCAACGAAAACAATAATTCATGGCTTTATGCAAACCAAGCTGATGAACTTTTAGGATATGTTCGACCTATGAAACCAATTCAAGACTTTGTTAAACAAAAATATTGTAAATTATTTGAAAATCTAGGTAGTCTCATTTTAGGTCTCTTGTATCCTGCCTGAAAAGTGGCGCGTGGATCTGCTCCTGTACACTGAAGGGTAGGCCGAATGTAGGAAGTGAGTAGCAGCAGGAAAAGGTGAAACACGTCGGTACTGCAAGTAAGTAAAGTGGTTTACTGGTGCTTGAATATATACAGAGGCATACGTAACTTTATACGTAGGTCCGAAGCCTTAGACCCATCGTAAGTAGAGCAAAGTTTCTATATTAAGTGAAGCTGAAGCAAAGTGTCCCGGCTGAATCTGGAGCGGAGCTCGTAGATCTGGACAGTGCCGGCTAGAGGGTGTTGTCGTCGGTGTCGGTGCCGTAGTGCCATCCTAAGAACTTGCACCTACTTTGTGACATCGTAGCTATCGACACCACATCCCTCCCCCCGCAAATGATGCACCATCGATGAGTATGGATTCCAATGGCGGGTGGAGGGACCCAGTGGCGGCGCAGCTGAGGGGGCGGACAGCGGAACTGCTGGGGCGCACTGTCCACCCACGACCCTGAATTGCTCGCGAGGGGGCGAGGAAAACGCCCTGTGGAAAACTTGCCCAGGCCGCACACCGACACTGGGTATGCTTGGATGAGGAGGCAGAGCAGCGATCTCCATGGCCGAAGGTGGCGGCGGCCTGACGGCAGCCTCAGCGTCCATCGGTTCTGGCACAACGGAGGAATACTCGGCAGTGGCGACGACAGCCGGAGGTGGTGCCATGGCAGCGGTAAGAGGCGCACGTCTGGTAGGGGTGACCAGACTAGCAGCGACAATGACGACGGCGCGCCAACGGCGGAGGCGCGAGCGGCGGAGACGCCACCGGTGGAGTCGTCGGCTGAGGCGGCGGAAGCCGCGAAGCCTCCAATTCTGCCGAAAAACAACAAGCGGCAGAAAACCGAGGACGGCACAAATGGATCTGGTTCCGGTGTCGCTTGACAGTGCCGCGCTCGTGAGAGTGCGTGGCACGGAACTTCCTCATCTGCAACTTAAACGTACGCACAAAGCGTTCAGCCTCACCATTCAGCTGAGGGTGGAACGGGGCTGAGGTCAGAGGGCGAATGCCATTAACGGCAGAGAACTCTTCAAACTCTGATGACACGAATTGGGGGCCACTGTCGGAGACAACAACTTCAGGAAGGCCCTCAATGCAAAAAATAGACGTCAAAGCCCAAATAGTACTGGCAGATGTAGCAGAAGAGATAGGTACAACAAAAGGAAAGTTGCTGTGTGCATCAATAACTGTCAACCAGCGGGTGTCCCAGAAAGGACTCGCAAAACCAATATGAACGCGCTGCCAAGGCTCAGTAGGAGCCGGCCACGCAAAGAAGCGCTGGTGGGAAGCAGATTGATGCTCCGTGCAAGTGCGACAGTTAGCAAGCAAATTCTCAATTTTTTTAGCCATGCTGACCCAAGTGCAGTGACGACGAGCTAATTGCTTCGTCCGCACTATACCCCAATTACCAGCATGCAGCAATCGGAGGATTTCCGGCTGCAATGAACGAGTTATATTCACACGCGAGACTGATTATTTTCAGTTCGTAATAAGATAACACCGTGGTGTAGAGACAAGTTGTGACGTTGCGCAAAGTAACGCCGTACAAGGGGATCTCGAATCTGCGAAGCAGATGGAGGCCATTGAGTACGAATATACTGCTAAAGAATCTGCAAAGAAGCATCGGCGGCTGTCGCGGAAGCAATGAGACGAAAATCTACTGGCAAACCAGCAACTAATTCCTGATCTTGCGTGTCAATAAACATGCAGAACAGTTCGGAAGAATCAAACACTTCGTCAGGACCGGTAGGTAGACGAGACAAGGCATCAGCATTGCCACAAGAGTTCGTAATTGTAGTTAGACAAAAACAAAGATCAATGTTGCAACTTTTGTGCAGTACAGGCCGGAACTGGCTTGGACGGGTGGAACAACGACGTCAAAGGCTTATGGTGGGTGACCAAATAGAACTTGCGACCGTACAAAAAATCATGAAACTTTGTCACTCCATACACAACAGCTAAAGCTTCTTCTCGACTTGAGAATACCTTTGCTGGGCGGAACTGAGCAGCTTTGACGCAAAAGCAATGGGCGATCGACAGAATTAATGCGGTGCGAGGGAACCGCTCCGATGCTGTGTGAAGATGCATCGACAGCCAAAACAACTGGCTTGGAGGGATCGAAAGGAATGAAAGAGTGATCACTCAACAGAGAAGATTTGAGCTTGTGGAAAGCAGCGTCACATTCCGAAGATCAAACAAAAGGAACGTTCGTATGCCGAAGGCGATGCAAAGGCGCTGCAATCTGCGCTGCATGTGGTATAAACCGAATGTAATATGTAATTATGCCCAACACAGACTGAAGTTCATTCAAGTTCCTGGGTGCTGGCAAGTCTCTAATCGCACTGAGATGTGATGGCGAGGGGTGGATACACTGTCCGTTAATCATATGTCCTAAATACTGAATCTCAATTTGAAAATATTTGCACTTGTCTCTGTTACACTTTAGTCCTGCCTGCAAAAGTACAGTAAATAAGACACGCAAATTCTGCAAATGTTCGTCAGGGGTGCGACCTGAGACAACTATATCGTCCAGATAATTGGCACACCAGGGACAGTGGCACATAACTGCTGCAAGCAAGACTGAAAAATAGCAGGAGCGGAAACACAACCGAATGGAAGGCGGCGAAACTTGAACAATCCAAGGTGGCTGTTGATCACAAAATAGCGCTGCGACCCGTTTGTCGAGTGGAATTTGAAAGTATGCGCCCCGCAAGTCAATCGTGGAAAAGAATTTACCCGCACCAAGCTTATCAAAAATGTCTTCAGGGCGCAGTAAGGGAAAGGTAGCTACCACTGTCTGGGGATTTACAATAGACTTAAAGTCAGCACAAATACGGAGACGACCGTTTGGTTTCTTCACACACACTATAGATAAAGCCCATGGCGAAGCAGAAACAGGTTCAATGACACCACTGTCTTGCAAATGCAAAAGTTCAGCAGCTACAGCGTCACGCAGTGCGTGCGGTAGCGGGCGCGCGCGCCGGAAAACAAGCATGGCATTGCCTTTAACTACAACATGAGCTGCAAAGTTTGTGGCACAATCAAGGCCATCAGAAAAGACTTCAGCAAAATCATCGCACAGTGCGGCAACACTGTCTGCATGGTCACTAGCTCTGATGCAAAGTACATTGCCCTGAATTATGAGGCCAAAAAGTTCAAATGCGTCCATGCCACAAATGTTCGTTGCATCACTGGAGCAGAGCACATGCAGAGCCACTGTGCAGGTCGTTGCACCGTACGTTGCCAGTAAATTACACACGCCAAGCACTGAGATTTCCTGTCCAGTAAATGCAGTCAGTGTGGAATGTGAACGACGAACCGGAGGCGAACCAAGCAAGTCATAAGTAGATTTGTACAGTAAAGAAACTGACGCACCAGTGTCCAGCTGCATGCGAACAGAATGTCTACAGATATGCAAAGTGACAAAAAGTTTCCTCGCATCGTGCTGAATGCGAGAGGAAGTGTCTGGCAAAACTTGATCCACACGACGAGCTATTGGCGCCCGTGAAGCAGAAGGCTTTGAATAAATGGCATTAACGTCCATAGGCTGGTGTGAATCATGAACATGGCGGGTGCCGTTGCGGTGACGCCCACACGAGTCACGCGAACAGGAGACAAGTTGTGAATTAGAGTTTCTCTTACTACACAGAGCTTGCACGTGTCCTTTCTTATTACAAAAATAACACTGTGCTTGATGGAATGGGCAACTGTCTCATGGGTGGGCACGAAATCAGTTTAGACATGATTTTAGTTTCTTAGTGGGTGCCTGATTTGAAACTTGTTTACTTGCGGGCAAACGACGCGGTGTGGCTGGCCGTGCTGGGACCGTGCAGGAGGGCCCGTGTTGTGACGTGCTAACAGTACACGCACCCGGGGTCGCGTCGAACACGGAAGTAGCCATGTCTAATCTATCTTGTCTGTCTAGCAAGTCCACTACTTCCTGCAAAGACGGGTTTTAAAATCTGAGGATTTGCTCGTGGGTGCGGTGATCCGCCACATTCTGCACAATAGCGTCTCTAATCATTATATCCGCATATGAGCGTCCACACGAGCAATTAAAGTCACAATCAGAAGTTAGTCCCAGAAGGTCCGCTAACCATGATTTATTGGAGTGAGTAGGGCCACGCCGGAGATGAAAGAATTTGTAGTGTGCAGCTACCACATTTACACTGCCACGGAAGTGGGAGTTCAAAGCATCAATCACTTCGTTGTAAGCTCGTTGTACGAGCACACGGTATAACACAACACCCGCATTGGCAATGAAAAAAGCAAGCTGCTCTGTACCTGGTATGTTGTAAGCTGCAAAGTGTGCCTCGAAATGGGCGATGTATTCTGGCCAGTGTTCAACGTCAGGATTGAAGGCACGAAATGGCGGCGCTGGAGGTGTCGTCGGCGTCGGTACAGGCGGTTGCTTCGGAGGCGCCGAAGTAGCTACAGTTTGTAGTGTGACCAGTCAATTTATGGCAGCAAGCAGCTGCGTCATTTGCTGAGCCTGTAAATATACGAGATCGGATAGCAAAGACTGTTCCTGTGGTGAAGTCATGGTTTGCACAAATCAAAGTCTTACAGCGAAAGGTGGGAGCATGCAGATACAGCCACTCAGTCACACGGGGGGTATCACAAAACAAAGTAAAGCAGTACCAAGCAAAAAACATAGGTAAGAGGAGAAAAATGAGCCTTGTCGCCAGTTCTTGTATCCCACCTGGAAGGCGGTGCCTGGATCTGCTCCTGTAAACTGAAGGGTAGGCCGAATGTAGGAAGTGAGTAGGAGCAGGAAAAGGTAAAACACGTCGGTACTGCAAGTAAGTAAAAGTGGCTTACTGGTGCATGAATATATACAGAGGCATACATAACTTGACATCACAACAGATGAGAAAAGTGCTCCACTTACCATCTTTGAAGGATGCCATGGGTCTGATGATGGTCATGTGATATGACTGAAAGCGGTCACCTATGTTCTTGTAACATACATGTTGTGATTGAGACTGAATTTTAAAAACAATAAATTTTAAAAAATTTTAATCACTGTTCCAAAAATATTTACTAAAATTGTACATAACTTTGTACAAAGGTGCGTAGCCTTAGACCCGTCGTAAGCACAGCAAAGTTTCTATATGAAGCGAAGCTGAAACGAAGTGTCCCAGCAGTCTGCTCTTGATCAAATGGGCTGAATCTGGAGCGGAGCTCGTAGATCTGGACAGCGCTGGCTAGAGGGCGCTGTCGTCAGTGTCAGTGCCATAGTGCCAACCTAAGAACTTGCACCTACACTGTGGCATCGCAGCTATCAATACCACAAGGAATACCTAAATATATACAAAATTCGACAAAATTCATTAATGAGCCACATCTGTATTCTTTAGTTACGAGATAAAAAATGCCTTTTGCAGAAAATTTCCAAGACTGGGTTTATGATGTTTTAAGTTCAATTATAAAATTTGGAGAATCTAAAATTTAAAAAAGTAATATCTTTTTATAAAGATCCGATAAATCATAAAAATTATTGTATAGAAAATCTAGAAAAAATAAATTAAAAAATGAAGGAATCATTAATACAGATGAGGAATGAATAGAAAATTTAACAGAAACAGTTAATATTCTTTCAGAAATACTAATCGAAAGAAATGAAATAAATAGTTAGTTACCTGATGTTGTACCTGAAACAGTTAATGAAAATTTAAGACCAACTTTTGTTGTTTGTTATTGGAACTCAGAGAAAATAATTATGATAAAAGTTATATAGGATTGAAGATAGACATCCAAATTTCATACAATACAGAGATAAAAAGAATGATCCTTGGACATCTGAAAAAATAAGATTAAACACTTGTGTAATCTCATACTTTATTTATGAAGACTTCCAGGTGGGTAAACGTTTGGCCACCTGTAAAAACAAAAATTTTAATGTAAGATAAAGATCTTAATCTTATAATATTTTAATTATGTGTAAAAGAAGATAGTTATACTATTGTTGATCGTGAAAACAATATTTTCCATAGTGCCATCTGTAGGCCAGCAACCAGATTATAAGAATAAAGCAGTTAAATATTTGAATGATTTTGTTACTTAGATATCCAGATGGATGAAACAATATTTACTCAAGTGAATGTTGATTTATTTCAATTGACACACAATCTTGAGGAAACTGATGAGTTATGTGAAGAAACAGTAAATTTTATGACAGACCTAGCTGTCTGCAAAAATATTTTTTTCAGTAGTTCTAAAACTAGTATGTATAAATGGCATAAGAAAAATGTAAAATGGAATTGTAAAGGAGTAAACAAAAAATGTTAGAAGTAACAGAGGTAGCATTTCATTTATGGAAAAATATATTAACAATCAGTTTGCTCATGATATTAATAATCCTGATATTTTATTACAAATAAAAGTACATATAAAATATCTGGTCACTGATATTCAAAGGAAGTAGATGGAAAAGGAGATGTGTTAGGTCATGCATTTTTTCCAAACAAGAATAATGAACCCATTAGAAATACATATGGAGAAATATGAGAATTGGTATATCAAAACTGATAAAAATACACCAAAATATCAAACAAATTTATTTGAGGTCTTAGTTTATGAAATTCGCCACCCATTAGGTTTATATCATTCAGATGTTTATGAATCAATGATGTCTCCATTATATAATTGTTCACATTTAGAATTATTTCAAGATGATATTGATTGTATTCAAAGTTTACATGATTAAAAAATATCAACACAACCAACTGTACCAAAATATACACCAGTTGTACGAACAGTTCATTTAAATGAATTAGTTAAAGCACTATGTGAAATTCATGATTTGGTCACTTTTTAATTATGAATGGAGTTCTGTACGATTTTTATCAGAAGTGGGTATGGATAGGTGGTGATACGAATTCACAGATAATAACTAACTGGTTACAATTTTTACCTCAAGATTTACAAGAAATAGATGGAATATACCAAAGACCAAGTGGTGAAGTCTTATTATTTGTAGCCAATACAATATAGAAAGCAAAGTCATAAACATTACAATTAATTCTGGGATATCCGAAGTCAATATCTAGCTCAGGAGTACGCAAAAACTTTTTATTAAATGGTGTAGTCAACCCTGATTCAGGTAGAACATTTTATTCTTTAATAAACTTTTCTGTGTGGAATTAGATGAATGTAATTTGATATATAAATCATGAGAATCTGTAACTAGAGAATTTCCAGGGTTACCTACCAGAATGAATTCTGCATTCAGATACATTAATGGATTGTTGTATTTCTCCAAGGAAGTTACTTTTTATGAATATAATGAATTTACAAAAGAGTAGTTAGAGCGAATGGAGTTGATTTATCTGTAATTGGTATTAAATGTACATTAGTATTGCAAAATGTAATAAATGTACTAAAACTTACAATAGAAAATTTTTTTCTATATAAATTGAGCAGGTTCAACAACCAGCCAATCCAGATACTGTAAATGTTGTAATACTGAGAAGTCAATTGACAATTTTAGTTCACAGAAACATACAAAAGATGTATACAGAATGATGTGTAGACAATTTGTAAATGAATATCATGTAAAAAATAACAACAATAATCGAATTCCTTGGGTATGTGGAAAAACATATTTCTAAATATTATTATGAAAATCATTTACAACGAATTCCGGGTGAAGAACATCTGAAAATATTATTACCAATGGAAAATGCAGAAAAACAAGAAACAAATACAGTGTCAAAGAAATGTAAAGCTTGTCAAAAGATGAAAAATTTACATTCTTTCTATGTTAATACATCACATAAAGATACCCATAACAGTAAATGTAAGAAATGTTGTAGAATATGCAAAAAATAAGAAAGGACAATCATCTCATACTTTATTTTAAATACACTCCTGGAAATGGAAAAAAGAACACATTGACACCGGTGTGTCAGACCCACCATACTTGCTCCGGACACTGCGAGAGGGCTGTACAAGCAATGATCACACGCACGGCACAGCGGACACACCAGGAACCGCGGTGTTGGCCGTCGAATGGCGTTAGCTGCGCAGCATTTGTGCACCGCCGCCGTCAGTGTCAGCCAGTTTGCCGTGGCATACGGAGCTCCATCGCAGTCTTTAACACTGGTAGCATGCCGCGACAGCGTGGACGTGAACCGTATGTGCAGTTGACGGACTTTGAGCGAGGGCGTATAGTGGGCATGCGGGAGGCCGGGTGGACGTACCGCCGAATTGCTCAACACGTGGGGCGTGAGGTCTCCACAGTACATCGATGTTGTCGCCAGTGGTCGGCGGAAGGTGCATGTGCCTGTCGACCTGGGACCGGACCGCAGCGAGGCACGGATGCACGCCAAGACCGTAGGATCCTACGCAGTGCCGTAGGGGACTGCACCGCCACTTCCCAGCAAATTAGGGACACTGTTGCTCCTGGGGTATCGGCGAGGACCATTCGCAACCGTCTCCATGAAGCTGGGCTACGGTCCCGCACACCGTTAGGCCGTCTTCCGCTCACGCCCCAACATCGTGCAGCCCGCCTCCAGTGGTGTCGCGACAGGCGTGAATGGAGGGACGAATGGAGACGTGTTGTCTTCAGCGATGAGAGTCGCTTCTGCCTTGGTGCCAATGATGGTCGTATGCGTGTTTGGCGCCGTGCAGGTGAGCGCCACAATCAGGACTGCATACGACCGAGGCACACAGGGCCAACACCCGGCATCATGGTGTGGGGAGCGATCTCCTACACTGGCCGTACACCACTGGTGATCGTCGAGGGGACACTGAATAGTGCACGGTACATCCAAACCGTCATCGAACCCATCGTTCTACCATTCCTAGACCGGCAAGGGAACTTGCTGTTCCAACAGGACGATGCACGTCCGCATGTATCCCGTGCCACCCAACGTGCTCTAGAAGGTGTAAGTCAACTACCCTGGCCAGCAAGATCTCCGGATCTGTCCCCCATTGAGCATGTTTGGGACTGGATGAAGCGTCGTCTCACGCGGTCTGTACGTCCAGCACGAACGCTGGTCCAACTGAGGCGCCAGGTGGAAATGGCATGGCAAGCCGTTCCACAGGACTACATCCAGCATCTCTACAATCGTCTCCATGGGAGAATAGCAGCCTGCATTGCTGCGAAAGGTGGATATACACTGTACTAGTGCCGATATTGTGCATGCTCTGTTGCCTGTGTCTATGTACCTGTGGTTCTGTCAGTGTGATCATGTGATGTATCTGACCCCAGGAATGTGTCAATAAAGTTTCCCCTTCCTGGGACAATGAATTCACGGTGTTCTTATTTCAATTTCCAGGAGTGTATCTATTAAATAAGAATTCTCACTGATTGAATTTTGAAAAATTAATTTTTACTAGTCGAATTAATTTCATTTCTCGACAAATAGTAATGCCAAATGGAGCAATTCAAACTTGTTCAACTTCAAGACAATTGTAAAAGAAATAATTTAAAGGCTATAGTAAATTATACAAAGCTGACCTAATTATACTTATGAAAAGACATCAAGCCACAAATTTAAATCTACAAGGAGGAAAATTTGTTTATGCTAAAATAAAAAGATGACGATGTTTTCAAAACTAAAGAAGATATAGGATTGAAAAATATTTCCATTTCCTGATGATACCTTTGAGAAACAAAAAGTTAGGACTAATAATGAAGATAAACCGTTGAAAAAATATTTCCGTTTTCTACAGATGTGTTTACATAACAAAAAACAAGAACTTATAAAGAAATATTATTTCCTTTTTACACCAAATTATTTCAGAAACCAAGACACAGACAACAGTTAGAGATTATCTGGTTGATACACCATTTGAAAACTGCAAACTATAAATTTTGAAAATAATATCAACTCAACTGCACCTAATCATGTCACAACTCTGGTAAAAAAGGAAATTATGAAAATTGTGAAAGATAATCTAAGTATACAACATGGATTGAAAATAGCTTTAAGACTTTTTTGTGAGTACCAAATGCAGCAAGCAGAAACAATATGGAATATCAGATCCAGACAGAAAACTATAGGATCAAAAATGAAAGAGTGATAATTCAAAAATTTATGGTTGGTAAACAAAACAGTTTTTCAAGAATGGGTGATTTTCAAGCACATGGATCAGGATGGACATTAAACAGAGTTATTGGTTTAATATTAGGAATTAGCAGATATCGTCCATTGAGAGGAGCATCTTAGATCGAATTACCAGATAAAATAAAAAAGAAAAAAGTATGTATTAATGTGAAAAATAAAGATCAAATGTGTTTCCCATGAGCTATAAGATCTGCGTTATATCCTGTAGATAAGAGATTAGAAAGAGTTATGAAATATAAAAATGTTGGTCTAGATCTTTATCAGAAAAGAATATTCTGAATTTTCTATAGTGGTTAATCATATTCCAGAAATTGAAAACAATAAAATGTATCTACCAACGTTATTCATTTCATGAAAACTATCTAGGGTATTCATTAAAATTACGAAAAGTAAGAAAGAGAAATATGTAAATCTCCTTATTTCAATAATGGGAATAATACACACTATTGCTGTATAAAAAATTTATCAAATTAGTAAACATGGAGAATTAAAATTTATTTGTGAAATTTTACCAGTGATCCATTCACCAGTAAAGAAAAATTAGGCAATCACACATCAAGCTGTTTAGTTAACAAACCATTAAAAGTGGAAACGCCAGAGCTAGGTTACTATGTACGTTTTAAAAATTTCCATTTGTTATTTATGCTGATTTTGAAAGTTTACTATTGAAGATGTGCGAGGTGCCGGGGCTAGCAGTGTATTTAACACTAAATTCTTCGAGAATCTTCATATATAAATGATGCTCTAAGGCCCCCTATTCTAACTCCGAATTTTGCTGTTGCACTTGGATTAAAAAGAAACGCGAACTGACTGTAATAGACCCTGCAAGTGGAGTAGGAAAGAGTTTGGCACCTGCAATAATTTAATTTGATAGACATTAATTAAATAAAGGAAAGTTTCAGTAACGTAGTGAGAAATGAAAGGGTTGCTCTACCGATTAACAGAATGAAAGTTCTGTCCAAAATAACAATATGATTTATTATGACTAAACTCAAAATAATAAACAAAACACATGAAACATTTACAATACATCAAACTGGTTCAAATTGGATACTCAAATAAATGCTGTGAAGGTGAAGTTGTCCCTAAACTAGACTGTGACATTTATGACGAAGTGCTATGTGGAGCCAATTCCTTGCAACTCAAATCTTAAGAGAAAACACACAGCCAATCCAACATTAATTGCTGCTACCCAAGACAGAACAAAGTTAGAAAAAGACGAACAGGCGCGCCCTGCTGAGCTCTGATTATCACCTAGGAAAATCCCTATCTGCTGGTGCTGCGGACATACATTACCAAACTGTCTTCTTAACTACCAGAACACGATCTGGCATACCAGAGGCGATGGCTGGTTGCTTTGACGTCCTGTCGTGGTGATGATAATGTCGCGAGTATAGCCCAAAACGAATTATCCTGGTTTGGTTGTTCCAGGCTAAAGACTTCCTAGCAATACAAATGCGCCTCTGAGGGAGACGAAGAAGGCTCGCCACACAATCACTGACGGTACAGTGATTGATTTTAACAAGCGAAGTCACACTGTAACTCTGATACAGTCAACTTTAGCCAAAACTGCTCAAGACAGACAACATAGGCCGCTTGTACACAGAACGCTCAATTGCCAACTGTACTCGGAAAGTTACGTTGAAGTCGAAACTTCAGCAACTTCGACAAACAGTTACAATTAAATAAAAGTATATTACACAGCCTACGGAAGGCAGGCTGTCCAGAGCAGCGAGGGCTCAGTCTTGTAACGTACTCTGACCGAAAGGAGAGAGCCGACTACCCCAGAGCACCCGTACAGGCCGAACACAGAACATTCCCGCCCCCACGACAGTGGCCGTGGTTAAACGTTCCAATCAGCAACTCGAAAACCGGCGGAAAATTCCACTCTATTGCCGGAGCACTACCATTCCACCAATGGAGATTCTTGGCGCCAATTTCTGCGCTGATTTTGCTACGTCACGGAGCTATGCCCTGAGCAAGCCAATCACAGTTACTATTTTGCAGAAAGCGTGGGAATTTTCCCGCCACAACTGCCTGGGTACACAAGTCATTCCCACGCCTCGCTGGTAGCCCGCCAGAAACTGTTTTCGCTAAGTTTCTGCGAAGTAACGGAACCTCTAGCCCAGCCGCTACTTCAGGCCCCTCCGGGCGTGTCTTTTGACAATGTCGGCGTCTGGAAAGCATTCACTCGACTCCCTCACACCTGTCGGCTTACCCTTTCAAGATCAGCACAGCCCGCCTGTCACCGGACCACCTGCGTGACGAGAGACGCTGCGTGGGAAGTCCGCCTGTGAAGGAATAGCAACTTTTCACCGCATGCAATTAGAGAGGAAAATCGTAAGATAGAAATATGAGAGGGGGCTCATGCCACCTCTCATAGCCCCTACGCCATTTTAGATTGTAATTGGTGAGCGGTTGGCTCACTTAGGAGCAAGGTAGTGAGTCAATCGCCCAAGAACAATCTTACAAACTCACTCCTCATGCCGCACTCTATAAAAAAATCACTGCAACTGAAAAATGCAGCTCATAGAGGGAGGATTATTTATGATGTAGCCAACTTCACCTTCTTAATGTGGAACTCTAACACTCACATCACACATCCATACCCAGGGCGCCCCTTCCAAACACTGATTCACACAGATATTCACTCTCTAAATATGGCCCAGGCATGTGAGCCAAATATGGAGCAATTTATTCTTTACAATCAGAGTTGGAGTGTTCTGCAATTAAATGCCCAAGATTTTACAACAATTTGTATCATTAAACTAACCTGAACTCACTCACACATGATACTATTTAAGTTAACAATCTCTTTGTGAGCTTTCAGAATCTAATTACAACCTCCGATTCATTCTGTCTCCCTGCAGCAAGAATAACCTTTAACAAAATGTTCCCTGAGTTGATGATCTATTCACAATGACAGTGGTGATATCTGCTTCAGTTTATGGGGACATCAGGCACACTGTTTGCATACACACAACAATAAATGCAAAATACAAAAAACAACATGGTGTGGATAACAATACAGTAATGTGTAATTTTTGCGCCCTACTCTATCACTTACATGAGAATTACAGTGTAAAACACAAACACGTACAAGGTATGACATACATTGCAAAAACAACACTAGCAAAAAAAATTTAAGAAAAAAAACAAGGGTCATGGGGCGTCAAGTTGTGCTTGCACATTGCACAATGTTCACGACTGTGCTGAGAATGAGGCACTAAATCACATTGATAGAAATATTCGAAGCACTTCACAAATTCCACAGTACTGACATCACATAGGGCTAAACGTCGGGTGTTGTTGCTACGTTGTTGCAACAGCAATAGGGTGTGCTGGAGCATCTGCAGTACTCTGTTGAGATTGCAGCAAGACCCACGCATATGATCACGGCAGTACGGTAGGAAGACACAGTGATAGGCTCTCCTCACGTCGATTAATTGTCTCTGAGATCTACTTGTTGGGATACATCACTAGTCTAGGTCTCTTCTCTCGCTGGACGGTACTTTACGTTTCCCAATATTGCAGTTCGACGAGGGATGATGGCACGTGGAGTGACTCCACAAGTGTGTGAGGTCGTCCATACAGGATCAAACTAGGAGCGACGATTGCTACAACTGCTCTCTAATAGAGAGGAGAAGTTAGAAATGAAACCATACATTTGTTAGAGTGTGTGGCACGATACTGCTTTGTGTATGCAGATCGGCCAATGCTAGTGAGTTGTAAAAACCCAAACAGGTGAGTATATAGCGTCCCTTTCTGTTCTGAGGCACATGAGACCCAGGTTCTGACACAATATGTGATCTTCTTCGTGTACTCACGACAACGTGGTCTGCCGCAGGGAATCCCTCCAAACAGCTGCCGCGTCTGGAGAGCTAGCAGGCTGTCGCGTGTGGGTCGCGTGTCAGTGTCAACAGCCAGCATCGCTTTCGCTTGTGGCCCGGCGAGGATCCCGCCTAATCCCTCAGGTATACGGCCCGGTGACTGTCAGCTTGCAGGACCAGATGCTCCCCTTCTTGCAGGTAACTGAAGACCTGTTGTTTTTGCTCTGGCTAGCCTCTGCATTGCCACGATACCTGTCATCTGCACAGTCCTGACAAAAATCTTATGCCTAACTTTTTCCCATGACCTTCTATGTTATAATAAATTTACATAATGACACAGTGATGGTCTGTCATTTCAGACACTCTTATTTTACTTTTATAGTTATTAATCTATGGCTATCATTATAACAAACTGTTGGTGTATCTAATCTAGACATGGAAATAATTTATCTTGATATTTGTGTAGAGACCGATCTCACTATTGTATATGGTGTGTGACAACTGATGCTATGTATTGGATGAACAACTAAATGTGCGGGCCCGCACCAATATTATTATTACTTCTATAGATCGACAGTAGACATGCTCAAGAATTAACTACCATATGCCAACGATCTACATTCTATGTCTTCTGAATAAATTATGTTATTATGCAGGCTGAAGTTTTACTGAGCTATAAAGAACATGCAACTATTCTACGTTCGCTCGCCGGTCGTCCCTCCATCTCGGGTCTGTGATTTGATGACCTGAAAAATAACATCCCAACAGGCGCGCGCCAAACACTTGTGGTAGAAAACCCCCACAATATTAATCTAGTTATTGTTAAATCCTACAGTTTAACTTATCCTAGTATATCGTATCCTTTTTTTTACGTTATACAATACTCTTACATGATTCCTGTTACGCTGAGATGTCTCGCTGCTCGCCACTATTGACGACGACAGTGATGTGCGCGCCGTACGACATGGCCTCCGAGTTCTCACTACGCCTCACTGAAACTCCAGAGACTGGGTTAGCCATGGCTATACAAGACAATAAATTTATAGTTGCAACTTCTTTTTTTCTATGTGATGCGGTTTTCGCGATCAAAGCACACTTTTACAGAGACAATGTAATATGACCAAGCCAGGACTGGTTCCTGTTGCGGATTCAATCGCCCAGCACACGCCAGCTACACAGTATGTCACGAATCTCCAATCGTAAATATAGTGTAACAAACCTTAAAGCGACAGGTCGAATCTTTACTATACATCATCAAATCAGACACCCAAGAGTACCAAGTATTAGAACATGACACCTTGATGCTGTCACACAAGTTGACAGGCTGTAATAACCAGTAACCAATGAGAATGAAATGACAGACAAGAACTACTGCATTTATAAATATATCAGTAAGCAACAGCAGATATTAACCAACAATAAGCGGTCTAAGGTGCTGGGACTGTGCAGCGGGTCCCTGCAGAGGTTCGAGTCCTCCCTAGGGCATGGGTGTGTGTGTTTGTCCTTAGGATAATTTAGGTTAAGTAGAGTGTAAGCTGAGGGACTGATGACACACATTTGAACATTTTTTAACCAACTACAACTTGGTACATTAACAGGCGAGGATATTTGGACCCTTGCACCCAATAGTAGACAAACATGGAGAGACAAAATTATATGGTAATCAAATACATGATCAGAGACAGGGAAACTTCGAATCCACAGGAACAAAAGTAAGCTACAACAAGCCTTCTTGGTGATCCATAAATTAACCTGAGTACCTAGAGAACAAATACTTGTACCACAATTAGGCTGAAAACCAGTATTACTGACCTACGTTTATCAAGGAAAAACATAAACAATTGAAACAACATGACACCAGGTATATAAAAGGAAAGCAGTTACACCATTCTGAGTCAGTAGAGACTGTAGTATATAAAACGAACCAAACTCAGGTGTGTTCCACATCCTTATGATGCTATAATATGGATAGAAAGCATATAATAATAAATCTTTGCACCTTGAGATAAAATCATGGAATTTCTTGTGACTAGACATTACTTGTGATTAGACATTACTTTGATTAGACATATGCCATAAGAGGAAAGGGCACCAAACTGGAAATAGTATCAGGAAATACTGACATATACAGGGTGAAGAAAAAACGCCACACTTGGCAGTCAGCATGTGATTCCTCATCCCAAATCGAGACAAAAGTGTCTTTAGCAAAACCCAGTCCCACTAATAAGTTCAATAGAAATACGATAAAAAAAAACAATGCTTTGGCAACACTATAACTGCAGACAACAAGGCCAACAACAGATAACATGAACTCTGCCCTGTGCCAGGACTATCCCGTTAGCTGATGCCGGCACAGTAGCTCAGTGTATTCGGTCAGAGGGTAGGCTGCGCTCTGTAATAAAAAACCTGAGTAAATGGACCAACGATGCACTTGAACAAGCGTCGTGGAACGTCCGCCCCGAACAAATACAACGAACATTAAGGGTCAAAATGAAATCAACAAAAAACAAAACAAAAAACGTGAGACGAGGCAGGGGCGTGAGGAATACATACACAGACTCGTCAAGGTTGGAGTCACGTTTCCGCTAAACATTTATTATTATTATTAAGGAAAAGCTTCAAATTGATTAAAATTTATACCTCCACAGCGCAGTACCTTGTGTGTTCCATTCTGTTATTGTTAGCGTTATTTAAACATTGAGACATAATACGAACTTTTTACAGCTGTAAGCGACCACTTTGCATGACACGAACAAAGCCAATAGAAAACGGTAGTGGATATTGTAACATCGTCTACATCCAATGAGGTACAAAAAACGCAATATGTAGGATACACTAGATTGCACATTATGCTACGCACAATAATTCTATTCTATACGTTTGACATCAAAGCTTACCTTCACACAGCTGGTACAAACTCGTACAAGCAACTTTCACTTTAGAGAAGATGTTCAAAGCGGCCACTGTGTAATTGCAAACACTGCGCCCCTCATTGGATCATATTTTGCTGGACACTATGCAACACACCGCCATCCACCATCGCCAAAGTGGCATGCATGTGGGCTATTAGGTCTCGTACATCCATATGTGAAGTACTATAAACTTGTTCCTTTAAGTGTCTGCATATATAAAAATTTTGTGTCTTAAGGTCTGGGGAACGTGAAGGCTAGAGTGCTGGACTTCGCCGACCAATAAATTTTTACTGGAAACGCTTCTTTTAATGGATATGGGCATTCATTCCAATGTGTGGTGGTGCACCATTATGTTGAAACCATAGCTCTTGCCGAAACCAACTGGAGTGTTTTCTAATGCGTCAGGGAAAGTAATACAAATAAACCTATGGTACAGGGGTGCATTCAACTTATACAGCAATGTTAAAGGCCCAAAAGCACTCCTCCCACTATTCCAGCCCACACATCTATGCAAAAACATGCCTGAAAGCTGTGTTCTAAGGTGTTGAGTTAATGTGTAATGATCCGGATGCAGTTCTTCATTGTGCAACACTTCAACAGCAGTCAGTCATTGAGATATCTGGAACTGCCTTGAAATATCATAGCTACTTCGCCGAGGTGAGTGGTGAATGGTTTAAATAATGGCGTCTTCTTTTTCTATCTATGTCTAGTCTTTGGACGACCTCTGTCCATGACTTGTGTACGAAGATCGCCGGTTTGCCAATGGAGTTCCTCCAAGTGAGGAAAAACATTCTTAATGGGATGGCGCCATTGAGGATACCTTGCAGCATATGCATCAGAAGCAGCAGCAGCTTGTCTATCTGACACACTCAGCATAAAATGCATATCAACGTATTCATCATTTGTGTACTCCATCGGCAAACTGCCCTACATAAACTTCACATGACCAGTTATGGTTGTGCACTGCACAGTTAGTAGGCACATTCATGCAATTTAATGGGTCCCACTATCATGTGATTGGCTATTGTCATATGACAAAATGATATCCTGGTTATATACGACGAGAACTATGGAATCGAAATCCAAAAATATTAAAGAAAAAACCTGGCAAAGACTCAAACGATTGCCCCATAGTGCATGTGGGTTTGACAGCCCAGCAATCTAAAAACTCAGCTACAACAGCAGGTGCACTAAAATGGGCTTATACACAGTTCTATATACATTACAATACACTGCACGTTGTGTGTGTGGCGTTTGATCCTCGTTTACATACAAGTGTTTTCAAAATATACCCAATCTGATTTTGCTAGATAAATGTTTGTCTTGAGTCTTGATGAGGAACCGCATGCTGACCTCCAAGTGAGGCATTATTTCCTTTCCCTGTATGTAGACTATGTGAGTCTAGGTTACAAAACAACAATTTAAAAATGAGACATTCTAGCTAGGCTATCTAAAAACATTTTTGTGTCTGTTACCTGAATGACGCTAACATGTGACTTTAAGCCATGATTTAAGCACAGCATGTGCTGTGGAGATCATTACCAGTCAGCTGATGTAGTGGACTAGTATAATCTATGCATACCAGAAACACATTGATCTGAGCATAGCACATGCTGAGGAGATCATTAACAATTGGGTAATGCAGTAAAAAGAGAAATCTATGCAAAGTGGAAGGCCATTGCCACAGGTAACATGCATATAAAACCAGAGAGAACACAGCCAATTACTATGATGACAAAAATATCTGACCTCACCTGAAGAAGGACGAAGTGTGACAATCCCATGAATTTGTTATTGTTCACAGCATTTTTTACGTGCATGGGTAGCGTTCCAAACCACAGGCACTGCTGACTGAAGGAGACAAGGTGGTCGACCATAGTCAACTACATCAGCAGATAACGACTACATTGTGCAACACACAAGAAGCGACTCAGGTCAAACAATGGGTGCAATCGCAGTCACATTTAAGATGACTGCTAGGCATGCGAATTCAAGTTCCAGAGTGGCACGGTAACTGCATTGGGGTGGCCCTTTGCCCAACGACCAATTCATTGTGTTCTGTTGACACCCACATGCACTTTGCCGACACTGTGCCAAGAGCATAGATACTGGATCAACAAGGTGTGATGTCACATGCTGTTCTCGGATGAGAACAGATTCGATCGGAGTAGTGATTCTGGATGTACCCTTACATGGCGGACTTGGGAACACGTAATGGACCACGGAAAATTATCAAACATCATTGTTATAGGGGACCGAGTGTTTTGGTGTGGCGAGGCATAATGTTGCATGTACATACTGAACACGGTACACTTACTGGTCAAGGTTATTTTGACAATGTACTCCTTTCCCACGTGTGTGTTTTCTGGGGTGCATTCAGCAATGACAACATTTTTGTGGGTGACAGTTTGCGACCGCATCGAACAACAAAGCTTGAGGACTCTTTGCAAGGAGAGGACAGTTGGCGAATAGACTTGCTGGCTGTTCCACTGTCTTAAAACTCATCGAGAACTTGAAGGATGCGTTGGGGAGATGTATGGCAACACATAAACAGGTGCCAGCGACTATCAAGGAGCTGTCAACCACGCTGCAGGAGGAATTGAGCGCCCTACCACAAGAACGTCTTACCAATACTGTGGCCAGCATTCTAGCACACTCTGCAAAGAATCTATTGCTCTCCGTGGTGATCCCAAACCCTATCACAAACCATGTCTCACCTTCTGTAATGACCAGCGGACCATCACAAATTGCGGTGACTTCAGCGTAATTATTGTGACAAAATAAAATTGTAATATCTGTTCATCTCATTGCATTTTCCTTTCAATTACCTTCTGTCCTGTGCTGTATTGTACTGTAATGTATAGTACTAAGTTATACTAATTCTTTCTATGTATATTTCCAGTTTCATTGAGCTATGCTACTTGACAGTGACACAACATATGAAAGTTATTTTACGCCACTGTATAAACCTAGTGAGGTAGAGCAGTGGAAAGCACGCTGGCCTTGCATTATGGAGGATGACGGTTCAAATCCGCATGTGGCCTCCTCATTTAGGTTTTCCATATTTTCTGTAAACTGCCTAATGTAAATGCTGTGATGGTTTCTTAGAAAAGGCACAGCTAATTTCCTTCCCCATCCTTCCTCAATCCATTCCTAATGATATCATTGTCGATAGGACGCTAAACACTAATCATCCTTCCTTTCTTCTTGTTTTTGTAAGTTCAGCATCTGCTTCTAGACACTTGAGCAACAGTAGAAAGGGTCCTAACTGCCCCAGTTTCTACACACTTCAGCAATATTCCAGAGTGGCTCACATGAGTGTTTTCTGACTTATCTCCTTTGCAGACTGGCTGCATTTTCCTGGCCTCCTATTAGTGCACTGAAGCCTGCCACCTGCTTTACCTGCGACTGAGCCTGTGCAACCATTCCATTTTGTATCCCTACAAATTCTTACAGACTGGTATTTATATGATTTGACTGACTCCAGTTGACTCATGGATATTGCAGTGGTCGAATACTACATTTTATGATTTTCTTGTGAAATGCAGAATTTTATATCTCTGAACATTTAAAGCGAGTTTCAAAGCTTATATTTGTCCAGTTATTCTCTGGCAGCATTTCGGATAGGGTCCTTCTCTGCTGCTAAGTAGACAGTGTGTCTGGCTGCTATGCAAAGTATCTGGGTTATTTTCCCTGTGCTGTCAGGCATTGTTCCTTGGTAGGTGTAAGGAATGGGGTAGTCTCAGCCTCGTGATGCAAACTGAGGAGCTACTTTAATGAGGTAGTGGCTCCCAGTTCAAGAAGGCTGACAATGGATGGGACTGCGACGTGCTGACTCCAAACCACTCTTACCAATCTAAGATTAGTTTGAGCCAAGTGACGTATTATCTTGCAGAAGGATCAGTATAATCATAAGAGTGAGGTGCTTATGACTAGATGTACTAGCAAATGTGTATGTCTGGTTAGTTGATGGAAACAACACACAAGAAACAGATTCCTTGTCCAGTTACAAGCTACTGTGAATGTTAGTGGGGAAGCTAAAACACATAGTGATTGTACAACGATTGGTACTGGTAGTACACAAGAGATTCCACAAAATTCTAATTTCTCATATACACAAATGTGTGAGAACAAAAAATAATCCATGGTAATTATCAGGCTAGAGCGGTTCCTAGACTCCTTTAGCAAACTAAGTGGGGAAATGGATAAACAAAGCCAAGATTTAAGTGGTAAAATGGAAGAACAAAGCCAAGAATTAGGTAGACAAATTGCGAAGTTAAACTAAACAAATACATGAAAAAACCACATATGAGGATGAAAATACAAAATGACATTAGTGCATTTGCTAGAAAATGGCAGTACAGTAAACAAAGTTATTATTAAAACTGAAGAGATCTGCAAGTAGATATAAAAGCAAGTTATGCACACATTTTTGTGTGGACCGATTTTCGGTCTACAATCAACTGATTTCTGATTACATTTCAAGCACATCTTTTTTATTTTGACAAAAATTGAAAAGGAAATAAATAAACAACAATGAAAATAATAATATTAACTAACTATAAAAAGTAGAAAATTAAAAAATGAAATTTTAAGTAAATATGAAAATTAATGGAAATGAATTAATCACAAATTTTTAAATAAATTAAAAACCGCACATATGAAAAAATTTAAGTAATTTTTTAATAATTTCAAATATTACACACATTTGTCAGTTTATTTCTTTTGTTAATTTTTTTGTATAAAAATGGGATTTAGCAAAATAAAAGTATTAAAGAACAGAGCAAAAGATTTAAAAATATAAGGATGTTCTAAAGTTAATAAATCCAATCATATTGAAAAAATTGTTAATCATTATATCATTTAATAACGACCTTATACATTAAAATAAATATAAAAATTTAGAATTCAAGCATTTAAATAATTCTTATGTAAAACATTAATTATTTCTTATTTCATTTGTTGATTATATTCCAAAAAAATAAGCATTAGAATGAACTACTATTTGTTTGGCCTATAAAATATCGAAAAACTTTATAAAAGTACTGAAAGATAAAGTAAATTGAATTTATATTTCACAATATCAAACACAGTCAAGATTTTATTTAACAATTTAATGATAACATATATTGGCTTATTATTTCTTTGACTCAACAATTATCAGGAAATAGCAGTAATGAATTAAAAACTATGTATATCGGCATCACATTTCAAAATATCAAAAAAATCAGAATATTATGTGAGAACTATTATGATACGATTATGGAGATTGGAGAATGATATATACATATACACAACTCAAAATTTAACCAGAAATATTAAAAAAAGAATTTGAGGACTGAATTTTTATAGAACACAGGTGTTCATTATTTTGTAAATATGAAGAATTTGAAAATTGAATTCATACGGAACATAGATTTTTATTATATTCTGGAGATGAAGAGACTGATTCTGATTGAAACATACAAAAATTAAAAGTTTGCAATTGGTGTTCTATTTTGAGTATCATAGGTTAAACTGTTTTCTTTCACAAAAATTGTATGAGCTAAAGAATCATTGGGAATTTCGTCATTAAAATGAGCACACAATTTCATAATCGTTTTTTGTGTCAAACAATATTTTTTCTACAAGTTGTATTCATAATAAAAGAGTATAATTGTAAATAAATCTATGGATTTATATCAGTATCTCCTTTTAATTGTGTTACCCATTTAAAAGCACAAAATTCAATCAAAGGTTTTCAAATAATTATGTGGTGGTTCTAAATTCCACATTTCTTGAGAAAAATTCTATTATTGCATTTTCTTAAATAAAAATTCTGCAAATCAACATTATCAAATAATGAAGAATCCACTAGTTGTTTACCTTTAAAAAAATTACACAAGGCCTATCAATTTCTCCTGAATATTAATAATTTGTTATAAAAGTTACAAAATTACTAATATTACTCAATCGAGCAACTTCTATACTTTGTAATTCAAACAAAGATATTGGCATTTTAGGATTTAATTTAATATGTCTTTTTGTTATTGAAGTTCACAATTGGCATCATATTTAACAATAGGTACTCTAATTTCTATATTTTCAATAACAATTATTCCTTTGCTGGTAATGTATCTTATATTTAGATTCCAGCATCATTTTTATCTGACCATTTAAGAATAGTATCATTTCAAATTGAACTAGAAGCGAAAATAACAGTTACACCTCTTTACCACATTCCTTATTTGTAATGTTTAAAAAGCTGTTTAATATTTGTAATGGATTAAGTACTAAAGTATCTTCCTTATTATTTTATCATTGTAAAATTTGTTTCTTTCATACAAATTTCATCAGAAAGGGAGTAAGGGAAAGCTAATAAATATAGGATCTTCCATTGTTGACAAAATATTATTTTCGTCTTTGATGGTACAAAATTACATAATTTTGCATTTTGATGATCAATAAATTGTTTATTAAATTTTCTGTAATATTTAGGATAATTTTAACCATCAGTCGAATAGTTTTAAAATCATATATAAATGACCATGATTATGATAAACACAACCGTCACCAATTTTATTTTTGATTTCTATACCTTTACTAGGAATTATTGTTTTTAATTCTCTCTGCAACTGAAGAAGAATAAAATTGATACCCTTTAATTTTGATCATTTATAAAGATTAAAATTTATTAAAAATTATATTACAATATTTTTGATGAGGAACTAATATGAGGATTATCAAAAAGGCTCTCAACAAAAACTTTACCATCTTTCTTTTTTATGACATTTTCGACAAAATAGAAATCTAGATAATTTGTTTTTTGTAGCTCTCGATCACAAACAATCCCTTGTACTTCTTCTCCATCTAAGGTTTTGAATTAATAAACCATCGAGCTGAAATATACAATTTTTTTCAATTTCAAAAATTTCTGCTAAACAGGTGTGCAACACTTTTAAAAATTTCTTTTAATTTAGATATGCTTACCTATTTTACATATGCTTACATACACTTACCTATTTAGAGTTGGTATCATAATTTTTTTCACATAGTTACTTTGCAATAAAGTTTCATAATTTTCTGTGCTTAGACCTTTTGGCTTCATTTTTAATGTTGATGTTTTGTATTATTACATTCATCAATTAAATTAGAAACTAAATCAATCCATTTATAAGTCCCAGTAAGTTAAATTTTCACACACTTTTACTTTTGATGTTCTATTAAATCTTTCAACAACAGATGCTTTTAATTCAGTAAAAGTTGCATAATGGTTATCTATATTTTTTGGTAAGATCTTGAAGATCTTTGTTATAGAATCCATTACCATTATGTAAGTTTTTTTTTTACATTTTTCCCTTACAATTTTTTATCTACTTTTATCTTAAGTTGAAAAGCCCAAACATCTTCTGAAAAACACCAACTGTGGTTAATAAATATTTATATTCTTCACTTACATTTGAAATTCCTTTTAAGCTACCAGAATTCGTTTTGGCTAAAACTGTTTGCCATAAATCATCGATACCACAAGGAATAACATTTCTTCTTATAGAATTGTTTCTCATCAGTTTATGTAAGTCATTAACTATTTCCTCACTAACATTATAATCACCATTTTTTTAAGAAATTTGCTTTCATTAGATTTACGGATTTAACAAATTCTTTCCATTGCTTGTCTTTAATTTTTTGTTGTTGTTCTGCTGATGCATGCCAACACAACTTTTACATATCAGACAACAATTAAGATTGTCTGAAAGGTGGCTAAAGTTATTCATTTCTATAACAGAAAATTTAACAAACAAAATTATTTTCAAACCTACTGGAACAGTTTTAAAATTATATTTAATTTTACATCTAGAATATATTAATTACGCTGTCTTTTTATTGTTCTGTTTTTAGTAGTTCTTTCCTAAAGATTATGGAACATACTTAACATCAAAATCAAAAAAGATAAATATTTAACCATATTTCTACCAGTAAAATAACATTTTAAAGGGGTAGATACATATCTGAAATTATGTGTCTTATGTTAAATACCAGTTATCATTGAAAATTCAGTTGTTTATTTATGACAAACCTTTCTTTTACTCTTTAAATTCGTCTAAAACATAATTAACGGTTACATTGATATTATTTACACTTTCGTGATAATCTTTCATGCCATGATCATAATTTATCTCTGTTGTATTAAGATTTGTTAAAAATTTTATATTCTTTTTCTAAGCCTGTTTAGTAGCAGCATCATAAACACTAACTTGATAATTCACATCTACTACTCATCTACTATTAAAAGAAATGAAATTCTCACTTGTTAGAAAAAAATAGTTTTAATAATTCTGAGATTGTGTAATTAAATTCTCCATTGAATTCTCGCTTTCCTTATTTTCTCTTATTAATATTTATTCATTTTTCTATGAATTTTTTATTCTAACACTATTTCTAAGTGTTCATATATTTTTAATTTTAATCCCGAAACTGTTAATTTATAAATTTAAAGTATCCTGAAATTCATACTTCTCTGATAATAGTTTAACACAAACGAATATAAATAATTTTAAACGAATTGATCATAATTTCATATTCCACCAACATTATAATATAAATACCTTTTCCAAAATAATGAAATATTTCTTTTGATATATTTCCAACAAATCAATCAAATTTTGTTTTTGCGTTATTTGTTTGACAACAACAAATAATACAATAATAACAAATAATACAAAAAAAGATTATTCATATGTTATTTCTTTAAAAATTGTCTTATTATTAATTAGTATATCCAACATTAATATGAATGGTGAAAAACTTACATTTTAGTACATCTCTACATCTACATGACTACTCTGTATTTCACATTGAAGTGCTTGGCAGAGGACTCATCGAACCACAATCATACTATCTCTCTACCATTCCACTCCCAAACAGCGAGCGGGAAAAACGAACCCTTAAACTTTCTTGTTCGAGCTCTCTTACAGATAGAGGGCACTTTTTACTTTTATCAATCAGGTTCCTCCAAACTGTGATATAAGGTTTTAACAGATTAAAAATTACTATAGTTATGACAGCTAACCAATAGTTCTGTACTGACAGGCTACTCTGTAACTGCAATATATGCTGTGTAGGCATTTAATACATTCCAAAATTTCTACTTGTAAACCAAGATAGTTCTATCATCACCTATATCTCTCTTGTTAATTATCTTTTCAACTTTATCTAACAGATCTGAAGTTGGGCAACTAGCCTGAAACCGGTCATTGAATATAAAAAATAGCGATCAAAGACTGAAATGCCGTATTTTTATTCAAAGAACGATCGCAGCAATCCCGATAAGACAATCGTGTCTACTTTGGTTATATTTATTCGTAAATTTTTGTTATTCCAGCTGTTTCATTATAATAATTTTCAGTTCCAGCCAATTCTTCTCCATGAATTACTGCTAATTCATCGATTTATTGACAGACACCATTCAGGCCAGATCTATTCGATTGGCTTTTCTGCAAATTTTTTTATATAATCTTTAACCAAATTTGTCATCTAAACTTTAATCTAAATCTAATTCTGCTGGTAATTTTTTGAATAATAAACGTCGATATCTCTTTCATCAAATATCTACTTACTATTTATTGATTTTATTTCATTTGGTTTATTGTCACAGTGTAATATATCTCTACAATTTGATAAATCTACAGCAAAAAACATGTTATTCATATCATCCAAAGTAATTTGTATCTTAGTGAATGGATTTATTAACCCATTTTCATCTTCATAAGTTCTATCACCAACTGTCAATTTATCATCATGAAATTTTACTGGTAATTTGTCACCAAATTTAAATGTACCATTACGTCTTATTTTAACAACTGTATCTTCATTACTAGCATTCTTTCACTTACTCTAATTTCTTTAATATACAATGCTTGTTCATCTTCTTTCAACTTTTTATCTATAACCTCTTTTTCATATTTATTCAACTAACTGTTTCTGTTTCATTTAAAGTATGATCTCTATCACGTTGTTTGAATGTTGCTATAACATTAAATTCCTGTAACTAATGTTGTTGTTAATGATAAGGAACAATTTCTGTCAACTGTCCTATTTTCTTCAACCCTTTTAATACATTATCACCAACTTTTTCAGTTATATCAATAAAAGGTTACTGCCTCTTTTTATTTTTCATATGCAGTTATAAATAGTTTTTCCATTTTTTAAACACTTCCCCCCATTGTTCTTTTACCTTTCATGGTAATATTTCTTGAACTTTTAATGAAGATAAAATATATTAATGATTTATTTTTTAAAGTTTCATGTCAAAGATGTTTAAGTTTTTTGCTTATGTTGTTAAAAATCTTTTATTAAATATCTATATTTCACTTCATTAGGTTATCTGCTCATATGTATCATAACAAATCGAATTGCAACGTTATTCCAACATTTATCATACAGTTTTTAAAAATCTTAAAATTTAAGTTGCCACTGGCAAAGTCATGATATATACGACTGTATCTTCTCTAACAATATTTAAAATATTATAATTGATTTGGTATTTTTGTATATGTTTGGGTAAATAAAAATAACGTGTTCCTTTATTTATACCTGTACCCAAATATTTAAACTATATTTTGATTTTCAAGAGTAAAGTAATCAAATTCAACAATTAAATTATGTTCACACTCCTCTGATATTGTAATTTCCCCATGATTTAGAATAAAACGAGCAATTTTGTGTCATGGTTATTTTAATTTCGTCATATCTTTTTTTAACTGTGAGTATTTTGGTTGATCTAAAGATTAAGAATGTATGATTAATTTGAACCCAGTTTTACCCTCCAGAAGCTAATACATAATTATCGATCATTAATGTCGCTTCTTGGCTACGACCAGTTCCTATAATTTGCACATAGAATAGAATTCAATGAATGCTTACCATATCTATTTTTCAATTTATTTTCTGGAGTTGTTATTTTTGGTTCCCAATCAGTTCAGTGACTCCTTTACCTAAATAAAATTTGATTTATATGGAGTCATCTATTTCAATTAAAAAGTAATTTAAAATTTAAAAAAAATGAATATTAGTTCTTATGAGGGATAGTCACACAAGTATTTTGCAGTAGTTTATAGACAACTTTTTTAACTCCAAAAATTACATCAAAAATAATAAATGATATAGTGATGGAGAAACTATTACAATTCCCCATTGCTCAAAGTAGTTTAGAAAGGTGATAAAAATGTTTTCACACAAAGTAACCAAATATTCACAGTAAAGAAGACAAAATTTTTTGTGATATTATCGCTGAGTGTGATGATAAATAATATACAGATATAGTATTGGAAATATTTTAGGCCTTAATGATGCAATTATCGCAAAATGTTGCTAATAAATTAGCAAAAATTTTGCCTTTTGAATTAATAAATATAAATTTTAATTTTGATGATGGAATGTTTTTACAACAAGACAAATATTTTCACCAAGAAACTAATATATTGCTTCTTTTAAACTTAATTTTGAATTTAGTTTTCCTATAATTTATGAACTAAATTTCCTTTAATTGCTCCAATTTATGACAAATGAATTCAAGATTTGTAATAAATATTACTGATGAATACAATAATTTGATAACCCTTAATTTAGCTATTGTATCATTAAATTTAGAAATGGATTTATTATTGTTAAAATAATTGCCATGGCATAGAGTTCTCAAATTCTGAGATATTTTTTCTATACATAAATGGAACCATTTTTAGATGGTCAACAACTGGAACAATTCTATATTGTATTAAAAAGTTAGTGAGTTTGAATTAATTTTTTACATCATACTACTAGCCGCCAATATTTAAATGCTAGATATAATAAAATGTTTCTTTAGAACTCAATAACAAATTAAAAATTATTTTGCCAAAAAGATGTAATAAAATAATTTGTGAATCTGTATTTCAGTTTCTCAAAGGGGTGATTGTTAAACTACAATTGAAAGGAATTAAACATAATAAGTATTTCGATCTTGGTTTCACCAATATGACAAATGCAACTGAATCTCATAACTTCCTTAAAAGGAACAACAATGTAAATGAGATTTGTGATTTTCATAAATTAAGAAATTTGAAGCTATATTATCAATTAAATAAATATAATTTAATTATATTTAGAATTAGACATTTAGTAAGACTGGAAAGTCAGCAAACCATTATCTTATATAATATCGAAAAAAACGATGAAATATTTGAAACAAACTGTCTACAGTGACAGTTAATTACTATGTAGACGAAAAAGTATTAAAAGAAAGATTTCAAACAATCAACTGAGCCTAATCACTTCTTATGAGCAGTGACACTTAAAGTAATGAATTTGGTTAGGGGAAATTTTATAATTATTTTAAGGTTTAAAAATGAAATTTTTATTTATCTTATGAATACAAAATGAAAACAAATTGTGGTGTACATGATTATGTACATCACAGTCAAACTTTAAGATTTACACTGAGAAAGATATAAATAAATGTTTTATGACTGTGCAGGAAAAAATTTTTACAAAAATAACTTTTTCTCATGGTCATGGTTCTGGTTAGACATTAAACACTAATAATTGAATACAGTTAGCAATAAGCAGTTTTGTTCTATTAAGAGGTACATCTTACAACGAAAAACCAGAAAAAATGAAAGAACAGAAAGCATGTATTTTCGTTAAAAATAATGATCAAAAATATTTTCTGTGGGATATCCACATTTATTAAATATAAAAACCTTAGACTCAATACTGTCCAAAAACTTAAAGATTTTTAATTATCAATTAAGATTGATGAAATTTCGTACGTAAGACCAAAATTTATCTGGCTATAAATGCTTTTTATTTTGATAAAAAATGTCAATTATATCCATAATATACAAGAAAATTTAAAGAAGGCAGAAAACAAATTGCTTTTATTATATTTCATACAAGGAAAGAATTTGCACTACTGTTGGATAAAAGAATGATTTAGACTTGTTTCCCTTTTAACCTTAAAATGTAAGAATGGAAATTAGTTTGTCATATATGATCATTACACTTTTATAATAAAGAAAAATCACACATGTAATATGTTAGTTAATAAGCCAGTAAAAGTAGAATTACCAGAAAAAGGTGAATAAATAGTATTTAAAAATTATACATTTAGTCAAAAAGTTCCATTTGTTATTAACGATGATTGTGAGTGTTATTCAACTGAAATTAGAAAATAGTTGATTCTTCAAGATTACAAAAGATATGTCTTAGGACAGCAAAGAGATACATTACCATATGGTCATTACACAGTTTGTAATTCATTGTATTTTTTTATATTTTTTATTTTTATAAACTTCACATCCAGTATCTTTATATTTTTCATTAAAAACCAAATCAGGTATATGTTCTTTGATTCCGAAGATGTTTACTATACCTTCATAATTTTCTTTGAAACTTATAGCATCAATAAAATTTAAAAAAACTTTTTTATCATAACTCTCAATGTAAAATGTATATGTGAGAATTAACATTTTCGTAGGTTTATCAAAAACACTTATGATGTTTCTTTCAAAATATATTGAAAATTACAGTTTTGTAATTCTTCTAAAATATTAAAAGCAACCAGTTGTGTAGAAGCAAGTTTCTTTTTTTGTCGTATCCTAGGATAAATTTTTCATATTTATTTGACTAACTGTTTACAGTTGTTGGAGTCTTATAAAAACTATTTAAATCTTTAATTTCATAACAATTTATCCATTTTTTAAATTTATGTCAGCTAAATAGGACTCAACATATTTAATTTATCTGACTGATAATAATATTTATGAATGTTCTTCACTTCCAATTCATCTAAACGTTCTGTATAATGATATTTAGAAACATGTTTTCCACTTACACATAAAGCCTTACTTTTATTACATATTTTTATGATATTTGTTTGAACATGTTGTTCAATTTGTTCTATAAGCGCATTTCGTATTATTCTGTGCAGTAAATTAACCAAATGATTTCTTGGTCTTATAATTTTAACATATCTTACATTTGTCAGCTTTCATTTCTTTAGAAAAAATTGTATAGGAAAACTGAAAAAAGTGAAAACCATGTTAAAATTTAATGTGAACAGTTTAAATTTTTTTCTTGTGTGTGGTTTTTTAAAACAGTTAAAAATTTTTGATATACTGATATTGATACATTAATAATTGTCCGGTTTTTAAAATTTCTTTCTATATTCAACTCAAATTTTGATTTTTATGAGTTTTATTGGCAGTTGCTCATGAAATTTAGTTTCTTATTTTATCTTTGTCGAAATAAAAAAGGTGTGCTTGAAACTGGTTTGGAACTCAATTGGTTGTATACAGAAAACCGTCGACAAAGAAAAGTAAAAAGAAAAAAGAAAAAATGATAAATGTAAAAATGCAAAAGTAAATAAGAAAAACCTGTATATATTATTTTCCATGTTAGGGCTGTTCATTCAGTTGCAATTTATGTTTAACTGAGTTCTGATCATTTTCATATTCAGTTAAAGTTGTTGATTTTTCATATTTTTTAATTTTTTTTATATTTGGTTAAAATTTATGTTTTTTGATGTATTTTGTGTTTGAAAATTAGAATTTATCTTATGTTTATCAAAATAAAAATGAGACTGTGCGTAATTCACTTAACTGTGCACAGAAAGGGGCACACACAAAATGTGTGCTGGTATGAACTATTTTCTATCTACTTCTGTAATGATCTGGATGAGTGGTTCCAAATTCTTAGCTTTCAGTAGCCAAACTGAACAAGATGCAAAATTTACAAGGATCAAGAAAAGGTTTGAACCATAGTAGTAGAACAGATTACATTCTGAGGAAATGTTAAAGTGCATGCGCAGACAGTGCAGCAAGATGTTGGACCAGTAGTAGTGCAATATATAAAAGATAAGGCACAAATTACAGTCCACAGTACTTCCAAAAAGGATGTGGTAAATAAATTAGAATACTTCACATTTAGAACCAGTGCGAACAATTTTACTCTAAAAGTGGAGGTAGATAAGTTAGCCGAGAGTGTGAAGGCAGGAAAGGAATGGCACATTTTGCAGTATCCAATACTACTGAGGTACACTCCTTGTTACATTTTAAAGAAGAGCAACACGAAATTACTTGGTGGCCACTCTGGATGACAAGTGAAATTCTTGTTCATGTGACAGAAGTGGAAATAAAACAAGACACAGCCAAGCAAGCTACTACTGCAGGGCAAAGGATAGTGTCATTAGGTAGATCCAGTGACAAGGAATAGACAACTTCGATTAGAAGCAATGCAAGGTGATATGGAAGTTCAATGTTTTCCATAATTCCTCAGATGTTATCCTTCCCAGAGCGGAGTCAGAGCAATTCCATTAGTCGCTGCCTCCCATCTGGACTATTCTGTACAGAATCATATCTGTATTCGGTTATTTAAAACAAGAACTGGCACATCGAATGGGACCAATTGTGTAGATATGTAGTACATACCGGACTAAACATGACATCATCACGTTTCTGAATTACCACCAGTCAAGATTCTCGAGTCTAGCAAGATTCTTTGAGCACACAGCACATGGTTCAGAAGAATCAGTTTCCTCACAATCCATACAGTCCCACTGAGCTAATCAGGATTTACATCACCAAACTACATGTACGTCTAAGGTATATTATTTTAAATAGGAGATGTAAAGATGATGTTGAACCACTTAAAAGCCCATTCCAGGAACTAGATTACGACACAGGAGGAAACATAGTGTGAAAAGACCAACATGGTCTGAACTGTTATAATGAAGTGCTGCTATGTATTGAAGGATACAGTTGGACCCCATGCAACAGGCTCAAAGGACACGCAGATATGATGGAATTGATGGGTGACACCAATCCTGTTGTTCGAATGTGTGAAGTCCACATAGTGATGAGCTTGGAAGATGTATCAGTGCTATAATCGACTGTATAAAAATTACCTGGACATCACAGATTGTGAGGTGCCTACTTTCTTCAATGGTGTGCTTTCATTTATAGATCAGATTAATCGAGATCAAGGTAAACACGTCATATATAAGTACAAAACCATGTATCCAATCCATGGTACAATACGACTAGTTTCACATTGTCGTCTGTATAGAATACGTGACCCCATACCTATGCATGATGTGTTCCGCAAAACCTCGGTTAATTTGATGTATAAATCGAAACACATCATTAAAGAGAGGAGTCATCACACACCCTGTGACATCCCATGCATTTTTTCAGCGTCGATTATGACACAGGTACAAGCTTCAAATTACATGAAAATGGGTTTGTACCTTGGCGAAACAAACGCTGTATCATTGTGAGAGATACGGAGGCAAGCAAGTGTGTTGGGTCTTAACCCAGTTCACGTCTACTAGCGCCACATCATCGTAACGCGACTGTTAGTAGCACAAAAAGTATTGCACCATAACCTAAGAATGAAATTAACTTTTCACAGCTTTGTCAGGGTATGCTTCAGTATATTACTGTTAAAGTTGTTAAATCTTAGAATGATATCATGAATAAGTTTTAGTAAATATATTACTTTAAGAAAAAATAAGTGGGGCTAAATAACTAAGCTAGAAAGGCAATAATTGTTCAAAATGTGCAAATGTGTGTCACAATTAAAAGTTACAAGTCTCAACATGGACAGTTCATTATTTTCGTCAAATTCGGCGTCAAAAATGGTTCAAATGGCTCTGAGTATTACGGGACTTAACATCTGTAGTCATCAGTCCCCTAGAACTTAGAACTTCTTTAACCTAAGTAACCTAGGGAAATCACACACATCCATGCCCGAGGCAGGATTCGAACCTGTGACTGTAGCAGTCACGCGGTTCCAGACTGAAGCGCCTAGAACCGCACGGCCACACCGGAGGGCAAAGTCGGCGTCATTACATAAACTTGAAGGTACTGAAAATTAAACTCGGAAAGATTAAAATTTTTATGTGGCCTCAGTTTGATACAGAAACATTAACTGCATGGCTCCACTAAGCTAACTATTTTATTGTTGTCGTCTTCAGTCCAGAAAGTGGTTTGATGCAGCTCTTGATTCTACATCCTGTGGAAACTTCTTTATCTCCGAGTAATTACTGCAGTCTACATCCTTCTGAATCTGTTTAGTGTATTCATGTCTTGGTCTCCCTCTAGGAATTTTAGACTCTGCACTTCCCTCAAATGCTAAACTGGTGATCTCTTGATGCCTAAGAACGCATCCCAGCAACTGATCCCTTTTTCTTTGTGCCATAAATTTCTCTTCTCCACATTTCTATTCAGTAGCACCTCATTAGTTAGTGCTCTACCCATCTAATCTTCAGAATTCTTCTGTAGTATCATATTTCAAAAGCTTCTATTCTCTTCTTGTCTAAACTAGTTATCATCCATGTTTCACTTCCACACATGGCTACACTCCAAAAGTCTGCAAATGCTAGGAACTTAGGTTTGCCTTTCGTTACCCTATCTTCTAAGATAAATCGAAGGGTCAGTATTTCCTCATGTGTTGCAACATGTCTATGTTAACGGACTCCTAACTGATCTTCCCTGAGATCGGTTACTACAGTTTTTCCATTCGTCTGTAAAGAATTCCTATTAGTATCTTGCAACCACGACTTACTAAACCGATAGTTCGGTACATTTCACATCTGTCGGCACCTGCTTTCTTTGGGATTGGAATTATTGTATTCATCTTGAGGTCTGATGGTATTTCGTCTGTCTCATACATGTTGCTCACCAGATAGAAGAGTTTTGTCATAGCTGGCTCTCCCAAGGCTACCTGTAGTTCTATTGGAATGTTGTCTACTCACATTGGCTTATTTAGATTTACGTATTTCAGTGATCTATCAAATTTTCCTCGAAGTATCATACCGCCCATTTCATCTTCATCTACGTCTCCTTCCATTTCCATAATATTGCCGTCAAGTACATCGCCCTTGTATGGACCCTCTACATACTCCTTCCACCTTTCTGCTTTCCTGTCTTTGCTTGGACATGGTTTTCCATCTGATCCCTTGATATTCATCCAAATAGTTCTCTTTTCCCCAAAGGTCTCTTTAATTTTCCTGTAGGCAGTACCTATCTTACTCCTAGTGATATGTGCCTCTACATCCATACATTTGTCCTCTAGCCATCCCTGCTTAGCCACATTGCACTTCCTGTCGATCTCATTTTTGAGATGTTTGTATTCCTTTTTGCCTGTTTCATTTACTGCGTTTTGATATTTTCTCCTTTCATCAATTAAATACAATATTTCTTCTGTTAACTAAGGATTTCTACAACCCCTCGTCTTTTTATCTACTTGATCTGGTGCGGTCTACACTATTTCAACTATGAAAGTTACCCATTCTTCTTCTCCTGCATTTCTTTCCCCCGTTTTGTCAATGGTTCAATAATGCTCCCTCTGAAACTCTCTACAACCTCTGGTTCTCTCAGTTTGTTCAAATCGCATCTCCTTAAATTCCCACCTTTTTGCTGTTTCTTCAGTTCTAATCTACAGTTCATAAACAATTGATTGTGTTCAGAGTCCACATCTGCCCCTGGAAATGTCTTACAATTTAAAACCTGGTTCCTATATCTCAGTCTTACCATTATATAATCTATCTGAAACCTTCCATGTATACAACCTTCTTTCATGGTTCTTAAACCAAGTGTTAGCTGCGTTTAAGTTATGCTCTGTGCAGAATTCTACCAGCCGGCTTCCTCTTTCATTCCTTACCACTATTCCATACTCACCTACTACTTTTCCTTCTCTTCACTTGACTATTATCGAATTCCACTTCCCCATGACTATTAAATTTTCATCTCCCTTCACTGGCTGAATAATTTCTTTTATCTCATGATACATTTCTTCAATCTCTTCGTGATCTGTGGAGATAGTTGACATATAAACATATACTAGTGTGGTAGACATGGGCTTCTTGTCCATCTTGGCTACAATAATTCGTTCACTATGCTGTTCATGGTTGCTTGGCAGCACTCCTATATTTTTAATTCGTTATTAAACCTACTCCTACATTACTGCAGTTTGATTTTGTATTTATAACCATGTATTCACCTGACCAGAAGCCTTGTTCTTCCGCCACCAAACTTCACTAATTCGCACCATATCTAACTGCAGCCTATGCATTTACCCTTTTAAATTTTCTAAACTACCTGCCCAATTAAAGGACCTGACATTCCACACTCCGATCTAAAGAACGCCACTTTTCTTTTTCCTGCTAACTACGTCCTTCTGCTTAATCCCCACCCAGAGATCCGAATGTGGGACTATTTTATTTCCAGTATATTTTACCCAAGAGGGCGTCATCATCATTTAACCAAACAGTAAAGCTGCATATCCTCAGGAAAAATTACCGCTGTAGTATCCCCTTGCTTTCAGCCATTCGCAATAGCAGCACAGCTGGGCCGTTTTGGTTAATGTTACAAAGCAGATCAGTCAATCATCCAGACTTTGCCTCTGCCTCTTCAGGAACCACACGCAAGCCTGGCCTCTCCACAGACACCCCTCCGTTGTGGTTGCATTTACGGTACTGCTATGTGTATCGCTAAGGCATGCAAGCCTCCTCACCAATGGTAAGGTCCATGGTTCATGGGAGGAGGAAGCTACCTCTATTAGTTTTTAAGTTTCTTACGAAAACCTATTCATAATAGAGTAAGTATATTTGTATCTGCTGTAAAAAGTTCTAATTACAGCTCTCGATTAAACTGATGAAATAACGTAGGTGTACGAAGTTTCAAGACTTTAGTGTAAATAACAATCATTACAAGGAAGCTTAAAGAGGCAGTTTAGAGGTCATATTCTACTGTTGATACCGCTCTAAAAATTCTAGCCGCGTGGGATTAGCCGAGCGGTCTAGGTCGCTGCAGTCATGGACTGTGCGGCTGGTCCCGGTGGAGGTTCGAGTCCTCCCTCGGTCATGGGTGTGTGTGTTTGTCCTTAGGATAATTTAAGTTAAAGTAGTGTGTAAGCTTAGGGACTGATGACATTAGCAGTTAAGTCCCATAAGATTTCACACACGTTTGAATACTTTTAAAAATTCTATATGGCTAAGTTTAAATGCAGTAAAGCTAAGACTTTTTGAGTAACTAAAGGCAACTTCACTCCATTCCAACAAAAGTTAAGAAGATTGTATACTGGTATACAACAGAGATATTAACTAATACGTGGGTTATTCAGAAAGTAAGTTCCGATCGGTCGCGAAATGGAAACCACTGGGAAAATCCGGTAAAGCTTTACACAGATGTGTTGGGCAGTGTCTCTAGTATCACGTCGCGTCGCTCTTTTCAGTTTTGAGTGAACAGTAAGCATATAAAGATGCGTAGGGAAGAACATCTCCCGCCAACTACGAGGGCCTGGTTGGAGATTTCGCCTCTGTGATGTAGCTCACATAATACAACTGTCGAGCAGTTCCTTCTTCATGCCAATTCTCGGCCGCAATGAAGACGCTCCTGCAGCCTTCCCGATGAGAAGTGTTTGATCACCCTCAATACAGTCCGTAATTGGCTCCCCCTGAGCCTCATATCTGCTCAAAAAACTGCTGGCTATGATGACAAAATTTTTCCACAGACAACGAGCTGCAGACCAGTGTAGATAACTGGCCGAAAGCACAGTTGGCTGCTTTCTATGACGAGGGTACTGGATAGTTGATAGAACACTACGACGAAACTCGAAGCTGGAGCGGCGACTATGTAGAGAAGTAGGTCAAAGGTGTACCTAACTGTTGCAAATAAAACGTTTCTGGTTTTCACTATTGTTTCCATTTCGCGAACGATCGTAATTTACTTTCTGGACAACCCTCGTATATGTGTGACAAAGAGGCCATTTACATGCTGCTATCTGTGGCAAGAGCGATTGATAGCAAATGTTCCATTCAGTGGTCTGCTGGGCCCATATATAGAGGGTGACAATTATTAAACGATGTGAAATAAAGTCGTCGTAACGTCTGATCGGTTTGTGCTAGGATGTTCAAACTGAACGTTTGGCCACGGGGTATGATGGGATTTAGTATGGTTTGGTTTAGCGATGAATCCCACTTTCATTTGTATGGGATCGTGAATAAACAAAATTGGCTCATTTGGCCGACAGAGAATCCGCATTTCGCGATCGAGAAGTTTCTTAGTCCTCAATAGGTGACTGAGTGGTGTGCAATAGCCAGTCACGGAATAATCCTTGATGGCACGGTGACTACCGAACGGTACGTGAAGGTTTTGAAAGATGATTTCATCTCCATTATCCAAAGTGATCCTGCTTTCGACAAAATGTGGTTCATGCAAGACGGAGCACGACCCCATCGAAGCAGGAGAGCACTTTGGGGTCTGCATTCTGGCTCTGGGGTACCCAGAGGCCACTGGCATGGACCTCGACTGGCCGCCATGTTCTCCTGATATGAACGCATGCGATTCGTTTTCGTGGGGCTATATTAAAGACAAGGTCTACAGCAGTAACACCAAAATTATTGCTGAGCTGAAAACAGCCATTCAGGAGGTCATCGACAGCATCGATATTTCGATACTTCAGCGGGTTAATCAGAATTTCGCTCTTCGTCTACGCCACATCATCGCCAATGATGGCCAGCATATCCAACACGTCATGTCCTAACTTAAATCCGAATATCCCTAGTGACGTTTACATGTTGAATAAAGTGTGTGCACGCTGCCGTTTTAACTAATTTACGTTTTTTTCATATAGTTCAATAATTGTCACTCTGTAAACACAGCCAGTGAGGCAGTAAGAGGCGATTCTTTGCACACAGCTACCGATCTGTCCACCTCAGTCAAACGCCGGCATACACCGTGCCTCGGATGACGTCAGAGCTAGGCATTTACCTAAAGCGTTTCCGAAGAAAGTAGGAAGTGAACTCGCGAGTACTGTACACCATCCTGGATCGCTTAGATTTTGCGGAAGTAACTGTTTATGTGCCGCCCGTAATGTTGACAAAATCGCGTGGCAAGTGGCGAGTTTATTTTCCACTTTTAAGGCGAGCAATTAACTTTGGTGCTAGATCATTTTACTTGAAACTTATCGTATAGGTCGTCTCTGAACTGCTAATAGTGCTGTTTCCTATAGGGACATTATTATTAACATCATGAATATAATTATGCTTGTGCATGTGGACTTTTAATGAATATATCTAACCGTTAGAACTTAAATTTTTACTTATGGTTCCCCATCGCTTTCTGGCTGACCGCAAAAACAGTATTCAGGCTCTTGTACGACAGGGAAGGTTTATAGATCCCTGTTAACCCGCCGCCCCACATACGGTTTTAATCTGCAGGGAAACTGAGCTGTGAAAGTAATCGGTACAAAACAGGGAACTAGGTAGGCACTAACAGGACACCGAAGTGAAATATGCCGAAACCAGCGCGAGGACAGTGTTTCTCGCGAGTGTGGAATCTAAATTCGGAATGTTAGCCACAGTAACCCTCAACGTGACGGAACGAGGTAAGAAGATGGCACTACACAAAATGTATGGTTGTAGCCCTATTTTCTATCTACTTCTGCAAAGATCTGGATGAATGGTTCCAAATTCTTAGCCTTCAGTAGCCAAACTGAAGAAGATGCAAAATTTACAAGGATCAAGGAAAACGCTAAAACCCATAGAAGTGGAACAGATTACATTTTGAGGAAAGGTTAAAGAGCATGAGCAGACATTGCAGCGAGATATTGGAGCACTAGGAGTGCAATATATAAAAGATAAGGCACAGATTACAGTCTGTAGTACTTCCAAATAGGGTGTGGTAAATAAATTAGAATTCTTAACATTAAGAACCAATGGGAACAATATTACTCTAAAAGTTGAGGTAGATAAGTTAGACGAGAGTGTGAAGGCGTTAGTAGTTGACGAAAAAAGGTAGTGTGGTATGGCACATTTTGCGGTGGCCGATAGTACTGAAGTAAACTCCTTGTTGCCTTTCAAAGATCAGCAACGCAAAGTTAATTGGTGGCTACTCTGGCTGACAAACGAAATTCGTGATCATGTGACAGAGGTAGAAATAAGATTAGACCACAGCCATGGAAGCTACTAATGCAGGGAAAACGATAGTGGTTTGGGGTAGATCCAATGATTCCAGACAAGAAAACAAATGGGAGCGTGGACCAGAAATGTACACACTGATAAAGAGCACAAAAAGCAGCAGCAATATGCAAGGAATTTCGCAGCGACAAGAAATAGACAACTTCGATTATAAGCATTGCTCGGCGATATGGAAGTTCAAAGTTTTCCATAATTTCTTAGATGTTATCCTTCCCAGAGCACAGTCAGAGCAATTCCATTATTCGCTGCCTCCAATCTGGTCTATTCTGTACAGAACCAAATCTGTATGCAGTTATTTAAAACAGGAACTGGCATGTCGAATGGGACCAATTGTGAGGATATGTAGTATGTACCACACTAAACACGACATCATCACGTTACTGAATTACCAACCGTCAAGATTCTCGAGTCCAGCAAGATTCTTTGAACATATTGTTCAGAAGAATCGGTTTCTGTACAGCCCATACAGCCCCACTGAGCTAATCAGGGTTTGCATCAATGTACTACATGTACATCTAAGGTATATTATTTTAAATAGGAGATGTAAAGATGATGCGAAATGGTGCAAAATGACCAACATGATCTGAACCGTTACAGCAAACTGCTGCTATGTAGTGAAGGATACAGTAGGAGCCCATACAACAGGCTCAAAGGACACGCAGATATTATAGATTTGATGGGTGACACCAACACTATTATTTGGATGTGTGAAGTCGGCATAATGACGACCTTGCAAGGTTGTATCTGTGCTATAATCGACAGCATAAAAATTACATGGACATCACAAGTTGTGAGGTGCCTACTTTCTTTAACGATGTGCCTTGATCTATCTATCGGATTAATGCAGGTTAAGGTTAACATGTGTGATTTGCCTTGATCTATCCATCGGATTAATGCAGGTTAAGGTTAACATGTGTAATGTAAGTACTGAACCATGTATCCAACCCGTGATACAATGCAACTAGTTTCTCATTGTCTTCTGTATAAGATACATGACCCCATACCTAGGTATGATGTGTTCACCTTAACCTTGGTTAAGGGGGGTACGACATCAAACAGGCCGACTTGGAGCAGGAGAGGCACCACAGGACATTTTAATTTCCACTGTCTATACTTTTACAAGTAAATTCATAAAACTTTGTCAGCGTGACCAGGTAGGATTCAGGATTCACACTCGTTGCAGCAGAAGTTCAAAAACATAACAAAATAACTTTTTTACCTGTGAAATTTCATCAGTTTTTCACTTACTATTGGCTGCATTTGTTGCTATAGCTACACATTTCTTCATAAGTAAGAGAGACTGTTCGATGAATTTTTTAGAGCATACAAATCATACTTACAGGTGTCTGAAACTCTAGAATCTATTTAATTAAAAAAATGAATGAGCTGTTACGTTTTAAACTTTATATTTAGAAAAAAATCCAATTTTGTAGTTAATTATCTCAATTTTTACCACAGTTTTTAATAGATTTGGAAAATTCTAGGGTTTCATACACCTGTAAGTATGGTTCGTATGCTGTGCAAAATTCATCAAAGAATCTCTCTTACTTGTGAAGAAAAATGTACCTATAGCAACAAATGCAGCCAACAGTAAGTGAAAAAATGATGAAATTTCATATCTAAAAAAAATTTATTTTGTTATGCTCTTGCACTTCCACTGCAATGAGTGTGAATCCTGAATCCTTCCTGGTCATGCTGACAAAGTTTTATGAATTTATTTGTAAAAGTATAGACAGAAGAAAATAAAATGTCCTGTGGTGCCTCTCCTGCTCCAAGTCGGCTCGTTTGACGTCCTACCCCCCTTAATCTGATGTACAAATCTAAACACGTCATCAAAGAAAGTAATCATCACACAACCTGTGACATCCCATGCATTTTTTCAGCGTCGGTTATGGCACAGGTACGAGTTTCAAATTACATGAAAATGGGTTCGTACTGTGGCGAAACAAGTGCTGTATCATTGTGAGAGATACAGAGACAAGCAAGTGGCTGAGTCTTAACCCAGTTCACTGTTACTAGCGCCACGTCATCGTAACTCGTCTGTGAGTAGCACACAAAGTATTGCACAATAATCTAAGAATGAAACTAAAAACTAAATTAACTTTTCCAAACTTTGTCAGGGTATGCCTCGCACTATGGGTGTCAGATTAGCAGAAGTGCTATACAGTTGAGAGTGTCTAAAATTTAGTGTTAACACTTTATCAAATCAAAAGATTCAATCATTTTTACAGAAAACTTAGTCCTTGAGTGTGTACATGCATATTAGTATCACTCGACGTTCTCTATGAAACATGTCCCAATGTTTTAGTTGTCACCATGATGATACGTAGTATGCTTTATCACACAACAGCTTTACAAGTGTTTCATAGGTCCTGCCATGATTCTGATTGTTGCATAATGTACTCCAGGAAGACGTCTCCAGCTTCAGTACCAGCAGTTTGGGATATACTTAAGTTCTCTCCTCCTACGTCCTCTTCATCAGTTTCATCGTAACTTTCCTGTGAGCTTATGATTACCTCTTTTCTGCTGAAGTTTGGTCATAAATAGTTGCTCGTCCTACGCTGTTGCCAGTAAGGACTTCAGATCAGTTTATATCTAATTTAGAGTTTCTGCTTGAGGTCTAGCATAGCGTGTTTCCCTTTAGCAACCATGATAATGATCCGCAAGGAAAATCACAATTTCAAAGTGGACAGGAATGCTGGACATTATAATTAAGTAACAACATTGTTGCAAGCGAAATTTCATTATTGTAGGCATCATTTCAGGTTGAACGACTAGATGCTGGAAGTGTGCCGGATTACTGTGGGGCTGGACTACTGAGGGGCATATTAGCGAGAGTTTAGCGTAATGCCAAAATCTTAGAATGGTCACATGAATAAGTTTTACTAAATATATTACTTTAAGAAAAAATAAGTGGGGCTAAATGATTAAGTTAGAAAGCCAAATTTGTACAGAATGGAAAAATGTATGTCACAATTAAAAGTTAGAAATCTCAACTTCGACGGTGCATTATTTTGGTCAAAATCGGCGTCTTTACAAAAACGCGAAGGTACTAAAAATTAAACTCAAAAAGATGAAAATCTGTATGTAGCCACAGTTTGATATTGAAACATTAACTACGTGACTCCACTAAGCTAACTCTTTTGTTGTGGTCTTCAGTCCAGAGACTGGTTTGATGCAGCTCTCCATGCTACAGTATCCTGTGCAAGCTTCTTTATCTCCAAGTAATTACTGCAACCTGCATCCTTCCGAAACTGTTTCGTATTACACGCCTTGGTCTCCCACTACGATTTTTGCCAGAAGTGAAATATACCGAAACCAGTTCGAGGACAGTGTTGCTCCAGAGTGTGGAAGCTAAATTCGGATTGTTAGCCACAGTATCACTTAACGTGACGGAACGAGGTAAGAAAATGGCTTTACGGTGCAATCACATAGCTGTGTGGACCTGCAAGTTACCTGGAAGCTACTGCACTTGCTCACCGCTATCCTCCCCCCCCCCCCCTCCACGAGGAGCCAAAGCGGTAGGTGTTGCCCATCGCCATCCGCACCGCCATAGCTGCTGATGTCTGTATTACGTTGCAATGCGTCGCAACACGTTTGCTGGTATTGTGCAACGGCATCACTCATCGAGGTCAAGCAATTAAGTCAAGAATATTTAAAGTATTTGTTAATTGCTTCTAACAGGCTGTTAAAAATGGACCTAATGATAAGAAATGGAAACATAAGATGCAATCAGTCTCTGATAATTAATCCTCAGAATTAGAAATTGAAATTAAGGGGAATGGGTCAGTCAAAGTAATAAATCCAAAATCTGAAGATGATTGGTCCCGAGTAGAATCAGAGGTAAATTTGAATGTTACTGCAAAGATAGAATCAATTTCTGATGATGAGGTAATTGAAGTTGAGGTCATAAAGAAAAAAGTAGAATTAATAGAGTTATCAAATAATGAAACTGAGTTCAATATTTCTGAAATTCAGCCAAGTGAGGAAGTGCTAGAAACTCCTTTAAAAAAGGATGGAAATGTCAAGTGGCAAGGTAGAGGCACCAAATAGGATGCAATTACTGTTCTCTAAACTTGGATTGCATCATAAAGAACTGAACAATAAGATGGAATAAACAGTGAAGTAGTAACTACCAGATAGTGAGAATGAATGTAGTAGTAAGGAAGTGAAGGCTCGAAAGATCCCAAAACTGAATAGCTTAAATTACAAAATTAATTCTAACCACGATGATCTACGAGTCAAAGTAGGACAACAGCTAACTAAATTGCATAGTATTTTCAAAACTGAAACTGATGAAGTTCGCAAGGATCTCAAAGTCGCAGACAAACTTGTGGAAGGGATGTTGTCTGAAAGTATAGGCAATAAATCCAAACTTTGCTCTAATCGATATGCACAAGTAAATAATAAAGTAAATGCTTGCCAAAAGAATATTAAGAAAGTGAAATCTGAATGTGTGAAACTATGTGAGGATGATGCTAAGAATTTTTCTGGCAGAGTAGAAGCAGTAGAACTACACGTAGAGGAACTAAATACTAGTATTGCTAACATAGAAAGTAGAGTAACCGCTGGTAGCTCTTGTAATACTACTATACAGCATGTTGCTTCAATTGACGCGATTTTCATTGGATGTCGTCAATTTTTATGTTTGTATCCAGACAAACAAAATCTCCCATTAGAGTTCTGGAATGATTTTGAGGATGTTTTACCAAATGCATGGTCAGAGCAAGAGAAAATTTCTTTCATAAGAAGTCATTTGTCGCGAAATGTTTTGTGATGGTCAGCTGACATAATGATTGGATGCAGTACTCTTTCTTAATTTGAAACTGCATTTCTTAATGAGTACTGGTCACATCACAAATACGAATAACACGGCGTTTTGAGAGAGTTTTGGAGTGCTGAAAAGTTTTCTCCAAGTCGTGAATCAGTTAAAGACTTCTCTAGAAAGAAACTTTATAAGCATACATTTTTGCTCTTAAACCACAAAAATCTTCCATTATTTTTCCATTACATTCATCTTTCATTTTACCAACAACTCTCTTGTTTACTTGTGGAATACCATATGTCTGTTGGATAATCACTTGTATCAAAATTATTAATCATCGATTTCATATCTTCATAGAAATCTTCTGTTTTAATATTGTAAATATAACTATCTGTACCTTGATAACATAATTCAATATTTTCTCCATATTTAGGTTTCATAACTCTGTAGTGAAAATCATACATTAATTCTTTAGATAAATCAAGTATACTTAATCCAACATAAACAGGTTTATTAAATATTATTTTAGTTTTATTCATAATAATAGCAGCTGGATATTCAACAAATATAGTTCTATGTTTAAAGTCTGGTTTCGCTACAAGTTTACGACATACTTTACTATTTCAAACTAATTTTATATTTTCTCTGTTTCTTATATTCTCCATTGTTCTACCAAATACAGAATTATTCATTAATTTACAGAAATCTTTTTCAAAGTTATCTGTAGCTTTACTTTTTAAATGTGTGTTTAGATCTACATCCTTCTTTAACCAACCAGATTGTTTGAATTTTAAAATTTTATGTATTTTTGTAAGTTGCATTCCTTAAGATAAATATTGTTTAATATTTCAATAATGTACTACATAATTACACTTTTTATCTAAAGTAGTTATTCATTTACTTTCATTTGTACCGGGAACAAGTTTTGATTCAGGAGCTAGAGGTAAATCTTTATGTAAATCATGTAATTCTTTTGGACATTCTAGATCTACTTCAAATATATATCCATCTTGAGTATTGTTTGAGATTTTACTTATTTTTGTACAAATAAAATTATTTGGGTCTTCCCATTTAAATCTGCCATATGGTAAATATTGGTTCATAGCATAACCATATAAATTATTTGCATCTAGATACATGATATGATTTGATATTTCTTTATTATCATAATCTTTTAAATATTTATTATTTGTTTTTACATATCTTTTACAACATTGTGAAATTTCACCTCTTATTCCTTTTTCAACCATTAGAAGCATATCATAATCATATAATAATTCAAGTTTTTGGGTACTAATTTTTAACATTGCATCCCAAGATAAAGCTGCTGCAGTAAAATACCAAGAAAGAACTAAAAATTATGTTTGTATACATATTTTTCTAAAATTTACAAAAAAATCACTTAACAATAATACATCAATTTAAGATATAAATCATGATATTCACCAAGATTTTTAATATTGAACTTTTCCCAAACTAATTTTGCATGTTTATAATCTTCATCACTTATGTCACAATCATTTAACTCACTATATAATTTATCTTTTGTTGGTAATTGTGCTTCTTCAAATTTTTTCCTAGGATCCATGTTATTATATGGATAAACACCTTTTCTAATTATTACGTTAAATAATTCTGGAGAAATATACTTTTTGATATTTTTTAACTGATTTTTCTTTAAATTTGATGAAAGTTTATCAAGTGAAGAAGCCATAAATCTGAATGTACCAACAAATCTCATTTTTAAAGTTTTTGTAATTTTACTAAAAGTAATATATTTATTTTCATTGTTCGCTAATAATTCTATTTCTTTATTATCATAACCAACATCTTTTACAAAAAGATTTGAATCATATCCAGATATGTTATGTAAATAAATAGGTACAAAATCAGGTTGTTGTAGTTTTAAATTACACATATTACATAACAGAGCAATATATTTTCTATAAATTCTGTATGACAGTTTGCTTCTCTATAAACAACAGGATCTTTATAATTTCCATACATATATTTAATATAATAACAAAATCCACTTGGGTCATGTTTTTGATATTTCATTTTATATGGTGTTTCGGGGTTTGGTTCACAATTCTCCATTTTTAAAATAAACTTTCAAAATCGACATCAAATACAAATGGAACCTTTTGTGTAAATTAATAATTTTGAAAATATATTAATTATCCTTCACCTGGCATTTTAACTTTGAATGGTTTATTAGTCTAACACTTTTTTGTGTGTCCATCTAATTATTCTTTACTATTAAAATGCAGCAACCATATGTTGCAAATAAATTTTACTGTTTCATGATTATTAATTTGACTTCATACAAGTCTAGATAAATTTTTTATAAACAATAATGTAAGTTATTATCTTTCTTGAAATAAAGTAGATTTACAAGTTTTTTCTTTTTAGCTTTTGTAATTTTAAATGGATACACTTGATAACTTTTATCTTCATCATCAAATGAATAAAAATTAATAGGTACATTAATTATATTTTCTATTTTTGGAATATGATCAACTAATATAGGAAATTCAATGTTTCAAGTTTTTTTATCAAGATCAAGACCAACATAGTTATATTTAGTTATGCTTTCTGGATGTTCATCTACAGGAAACAAACCTGCTTTTATAGACCATAAAAAACACTTCTGATTATTATTTTTTACATTACCACATGCTTCTTTATTTTTAAAATTATCTGGTAAATCATTATAAAATGTTCACCTTAGTGCAACATATTTGTTAAGTGCTAGCAGTAAACCAATAATTCTATTTAATGACCCTCCTGATCCTTGTGCTTGAAAATTAGATATTTTTTTCTAAAATATGTCTTTTACCATATTTGAATTTTTTGTTAAAATATTTTTCTCTTAAAATAGCATAGTTTTATGATTGTTCTCCAAATTCTTGAACTTTTTCATTTGTTTCATCTGTTTGTTGACTATTTTCACTATATAAATTAACATTTATCTTTACACAATGATGTTCTTTCAAATAGTATTTAACAATCTTAAAAATTTTAGCTTTTACTGCTTTAACCAAATGTTTAGGATCAAGCATATCCATATTATTTCCTAAATTTGTAGTTTATAATCTGTTTCCAAACGCCTTTTCTACTAAGTAATTTGTAATTGTTTTTCTCTCTTTTGGTTTCTGAAAAATATTTGTAGAAAATCGAAATATTCCTTTTAATGGTTTATCTTCTTTAATTATAAAAACATCATAAACATCATAAAATGGTAACTTTTTCCAAAGATTTTCACAATGTTCAGCTTTATTATTTTTAACAATATTTATTTGATTATTACTGACTTCTTCAGGTCTATAAATATTAACGATTTTTTTATATTTTTTACTTACTTCAGATAACAATTTTTATGCTTTTCACTTACTTCAGACGTATTATTATTTTTAACAATATTTGTATTATTTTCACTTACTACAGGCATATTATTTGTAACATTATTTGGATGATTACCGATAATAATTGAGCGATTACTAATAATAAATCTAATTAAATCAGCTTTACATAAACTTGAATATACTCATAAATCATTCAACAAAATTCACGAAGTCTTACAACAGTATATTGTTGCAGTCAATAAGCATTTTGTTCTAGTTGAACAGCAGTGTATCTTTCCACTTTGCTCTTAAAATTTATTACAAAAAAATTATTAGATTTATAAGAATTTTTTTATAACTAAACTATAAATATTTAATAGATGGACAAGGATTATAATTTAATAAATTACTAATAGAAAAGAGAATTAGTTTAACAACCAATTACTTTTTAAAGAATTAGTTTACTATTTATTTTACTATTTAGTTTAGCGCACAATTAGTATGCTCATATATTTCTTACAACAAAATATATTACATTCATAAAAAATGTTTTTTAATAAAATGATTATTATTTAATAGATGGACAAGGATTATTATTTAATAAATAATTAATCAAAATGAGAATTAGAGTAACAATCAATGAGTGTTTAAAGAATTAGTTTTCTATTTCTTTTAATACTGAATTAGTTTGCTTTCATATTTATTATTAAAAAAAATTCATTAGATTTGTAAAAATTATTTTTATTAATAAAATGATAATTATTTAATAGGTGGATCGATGATTAATCATAAAGGATTATTATTTAAAGTTAAAGCTTTCTTAATCTTAATATATTCTAAAGTTGATTTCTTACTTTATTATTATGTTTATCATTATGTGATGGATTTCTACATCTACATCTACATTTATACTCCGCAAGCCACCCAACGGTGTGTGGCGGAGGGCACTTTACGTGCCACTGTCATTACCTCCCTTTCCTGTTCCAGTCGCGTATGGTTCGCGGGAAGAACGACTGTCTGAAAGCCTCCGTGCGCGCTCTAATCTCTCTAATTTTACATTCGTGATCTCCTCGGGAGGTATAAGTAGGGGGAAGCAATATATTCGATACCTCATCCAGAAACGCACCCTCTCGAAACCTGGCGAGCAAGCTACACCGCGATGCAGAGCGCCTCTCTTGCAGAGTCTGCCACTTGAGTTTATTAAACATCTCCGTAACACTATCACGGTTACCAAATAACCCTGTGACGAAACGCGCCGCTCTTCTTTGGATCTTCTCTATCTCCTCCGTCAGACTGATCTGGTATGGATCCCACACTGATGAGCAATACTCAAGTATAGGTCGAACGAGTGTTTTGTAAGCCACCTCCTTTGTTGATGGACTACATTTTCTAAGCACTCTCCCAATGAATCTCAACCTGGTACCCGCCTTACCAACAATTAATTTTATATGATCATTCCACTTCAAATCGTTCCGCACGCATACTCCCAGATATTTTACATAAGTAACTGCTACCAGTGTTTGTTCCGCTATCATATAATCATACAATAAGGGATCCTTCTTTTTATGTATTCGCAATACATTACATTTGTCTATGTTAAGGGTCAGTTGCCACTCCCTGCACCAAGTGCCTATCCGCTGCAGATCTTCCTGCATTTCGCTACAATTTTCTAATGCTGCAACTTCTCTGTATACTACAGCATCATCCGCGAAAAGCCGCATGGAACTTCCGAAACTATCTACTAGGTCATTTATATATATTGTGAAAAGCAATTGTCCCATAATACTCCCCTGTGGCACGCCAGAGGTTACTTTAACGTCTGTAGACGTCTCTCCATTGATAACAACATGCTGTGTTCTGTTTGCTAAAAACTCTTCAATCCATCCACACAGCTGGTCTGATATTCCGTAAGCTCTTACTTTGTTTATCAGGCGACAGTGCGGAACTGTATCGAACGCCCTCCGGAAGTCAAGAAAAATAGCATCTACCTGGGAGCCTGTATCTAATATTTTCTGGGTCTCATGAACAATTAAAGCGAGTTGGGTCTCACACGATCGCTGTTTCCGGAATCCATGTTGATTCCTACATAGTAGATTCTGGGTTTCCAAAAACGACATGATACTCGAGCAAAAAACATGTTCTAAAATTCTACAACAGATCGACGTCAGAGATATAGGTCTATAGTTTTGCGCATCTGCTCGACGACCCTTCTTGAAGACTGGGACTATCTGTGCTCTTTTCCAATCATTTGGAACCCTCCGTTCCTCTAGAGACTTGTGGTGCACGGCTGTTAGAAGGGGGGCAAGTTCTTTCGCATACTCTGTGTAGAATCGAATTGGTATCCCGTAAGGTCCAGTGGACTTTCCTCTGTTGAGTGATTCCAGTTGCATTTCTATTCCTTGGACACTTATTTCGATGTCAGCCATTTTTTCGTTTGTGTGAGGATTTAGAGAAGGAACTGCAGTGCGGTCTTCCTCTGTGAAACAGCTTTGGAAAAAGGTGTTTAGTATTTCAGCTTTACGCGTGTCATCCTCTGTTTCAATGCCATCATCATCCCGTAGTGTCTGGATATGCTGTTTCGAGCCACTTACTGATTTAACGTAAGACCAGAACTTGCTAGGATTTTCTCTCAAGTCGGTACATAGAATTTTACTTTCGAATTCACTGAACGCTTCACGCATAGCCCTCCTTACACTAACTTTGACATCTTTTAGCTTCTGTTTGTCTGAGAGGTTTTGGCTGCGTTTAAACTTGGAGTGGAGCTCTCTTTGCTTTCGCAGTAGTTTTCTAACTTTGGTTGTACCACGGTGGGTTTTTCTCGTCCCTCACAGTTTTACTCGGCACGTACCTGTCTAAAACGCATTTTACGATTGCCTTGAACTTTTTCCATAAACACTCAACATTGTCAGTGTCGGAACAGAAATTTTCGTTTTGATCTGTTAGGTAGTCTGAAATCTGCCTTCTATTACTCTTGCTAAACAGATAAACCTTCCTCCCTTTTTTATAATCCTATTAACTTCCATATTCAGGATGTTATCTCCACGAGTCAGTTCTCTGTTTAATTGCTCGAGGTAATTTTCGGATAGTGCATTCAGTATAATGTCACTCGATGCTCTGTCCCTACCACCCATCCTAAACATCTGAGTGTCTCAGTCTATATCTGGTAAATTGAAATCTCCACCTAAGACTATAACATGCTGAGAAAATTTATGTGAAATGTATTCCAAATTTTCTCTCAGTTGTTCTGCCACTAATGCTGCTGAGTCGGGATGTCGGTAAAAGGAGCCAATTATTAACCTAGTTCGGTTGTTGAGTGTAACCTCCACCCATAATAATTCACAGGAACTATCCACTTCTACTTCACTACAGGATAAACTACTACTAACAGCGACGAACACTCCTCCACCGGTTGCTTGCAATCTATCCTTTCTAAACACCGTCTGTACCTTTGTAAAAATTTCGGCAGAATTTATCTCTGGCTTAAGCCAGCTTTCTGTACCTATAACGATTTCAAATTCGGTGCTTTCTATCAGTGCTTGAAGTTCTGGTACTTTACCAACGCAGCTTCGACAGTTGACAATTACAATACCGATTGCTGCTTGGTCCCCGCATGTCCTGACTTTGCCCCGCACCCGTTGAGGCTGTTGCCCTTTCTGTACTTGCCCAAGGCCATCTAACCTAAAAAACCGCCCAGCCCACGCCACACAACCCATGCTACCGTGTAGCCGCTTGTTGCATGTAGTGGGCTCCTGACCTATCCAGCGGAACCCAAAACCCCACCACCCTATGGCGCAAGTCGAGGAATCTGCAGCCCACACGGTCGCAGAACCGTCTCAGCCTCTGATTCAGACCCTCCACGCTGCTCTGTACCAAAGGTCCACAGTCAGTCCTGTCGACGATGCTGCAGATGGTGAGCTCTGCTTTAATTCCGCTAGCGAGACTGGCAGTCTTCACCAAATCAGATAGCCGCCGGAAGCCAGAGAGGATTTCCTCCGATCCATAGCGACACACATCATTGGTGCCGACATGAGCGACCACCTGCAGATGGGTGCACCCTGTACCCTTCATGGCATCCGGAAGGACCCTTTCCACATCTGGAATGACTCCGCCCGGTATGCACACGGAGTGCACATTGGTTTTCTTCCCCTCTCTTGCTGCCATTTCCCTAAGGGGCCCCATTACGCGAATGACGTTGGAGCTCCCAACTACCAGTAAGCCCACCCTCTGCGACTGCCCGGATCTTGCAGATTGAGGGGCAACCTCTGGAACAGGACAAGCAGCCATGTCAGGCCAAAGATCAGTATCAGCCTGAGACAGAGCCTGAAACCGGTTCGTCAGACAAACTGGATTTACGTAAAAACAATTTAAATCTTTAACTTCTTGATAAATTTTTCAGTTCTTGTTCTCTTCAGTTATAACTTCTTCATTATTCATTGTAGATTCATTTTCCATTTTCCTGTGTTCTTCACATCGATTTCGTCTTAAATAATATTTAGCAACACCTTCTCCACATACACAAGGACTTCAATTTTACTGCAATTTCCTGCATATTGATCTATAACCATCTTTTGTATACTTTTGTAAAGTGAAATTAACAATTGATTTTTCTGTACAACAATATTTACAAAATTAAGTTTTCACAGAATAAACTTAACGAACTTGAATGTGCTTTATTTATATAGGAAAAAAAATTATTAGATTTATAAAAAAATTTTTTAATAATTTTCAAAATTTTTTTAATTTTAATAATTTTTATAATATTTTAAATTTTAATTTTAAGTTATCCATATAAATTATTTTAAAAATAAGAATCATAAGAATCATCATAAGTTTCATAGTCCTGATTTCTAAATTATCGATTTCTATGAAATAAAGTATCAAAAGGGCTTGTAGTTATAGGTAAAGAATCAAAAGATTGATCAAAAGATATAATTATATTTACTGGTAAAGAATCAAGTGTTGTTATTATGTCAACAGATGTTGGTTCTTTATTTTTAATAATAGTTCTACAAACCGGACAATTTTCTTTTTCCTTTACCAATTCATCTATCCATATTTTACGAAAAAATATTTGCAATTAGTTTTAACCAATTGATTATTATTTTCATCACTTAAACAAATACGGCACTCAATATGTTTTTCACATACCTCAATTAGTACATAAGTTTCCTTTAGTTTAGTTTGCATTTCGTTTTGGTTTAATAGAAATAATTTTATTAGATTTATTAAAAAGTTAAATCCTCTAACTTAATTTAATCATAAAAACAAACTACAAATTTCACATAATATTTATTTTTGCAAAACTAATAAAAATATTTCTCTTTAATGCAATCGATTGTAGATCTGATGAAGGAAATAATCCATGGTTTAAAGGATCTGACATAGCTAGAATTTTAGAATATAGAAGACCTAGAGATGTTATGATAACATAGACAAAAGAGACACAAAAGTATATACTGAATTAAACCTCAGTCAGTCACCAATGGTTAATATTATGAAAACAAACAATGTTTTTATGAATGAATCAGCTCTATACAACATTATATTCAGATCAAAAACGCCTACAACTGAAAAATTAACTGATTGCGTAACTAAAGAAGTCATACCATCAATTAGAAAACAAGGTGTATATAAGATTAGAAAAGAGATGATTGATGCTTATTAATATCAAATAAAACACAAAGTTAATTGTATACAACAACTACAAGAATTGATTAAATGAAACACAGAATTAATTCAATTAAAAGATGATAGAATTAAAATGAAAGATGATCATATTAAAATTTGAGAGAAATAGTTAATATTGCTTCAGAAATAATAGGCAACAGAAATGAAGAAATAAATAGTTTATTACCACATGTAGTTCCTAAAACAATTGTTGACAGTTGAAGACCAACATTTATTCCTTTAAAATTATTTGATGATGAATGTGAATTATGTCATTAGAACACAATGAAAAAATTTACAGAAAGAACTACATAAAAACGAAGATAGACATCCAAATTGTGAAGAAATGTTAAGATATAATTTTAATCCTAATTCAAGATATCTGTATCAAAGAATGAAGGAAAATTTGAGGAACTATTTCAATATTTTGAATAAATATACACAAGAATAATTGATTATTGACATTAAAATGCTGCTTCAAACTGAAATATTACAAAATAACTTCATCTTTATTCACCCAACTGTTATATGAATTATCAAAACCTAACAATTTAATGTATATGTTATTATCTTTCTTTTTTAAAGCTTTTTAACTAAGTATACATCTAGATATTTTGTTCCCAGTAGTTCATGTTCATAAAAAGTTCATTTTATATCTTTTAATTTTTTGTAATTGGATTGGAATAAAGAACATCTTCGATTTCAAATATTTCTGTTGGCCAATTAGCTGTATATCCTTTTTCAAAAAACCTTTAAGTTTACTATTTCTAACTTTATCAATTTTTTTTAAATTTACATTGCTCATTAGCAAAAGCTGAAGCAGACTTCAGTCTGTGACTACATATAATGTTACTTATTTTTAATTTTTTTCATTATCTTCCATTGGTTTCATTTTTTATTGTAGTATGTTTTGTGTTATTATATTCATCAATTAGAACTGAAACAAAATTTATCGATTTATAATTTCCTTGTAAAGCAAATTTCTTCAACATTTTTCTTTAAGTGTTCTGTAAAAATCGTTCAACAACAGTTGCTTTTAATCCTGAAAAAGTTGAATAATGATTAATGTTACATTTCTTCATTAATTCTGTAAATTCTTTCTTATAGAATTTTTTACCATTATCTGTTTGTAAATTATATGGCTTACTATCCAAAAAATTTTTCAAAAGCATAAACTATATTATTTGCTGTTTTATCTTTAATAGGAACAGCAAATGCATATCTTTAAATAAATGTTAATTGCTGTTAATAAAGTTTTATAACCTTTGTTTATTTTAGAAATTCCCTTTAAGTTACCAAAATCCATTTCAACTAAATCAGCTTGCCATAAAACATCTATGCTAAAAGAAACATTTCTTCTTCTAAAATTCTTTCTCATTGGTTTATGTGACTCATTAATTATATTTTCGCGGACATTATTATTATTTTAACATTCACCATCACTTAGAAATTTTTTTTTAATAAATTAACTCATTTTGCTTTACATATTCTACAAAGACCTTCAATTCTTTGTCTATCATTTTTAGTTGTTACACTATGTGGGTTATGTGTATCAGTAAACTTTTTACACTTTAAACAATAAATATGATAATCATGTGAAGTATGATTTTCCATATATATAGATAAAAACTTTTTAAATTTGAAATTATTTCAACAAATACAATTAACTTTACATCAAGTGGAACAGTTTTAACAGAATCTTACAATATCACAGATGGAAAATTTGATTTATGTACCATTATTGATTGACGATTATTTATTTTATGTATCTTATCAGATACACTTACTGTTACATCAGAATCATCAAACTTTAAATCTCTACTTATATTTTTACCAACAACAATAATCCTTTTAAGTATGTAAGCATATTCAAAATTGTAAATTTTTTGTTCACCACCTCTCATAAAAGTGAATTCAGTTATTTGTTTATCATATACTTTGTCCTTAAGATTACTTAACTATTGTAAGTATGGTGTGGAATCTGTTTTTGGGAAATATCTGAAAAAGCTTTTTCAACTTCATTTTTTGTAAAGAAATTCTTGAAAGTGTTGTAGTTATCTTGATTAAATTGATCAATTTTTTCATTAAATTGTGTATTGGTGACATAGTTATTAAATTGCGTTAGAATGTTCATTTATTCTCGTTTTGTAACATTTTTTTTCTAAGTATTGTTTGTTAACTAATTCTTTTGCATCAATTGGATCATTTACATTAGCAAGTCTTCTACTTTTAAACCAATATATCCTTTAGTTACTTTAAATATAGCATTAAATTCGTTTTGAAATTGTTTAATTGCATTAGTTATCTTTCGATCTATTGATGATTGTTGTTTTTTAATACTATTTTCAGTATTTCATAAATTTAATGTAGATGTATTACCTAATTGTTCAGTTTGTTTAAATAAATGTATCTTATTTCAAAAATGTCCATTTATTAAAACTAAAATATAATTAAAATTATAATTCTCACAAACAGACATAAATGACCACATATTACTTCATCAAAATTCTCTTTTCATTCTGTATTGTAATATAATTCATCTTTTCCTAAATAATTAACTATTTGTTTTTTTATATTACCACCAAAGGAATCAAAAAAACTTTTATTTAATTTTATAATAACAAATGCAGTGTGTACCAGGATTATCAGATCTATCTTAATTTACTATTCCACATTCAGTTTGAAATGGCTTATTTGGTAATTCATCAATCATGTATACACCACAAAAGTGTTCAATTTTTCATTATTTAGTAAGTTCTTCTATATCAAATTTACTTAATGCATTGGGATATTTATTAATTCCTTTTTCCGATTTTTTTTCTTTATTCCAGTTCGTTCTTTCTTTTCCTCTAATTCTTTATCAGCTTTCTTTTTATTTATAACTGCATTTGCAATTGCTGCAGATCCACCAGCAAAAGAACCAATTTTTGCTAAATAAGGTAATGCAGGTAATAATAATGGTAAAAATCCGCCTTCATGTTGTGTTACCATCTTTCTTTTTTCTTAAATATTAAATAATTTTTTAATAATGGGGATTCCTAATGTAATAAGTAAATTTCCACCAACTTCCTTTTCGTTTTTCCTTTTCTGAACAGCTGTTAAAAATGGTTCAATAGCATTTAATTGACTTTGGTTTTGTTTTGCCACTAGGTAACAAAGTATAATCAGTTGTAAAGTTATTCATTAAATAGTTAAAAATTTATTAAAGATTTTTTAAGTTTGTAATCCCCAACCATTTTCATCGACATTAATTCCCATACCTAATTTTCGTTTTCCATACATTATTCCTCTAACTGCTGTAGCTGCAACTTTTTTACCAAATGAAGTATCATCTACATACATTCTCACTTTTACAACTAACTGAAGTTCTTTATCAGCTATATTTCTTTTTTCTAACTCTTTATTGTCTCTATAAGGAATATCATGTTTTTACATCTTCATCTAATGGATTTATACCTGCATCACCTTTAGCTAATCTTTCTTCTAATTTTGTATGGGGACCACAATAATTATAAGCTGGAATATGCATTTCAAACGGTAATTTATTAATTAAAGTATTTACGAATCCTTTTCCACATTTATCACTTTTCCAAAATGTATGTGGAAGATTATTCAAAAATCTAATGAAATATAGAATTCCTTCTGGATTATCAATTATAAAATCACTAAATTTATTTGTTAACATTTGTGCTACACTAACTTTTTCATTATGATAATTCTTATTTCCAGCTAGTTCTTCGCCATGAATTACTGCTAATCTATCAATTAATTGTCTAACGTCATTAATCCGAACATGTTCAATTGCTTTATCTGTATATTTTTTAATTAAACCTTCTCCAGTTTTTGTTGTTTTTCAGGAGAACTTGGTTCTCAATAATCTATAGTTTGCCTTATAAAATTTGAAAAATAAACATCAAAAATTTCTTTTATTAAGTAATTATATTTATTACCTTCACTTGAATCATATTTTATTTGAATTATTATCAGAATATAATGTTCCTGAATTAAATAATGTATCTGCATAGTTTGATAAATCTACAGCATCAAACTTTTTATTTAAATCTTTCATAGTAATTCGTTTTTGAGTTAAAAGTTGCATTAATCCATCTGTACCTTCATATGTTTTGTCACCAATTTTTAAATTATCACCATTAAATTCAACATATTTAAAAAACCAACAGGTTTCAAACCAAATACCTTATCTTCACTATGATTAATATATTGTAGCTTTCTTTCACTAATATTTATCGTTGAGGTTTCATTTATCTTTTTACTTTCGTTTATCTTTTTATTTTCATTTATCTTTGCACTTTCATTATTTCGTGGTATTTATTTAATACATCTTGATGTATAATCATATTTTCCAGGAACATCATGAGACCAATCTGTTAATGGCTTAATTGGTGATAAGTCTCCAAATCTTCTATATGATGACGATGTGGAATCACTTATTTTTCAACTTTTCTGTTTTCTTCGACTGATTTTAAAACATTATCACCTAATCCTTCGATAACTTGTTTAACTTGTTTTTGCGTCAATAACAGGTGTTTCTTACTTTTTATATTTCTCATATTCCGTTCTTGGTTGTTTTTTCCAAAGCTTAAATTGTTATTTTAATTCTTCAGCTTTCTTTCTATTTTGTTTAGCTTTTCTAACAACTTTTTCATCATACTTTGCTAACATTCATTAAGGAAGAAAATATATTAATTATGTTTATGTTTATGTTTAACGTTTATGTTACCATTTATTTTTAACGTTTACATTTATGTTTGTTTTTATTTATGTTTAACATTTATCTTTAACGTTAATGTTTAGGTTTATGTTTATCGTTTAATGTTAATGTTAATGTTTTTATTTAATGTTTATGTTTTTAAGAAATGTTGTATTTTTTTTCTAAACTTACCTTCATTTGGTTTTCTAGTCATATTGTGAAAAATCCAAATACATCATTTCAACATTTAGTACACATTTCTTTAAAATTATCAAACTTTAAATATCCTTTAACAAACTCATGATAAATATGATTTAAATATATATCATCCTGTCTAACTATATTTAAAAATTTTAAATTATCTCTAACTATTTTGGTATTTTTGAATAACTTTGAGCTAAGTAAAAACAATCTATACCTTTGTATCTTCCTCTAGTAAAATATTCTCTTACAACATATTGATTTTCTAAAATGAAATCATCGAATACCACAACAGAATTATTTACACATTCATCTAATGGAATAACTTCTTGATTATTTTCAATAAAACTAACAACTCTTTATTAATTTAATCTTCCAATTTTTACATTGTTTTATAAATTCTTGATATTTTGGTTGATCTATACTTTTTGAATAAATATATAAATGTTTAAATTTATTCCGATTTTATGAACCTGGAGCTAAAATATAATTATCAATCACTAACGTTGTTTTTCCACATCCAATTGGTCCAATTATCGCACATCTTATAGAATTTGGTAAAGGATTACCATGTTTGTTTTTTAACTTGTTTTCTGGAATTCTTACTTTAGGTTCCCAATCTGTTTTATTCATTTATTAATAATTTTTTCTGTAATAAATGAGCCGCCTTTATCAATTCAGTGATAAATCTAGTATACTTAGAAAGAGATTAACTGTTCCAATACATGATAGTTACACTACTGTTTCACTAGTTGGTATTTATTCAACTTTTTTATCGCCAAATATTACAACAAAAAAGAATAAACTTTATTGTGATGGTGAAACAATGGAAATTCCTATTGGTCAATATAGATTAAAAAATTTAATAAACTTTATTCAATCGAAAAAGTCCCATGTACATATTAAAGCAGATGAAATTTTTTAACAGAATTGTTATTGAAAGTGATGTTAAATTAAATATAGATGTAAAAGATAGAATTGGAAGTTTACTTGGTTTTAATAATCAAGTTATTCTAGGAAATGAAAAAGCTGTAGCTAAAGATGTTCTTAACATTGTTCCTTTTGAATTAATAAACATAAATTTTAATCTTGTTGATAGAATGTATATAAAACATATGGTCATTTTCATAAAGAAACTAATATTATTGCTTCATTTAAACATAATGCATAGTTTGGTGGACCAATAATTTATGAACCAAAAATCCTGTAAATGTTCCTATTTTTAATACAATTCAAGATTTAGAAGTTACTATAACTGATAAAACTGATAATTTAATTGACTTTCATGGTGCTGCCATAACAGTTGTTATAGAAATATCGTAATAAATTTTTTCCTTTATAAATCAGCAATAGCTAAAGCAATTGTAGACTGTGTCATGAATAAAATTGAAAGTTATCAGTTTTACTCACTTCCTGTGAATGAGAAAACTAAAAATAATTTAAATGCTCTACCAAAGTTACAGAAATTGAAATAAATGTTGGTGATGGTTCTCTTAGACCAAATCATGCACAATTGTATATGAATTTTAGTATTACTGGAAATGATGGAACAGATTATCCAACTTATGATGGAAAATCAAATAAAAAATTAATTGATAATTATGTAGCTAAATTGTTTGACTTTGTAACAAGAAAGAAAGGAAATAATATTTTACCTAGAATTGAACATCCTTTTATTTCTTGATCTGTTTTACTACATCAACCTTCATGTGTTACTGACAAAATAATTTTAGAAGGACATATAATTTATACACGAAAAATAATTGGTAAAAGAAACGAAGTTCTTTATCCATTATCATTACTTGGTGGATTTTTTAAAGATTATAAAGAAATTATGTGGGAAAGAGATTTAACTATAATTTTTACACATAGTTCATCTTCTGGAAACAAATTCTTCGTTGGGCTGATAAAAGTGATGCTGGAATTGAAAGAAGAGATACATTACCTAAAGAAGGAAAAATTATTTTAGAATCTGTGGAAATTCGAGTACTTATTGTTAAATATGAACCAAATTACGAACTTGAACAACGTCAAAATATTATTAAAAATCCTAAAATTCCTATTTCTTTTTATAAACTTCAATCAGAAGAAGTTGCTGGATTATCTGGTTAAAACAATTTTGAACTAGATATTACAAATTACTATAACTCAACAGAATTTGATATGACATATTTTGTTTTTGTTGTATTTCAGACAAATCGTAAAATAATCAATTAGTTGTTTCATCATTATTTGTTCATGTTAAACTACAGAATATTTAATTTAAAAAAGGTAGAAATAATGTTTACCTCAAGAAATGTGGAATATTAATCCGCCAAATAATTTTCTAAAAGCATATGATGCATTTTCAGATTTTAAACGAATTACTTTATTAAAATCAGATACTGATATTAGTCCATTTAGTTTTGTAAATAATTATGCAATTTATGTAATTAATATGACTCGTAGAAAAAATGTTGTAACCACACAGAAAACAAATATGAAACATTGTGTAACTTTTAATGATAAATTCAAAATGATACACTTGATTATGTCATTATGTTTGGTAAAAAGAATCTTACATATGATGCACAACATAGAATACTTACTGAAAATTTTTAATTATTAATATTTGCTGCTATATAAATGAACAAAAAAGTTAAAAAATTTATAAAAGTGTTAACTTCATGTTTATATACATTTCTGAAACATTTTAAGAAGGATAGAAAAAATACAAACTAAAAATTTTAATATAATTTCCTTTTGTAAAATAATATATTTTATTTATTTACTTTTGTTCACAATGTAAAATTATTTTTTCTAATCAATTTTATTTTATTTAAATGGACAACACTAAGTGACAGCTGAAGCAGTCTTTAGGCTGTGCCAAGTAGTAAATGTATGATTAAAAGAAGTATTGATGAATTTCATAAAGATAAATATCGAACAGGTGGACATTTTTATGCATATAAAGAATATAAGAAAATTAAAGTTCCTTGTGCATGTGGTAAAACTGTAAATAAGTGTTATCTCAAAAACATTTACAAACTGCAACTCATAATAATCTTATGGCTGCTAAAGCAGAAAGTAAATAATTGTATATAGTTATTCTTTAATATAATTTTAAAAAAACACGTTTTTCACAGAAGTCAAAAATAGGACAATTTTTGGGGCTAAGAAAATGATGTAAAAATACCTTTTTTAAAAATCGTTTTTTAAAATAATAGATAAATCTCTAATTTATTTCATTAGATTACATTCACCTATGGGTAATGTATGTAAAATACATAATTTTTTAATATAGTTATTATTATATTATTTTACTATATTATATTATTATTATGTAAAAGGGATAGTAGATTGTTTTCGTAGGTTCTGGGAGATTAGGACAATTTTGTGAAAAATAAGAAAATCGTGAGTGATGCAGTCACGAGAGATCCTTTTATTTTTTATAAATCTGTCCTAGTGTCCCAGAACCTACTGACTATGTTGTGTTCTTGATAGTGGCAGTGAAGCAAGTGGTTTGTCCCAAGCATTGTTTGATTCTATTTCTAATGAGAATGATGTAACTGTCATGAATGTAAGTGGTTTAATAATAATAGGTGCTACTGGAAAAGTTTCAAAACCAGTACAGTACGAAACTTTGATGCCAATTGGTATAGGTAAAATAACAATACATCAGCCTTGTTTACTCTTGCTCAGTTGGAGTATTGAGATGTTAATTGCAACAGATCTTTTAACGAAATGTCAAGGGACATTTGACTTTAAGCAGGGCCACTTAATATTAACTTTAGCAGATTCTCAGGTGATTACAGAACGTGTCATTGGAAAGTATATGGGCAGTAATAATGAAGCACGGCAATTACCTTTTAGAACAACGAGGAATAACGTATATTTGCAGGAAGATACTGAATTCAGGAATTATGTGCAAGATGCTAATGCTTAAACAAAATGTTAGCAAATGTGTGTGAATTCCTAAGGGACCAAACTGCTGAGGTCATCACTGGCCGGAGTGGCTGAGTGGTTCTAGGCATTACAGTCCGGAACCGTGCGACCGCTATGGTAGCAGGTTCGAATCCTGCCTCAGACATGGATGTGTGTGATGTCCTTAGGTTAGTTAGGTTTAATTAGATCTTAGTTCTAGGGGACTGGTGACCTCAGAAGTTGTGTCCCATAGTGCTCAGAGCGATTTTTTTGCTGAGGTCATCGGTCCATAGACTTATGCACTACTTAAACTAACTTGAGCTAACTTATGCTAAGAACAACACACACACTCATGCCTGAGGGAGGACTCGAACCTCTGGCGGGAGGGGCCGTGCAGCCCGTGACATGGCGCCTTAAACCGCACGGCCACTCCGCACATCTAATGTGGAAAGAACTATATCCTTCAAGAAATAGAGACTAATGGCCAATCAATAGATCAAATTTATGATAAATGAGCTTTGGACAGAAAAAGAGGGCATGACTCAAAATCTTTCCCCACAAGTTTCAACATTAGTGAAATAGAGTGAAAGGTCTCTGTTGAATTCCTTTCATGTTAATTTCTTAAAGCTGTTGTCATTTACTGCATACATTCCACTTCTCCTTGGTAGGGGACTATGGCTGTCTGTCCATGGCGAGCGTCTGAAGTGGTAAGATCTCTGGCTAAGCGTGTCTCTGCTAAGTCTGTAGGACAATGAATTTCTTAAGTTCAGCCTAACTGAAAATTTAATCACCTTTATTTCAGGTTTAGATCTAAAATATCTGATGATATCTTAAATTGCATCGCAGTGTAATTCGAGTGTGAAGTTCAGAATATCTTCCAGTAGTTGCTTTGTCACTACTTTGTGAGTAAAGTGGAACCATGTGTTGATGATACGTTACTCTAACTATGATCATCAATCTTAAATGCGAATGTGCGTGAGATTATAACGTCTCCTCTTGACAATATTTTTCAATATAGCAACATTGTGAGACCAGTACCACGTGCTTACACAATTGTTTGACCCATCAGGTTAATAGTAAGACGATAGTAACAAGTTAGAGGTTTTTCTTTTGTAAATTGCGTTTCGATGTAATTTATTTTAATTATCAAAATTACTGTGGAGTTACACTCCTTGCGTAAACCATGTTGACCTCGTGAAGCATGTGGTGTAATCATCAAAGTAGCCCTCAGCTATTCTTTTTGGGAAGATTTCACAGAGAGTTAGTATGAATTTAGTATACCAGTGTGTGGTAATTTCATGACGGACAGGATTACGCTATGAACATAACTTCTTTGGGTGAAAATTGAATCGGTTGGTTGTGGTTAATTTCCTCTTGCATATGTTTCAACATTATTCATGTGTTATTTTATGAATGCAGTGTTGTATGAAGTCTCACAATCTTGGCTCCATATTTGGTGTGTTCCATAAGATTACAAACTCACATTTTCCATTTTCACAATCCTAAATAAGGCACCAGTTTAGTTATGAATCAAGTGTAATATGCTGAACTTTTAACGGAACAATGACCAATGTTAAAATAAATGTCTAAATGTAAACTGGTTTATTTATTTTTATTTAAATTCTCTTTTTATATATATATATATATATCACTGGGTGTTGTAAGATGATTATTAAAAGATTATAATTAATGTTAGTCTGGTTGGAAATTTGGTAAGCTAGACTGGATACCTGGTGAAACAGTTACTCAGTAATGCAAGGTTAACTTCCCCAGATAGCTCACAGCTTTTAACCCGCTTTTATTGTCTTGAATATCAGTACTGCTTTCAGAACAACTTAATGCATCAACTTTACAAGTGTTACTCAAAACCAAAGAAAAATCTAAGAAAATTTCAGTGGAAACAAAGAAGTTTATATGCCCTGCATGGTAGCCACACAATCTAAGGTGCCTTGTCACGGTCCGTGCGGCTCCCCCCGCCAGAGGTTGGAGTCCTCCCTCAGGCATGGGTGTGTGTGTTGTCCATAACATAAGTTAAAGTTAGATTAAGCAGTGTTACACTTAGGGACCTATGACCTCAGCAGTTTGATCCCATAAGGCCTATGTTGACTTTCAGAGGGTAATAGCTATGATATATATATATATATATATATATATATATATATATATATATATATATAGCGCAAAGTTTGTGATTCAAGCTTAATAATGAAGTAAAATGTCTCGATTTTGTGAAGTAACATAGTGCTAATAATCATTTGAAAAAGTGAATAATAGTTTACCAAATTAGAAAAATTGTTTGTGATAGCTTTTCAATTGGTTATTTAAATTGCGTAATGAAAATAGAAAATAGTATGTGTTTTGTTCTCCCCTGGATGTAAGTTGAGATCACAAGCTGAGGTTATGTTATTTGTTTCTGGGACATGGAGGTGTCATGAAAGGCAGCCTACAAGTTGTATTGGGGAAGGCACCGAGACGAACATGTACAGTGATTGTTCCCCTTTCCCTTTTGGTAACAGAGTATTGTGAAGAAGCCAAACCTAATAATATCCCACCCTCTACTGTAATGGTTTTAGTGAAAGTGGTTCATAATGACACACAGAACAGTGACTAGGTTGTGATTAAATGAGTGAGTACTGAAAAGTAAAATGTTTTTGTGTTTCTCTTACATGTAAAGACTGAAAATTGTAAATCGTAAAATTAATTTTTCAAAAATACACTTCATTTAAAAGAGGTCAGCTATCTTAACATCAGTTGTTGCTAATATTTAACTTCGTTCAAAAATAAATTTTTTCATAAGAATGAATATGGGCAAGACAAGTGCTGTATCATTGTGAGAGATACAGAGGCGGACGAGTCTGCCCAGATTTACCCCAGTTTATTAATATTAACGGCACATCATTGTAATTTGCTTGGGCACAGCATACAAAGTATTGCGCCATAATCTAAGAATGAAATTAAAAATTTAATTAACTTTTCCAAACTTCGTCAGGGTATGCTTCAGTATATCAATGTTAAAATTGTTAAATCTTAGAATTATCACATGAATACATTTTGCTGAATATATTATTTTAAGAAAAAACTAAGTGGGGCTAAATAACTAAGCTAGAAAGACAAAAATTACTCAGAATGTGCAAATGTATGTCAAAGTTAAAAGTTACATGTCTCAACTTCATCAGTGCAATATTTTGGTCAAAATTTCCGTTTTTAAGATAAATTGAAGGTGCTAATATTAGACTCAGAAATATGAAAATTCTTATACAGCCTCAGTTTGACTTAATAACATTTACTATGTGACTCCATTAAGTTACCTCTATTAGATTTCAAGTTATTTACTAAAAACTAAATCTGAAACAAAATCGTCCCTATTGATAATAGATTAAGCATTTATTACAGACAAATCTAATCAGGGCACTCGATTACATTGATGAAATAACACAGCTGTACCAAGTTTCAAGACTTAGTGTAAATAACAATCATTTCAAACAAACTTAAAGAGGCAATTCAGAGTCATGTTCTAGTGTAGGTTCCGTTCTAAAAATTCTAGCCGGCTAACTTTAAACGTAGTGAAACTATTACTTTTTCAGTAACTACACTCAACTTCACCACCATTTTGGTGGCCATGATGATGTTCTAGTGATTGAATTATTTGAGTCTGTTGATTTTTCTTCATGCAGAATTTCTTGTGAGACGATTTTTGGAATCAAAGTTAGTGAATATAATGGGGCAGTAATGAAGAAGGGCTACACAGAGCCTATACTTGTTCTAGATCATATTGTGATTTAGACATGACGAACGCCGACACCTGAAATGAGAGGACTGTGCCTTTGTAAGTGATGACGTATGAACAGCTTTCCCTCCTGAAATAAAATGATCATGAACATTACTGAAGACTTTATTGTGAGTGCCTGAAACGAGACGATTATGCCTAAGTAGGCGAAGTTTGTGATGAAAGATTAGTTTTGCCTGCCTGAAATAAGGTGAACGTGGTGGTTATTGAGGATTTTATGAATCGGACTCTGGCACAGGAAGCACGACAGTTGCGTAAGGGAATGAGGAAGGAAAGTGTAGCTTCGAAAAGCGAAAGAAACCTACTAATTTGCGTAGACTTTTGATGAGATGACTTTTTTACACCTTCAAATGAAGGGATATTAATGGGATTTCATTTTCAGATAGAAGGCACTTTATAATGTCTTTATTAAAGGACGTGATATGAGATGTAAAGTATACCACTATCAAATAAGTGATCTAATCACGATGCGGACGGAAATATGACGGATTACTGAACTGCAAGTATGGGTGTTTAGTTACCGTCGTCCCAAAGAAAGGTTCTTTGACAGGGAAACAAAATCAGGTTTTGAAAGTAAGGTGAGTAGACGGTAATTCGAACCCTTTTTTTGAAGACGAATCTTACGAGTAATTATAGTACGTTGTTCGGGTACTCTCAATAGTGCAATGGATGAATTATGCTTATGTGGTGATAGAAAATGCAGATGATCTTAGGTAATGTGTTTGAATCGTTGTCAGCGATAGAAGTAAAGATTAAAATAGAAATTCGGGTATCCACCACGTCAGACAATGTGTGTGTGTGTGTGTGTGTGTGTGTGTGTGTGTGTGTGTGTTTGTGTGTGCAGCTATTGTCCATAAGAGTAATCTACTGTGGGAGCAAAATAGTAAAGAAACAGTGATCCATAGAGGGGGGGGGGGATTTTTCTTGGGCAGCGGATGTAAATACTTACTTGGAGGGTACGTGTAAATTAGATTAGTTAACAAAGCATGATGTATATATAGGGTAGAAAATCCAAAGAGATTCTTGTTGTATGTAAAGTAGACCAGTGGAAAGATACAATCAATACCTTCACATCATAGCGATGGTGATGTTAGTGATGACAATCTCAATGAAGCAAAGTTTCTATAAAGGGTTTTCCGAAATTCTTTCACCAAAGAAGAAGAAATAAATATTTCAGAATTCGAACGAAAACAACTGCCAATATGAGTGGCTTAGAAGTAGATATCCTCAGTGTAGCAAAGCAGCCAAAATAACTTATAGAGGCAAGGCCTCCAGCCCGGATTGTATACGGTGCCAGTTTGGTTCCTCTCAGAGTAAGCTGACACAATAGCTCCTTAGCAATCCTATACAACCGACCGCTCGTTGAAAGATCCGTACCTAAAGACTGGAAAGTTGCACAAGACACGCTAATACCCAAGAAAGGAGATAGGAGTAGTCCGCTGAATTACAAACCCATATCGCTAATGTCGATTTGCAGTAGGATTTTGGAACATAAACTGTGCTAGAACTTCATGAGTTTTTCGAAGAAAAAGATTTATTGACAAACAGACAACAGATATTCAGAAAAATCTTTCTTGTGAAACAAAAATATTGCTCTTTATTCTCATGAAGTAATGAGTGTTATTGACAGGGGATGTCAAACTGATTCCATGATTTTAGATTTCCAGTAGGCTTTTGACACCCTGCCTCACAAGCGACTTCTAAACAAATTGAGTGTCTTTGGAATATCGTCTCAGTTGAGCGACTGGGAATCCTGATTTCCTATCAGAAAGGTCACTGTTCGAAGTAAAACAGAAGTAATATATGGTGTTACCTAACAAAGTGCTATAAATCCTCAGCTGTTCCTGATCTACATAAACGGCTTGGGAGACAATCTGAGTACCGCTCTTAGATTGTCTGCAGATGATACTGTAATTTACCATCTTATAAAATCATCAGGTGATCAAAACAAATTGATAACAATTACACAAGATATCTGTATGTTACGAAAAGTGGCAATTGACTCTAAATAATGAAAAGTGTGAAATCATCCACATGACTACCAGAAGGAATCTGCTAAATTTCCGTTACACGATAAATCATACACATCTAAAGGCTATACGTTCAACTAAATGCTTAGAGGGGATTACAATAACGAATAACTTAAGTTGGGACGATCACACAGATAATTTTTTGGGCGAAGCAAACCAAAGACTACGATTTATTGGCAGAACATTAAGAAAATGCAACAGGTATACTAAAGAGATTACTTACAATAGGTTTTATGCCCTCTTCTGGAGTACTGCTGTGCAGTGTGGGATCCACATCAGATAGAATCAGCAGAGGACATTGAAAAAGCTCAAATAAGGGCAGTTAGTTGTGTATTGTCGCGAAACAGGAGTATGATGCTTGAATTGGGGTGGAAATCATTAAAACAATGGAGTTTTTCATTGCAGCAGGTTCTTCCCACTAAATTGCAATCACTAACTTTTTCCTCTGAGTGTGAAAATGTTTTGTTGGCGTCAATCCACATAGAAAGGAGAGCTGCCACAGAAAGATTTAAGTGTTTATTTCTACCGCGGGCTGTTCGAGAGTGGAATGTGAGAGAAATAACTTGAAGAAGAGTCGATGAATCCTTTGCCAGGCCCTTAATTGAGAATTGGAGAGTAATCATGTAGATGTAGATTTGGATGAGATATTTTTCTTATGTGAGAAATGTTGGTGTATTAATCAGGATCGGATCAGACAGTTTCTTTGATTAGTAGATCATGTGTATGTGCTAATGTCAGTTATAAGATACAGGTTACATGAGGGAACGAAATGGCAAAATGAGAGGAAACTAATAATAGAACATGAGACACAAAATGAAAGAAACATCCTCAAAGCAGGAAATAACGGCAAATGACAGTAGAAATACAGGTGAATGAAGTGAGGGTAAAATTCCTGAGGAAAAGAACAGCTTGCGTGTAGATGATTTTATTTTCTTTACGATAATATTTTTGAGAGGTCCATGTTTCGTGTTTTTTGTGCATATATGAGTTCTTTACAGTAAAAGTACAGGATGCTTTTATTTAGCCACTGGTGAGTTCAGTGTAGAAATGTAGTGTCTGGGCACCCCACACTGTAGTTAATTAAATGTGACCGCATAATCTGAAGGTGAAGTACGTACCTGGGGAAATGATATGACAATTCTTTCAGGATAAGAAGGAGCGTTGCATGCTGTAGTGTATTAGATGGTCATGGGATAGCAGGCGGAAGCGCAACTGTGGGAACGTGTGAGCTATCAACCGAATTTAAGTGGTGGATGTGTGCTAATTTTACTTGTAACGTAAGACTGCAATAAATGACGGATATTGAATGCATTCGCACTTAATGCACAAATATTTAAGTATTTATAAAGTTCCTATGGCTTTCTTTGCGAAGTTAATTTATAATTATTACTAGATACTGCAACTGTTTTATAAAATTAACAGGGGGAAACCAGTGATAAGGAAGTTCATATTTTTATTTGTTTATGTATTTGTTATTAGGGTTGAATTTTGTTTTGTGTTAGGAATAACTAGGTAAAGTGAACAAAGCAGTTGGGTAAGTCGAGAATATCTTTCTCTCCCTGCGCGGCCGACCCCAGAGGGTCGTCCCGTTGAGCCAGGATTAAATAAGCCAGGGCACGAACCTCTCTTCTGCAGGCATACAACTTCCGCTCGAGACGAAGGCGTTGTTTGTTGCTCCTTTCAAACTGGATCCGATAACCTTCGCCAGTAGCCGAGCCATTGACATAAGAGCGGCGCCTGATGATGTAAAAGTAACAGGACGATACCGAAACCCATGTGCAAATGAGAATGACTGATTCATGGCACATATCAAAGGCACTCATCGAGATTTGCGGCAACATATTAGCCAGTACAGCACATCATCAAGTTGTGTACGCGTGACTCATGGTGATGTAATCACCTCATTTCGGCATCCCTATAAAAACAAATATGACAGACTATCTGCGATCTCTATGCAAGACTCAAATGGTAGATGGTAGATGCAGTACCTGATTTCTTATACGAGGATGAAGGTTATGAATTGTCCATTCTGCCCTTAGTGGATAAGAGTAACCTGATGACAAGGACAAGACGGCTTCCTGGTATTACTGCGCAGAAAACACGGTGGCTGACATATGACATGTGCCTGTCGAGATGTGCTCCATTCAGACACACTGATATCACTCGCTGGCTGGCAGTCAGGGCCAGCTGGGCTCTGAAATACTGAAAAAGAAAAAGTATGCTATGGGGTACGCGTAGACTCAAGGATTGCTGAGAGATGCACATGCCGTTGTGGACAATGTAGGACAGTGTAGCAACAACAAGTCTAGAAGCAGGTATCGTTGTAGTCAGAAAACCTCATGTTTTTCCGAGGCGCCCTATAACATATCTAGTAACATAAGCTGGAAGTTATTCACTTGCAACTTGAGTGAATTCATTTTATTTTATCTTGTTTTTAATTAATTCTTATTTTCAATCTTCTGTTTTATTTCTACATTAATATTACCAATGGTTGCTGCTAATATGACTTATTATTATAGACACAACGTAAAACATTGTATATCATCACGATTATTTAATATGTACGACCTGTTTAGAGTGTCCAGATAACTGATCTAAAATACGTGGCAGTAAACTGCACTGAATTGAACTGAACTGTATAGATGACGCACCACGTGAGAGGCCAAGTTGATCGCTGTCATCAAAGATCAACGGTCCATGCATGCCGAGACGCAGCCTCAAAACCCTTCCAAATGTTTCTACAAGTAGCCTACTGAACGATTTGCCCACCAATTGCCCGAGTAACACACTCCCATGGCCTAACGTAAGAGAACAGTGAAATGTGAACGATAGATATACAGCAGTACGATTTAGGCATCGTGTGGACGTGTATGTATTTTGCTTTCAAAGTCAGTGTTTCTGCTTCGGTGTGTTAATTGTGCATATGTCTAATCATATCAGATGTATATCTGTAACAAACGAGTTTTTCAGTAATTTTGGTGTTAAATAACAATGGCCAATGCCAGCCGAGAGTTGACAGTCAGTTGATTGACTAGAAAGTTACACTCCCGCCAAACTTACCGATGCCAGATGTGTTTACAAGAACCGTGAGAACTTTTTTGTTTGGCTAAGTTGCTTTCAAAAATAGTTTGAATGGTAGGGGAAGATGTGAGCATTCGCTCATTTCTCACAGGGTAATGCTGAGACGAGAGCTCTCCTTGGCCCCTAATATGTAGGTGAATCTTTCTGAGGCTCATAACACGAGAGGAGAGGAGTCCGGTAAATTTTCTCTTTTACGATAGGTCAACAAGTTATCACGGGCCCTGGTTAGCTGATGCGGTTTTTAGCGAAATTATTTTTGGAGAGACGGCAGAGTAAACAAAAGGAGCAGAGGACATTGAGTTCCAGGGTTCGTGGAGAGAGATCTCTGGCCCAAGGATGGTGAAAAATAGCAGCTTTCATGGTGCGAGTTCGATGGAGAGTAGTCTGCGCTTCTTCGAGATCCGAGAATACAGCAGAATGGTAAGTGCTGTCACTGTGGTGTTAGGATTTACTGAGATGAGCATCGTGTGAGGTTTAGGAACCTTGCAATCAACTTAGTGTTGTTTTACAGACGTAGTAATGTTTCTTAATTTTATCATTTCAATTCCTTCGTGATTCGGGACTCAGTATTTATTGCAGTGTATCTTGAGCTACCATGACTTTTTAGCTAACTTGCCCAGCGCACGTATTCATTCCGGTGCGTGATTACCCTCTAATTAATACCATGGGTAAAGCAGTTATTTCTGCTACATCATTTAAAGTCGATTCAGTCACTATCTCTGGAAGTAACGTTTTCCAGTACTTTTCGGTCCCATCACACTTGTATTACTTGTAACTGAGACAGTTTAATACTCACGTGTTTCTTTTTATTTTGAACGAAAACGTTCGTCATGTTTAGTTTTTCCCATGCTTGTATACCTTTGTGAAATAAATGTGCAGTAATCTAATTTCATCGATATCGTTTTAGTAGTTAACACCATGTCCCTTGAATATAGATTAATCAAGGCCGTCAGCCATAGTTATACGTGAGAGAAGTTGTTACTTATGACAGTTCTATGGTGCAAATCTTCTATTAAATAACAGATAGCTGCCAATCAGCTTATAAGGCATTGGATATATTCCTTTGTTTTTGTATTAATCATTGCTGCTGAGACATCTGGCGACCTTTGGGCTGAATCATTAATAGAATCAAGCAACGTTTACGTATTCCTCCCATAATAGACCACCCTGTGAGAATATTTATTCAGCTAGTAATAGCCGTCTTTTAAAAGGAGGATATGAGAAAAATATCAACATAAGCGAAACAAGGGCAATGGAATGTAGTCGAAATCACGCGATGTTGAGGGAATTAGCGTAGGCCATTGGATACTAAAAGTAGTAGATGAGTTTTGTTATTTGAGCAGTACAATAACTGATGATAGCCGAAGGAAAGAGGACATAAAATGTGGACTTGTAAGGGAAAGAAATGCGTTTCTCGAGAAGAGAAATGTCTTAACAGCGGATGAAAATTTAAGCGTTAGAAAGTCATTTCTGAAGGTGGTGATGGTAAGTTCCTATGGGATCAAACTGCTGAGGTCATCGGTCCCTAGGCTTACATCCTACCTACTCTAACTTGAACTAAATTATGCGAAGAACAACACACACACCCATGCTCGAGTGAGGACTCGAACCTCCGACGGCTACCCCGCGCATCATTCCTAAAGGTATTTGTGTGAATCGTAGCCTCGTATGGATGTGAAATTTCAGCGGTAAGCGTTTCTGTCAATAAAAGAGTGAATGCTTTCTAAATGTAATGCTATAGAAGAATACAGAATAGTAGGTGGGTTGATCGCGTAACTAATGATTAGGTACTATACGGTATCGGGGAGAAAAGAAATTAGTGGCACAACTTCAGTAAAAGAACGGATTGATTGATAGGACCATTTATAAGACACCAAGGAATCATCAGTTCAGTAGTGGAAGAAAGGGTAGGGTGTTAAATCTGTATAGGGAGACCAAGGGGTGTACACAGTAAGTAGGTTCAGATTAGTGTATGTTGCAGTAGTTAACCGGAGATGAAGGGTTTGCGCAGAATAGAGTAGCATGGAGAGCTGCAACAAATCAGTCGTCAGACTGAAGGCCACCTTAGAAAAACTAACATTTATTTAGCGGGCAAAAAAGCTCTCTTTGACTGCCGCCCCACAGAGTTTCAATCCAGTACACAATTAGACGTGACAGAAAACTTGACATGGAAGATATTTTGCTAAAAATTAAGAAGTAAATAGGAAATATTTTCTGGAAGACTCTTCATATTGTGAAACTTTATTCAAAAGGACGAAATTTTTTCAGTTACCCATCTACTTAAAAAATCAGGAACCGAGGTCACAGTGTCACTTTATCGCGCAACTTAATTTACCTCGCATCGTGAAATTAAAACTTCTGTGACACAAAATCGTCTCTGGCGCAGAAGACTATGAAACTGCTATGAAGAACGTAAGCAGGGCACACGAAACACAAACTTCTCAAAAATCGTGTTGCGCTGCCTTTGTATCAGCGAACGTATATAAACATAAATTAAAGGGCAGCAGAAAGTGAAATACTACGAATAACGAAGCAAAAAAAAAAAAAAAAACACTTTATAGTGAAAAAGAAACACAACAGCTGCGACATGACTCTCACACATCACTATGCGATGTTGTTTCATTTTTTACCACTGTTTCACTGTTATTTTATTGAGAGTACTGTGCACGTTTTCTTGAGAATAAAAGTTTACATTTTTCTCCCTCTGAAGTTGCACTCCCAGTGTGGTCTCTAGTTCCCGTTCGTCAGCAGAAGGCGTTCAGTGAGTTTCATTCGTAAGGAAAAGCATCCCTAGGGAGTTGAGCAGTTTTTGGAGAAGCGGGAACTCACTCAGCCTGCACCCTGTTTCTGTTGGCTTGAACTGATGCCTGTCCTTGCAGAGGGCAGGGACTGCTGTGCCACCATTGATATCCGCAGAAAGTAATTGAGCATGACAGTTTTGACTTTTCTGTGCAGACACCAAAGGACGGGATGCCGTGACAGCGCCCAAGTAACGTGAGAAAATCAGTCGGTTTTCCTCCAAATTTTTGTTGTATCCAATCGAATGAGTCACCCTCGCCACCAAGGCTAGCATGAAGAGATTAACAAATCGATGGGGCACTGCTCCAGCACAGTACCACCCCTGGTTTCTTAACATGTCTGCCAACAAATTGGAAGGTTCTGCTGCATTCCCATTCTTTTTGGTGAACTAAGCGATATTTTGGTTCTAACATTGGTAACAGCACTGACTCGTTCCCTCGATGTGGAGTTGTTTTGAATGTTAGGAGAGAAGGACGGAGAAGGAAGTTTCCGGTCTATTCATCTTACAGCAGCCATCTATCGTTCTATTTGGTGCATCCTTGCTGGTGTTGAGGAAATATGAGGCCGGCCGGGGTGGCCGAGCGGTTCTAGGCGCTACAGTCTGGAACCGCGCGACCGCTACGGTCGCGGGTTCGAATCTCGCCTCGGGCATGGATGTGTGTGTGATGTCCTTAGGTTAGTTAGGTTTAAGTAGTTCTAAGTTCTAGGGGACTGATGACCTCAGAAGTTAAGTCCCGTAGTGCTCAGAGCCATTTGAACCATTTTTTTTTTTTTTTTGAGGAAATATGTCACAATTGCGGCAGCGCGATCCATTTTCTGAGCAGTTCGCAATTCACTTGTTCTGCCACGCAACTTGAGTAGCCTGTTTGATCATAAATTTTTTGTATCTTTTGTCTCGTTAACTCTGAATTCGTGAGCTGCTCAGATAAGGAAATCTACATAAAGTCTTCCATATAATTTTGTATCCCACACAGTGTTAACGTCGTTTTGTGTAATTTCTAATGAGATTTTAGAGAACTTTCCTCTCTGTCAATTCTATGTGAATTGTGTGCATCACAGAGAACAAATAAAAATCTATTATACTAAGACTTTATTTGGATTTCAAGATCCATTAACTGTTGCGGGCTTTCAAAAATACACTCCTGGAAATTGAAATAAGAACACCGTGAATTAATCCCAGGAAGGGGAAACTTTATTGACACATTCCTGGGGTCAGATACATCACATGATCACACTGACAGAACCACAGGCACATAGACACAGGCAACAGAGCATGCACAATGTCGGCACTAGTACAGTGTATATCCACCTTTCGCAGCAATGCAGGCTGCTATTCTCCCATGGAGACGATCGTAGAGATGCTGGATGTAGTCCTGTGGAACGGCTTGCCATGCCATTTCCACCTGGCGCCTCAGTTGGACCAGCGTTCGTGCTGGACGTGCAGACCGCGTGAGACGACGCTTCATCCAGTCCCAAACATGCTCAATGGGGGACAGATCCGGAGATCTTGCTGGCCAGGGTAGTTGACTTACACCTTCTAGAGCACGTTGGGTGGCACGGGATACATGCGGACGTGCATTGTCCTGTTGGAACAGCAAGTTCCCTTGCCTGTCTAGGAATGGTAGAACGATGGGTTCGATGACGGTTTGGATGTACCGTGCACTATTCAGTGTCCCCTCGACGATCACCAGTGGTGTACGGCCAGTGTAGGAGATCGCTCCCCACACCATGATGCCGGGTGTTGGCCCTGTGTGCCTCGGTCGTATGCAGTCCTGATTGTGGCGCTCACCTGCACGGCGCCAAACACGCATACGACCATCATTGGCACCAAGGCAGAAGCGACTCTCATCGCTGAAGACGACACGTCTCCATTCGTCCCTCCATTCACGCCTGTCACGACACCACTGGAGGCGGGCTGCACGATGTTGGGGCGTGAGCGGAAGACGGCCTAACGGTGTGTGGGACCGTAGCCCAGCTTCATGGAGACGGTTGCGAATGGTCTTCGCCGATACCCCAGGAGCAACAGTGTCTCTAATTTGCTGGGAAGTGGCGGTGCGGTCCCCTACGGCACTGCGTAGGATCCTACGGTCTTGGCGTGCATCCGTGCGTCGCTGCGCTCCGGTCCCAGGTCGACGGGCACGTGCACCTTCCGCCGACCACTGGCGACAACATCGATGTACTGTGGAGATCTCACGCCCCACGTGTTGAGCAATTCGGCGGTACGTCCACCCGGCCTCCCGCATGCCCACTATACGCCCTCGCTCAAAGTCCGTCAACTGCACATACGGTTCACGTCCACGCTGTCGCGGCATGCTACCAGTGTTAAAAGACTGCGATGGAGCTCCGTATCCCACGGCAAACTGGCTGACACTGACGGCGGCGGTGCACAAATGCTGCGCAGCTAGCGCCATTCGACGGCCAACACCGCGGTTCCCGGTGTGTCCGCTGTGCCGTGCGTGTGATCATTGCTTGTACAGCCCTCTCGCAGTGTCCGGAGCAAGTATGGTGGGTCTGACACACCGGTGTCAATGTGTTCTTTTTTCCATTTCCAGGAGTGTAATTAGTGACGTGGCCATCAACTACGTACCCTCAGACTCAGAGTTGAAATGTTAAAAGTTTTGGCTGGTTTCGTTTTCTAGGGGCTGGGATACGTAGTTGCCGCATTACAAGCCAGATACTGCTGAGTGTACAGTATACGATATGAATATACACATGAGTCGCATGGTCGAAGGTTCCTATCACTTGGCAGTTGCGAATTTTGAATCTAACATAGAAATTTACGAATGAAAGATTGCAATTAAATAAAATCTGAAGGTACTATTTTATCGACTTTAAATGATGAGTGCGATAGCACAAGTACCTTTAAGAATGCCGTTCATTACTGCAAAACACTTATTGGTGTCAATGGTCCAACAATTAAATAAAATATAATTTGAAAAACAGGGAAACAATAGATTCCTACTTTACGTAATTAGTTATGAACAACAACATAGCTCGCGAGATATTCACTTCTAAACGCACACTACGTCCTCACTGCAGAAGTCACGGGAATCTCACAAGTGCACAAGTCGGCACTACGAAATATTTCTATCTCCCTCGACCACGCGCAAACTGATCCACACTCCAAGTATTTCCTGCTACCGTCCGTCGCTGCTCCCCGTGCAGCTCTCCCCCGTGCCCTGTGCCACCCGATGCTCCTCCCCCACTTCCATACAGTGTCCCCATTAACGAGTGCTGTGACTGGCTAGAGCGCTCCCGCCATTTCTCCAAGCCAACGCACACTCACAAATGTACTGAAACACATTCCAAATACTGGATTTGCTTTTAAATAAATTGAAATTAAATAAATATTCCTATGGCTGGACCATAAACACGCTCTAAGACACATTATTAAAGACATAAACAAGTCAAATAAACATATATCAAAGGAATAGAACAAAAGTAGGCCAGTAGCCTAATGTCTCTGTGCTTTCTAAAACACAGTAAATATTTGACCAATTTCTTCATGAATAGTATGTATCGGATATAAACAAAGACATAGAAGAATAAATATATTTATAAGCATGCTGCTACTGTTTTTTCGTGTAACTGTGGAGTGACACAATCAATAGTAATCGACCACTTGACCTCCAGTAACTCATGTACTATTCAAGTTACATGCCTGTAATTCATACCAATTTAGGTTTACACTAATAGTTTTCTAAAGACATGTCGATCGACAAAATCGGATGAACCGTTGAGATTTTGGAAATTCGTTGCTGGGTGTATAATTTACAGTCAAATACTAAACTTTAAAATAATAAAGATATTTAACATCTGATTACACCATCAGAATCATCGTGCAAATAATGGTAATGTACATGTTTCTTTTTAAGGTATCGAGATTCCTCTGGATATTATTAATTACTACATGAGCTGTGAAATGTCCGCTACTATGGTTTCACAAAGTCCGCCATCTTTGGCACTCCCGGCATACACATCTCAAAGCACAGTCCTCGGCACCACGTCAACATGAAAATCCCAGCGACGCGGTCGGGGCTACCCTTCTCGCTCCGGCCAATGTCCGGCACCACGCAGCCGCCGACGAGCCCCTTGCCCATCGAGCGGCCCGTGCGACCACGCCAACTCCCAACTTAATATTTTCAGGGCGCCACAACTCGCCCGTTACCTCACACTGTCCTACAACTTTTCCATGATTAGGTGACCCACAAGTAGCAAATATAGCCTATCTTATACCTAAGTTGTTGTTCCCACTGCGACGATGTTTGCGTTGTGTACAGTGATCTAGCACTACCAACCACTGTTTGAAATTAAACAGACACACCATCGAGTTTCACGTGAAGCCTTAGCCACGATATTACTTTTCATTCCTTCTGATGTCTTGAAGTTACGATGGCACAGTAAGACACATCCAGAGGTGCAAGAAGTTGTAGCAACAATTTTTTTCTCCCACTTGGTATCTGCTTGCGCATTAATTTCCGTAGACATCTCAGCATAACATATGCTTTAATAAAAGTAACAGATGACTTGAACTTTGCCATGGATACACAAGAGACTTCAGCTAAGCTTTTGACACCGTCGACGTCGACATTTTACTTTCCAATTTCAGCAACCTAAATTTTTGGGAAAGTGCAGTGCAATGCTTTCACGTATTCCTGGCGTCTCGCTAGGAATGCATCATATGCGGCACCATAAAGTTGCAATAGAGACAGGTAGTATCAGATGTCACCCAGCGTTCGGGATTAGATCCTATACCCTTTTCATTGAGTGTCAGTGACGTGTCATCAGTTTTATCCTGATGCAAATATACGTGTACGATTATAACGTCCAATGTACCTAAGTGCAAAACCAATAAACCTGAAGACAGCTATTGAGAATTGCATTATCGACCTGCGTACACTATCAAAATGGGCTCAGTCCAGCCAAAATCCCAGCGGTACTGGTTGGTCATTCTAGGCTCATTAGCCCGAAATATCCGGAATCCCCATCGTCTTTAATCATAAGTCGGACAAATATCAACTTCTCTCCCTCAGCACAGAAACTAGGAGTAATAACAGATGAAAGTGTACATTGGGCAGAGCACGTAACTGCAATGTGCAAAAAGGCTTCAGCATCTCTCCATGTCCTACAAATACACTCCTGGAAATGGAAAAAAGAACACATTGACACCGGTGTGTCAGACCCACCATACTTGCTCCGGACACTGCGAGAGGGCTGTACAAGCAATGATCACACGCACGGCACAGCGGACACACCGGGAACCGCGGTGTTGGCCGTCGAATGGTGCAAGCTGCGCAGCATTTGTGCATCGCCGCCGTCAGTGTCAGCCAGTTTGCCGTGGCATACGGAGCTCCATCGCAGTCTTTAACACTGGTAGCATGCCGCGACAGCGTGGACGTGAACCGTATGTGCAGTTGACGGACTTTGAGCGAGGACGTATAGTGGGCATGCGGGAGGCCGGGTGGACGTACCGCCGAATTGCTCAACACGTGGGGCGTGAGATCTCCACAGTACATCGATGTTGTCGCCAGTGGTCGGCGGAAGGTGCACGTGCCCGTCGACCTGGGACCGGACCGCAGCGACACACGGATGCACGCGAAGACCGTAGGATCCTACGCAGTGCCGTAGGGGACCGCACCGCCACTTCCCAGCAAATTAGGGACACTGTTGCTCCTGGGGTATCGGCGAGGACCATTCGCAACCGTCTCCATGAAGCTGGGCTACGGTCCCGCACACCGTTAGGCCGTCTTCCGCTCACGCCCCAACATCGTGCAGCCCGCCTCCAGTGGTGTCGCGACAGGCGTGAATGGAGGGACGAATGGAGACGTGTCGTCTTCAGCGATGAGAGTCGCTTCTGCCTTGGTGCCAATGATGGTCGTTTGCGTGTTTGGCGCCGTGCAGGTGAGCGCCACAATCAGGACTGCATACGACCGAGGCACACAGGGCCAACACCCGGCATCATGGTGTGGGGAGCGATCTCCTACACTGGCCGTACACCACTGGTGATCGTCGAGGGGACACTGAATAGTGCACGGTACATCCAAACCGTCATCGAACCCATCGTTCTACCATTCCTAGACCGGCAAGGGAACTTGCTGTTCCAACAGGACAATGCACGTCCGCATGTATCCCGTGCCACCCAACGTGCTCTAGAAGGTGTAAGTCAACTACCCTGGCCAGCAAGATCTCCGGATCTGTCCCCCATTGAGCATGTTTGGGACTGGATGAAGCGTCGTCTCACGCGGTCTGCACGTCCAGCACGAACGCTGGTCCAACTGAGGCGCCAGGTGGAAATGGCATGGCAAGCCGTTCCACAGGACTACATCCAGCATCTCTACGATCGTCTCCATGGGAGAATAGCAGCCTGCATTGCTGCGAAAGGTGGATATACACTGTACTAGTGCCGACATTGTGCATGCTCTGTTGCCTGTGTCTATGTGCCTGTGGTTCTGTCAGTGTGATCATGTGATGTATCTGACCCCAGGAATGTGTCAATAAAGTATCCCCTTCCTGGGACAATGAATTCACGGTGTTCTTATTTCAATTTCCAGGAGTGTATATAAAAAACTCTTCCCTCTTGACCTCAAAAAGCAACTTGTACAAACACTTACACATCAAGAACCTTCAACATCGCAGCGCATCAGCAATCGTTGGTTAACATATTAAAAAACTAAAAAAACCCTCGATTTCACCTAGTGTGCCCCGACCCATGTATAAACTTTCTCGTATTCGTATGCGCATGCGCATTCAAGTAACTTCCCTTGTCTTGCGCCTGTGCATAGATAGCGGGTCAGGCTTTAAGTGAGCGACCGTTTGTAGCTGCAGTTTATGGCGGGTCATGGCCCATCGAACATAGGTCGGTGTGAGGTGGAGCGTACACCATTAAGTTAAGTTTTGACTTTGTACATATGTACTGTTTGTGTTTTCTTTTTCTTTTACGTTTATAAATGTATAGCTATGGTGTTCTTTTAATCACTGACAAAGATCTTCTTAGGCACTTGTGAGTTTTATAGTTGTTCTGAAGAAGGTGTAGTTATCTAAGCCGAAACCTGGGTTAACACTTAATACAAGTGCTTTTTTCGCAATCGAGGCAGGTTTTTAGTTTTTTAATAAACTTATGCATCAAGTTATCGATTACAGCGATTTTATACTGCAACGCCTTTCACAGGAAAATTCACGGCACTTGGAACTGATCATGAATGCCTGTGTTCGTACTATCTGTGATGTTCGACTCTTTGATTATATTTCACCATCATATTTACAGCTATCCTGGCTGCGTGCAGACAAGTGTAGAGCTATCCATATCCTTTGTCTTCTCTACTCTCTTATCGACGTACACTGTCTCTCATGTCTCTCCTCGACCTTAACGCTCCTGTCTGAACAACATAGCAGAAACACCAATCCCATCCAAACAAAATTCATTCTGTTCCACTCCATCGCTCCGCCATTTCCTCGAAGGCCTTATCAGTAGCAGGAAAACGACTCTGGAATAACCTTCCACATTATATTAGAGAGCTGAATAACTTATCCAGCTCTATAAGACAGTTAATAACATATCTACTAAATCAATAACAATGGTTACCATTGTCCCTTGACGTACCAATTACCGTTTTACTTTCGTGTTTCCTACCAGATCTTCCTCATTTCCAAGTAGTCTAAGCTGGTGCAGGCTCCTTCCCCAGAAACCGCTATATCAGAAAACATCTATTTGGTACACTTATACACTGAGTCGCCACACAAACTGGTATAGGCATGCATATTCAAATACAGGCAGAATACAGTGCTGCGGTCGGCAACGCCTATATAAGACAACAAGTGTCTGGAGCAGTTGTTAGATCGGTTACTGCTGCTACAATGGCAGGTTATCAAGATTTAAGTGCGTTTGAGCGTGGTGTTATAGCCGGCGCACGATTGATGGGACACGGCATCTCCAATGGGACACGTTATCTCCGAGGCAGCGATGGAGTGGGGATTTTCCCGTACGACCATTTCACGAGTGTACCGTGAATATCAGGAATCCGGTGAAACATCAGATCTCCGACATCGCTGAGGCCGGGACCAACGACGACTGAAGAGAATCGTTCAACCTGACAGAAGTGCAACCCTTCCATAGATAGCTGCAGATTTCAATGCTGGGCCATCAACAAGTGTCAGCGTGCGAACCATCCAACGAAACAACGTCGATATGAGCTTTCGGAACTGAATGCCCACTCGTGTACCCTTCATGACTGCACGACACAAAGCTTTACGCCTCGTCTGGGCTCGTCAACACCGAAATTGGGCTGTTGATGACTGGAACATGTTGGGTAGTCGGACGAGTCTCGTTTCAAATTGTATCGAGCAGATGGACGTGTGCGAGTACGGAGACAGTCTCATGAATCCATGGAAGCTGCATGTCATCAGGGGCTGTTCAAGCTGGTGGAGGCTCTGCAATGGTGTGGGGCGTATGCAGTTGGAGTGATATGGGATCCCTGATGCGTTTAGATACGACTGTTATAGATGACATATACGTAAGCACCCTTCTGATCACCTGCATCCATTCGTGTCCACTGTGCATTCCTACGGCATTTTCAGCTGGACAATGCGACACCGCACACGTCCAGAATTCTACAGATTGGCTCTAGGAATACTCTTCGGAGCTTAAACTGTTCCGCTGGCTACCAAGATCCCCAGACTTGAACATTATTGAGCATATCTGGAATGAATGAGATTTTCACTCCGCAGCGGAGTGTGCGCAGATATGAAACTTCCTGGCAGATTAAAACTGTGTGCCGGACCGAGACTCGAACTCGGGACCTTTGCCTTTGGCGGGCAAGTGCTCTACCAACTGAGCTATCCAAGCACGACTCACGACCCGTCCTCAAAGCTTTACTTCTACCAGTATCTCGTCTCCTACCTTCCAAACTTTACAGAAGCTCTCCTGCGAACCCTGTAGAACTAGCACTCCTGAAAGAAAGGATATTGCGGAAACATGGCTTAGCCACAGCCTGGGGGAAGGTAGGAGACGAGATACTGGCAGAAGTAAAGCTGTGAGGACGGGTCGTGAGTCGTGCTTGGGTAGCTCAGTTGGTAGAGCACTTGCCCGTGAAAAGCAAAGGTCCCGGTTCGTGTCTCGGTCCCGCACACAGTTTTAATCTGCCGGGAAGTTTCATATCTGGAATGCCTTGCAACGTGGTGTTCATAAGAGATCTCCACTCCCTCGTACTCTTATAGATTTATGGACAGCCGTGCAGGATTCATTGTGTCAATTCCCTCCAGCAGTGCTTCAGACATTAGTCTAGTGCGTGCCACGTCGTGTTGTGGCACTTCTGCGTGCTCGCGGAGGTCCTACCAGTGGGGGATACATATTGGAGGCGTCCGCCACCCCCTTCCCCCCCCCCCCCCTCTCGCCCCCCGCATTGCCACCCGCGCCGCCCCCGTCAGTCAGCCCGCACCGTAATCGTTCGTTTCTTTCGTCAGTCGACTCGATTGAACCGAGTTATCGAGTAGTTGTACTCTCCTATGTAGCACGACCGTATTTTATACCTTTCTGTCTGGCACACAGATAGCTAACACATACCTACGAGAAGAGTCTCGGCCATCCTAGTAATCGCGATACGTTATACCGTCCGGTATTTGTTCGAGAAAAGTCACGAATATTCTGCTGTTTTCTTGTACAGAGATCCTTTGAGTTCGAAAATGAAGGAGGATCGACTTCATGGCTTAGCTCTGTTGAACACACACCCTTACATTGATTGTCCTATTGACGATGTAATTAACCAATTTGCAAGGAAGAATAGGCGCATAGCACTCATCGTTTAAGGAACAGAACCACAATTGCAACTTTTTATATCATAAGTTGGCACTGTCTTATATATGTGTATCATCAGTTTAAAAAAAACTGTCTTAAACTTTGCATGTGACTTGATTATTTTTTTATTACGGTAAAAGTAAAGGTAGCTCAAGATATCTTTAGCGCCTACTCCTTGAGGTTTTTCTGTATTTGCCACTGGGACCTACACGATATTAGGCAGGTGTACCAGTTTCTTTGACCCTTTTCTGTAAATTCTTTTTATATCTGCTACCATCATTATTGTTATTACTGTCATTATTATTATTATTATTATTTTCGATTATTCCCATTTAAGAGAGCGTTTGAACTTGAATTCCTTTATGATGATTGTTTATGTTTTTTCTGAGCCCAAATTTTCTAATTTTCTTCATGTGTTCACTGTGTTGTTTCTTTCGCTCCGCTGTAGAGTTGCATCCTGGTCTCTTCTGTGTTGTGGTGTCAAATTTATGTTTTTTGATGATGTTCCTGAATTCAGTTCTATGTTCTGCATCGTTTACTGTTATGTGTGCTTGTCTGAGGTCCTCTTCCATTTCTTTTATCCATTTTGTTTTTCCCCTGCCTAAGTTGATGACTTTAAGAATTCGCTTTGAAATTCTGTTTTCATTCATCCTGTGGATATGTCTGTAGAACTGCATTCTTCTTTTCCTTATTGTATCGGTAATTTTGTTTGTGTACTCATATAAAATTCTGATGTTGGTCTCTTCTTCCAGATTCCTTGCTCTTGTATCGGGTCAAAAATTTTCCTGAGAATTTTCCTTTTTTGTTTCTCTATTTCTTTGATTTTAGTTTGCCCACCTATTTGTGTTGTTTCAGATGCATACAGTGCCTCCGGAAGTACGACAGTGTTGTAGTGCCTCAATTTTGGGTTAATGGATATGGACTTTTTGTTATAATAGTTCCACGTGAGGTTATATGCTTTCTGTAGTATTTTTATTCTTTCCTCATATGCCTTTAGGTTGATCCCTGATGGCTGGATGATTTCTCCCAGGTACTTAAAATGTGGTACTTGTACGATTTTCCCATGGGTTGTCACAATAGTCAATTACTGTCACTATTATTATTATTATTATTATTATTAGCGGAAGCATCAATAACAGGAGTACTGCCAGTATTAACTATATTAGTTCATAATCAGTATTATTTACTCACATTGTTAGTACAGACTCTGATTGTTTTAATGTTATTTGTCTTATTAAAATTATTTCTTAAGTAACTATGATGTAAAAAAGGTACTGGTATGTGTGAAACCCTCGTCTGATGTAAGAGAGGGCCTGATGGCCCTGGACAGATCAGATAAAAAATAAAACAAATTAAATTAGTCTATAGCTGCAGCATACGCTAGTTTGGTGCATGGGAATTGTATGTTATTCGTAAGTTGTTTCTTTTGCTGTGTGTCTGTGTTTTGGGGGATTCAACTACGATAAATTTACATTGTATGCAGAAATTTTTTCCCACATAGGAAGATTTTTTTGTGCTTAGGATATTTCATGTTGTTAAATTTATGGCAGCGGTAGTTTGCCGTATGGTAGGTCTATATATTCCATTTTAAAAACGTGGATGGGGCTGATCGAGCATGACCTAGGGAGGCAAAGAAAGTTTTTAGTCAGGAGCAATCAATAGAATCAGAGGTAGTCCCGTCGGAAATTTTTTAGTGGACGCATTAGCAGCAATTGTGTTGCCTGAAATCCAGAAAACCACACCAGCTATCGAGTACAGTGAAACTAGCGTTGCTCGCGAAATGGAGTCTATAGTGGAGCAGAGCTGATCGAATTTCGAAATCGTTGAAGACTTTCCATTCTGGGTCAAACAGAGTCTAGAACAAGCAGAAGCAGGCAGGAAAATAGCGCAGGAGAGAGGTAGGAAGGCCGAAGCAGACAGGAAAGAAACACAGAAGAGAGATGGGAAGACCAGGGTAGACAGGAAACAATTTAGGAAAGAGATGGCAGAGTTATACAGAAAAATTCGATTCCCGATTGGACTCCGAACATTCTATCCGTCCAACAGACTGAACAGTAGACTCATCCCTTTCACAACTGGAGACACAGAACGCTCTACTGAACCGGATTGTGAATATAGGTTTCGTTTTGCCTCCATGACACAGGCAACTGTACGTACCTGCTTCCCGTGGTTTTCAATAACAAAAACACAATCACATCACCAACAGTCGACTAGGGCAACCTTAGTTAGTTTGAAATGTCCCTGATGGATCTGTTACTCAAGTGACAGCTAATGACTAGTCTATGTTCGCAGTCACTGAGCTCTCCTCATTCTGCTATTACTGCTTCTCTACTGACAACACAGTATTTCCTGCCTTCTTTTATACTCGCGTGACATCTGTCGGTTCCACATTACATAGGGTGTCCGGATACTTTTGATCAGATATGCGTATACACACAATAAGTCCTATACATAAAGTTGATTGTGGTGCATGTCATGCTTACTATTTGTGTCAAATACCGGGTGATTCTCACACATAAACGTTAATCAAATAAACAGTGACTTCAAATCAGCAACAACCGCCCACATTGAGATCACTGGTCAATCATTATATGGCAAAAAATATGTCGTTATCTTATAAAAACCAATAAAGAACATCACATGGATTTATATGCAGAATTTGAAGTACTGAACATGGTACAACTTGTGGAAACAAGTGGTGAAATTACAAGGCAGAACGTAGTACCGTGAATGTAAAAAGTATATCCACTGGTAGCGCTCATTTCATTGCCAGCAAATCAAATATAAAAACACCTAGTTATAGCTTATCATTACTAGATTAATATGGGATTTATAAAAGCAGACATCAGGAACATTAGGAATACGTTATTGGAATCACAAGATTACAAAAAGTGTATATGAAAATCCTTCGTTAGTTAGATATGAAAGGAATCCCTTGTAGCGACGCTTGATTTTTTAATTTACCTCAAATGTACATTTCTACTCACTTCCGTGTTTACTCCTGCTCATGGCATTTGTTTTATTTTGTGAGATTATCGTTTCCTCTGTTTTAGGGTAGTTTCCATTGCAACAAATCAATATGATGTATTCAGTGTCTCAAATCACTGATATAAACTACATGTACCGCCAAAAAGCCGGCAATCCGGACGCAGCTCGTCTACATTATGCCTTACATTGCCCTGGGAGGAGATATCATTGTGCGAACCGCTGTGATGTGCATAGCAGAGAGTAAGTTCGACTGTACCAGAGTATTTGTATGAGTTTACAGATTTCACCTGTGACCCACTAGTATTATATTCATAGGACTAAAGTTTTTTCGTTTTTTGAAGCGAATAATTTTACATTTTGAACATTTAAAGCAAGTTGCCAGTCATTACACCACCTTGAAATATTATCAAAGTTTGACTGAATATTTGTACTGCTTCGTTCAGACTATACTTCGTTGTATAAAACTGCATTGTCAGTGAAAAGAGTGAGATTAATATTAATATTGTCCGCAAGATCATTAGTATACAACGTGAACAGCAAGGGAGCCAATATACTTGTCTAGGGTATACCTAAAGTTACTTCTGCATCTGTCAATGACTCTCCATCCAAGAGAACATGCTGCGTCGTCCGTACCAAGAAATTCTCACTCCAGTCAGATATTCCGTCTGATACGCCATATGGTCGTACTGTTGATAACAAGCGTGGTGTGGTACTGAATCCAATTCTTTTTGGAAATCTAAACATACTGCATCTACATCTACATCTACATCCATACTTCGCAAGCCACCTGGCGGTGTGTGGCGTAGGGTACCTTGAGTACCTCTATCGGTTCTTCCTTCTGTTCCAGTCTCGTATTGTTCGTGGAAAGAAGGATTATCGGTATGCCTCTGTGTGGGCTCTAATCTCTCTGATTTTATCCTCATGGTCTCTTCGCGAGATATACGTAGGAGGGAGCAATATACTGCTTGACTCCTCGGTGAAGGTATGTTCTCGAAACTTCAACAAAAGCCCGTACCGAGCTACTGAGTGTCTCTCCTGCAGAGTCTTCCACTGGAGTATATCTATCATCTCCGTAACGCTTTCGCGATTACTAAATGATCCTGTAACGTAGCGCGCTGCTCTCCGTTGGATCTTCTCTATCTCTTCTATCTATCTGGTACGGATCCCCCACTGCTGAGCAGTATTCAAGCAGTGGACGAACAAGCGTACTGTAACCTACTTCCTTCGTTTTCGGATTGCATTTCCTTGGGATTCTTCCAATGAATCTCAGTCTGGCATCTGCTTTACCGACGATCAACTTTATATGATCATTCCATTTTAAATCACTCCCAATGCGTACTCCCAGATAATTTATGGAATTCACTGCTTCCAGTTGCTGACCTGCTATATTGTAGCTAAATGATAAGGGATCTATCTTTCTATGTATTCGCAGCACATTACACTTGTCTACATTGAGATTCAATTGCCATTCCCTGCACCATGCGTCAATTCGCTGCAGATCCTCCTGCATTTCAGTACAATTTTCCATTGTTACAACCTCTCGATATACCACAGCATCGTCCGCAAAAATCCTCAGTGAACTTCCGATGTCATCCACTTGAGTGTCTTGATCCATGGCTTTCAGACTGTCATGTGACAAAAGTAAGGGTCGGGTTTCACATGATATATGTTTTCGAAAACCATGCTTGTTGGTTGACATGGAGGAGGTCGTTCTGTTCGAGATATCTCATTATGCTTAAGCTCAGAATACTATACAACAAATCGATGTCAAGGGCACTGGACGGTAGTTAGTGAATCGCTTCTGCTGCCCTTCCTGTAGGCAGGTGTGACATGTGGTTACTTACAGCTACTGGGCGCAGTTCTTTATTCGAGGGATCTTCGATAGACTTTAGTTAACAGACGGGCTAACTCAGCCGCGAATTCAGTATACAATCTGATAGGGATTCAATAGGGCCGTAGGCCTTTGCTTAGTTTTAACGAGTTGTTTTTCAACACAACTGACAGTAATATATTTTTCACTCAACTTTTCAGTGGCACGAGAATTGGAGCAATAACCTTGAGTTTCCCTCTGTAAAGGGACATTTCAAAACAGAGGTAAGCATTTCCACTATTGCTTTGTTACTGTCAATTTCAGTTGCTGTCTCGTCTATGAGTGACTGGACATTAACTTTGGTGCCACTAACAGCCTTTACACACTATCAGAATTTATTTGGGTTTCACAATATTCAGCTTCGGTAGTCAGTGAAAGCCTAACGCACTACTCTCTTGACTCTCAGACGCATTTTATTCAGCGTCTCTATCTATAGCCCTATGCTTTGTTTTATACCTATTATGCAATAATCTCCGATTCTTTAGAAGTTAACGAGCGAGGTGTCTCAGTGGTAGCACACCGGAATCGCTTTCGGGAAGACGACGGTTCAAACCCGCGTCTGGCCATATAGATTTAGGTTTTCCGTGATTTCCCTATTAAGGTAAATGCCGGGATGGCTCTGAGCACTATGGGACTTAACATCTATGGTCATCAGTCCCCTAGAACTTAGAACTACTTAAACCTAACTAACCTAAGGACATCACACAACACCCAGTCATCACGAGGCAGAGAAAATCCCTGACCCCGCCGGGAATCGAACCCGGGAACCCGGGCGCGGGAAGCAAGAACGCTACCGCACGACCACGAGCTACGCACAAATGCCGGGATGGGTCCTTTCAAAGGGCACGGCCGATTTCCTTCTCCATTCTTCCCTAACCCGAGTTTGTGCTCCGTCTCTAATGACCTCGTTGTCGACGGGACGTTAGCCGCTAATCTCCTCCTCCTCCCTCTTTAGAAGTTTCAGTAAAATAACTGCATATCATGGAGGATCTCTCTCATTATGAATATTCTACTGGGTACATATATATCCAGTGCAGGGTCAATTATTCTTTTAAACTTGAGCCATAGCTCCTCTACATGCTCCTGTATTGAGCTAAAAGTTTCAAGTTCCTCATTGTGATATGACACTATTGTTTTTGTCTCTAGTTTGCTACACATAAAATGTTTCTGCTTGTTTCAGCTGCCCTTTGCGTTGGTATTCATTAATGCTGTAACTGCCACACTGTCACTGATGCCAGTTTCAATGTGGACTTCCTCAAAGAGTTCAAGTCTGTTTTTTGCCATTAGTTCTAATACATTTCCTTCATGAGTGGGGTCCTGCTCTGCTCTAGGTCGTTTTCAGAGAAGGTATTTAGCAACGTTTCGCAAGATTTCTTGCCACACCCACCACTAACAAAGCTATAATTATTCTAATTGATTGTTGGATGATTAAAGTCTCCTCTAATGGCTACGGTATGGTTAGGAATCGTATCTATAAGGAAAATGAGGTTTTCTCTAATTTTTTCGGTTACATCAAGAGTAAACTCTGGTGGTCAATAGAAGGACCCTACTATAATATAATTTTATGCCCACACTTGATACTGAGTCTTACCCAAAAAATTTCACATGCAGCTTCAATTTGTATCTCGGTGGATTTGTTTCTCTTGTCTATTGCGACAAATTCACCACCTTCATTTCCTCTTTCCCTATACTTCCGATATACACTTAAATTTTCCCCAAAATTCGCAATACTGTCAACCTCATGTTTAAACCAGCTTTCTGTGCCTGATATTATGTGGGATTCAGTGCGTTTTAGGAGCGCTTCAGTCTCTGGCACTTTGTTATCAATGCTTCAGCAGATAACCACTAGGATTTTCGTGTTCTCATCTTTGGGAGGCAGTTCTTTGGCTCTTGCACTGATACTTCTGGGTTTCCCAAAACTATTATTATCTGGACTGGATGGAGAGTCAACTAATCTAAGCAACCTTTGTGTGCACCCCACACACAGTCACCTACTTGGGTAACTGCTTCTGATGTGTAGTGCACACCCGACCTGTTTATGGGCACCCTGCAACTCTCAGCCTTATGGCCCAAGTTTAGAAAGTCACAGCCTCAGTCTTTGGTTCAAGTGTTCCACTCGACTCAGAACCAGGGAGCCACGATCAGTTCTGCAGATCGCTGAACTCTGCGAGCTTCGTTGAACTCCGTGAGCAAGATTGGTTTTCTTAACCTTCTCTGCCTGTCGCTGGAGTGATCCATGTATAACGTCGCAGCCCAGACGACAGATATCGTTTGTTACAACGTGCGGCACAATCTGTAGTTGGTTGCACCTTGTTCCCTCAATGGCTGTCCGAAAAGCCTCTTGAACATGCTGAATGATGTCTCCAGGCACACACACTGAGTATACCTGGTGTTCCTTGCCATCCCTTGCTGCCATTTCCCTACGGGGGATCATTATTCACCGTAAGTTTGAACCCTACTCTTGTGTTTGCCTCCTTCTGACACAGGACAAAACAGGTTTTCCCAAAACAGGTGAATGAGTCCCACTGACTCAGTTGCTGTTTCAGTGAACATAGAATCTAGAACTTGTTTGTTAGAGGGATAACACCCCGAGTCCTCCATGGTTCCAGCACACATTTTCGTATGACATGAAGTGGAATTCGTGAACATCTTTAGCAACTGTCAGCAATTTTATTTTTCCGATAGCATTTTAAGCTTCTCACAACTGACACATGATTTTAAAAATTCCTGTCATCACAGTGTCAGTAAAAGGAGACACTGCTAAGTCTTAAAATGCCAGAGTTAGCATATATTATTCATACATTTCTTACGGGCATCAGGTGGGTCACTAAGCGCCGAGTTTTACAACTTCAGAGGAGGATGAGACAAAATCCATAAACACATTTATTATATATATATATATATATATATATATATATATATATATATATATATATATATATATATATATATATGAAGAGGGTATCTGTTCTTTCGGACATGTCCGAAAGCGCAGATACCATCGGTGACCATGCAGTTCGTTAGAATGAAATTACAATGAAATGAGTACCCTTAGCTGCCTACAGGCGTTGATATAAGTCAACGGGGACAGTTGAAAATGTGTGATATACGCAATGGTCACAGATGTTGACAGGAACTATGTCACAGTTCACAGTGTGACGCTGGAGGGCATCGGACACATAGATCCTATCCAGCCGACTGGCAGAATGACTGGTTACGAGGGTGTTCGCTACCTGTTCACCGTGCAGTTTTTCCCACGTGTCGTGAAGACGCACGCCATGAATTAAATGTTCAAGTTCTACACATCTGTTCGTATTAGGAGTTTGGTCTCTGTCGTTCAGCACGCAATTGAAGTCACTGTCAAGAATGAGATGTGCACGATATGTGCTAAGGAGCGTGGTAACCTCGCTTTTATAAAAAGTTGAACGTTCTCTCTTATGACTGCTACCTGAGGGGGCGTACACGTTAACAATCTGCACACCATTCACTCGAAGAGAAATGCCGCGACCACTAGGAAGCCGTTGCACGTCCGTAAAGGGTGTACCGTCACGCAAAAGTATGGCAGTGCCAACAGCATCCAGCATATTGGCGTTATCAATAAGTACATAACCGGGCACTTCAAAAACTGTGACTACTTCCTGTAGCAGGGCAATGTCAACGCTGGTACCATACAAGAAATGAATTAGCAACCGGAATTTCATCGCAATTTGGATCCTATTGATTTGTGGTAATATTGTAGGTTTGGCTATCGCACATAACGGCACATAGGGCGATTAGCTATGAGTGATTATCCTTCTCGACAGCTTCAAACCAGGCTCGTTGTGCAACGTCTGGAGTATGAGGCGATACGTCAGAGCCATAACGTGTCAGGGAGTGGCAGAGGGTCGCAGCGCGATAGTCATGCGCGAGAGCCGCTGCTGCTGCATCTCCTCGTCCTGCCGCCACCACGGCTCATTGCTGTCGGGGTGAAGTACGCGGCTGATCCTGTCAACGTGGCCGCATCCGCCTGGCCGTCGCTCGGGGCTGCGACTGACGTCAGCGAGTTGCTGCGAGAGCGCTGAGGTAGCTGCTCGCTGCTCTGCTCGCTCTTCCTCTTAGCTGGTACAGCGCTCTGTTCCCTCTCGGCGCTCAGTAGCGCCTTCAGATGTTGGGTTTGTTCACGAATAGGTTCTCGCTTCGCGGTGTTCTCGCAGCGCACCGAGCAAGAAGACTGAGGTTCAGTCTCGCTGCCACTTTCTGACATGGGTACGATTATCAAAACATCCGACTTTTCCTCTTTGCCGCTATTCCCTTCACTTCTCCTTCGACGTCCATTTTTCGTGGCTGCTGCAGTCTCGGCCGGTAGGGGGGCTTCAGACAAACTGATCTGCACCTACTGCTGCGTCTCACACGGCTGAGTTTCAGAGGAGGCCGGCGCAGCGTCGGTATCGAGCGGTAACTGTCCCGTCGTGGATGACGGGGCCGAAGTGCCGTCCATCTTACCGGCAATGTCTTTCTCACTGCTTTCCACCAGTGCTGGTACTGCCGCTTCGTTAACATGTTCCAGCTGCCGGTGTTGAGGTACAGTCCTCTCACTCAATAATGGAACAAGCCTTTCACTACCGTCTGCAGGACGTTCCCGCGGAAGCTGAACTGGACATAGACGTGTGCAGTTCATCCGCAGATATTCTGTTGAATGGCAGGTAGAACAGATAGGAAGTTGACGAATGTAAGTTACCTGCGTGCGACAGCCGCCAATGGCAACATAACGAAGGTATATGCTTTTTTAAGTCTATACGTTCACTTCTCACGCCCCTGTTAACTTGGTAACGATATGCACTTGAACATTTTTCATTGGTAACCGACAAAACAACGCCGTACAGAGACAGAGAACGTGCACTAAGCTCGTTAGAACACTCAGGTGACACATTAAATACCCTGACGACTCGCACTCCGTATCCCGAAGGCACGATCTGGACATTACTAATACTACCATCGGTATGACGAAATTGTCTCATGCCAACATGCTCCTCAACGAATTTCCCGTAAGCTTCACTCGAATTAAATTTGACAAATAACGAGTAGTGCACAAAGTCCAACTGAAACGTGTCGACTATATCTTCAGGCAATTTCAAATCCTCAAAAATCCACTGGTGAATTTCAAACGACGTCGGCCGCAATGCAACGCGATCGAAAACACACTGAACGCTGTTGCCTCTGGTAATTGTCGACATCGTACTTACAACAATTATAAATAAAACAGACGTAAGTAATTCTCCTACACGCTGCTCGGCTGCCGGCCGCGGTGGCCGAGCGGTTCTAGGCGCTTCAGTCATGAACCGCGATACTGCTACGGTCGCAGGTTCGAATCCTGCTTCGGGCGTGGATGTGTGTGATGTCCTTAGGTTAGTTAGGTTTAAGTAGTTCTAAGTTCTAGGGGACTGATGACCTCAGATGTTAAGTCCCATAGTGCTCAGAGCCATTTGAACCATTTAATCTTCAGCATTCTTTTGTAGCGCCACATTTCGAAAGCTCCTATTCTCTTCTTGTCTAAACTATTTATCGTCCACGTTTCACTTCCATACATGGCTACACTCCATGCAAATACTTTCAGAAACGACTTCCTGACACTTAAATCTATACTCGATGTTAACAAATCCCTCTTCTTCAGAAACGCTTTCCTTGCCATTGCCATTCTACATTTTATATCCTCTCTACTTCGACCATCATCAGTTCAAAAAAATGGTTCTGAGCACTATGGGACTTAACATCTGTGGTCATCAGTCCCCTAGACTTAGAACTACTTAAACCTAAGGACATCACACACATCCATGCCCGAGGCAGGATTCGAACCTGCGACCGTAGTGGTCGCGCGGTTCCGGACTGAAGCGCCTAGAACCGCTCGGCCACCGTGCCCGGCCATCATCAGTTATTTTGCTTCCCAAATAGCAAAACTCCTTTACTACTTTAAGTGTCTAATTTCCTAATCTAATTCCCTCAGCATCGTCAGACTTAATTCGACTACATTCCATTATCCTAGTTTTGCTTTTGTTGATATTAATCTTATATACTCTTTTCAAGACACTGACCATTCCGTTCAACTGCTCTTCCAAGTCCTTTGCTGTCTCTGACAGAATTACAATGTCATCGGCGAACCTCAAAGTTTTAATTTCTTCTCCATGGATTTTAATACGTACTCCGAACTTTTCTATTGTTTCCTTTACTGCTTGGTCAATATACAGATTGAATAGCATCGGGGAGAGGCTACAACCCTGTCTCACTCCCATCCCAACCACTGCTTCCCTTTCATGCCCCTCGACTCTTATAACTGCCATCTGGTTTCTGTACAAACTGTAAATAGCCTTTAGCTCCCTATATTTCACCACTGCCACCTTTAGAATTTGAAAGAGTGTATTCCAGTTGAGAGGCACCCACATGCCTTGCTCATACTGTGGCATCAAGCAGTCAGGCCTGCAAGATGAGTGGTCTACCAAGCGAATGGATTCATTCTTATTTATCGAGTAACATGAACTCTCGTACTCACAATTAAGTTACAAATTATCCTCCTGTATGAATAATACGCAACGGAAACGCACATCTGACTATCAGTGATTTACAGAACTCTGACTGTTCACTACGCACTGGCCATACCACATTTTCTTTTTGTCTTTTATTTAACGGCTTTTATCAACACGTGGCCATCGCACTGAATATGAATGGCGCACACATTATAAATTTGGGACATCATGACAACATACAATTCGAAGGAAAAGTCCACCAATCTTTTTCTTTTCACTATCTTATTTATTCCGATAAATGCTATAACCTAAACACACAAATTCTATAACCTACAACAATAACACATGAGAAATTCCGCCCAGTGGGCATGGCTTTACATTGGTGAATCTCTATATTATGGTCTCGTAATTATTTAACGCTACAGTGCACTTTCTGGATAGGATGGTGGATCTTTTATTATACCTCACACTTCGACTCTCACAATCATCATCACGAAACTTTCCTCCAGATCGAGCGGTACAGAAGGAACAAGCATAACCCACTAATCTTTTGAAACTACCTTGCTACTCTCCCATGCAAACCACACATACCCAAATTACATGACATACACCACACTACAATATGAAATACTACACAGAGAATAGTCACAACATTATCGCTTTCAACTTTCCTACTTCAATTAATATTTATCCCAGTTTCACATGACACTGCCCCATTTTGTAATTCTCCTTTCCTACTATGAACTCTGGAGATATATGCACGTCTTCCTGTGCAATGCAAGCCAAGTGGCGTTGCTGGATAGACGCCGACTCACCTTGCTTCTCTCTCAGAGTTTGAATCTAGCATCACACGGAATCATATCATGCAAAGTAATATTAGGAACATATTCATCACACACGCGAGTCCTCAACTGATACCATGGATGAGTACTTCTCTTTATCCTTTGTCTCATACACAGATTGAGACTCACACAGTACTCACCATGTGGAAGTACTCGTCTCTAATTTCAAGTCCTGCACACGCCATTTCTTAAATATTTCAACTTATGGTACACATGCTATTTCTTAAATATTTCAACTTATTGTACACACGCTAGTAATTCAGCTTAAGTTAAGCACACGGAAGTATTTCAACTTATTGCTACACGTGGTTTCATTGTGACTGTTGGTCACTTCCGAAGATTACTACGATCCCATTAATATTACCTGCCTGACATTTAATTCTCCCCACAAAAGTTCCTGAAATAGAGACATTATTATTTCAAACTACTCTTAAATATTCTACATGCATACCATGTCTCCACTCTTTTGTCTTCACGGAGCACACCCAAGACAGGTCTTAACAGCACAAGATCCAGCGGCAGAGTGCTGAAAGATGGCCGTTCTCGAGGTCCTCTCGCACCTCTGCTGAAGCGGGGGAGCACCTTGCTACCGTATTGGTCAGCCACATTTCAGGTGCTCAAAGCTCAGGTAAATTTCGTCTCTTTGGTCCCACCAAAGGTGGCCAAAGGATCGTCTCAAAGACGATCATATATTCACATTCACTATCTGCGGTTAGCAGACGACCATACATTCATTCATTTCACAGATCTCACCAAATTGGATGTAGGGATTTACTTTGTGGGAGTGCACATGTGATCAATTAAATAAATAAATTGTCATTCTTTCCCCCACTGGTATCCGGCTTTGCTGTATTAATTGAAATTGAATTATTTTACAAAAAAAAAATGTGTTGTTATGACAAAAATAATGAAGTATTTTGTACCTATTTTCAATGTCGGGCGGTACTGTACCCTTTCACCACCGGCTACCCATGCAGAAAAAAATGGCACGGTACTATCCTTGCAATGCGAGGGTAGTTCCGAACATTTTTTTAAGAAAGCTGTGTTAGAACAAACGTAGCAAGTCATCAAAATAACCAGGAGGAGACCTTAGCCCCTGGTGACCTCAAATTGACGACCAAATGTTGTTACTTTACCAAATTATTGACACAGCTGTTACATTATTGTACTCTCCACAATCCGGAGTAACGTACACATACAAATTTACAACAATCCACATGACAAATAAAACATTACATCATACAAATAAAAAATAATGATGAGATAAAAATTTGCTTAGTTACCGGGATCTCCGTTATTTTTAGGAGTAATCCAAACTTCACTAATTCTATGACAAATAAAAGAAAATACTAATTGTACTCTTGAAATTTTAAATAGCTCACCGTCCAAACACAGAACAAGTAATCTGACATTCATAAATTGCGTTGTAATAATCTTTACACGGCAATGTCTAAATACAAAACAAAATCAACAAAAGAAAAAAATTGCGTACACTAGTTACACGTAGAAGTCAGGCTCCATATCAATACATGCAATAAATAGTTAGCATTAAGTGCTTGAATCCACCAGTAGCTCTCGTATCTTACTCTACTGCTCATTTCTCTGTTTTCACACATTTAGACGACAAGAACTTGCATTTCGACTAGCCTTCGTTACACCTTAATGTGAAATATCACCACTGTGATAATGCAAATAAGTGGCTTCAGTCAACACACCAACAAGATCATTACTGTCCACGACATCAAAATGCATCAGTTAATTTCGGTATTTTGTTGTGCAATGCAAACCCTTGTCCCCTGTGACAACCTCACTGATCAATGCTACAACAGCCACTACGTTAGTATTATGCCACTGGCTAATAATTAAAGCATCATTGTACCAATTCTAATAAACATGCTACGTGAACTTGATAACCCAGAACAAACAAAAAGAAACACTAACTATTCTAAACACAAATGTTAATGAAATACAATTACACTTGCTGTCCCTTCAGGAATGAAACATATAAAAAAATTTACACAATTACAAGTACAAATACATTATTCCCTATCTTGTGAGTCACACGGAATCATTTCATTCTGTGATTTTCTTGGGGTCAAAAAAGTTGCTGACAGGTTTCCCAGAAACACTGTCTCGGTGTCAAAGCTCTCCCATGGTTACCCGGACGAAAGTCTTTAAGTCACTCAAATCGGCATTTTGAACACGCACTGAACAGTAAACTGTATCTCACATTAAACACAAATGTCATAGTCACTCTCAGAGTACCATCCACACGAATCTGGTCGTCAAGAAATGGCCCTACAACTACTATTACCCACGGTTCTGTCCTTTCAGTTCATGGTGTAATTAAAAGTCGTAAGTTCCAACAAACAGCACTTATTCCCGCACCAATTAAAGAAATGTCTCCAACTACAAACGCAAATGTCAATGTCCCACTCTAGTTTCTTGCGTTCATACAATAATTAGTCACCAAACGACAACTGTCCTCTTCAAGAATACCAAGCGTCCCACATGCAATTCACAAAGCACACTTAACAAGTCACTGCCAAAAGTTTATGGATCCCACCGTTCAGTGGTCAAGACAAAACAAAACGATCGTCCTGTCTGCTAAAGACAGAATTTTTTCCACCACTCACAACGTGGGAACACCAGTCCTTCACTTTCCACCTTATGGAGACACACGAGCAGTCATCTTGTTTCACAGCTCCACAGTCCAGTACCAGTTAATAGTTGTTGGTAAAAAATGCCCGCCTGACTCTATCGCGTGTCGTTCATTCTGCCGTCGCTCCGCCGTTGAGCAGAAGAAACCACCCGCTGTTGCCTCCGCGGGATACTTTCCCCAGTCGTAAGGGTGGCGGAACTTATGAATGGCCAGTGGTACGTGCGTGCCGCCCCAGGCCCATGACCTGCTGTAGCGGGCGCGTGGAGTGTACCCCGACCGGCAGTGGAGTGGGGACCGCACCGGCTCTGTTGGCGACCTCTGCTTGGCTTATGTGGTACGGGCGCGTTCGGTGTAGCCCCTCAACGCTATGACACCCAATCAGTCAGACCCTTCCATGCATCTCGCAACATTACAGACAAAAGGATATTCTTACAGTATTTAAATACTCATTGATTACATGTATGATCTATTAGATACATTGGTAATAAAAGAATCTTTGTTCTAAAAAACATAAAATTATACACCCTAGTTTTCTACACATACAACATCAACATTTATCCCTTTTCTATATACAGCCTACACTTCTGCTATTGATTGTACCTGTCGTCCCTCATACAAAACACGAAAGTGTAAAAAACAAAACAAAAGGAATAATAAGCAATCTATACAGCTCATAATTACAATATCAAATAGTAGGCTACTCTAACATCCTATGACAGTGAAAATATTAGAAACTGTTTATTCTAAAACTACAATACAGTATACAGTGAACCTTTGTGCTTGTGACATACTGAAATTAATACCCCTTGAAAGTGTTCTAACAAAAAAGTAAGAAATAATCTACACAGCTCTCAATTACCTACCACATGTTATTAAATAGTAAACTACTTTAACATCCTAACACAATAAACATTTTAGAAACTGGTGACTCTAAATCTATAACATACAATGCACCTTTGTGCCTGTGACAGACTGAAATTAGTATCTCTTTATATATTTTACATTTTATTATATATAACAACATTTATAGGACACATATGTACCATCCACATGTCATATGCTGACCTGCCATCGAGATTCATCCCAATCAAACAATAAAACACAATAATGTTTTAGTTATGGATCGGTAGCATCCCCTTTACAGGAGTGTGCGCATTGATCACACTACTCTACGACTCTCACTCACCAGACATCACATTTTCCTTCTCATTCAACCCATTAATACACTAACAGAATAGGTCTAGAAGTCAGCTAACCTTAACACCACCACACTCACGACAACATACCATACCTTTGCTCCCTTATACTCAACCGCATAACACATGAAGCTGTTTCGGAGATAGCTTTCCAGTCTCCGAATTCGTCCTTTCACTCTGGCGCCTCTCTCCATCGGCTTACCTCTGCATTCACTTTACCGATTATTCATCCTGCTAAATATCAACTTAGAATTGCGACATTCATCTAAGAACAAAAAATACACAAATTATTCATCCTGCAAAATAACTGTACACATTCTTGGTACCGTTTTGATTAGTTATACTGGTACCAGGCTTCAACAACAACAACAACAAAAATTATTTTTTTCATATAGCAAATGTTATGGTAAGAATTAGATTCACACTTATATTACATCTTACGTCAGTATTCCACAACGTTCACCACCTGGATCTCATACTCCCTTTATTTCCCTTCACGTTGTGCAGTCGTCCTCATCTCTTCATTCGTATTTCCTCTCCGTCCGTCGATTACTCCATCATTTCCTGGTCTTCCTTCGCCATTCGCATCAATCTCGATTGCAGCATACACAGGCCTCTCTGTAACATAGCTCTAAGACACCTCCACATTATTAGTTCTACTCACCTTTATTTACCACTGTTTCATCACGTCGAATCTCTCTTCATTAATCACACTGCTTCACGTCGCTTCTCTCCTTAAATATCACCTTTATCCACTACTATTTAACACGTCGCTTCTCTATCTACCATTTTTATCCACTCATTAATCATCACGTCGTTTCTGCTTGATCCTTATTCATATGACAAAAAATACGTACATACACCACTCTGTCGACTCCTGTTCATGACTCATTCGACCGGTCTATTCCGTCATACTTCCTGACATCCCGCCTGAAAATTGTTATGTTCGATTTGACCCTGCACTACGTTACACACCACAAATAAATACACTGACTATCTACCATAAATTGCCTACTTTCGATCTATCCTTAACTTTTCCATAATTTGACGTTAGAAATGTGATGAAGCCCACGAGATTGTTTTCCCTTGATCGTCTCAATCAGTACAGCATTTTCATGGACAATCCGCCTCACTCTGAATGGTCCACTATACACCGTAAAGAATTTGCTAGTTAGGAATCTAAGCTTATATGAAAATTAAATGTGTGCAGAGAATATACAAGCTGGGAGAGATGGGACAGCCCAAGTGTTAGAAACTTTGGTGCTAGTGGCCTCTTTCACTAACACCAGATTCCGAAGAACCATACACAGCAACTCATAACTGTCACTATGACAATGACATACTACCGATCAGATGGCAGCTAATCTAAAAACTTCGGTCACAATGTTGACTTTTTACATTACGTGTTAAGTACCTGCAATAGTCAAATCGCACTACTTAAACTGGACTCATTGGCATTATTACATAACATTTTAGCAACTGGTTTCTTTGAGGAAACAGTCCTTTTACTTTACTGTTCCAAATAAAAGTTTGCAAATTTTGCTCTGTGAGACCAGCCTAACAGATTCCATTACTGGTGTTTTATTCTCTGATCAGAAGTATGGTATTTGCATTCCTACATATCAGTAGAGTATGTCTGCTACATAGACAATTTTCAGTGTCAGCTGCATGTGTTTTAAGGCAAGATGCTAAGGGCTGATATGTTGGATTAGTTTCTCCTATCCTTCAATCCATTATGACAAGAATGAAATGCCAGGATTCCATGCTCTCCTGTCATTCTGATAGTTTCTGCCGTTCCTATCCTCGACTCTGTCTGACCTATTAGTCGTGTCGCCGTTCACAATGTTGCTCTCATTACCCAGTTCCTGTAACAAGTGCTGAAATGACGCAGAATCGTCTAAGCCTCTGCCTGCTATCACTATATCTCTGCGCAATCTCACTGGCAACTTCGTTATACAGATTCTAATGAGCTCCCCAGTTTCGTATGGTACATCCAAATACCTATTTCGTCTCAGCATTTCCTGATAGCACGACACTGGATCTCTTATACCACCTTTGTTACAATTTGGCGTCATCAATATGCTTTGCGTAACCTGGTCCTGCTTACTTTTCGACTAGAATTCATTTAAATAGCTACTGCAGTCTTTAATAACTTCCTGCTTTTTCGCTCATCCCTCAATGGTTACACACAAACTTCATTTCGAGGGGCAGTCCCCACGATGAAGGTATGAATCTTGAAATTGAGACAGCCTTGGACTAGACCCAGTTGGGTTTGCCACCTGTTTTATCCGACACAACCGTTCTTCTAACTCTCTGAGTTCGTCTTCCGCTTTCTGCTTATTTTCGTTTTTTGAATTTACCTCACTCTCCCTCTGCAATCTACCTGGTGGTGTGTCACCTTCGCTACTGCACGCTAATTGCAACTGTGCTAGTTCTTACCTATGTTTCCTACTTAATTCTAATTGCGCCTCTTAAAGTTGTAATAGTGATTGTATCTCCCCCTGGTTGGCATAAACCTCTCGCTGCGTACTGTCAGAGCCTGTCTCGCCTTTTATACTGAGCATTTCTACATCTGCACTAATCGTATTCATTCTGACCACTACCTCTTTGATTCGCTCATCCGGCAACACGTCCCTACGTTCAGTAGTATCACTCTCTATTGCAAATACTCGTACCTCCAAATTATTGACTTTTTCTTTCATGGCGTCACATACTTGCTTCAAAGCACCCAGATTCTTCTCCCCCTCATCTAACCGATTATTAACTGCGAGCAGACACTCATCGATAACTGTGTGTAGCTTCCTCATTGCCTCTTTATTTCCCTTATCCATTGCCTCCAATCTTTCCTTATTTGCTTCCAATCTTTCCTGAATTGCTTCAGATCTTTCCTTAGTCTCCCTGTCTCTCTCCTTATTATCTCTACTCATCGCTTCTAATCTTTCCTTATTATCTCTATCCATCCTTTGTAAAAACTGCAGTAGCACATTGTCATTTGCTACTTTCGACGCACTCACCTCGTTCGCCTGTGAAACCGTAGCATCCCTAAGGGCTGCTGCACTTTCACTGCATACCTGACCTAGTCCCGGCTCGCCCGCGTCGTCGGGAAAAGCCCCCGATTGTGAACAAAGTCCGCCGCTCAAAGGATCACCTAGCAGCGGTACACTGAACAATTCAGCCCCTTCCGAGTGTTTGCCGTTCCCGCTCATTAGCCTATGGTCGACACCTACTTCCTGCTGCACTGCTACGTTCACCCCAGAATCGCTATTCTCCATGGTGACTACACTTTTTGACTGCGACCTAGTTACTACGGACATTACGCAAAAAAAATTATACAACGATCTTCCAGCCTTGGATGATATAGCAATTAATTACATAAAAAAAATAAAAGATCCTCACCAATCCAGAAAGAAATTGCGAACAGAAAAAATTTTACTTCTTAGCGCTATCACAATGCATTCCATAAAAAAAATCTTAACAGCAAACCCTAACAGCAAAATATCCTGGCAGGGTCGAAATTATGAGAGGCACCCTCATGCCTTGCTCATACTGTGGCATCAAGCAGTCAGGCCTGCAAAATGAGTGGTCTACCAAGCGAGTGGATTCATTCTTATTTATCGAGTAACATGAACTCTTGTACTCACAATTAAGTTACAAATTATCCTCCTGTATGAATAATACGCAACGGAAACGCACATCTGACTATCAGTGATTTACAGAACTCTGACTGTTCACTACGCACTGGCCATACCACATTTTCTTTTTGTCTTTTATTTAACGGCTTTTATCAACACGTGGCCATCGCACTGAATATGAATGGCGCACACATTATAAATTTGGGACATCATGACAACATACAATTCGAAGGAAAAGTCCACCAATCTTTTTCTTTTCACTATCTTATTTATTCCGATAAATGCTATAACCTAAACACACAAATTCTATAACCTACAACAATAACACATGAGAAATTCCGCCCAGTGGGCATGGCTTTACATTGGTGAATCTCTATATTATGGTCTCGTAATTATTTAACGCTACAGTGCACTTTCTGGATAGGATGGTGGATCTTTTATTATACCTCACACTTCGACTCTCACAATCATCATCACGAAACTTTCCTCCAGATCGAGCGGTACAGAAGGAACAAGCATAACCCACTAATCTTTTGAAACTACCTTGCTACTCTCCCATGCAAACCACACATACCCAAATTACATGACATACACCACACTACAATATGAAATACTACACAGAGAATAGTCACAACATTATCGCTTTCAACTTTCCCACTTCAATTAATATTTATCCCAGTTTCACATGACACTGCCCCACTTTGTAATTCTACTTTCCTACTATGAACTCTGGAGATATATGCACGTCTTCCTGTGCAATGCAAGCCAAGTGGCGTTGCTGGATAGACGCCGACTCACCTTGCTTCTCTCTCAGAGTTTGAATCTAGCATCACACGGAATCATATCATGCAAAGTAATATTAGGAACATATTCATCACACACGCGAGTCCTCAACTGATACCATGGATGAGTACTTCTCTTTATCCTTTGTCTCATACACAGATTGAGACTCACACAGTACTCACCATGTGGAAGTACTCGTCTCTAATTTCAAGTCCTGCACACGCCATTTCTTAAATATTTCAACTTATGGTACACACGCTATTTCTTAAATATTTCAACTTATTGTACACACGCTAGTAATTCAGCTTAAGTTAAGCACACGGAAGTATTTCAACTTATTGCTACACGTGGTTTCATTGTGACTGTTGGTCACTTCCGAAGATTACTACGATCCCATTAATATTACCTGCCTGACATTTAATTCTCCCCACAAAAGTTCCTGAAATAGAGACATTATTATTTCAAACTACTCTTAAATATTCTACATGCATACCATGTCTCCACTCTTTTGTCTTCACGGAGCACACCCAAGACAGGTCTTAACAGCACAAGATCCAGCGGCAGAGTGCTGAAAGATGGCCGTTCTCGAGGTCCTCTCGCACCTCTGCTGAAGTGGGGGAGCACCTTGCTACCTTATTGGTCAGCCACATTTCAGGCGCTCAAAGCTCAGGTAAATTTCATCTCTTTGGTCCCACCAAAGGATCGTCTCAAAGACGATCATATATTCACATTCACTATCTGCGGTTAGCAGACGATCATACATTCATTCATTTCACAGATCTCACCAAACTGGATGTAGGGATTTACTTTGTGGGAGTGCACATGTGATCAATTAAATAAATAAATTGTCATTCTTTCCCACACTGGTATCCGGCTTCGCTGTATTAATTGAAATTGAATTATTTTTCAAAAAAGTGTGTTGTTATGACAAAAATAATGAAGTATTTTGTACCTATTTTCAATGTCGGGCGGTACTGTACCCTTTCACAGTCAACATTGTCAACAGTTTTCTCTAAGTCCACAAATGCTAGAAATGTAGGTTTGCCTTTCCTTAATCTATTTTCTAAGATAAGTCGTAAGGTCAGTATTGCCTTACGTGTTCCAACATTTCTACGGAATCCAAACTGATCCTCCCCAAGGTCGGCTTTTACCAGTTTTTCCGTTCGTCTGTAAAGAATTCGTGTTAGTATTTTGCAGCTGTGACTTATTAAACTGATAGTTCGCTAATTTTCACATCTGTCAACACCTGCTTTCTTTGGGATTAGAATTATTGTATTCTTCTTGAAGCCTGACGATATTTCGCCGGTCTCATACATCTTACTCACCAGATGGTAGAGTTTTGTCAGGACTGCCTCTCCCAAGGCTGTCAGTAGTTCTAATGGAATGTTGTCTACTCCTGGGGCCTTGTTTCGACTCAGGTCTTTCAGTGCTCTGTCAAACTCTTCCCGCAGTATCATATCTGCCATTTCATCTTCATCTACATTCTCTTCCATTTCCATAATATTATGCTCAAGTACTTCGCCCTTGTACAGACCCTCTATATACTCCTTCCACCTTTCTGCCTTCCCTTCTTTGCTTAGAACTGGGTTGCCATCTGAGCTCTTGATATTCATACAAGTGGTTCTCTTCTCTCCAAAGGTCTCTTTAATTTTCCTGTAGGCAGTATCTATCCTACCCCTAGTGAGATAAGCATCTACATCCTTACATTTGTCCTCTAGCCATCTCTGCTTAGCCATTTTGCGCTTCCTGTCGATCCAATTTCTGAGACGTTTATATTCCTTTTTGCCTGCTTCGTTTACTGCATTTTTGTATTTTCTCCTTTCATCAATTAAATTCTGTATCTCTTCCGTTACCCAAGAATTTCTATTAGCCCTCGTCTTTTTACCTACTTGATCCTCTGCTGCCTTCACTATTTTATCCTTCAAAGCTACCCATTCTTCTTCTACTGTATTTCTTTCCCCCATTCTTGTCAATCGTTCCCTAATGCTCTCCCTGAAACTCTCTACAACCTCTGGTTCTGTCAGTTTATCCAGGTCCCATCTCCTTAAATTCCCATCTTTTTGCAGTTTCTTTAGTTTTAATCTACAGTTCATAACTAATAGATTGTGGTCAGAGTCCGTATCTGTCCCTGGAAATGTCTTACAATTTAAAACCTGGTTCCTAAATCTCTGTCTTACCATTATATAATCTATATGAAACCTATCAGTATATCCAGGCCACTTCCATGTATACAACCTTCTTTTATGATTCTTAAACCAAGTGTTAGCTATGATTAAGTTATGCTCTGTGCAAAATTATACCAGGCGGCTCCCTCTTTCATTTCTCAGCCCCAATCCATATTCACCTACTACGTTTCCTTCTCTTCCTTTTCCGACTATCAAATTCCAGTCTCCCATGACTATTACATTTTCGTCTCCCTTCACTATCTGAATAATTTCTTTTATCTCCTCATACATTTCTTCAATTTCTTCGTCATCTGCAGAGCTAGTAGGTATATAAACTTGTACTACTGCAGTGGACGTGAGCTTCGTGTCTATCTTGGCCACAATAATGCGTTGACTATGCTGTTTGTAGTAGGTTACCTGTACTCCTATTTTTTTTATTCATTATTAAACCTACTCCTGCATTACCCCTATTTGATTTTATATTTATAACCCTGTATTCACCTGACCAACAGTCTTGTTCCCTCTGCCACCGAACTTCACTAATTCCCACTATATTCAACTTTAACCTATCGATTTCCCTTTTTAAATTTTCTAACCTACCTTCCCGATTAAGGGATCTGACATTCCACGCTCCGACCCGTAGAACGCCAGTTTTCTTTCTCCTGATAACGACGTCCTCCTGAGTAGTCCCCGCCCGGAGATCCGAATGGGGAAGTATTTTACCTCCGGAATATTTTACGCAAGAGGACGCCATCATCATTTTATCATACAGTAAAGCTGCATGCCCTCGTGAAAAATTACGGCTGTAGTTTCCCCTTGCTTTCAACCGTTCGCAGTACCAGCACAGCAAGGCTGTTTTGGTTAGTGTTACAAGGCCAGATCAGTCAATCATCCAGACTGTTGTCCCTGCAACTACTGAAAAGGCTGCTGCCCCTCTTCAGGAACCACACGTTTGTCTGGCCTCTCAACAGATACCCCTCTGTTGTGGTTGCACATACGGTATGGCGATCTGTATCGCTGAGGCACGCAAGCCTCCCCACCAACGGCAAGGTCCTTGGTTTCTGGGGGGAGGGGGGGGGGGAGGGGGGGAGGAGCCTTAACTATATATACAGGGTGAGTCACCTAACATTACCACTGGATATATTTCGTAAACCACATCAAATACTGACGAATTGATTTCACAGACCGAACGTGAGGAGAGGGGCTAGTGTAATTGGTTAATATAAACCATAATAAAATGCACGGAAGTATGTTTTTTAGCACAAACCTACGTTTTTTTAAATGGAACCCCGTTAGTTTTGTTAGCACATCTGAACATATAAACAAATACGTGATCAGTGCCGTTTGTTGCATTGTAAAATGTTAATTACATCCGGATATATTGTAACCTAAACTTGACGCTTGAATACCATTCCTCCGCTGCTCGATCGTGTGTATCGGAGAGCACCGAATTACGTAGGGATCCAATTGGAACGGTGATGGACCTTAGGTACAGAAGAGACTGGAACAGCACATTACGTCCACATGCTAACACCTTTTTATTGTTCTTTTTCACTGGCGCACATGTACATTACCATGAGGGGTGAGGTACACGTTCGACGGGCGTTACATAGGACGTGGAGGACGCATAAATTGGCCAGCCCGTTCTCCTGATCTTGCACCTCTGGACTTCATTTTGTGGGGTACGTTAAAGGAGAATGTGTATCGTAATGTGCCTACAACCCCAGAGCATATGAAACAAAGTATTGTGGCAGTCTGCAGCGACATTATACCGTATGTACTGCGGCGTGTACGACATTCATTACGCCAGAGATTGCCGTTGTGTGCAGCAAATGATGGCCACCACATTGAACATCTATTGGCGTGACATGTCGGGACACACTCTATTCCACTCCGTAATTGAAAACGGAAAACACGTGTGTACGTGTACCTCACCCCTCATGGTAATGTACATGTGCGTCAGTGAAAAAGACCAATAAAAAGGTGTTGGCATGTGGACGTAATGTGCTGTTCCAGTCTCTTCTGTACCTAAGGTCCATCACCGTTCCCTTTGGATCCCTACGTAATTCGGTGCTCTCCGATACACACGATCGAACAGCGGAGGAGTGGTACTCAAGCGTCAAGTTTAGGTTACAATATTTCCGGATGTAATTAACATTTTACAATGCAACAAACGGCACTGATTACGTATTTGTTTATATGTTCAGATGTGCTAACAAAACTAACGGGGTTCCATTTAAAAAAACGTAGGTTTGTGTTAAAAAACATACTTCCGTGCATTTTTTTATGGTTTGTATTAACCAATTACACTAGCCCCTCTCCTCACGTTCGGTCTGTGGAATCGATTCGTCAATATTTGATGTGGTTTACGAAATATATCCAGCGGCAACGTTAGGTGACTCACCCTGTATATAAATGAAGATGGTATCTGTTCTTTCGGACATGTCCGAAAGAGCAGATACCATCGGTGACCGTGCAGTTCGTTAGAATGAAGTTACAATGAAATGAGTATCCTTAGCTGCCTGCCGGCGTTGATATAAGTCAACGGGGAGGTCTCCTGACAGGATAAGGGAGGGGCAGTGGGAAGGAAACATTGTACATGTAATTCTTTTTTTATTATTATCATTATTATTTTTTTTATTTATTTATTTAATTTAAATGTCCCAGAAGAAAAATCATATATGAAAAAGAAAGGAAAGAAATAAAGGGCAAAAGTGGCATCCTCGTCACTTCACTAGGAGTAATATCCTATCCCTCGAAACAACGTAAACCTGGGACTCCCCACCGTTTTGGGGTATCATGAAACATGCTGCCTAGAAAGTTCGCAAAGTGCGTTTTATATTTAGAGTGGCGTCGGATGATTTCGTGTTGTTCTAGTAGATAATGCCAATAGTCCATGCCCGATATCAAGGTCCGCGAGAGCACGTAGTGCGATGAGTGTCCTCCAATCCAGCGGATTGCCGATGTTTTCTGTGAGGGGACAAAGACAGCGTCAGGGAAAAATAAAGCGTTCGTCGTGATCGTGGATTCGTCGGTGCGTCGGAAGAGTGCCACGATGCGTTGCGTCAGCCGCCAAACACCCTTTGCTTCACCGCACTGCAGAGAATGTTCGTCAGTGTCCTGCATGCCACATATAAGGCAGAGCGGGGAATCTACCATGCGAATGTCGTACAATCGTTGGCGGTTGATTGTCTTGCGGTTGATTAATGTATACCAAGACGATCTTGCTGCCGTGGTGAGGAGAGGCATTCGGACAGTTCGCCAAATCTGTCGCCAGTCTCGCGTTGGGTATTTAAGTTCGACAATGTTGGTGCCATGATGACGCCGCAAGTATCGATATATCTCACGGGTAGTGGGGATTCCTCTAGAAGGTATCTTTAACTGAACATAATTAAAATCAATAAAGAATCGCGCTACGTGACAAAAAGAGGGGGAAGAAGCACGTCCAGGATCGCTGACGTGATGGCATGTTGCCGTTGTTCCAAGTTCGTAGCGTCGCTCTCAGGTATAGAGCTAGAGCCTTGTTCCGCAAATTCGTGAGATTAAGTCCTCCAGAATGGTGTGGGAGAGTTAAAGTTTCGTATTTGATCTTAAACAACATTCCTTGGCTGACATAGTATCCAAGGGCCGCCATTAATCTGTCAGCAATACCATTTGGCACTGGCAGTACCTGTGCCAGGTGCGGCAGTCGCAAGGCCAGATGAACATTAGTGTATTCCACCCTTTGGAGCAGGTCGTGCGTTCGGAGTGAATTGTTGCGTATGTGCAGTCGGACGTGCTGGAGGAGACGTCGGTAGCTCACACGGAGTCGGACGCCTGTAAGAGTCCGTCTAAGAGTCTGCATCAGCCGACCACGGTGGTCTAGCGGTTCTAGGCGCTCAGTCCGAAACCGCGCGACTGCTACGGTCGCAGGTTCGAATCCTGCCTCGGGCATGGATGTGTGTGATGTTCTTAGGTTAGTTAGGTTTAAGTAGTTCTAAGTGCTAGGGGACTGATGACCACAGATGTTAAGTCCCATAGTGCTCAGAACCATTTGAACCATTTGAACCAGTCTGCATCAATGATTAGAGCGCTATTGCAAACAGCATCATCGACAAGGGACATCGCTGCAAACAGGAATCTTTCCTACCTCCCTGCCACTGACTCTCACCGTCGAAGAAGCACCACGAAGGAGGCGCATGAGGAAGGTAATAAAATCCTGAGATATCGCCATGCGTCGCATGGTCGAGTGAAGGAAATCATGGTTGATTCTGTCAAAGGCACGATCAAAGTCCACCGATACGAACGCTGCTCGCATGCGACAAGCTTCCGTCAGGGAAATTATGTCACGACATTGGCCTAGGATAGAATGGCTGTTGCTCCGAACCCCTAGAGAAGCCTGGTCTGGTGGTATTGTCTTGGATATTACAGTCTTGAGCCTTGCCGCCAACATTCGCGCAAAGATCTTATAGTCAGTATTGAGCATTGTGAGCGGTCTAAATTGATGGGCACTGACACTCGCTGTCGATTTCGGTATTGGTATAAGCAGTCCCGCCATGAACTGCGATGGAACGACCGTGTCAGTGCTCAATAACTCATTATACATCAATACCAACAGGGACATCATTAAATCCGCAAAAGTGCGATAAAATTCGAGTGTCAACCCATCTGGCCCAGGGGATTTGTGCACCGCACCCTTCGTGAGTGGCCTCCGTATGTCATTTTCCGTTAGGGGTTCCAATAGCGCCTCTGCATCCGGACCATTCACCTCCGTTTGCATCTGTCGCAAAATTTCTTCTCCTATCCGATAGTCCATCGGCGTCCCATTGAAAAGGAGGTGGTAATGCTCCAGAAACCCAGCAGCAATGTCCTGTTGTGACGTCAAGGGCCGACCATCGTCATCATGGAGCACTGTGATCAAGGATAGGCTCAAATGGATCAAATGGCTCTGAGCACTATGGGACTTAACTTCAGAGGTCATCAGTCCCCTAGAATTTAGAACTACTTAAACCTAACTAACCTAAGGACATCACACACATCCATGCCCGAGGCAAGATTCGAACCTGCGACCGTTGCGGTAGCGCGGTTCCAGACTGTAGCGTCTAGAACCGCTCGGCCACCTCGGCTGTCAAGGATAGGCGATTACGCGCATGTCCCTTGGACACATGATGCATGCTAATACGTTCTCCATCGACATTGTCCAAGCACCGATCACGGATCGAAAGTCCCTCCAATCCACGTCTCGCAATCGATAAAATGCACGCCTGAATGCGGTGGACTTCCGCTTGACGCTAGAGCGATGGGGCCCTGGAGGACAGGTCGCGGAGCACCATGTAGTAATAATCAAATGTATCTCGGAGCCATTTCGCTTTTTCCTTGCCATACGTTATAAGAGCTCTTCGTATCGCCGGTTTTGCACATTGCAGCCACCACGAAAGAACCGTACGGTGCAGCGGCAGACGGCGAATGCAAGTCTGCCATGTTTCTTCGATCTGCTGGCGACATTCGAGATCCACCAATAAGGATGAATTAAGTTTCCATGAACTACGACTCCGCCAGAACCGCTGCCGTGGGAGGGTTAACGTGCATAAATATGCAAGGTGATCCGTAAAAGCTGTGGGCCAACGTTCAGCAGCCAATACGTGGTCCCTTAATCTGCCAGAACCGAGCGAGGTGGCGCAGTGGTTAGCACACTGGACTCGCATTCGGGAGGACGACGGTTCAATCCCGTCTCCGGCCATCCTGATTTAGGTTTTCCGTGATTTCCCTAAATCGTTTCAGGCGAATGCCGAGATGGTTCCTTTGAAAGGGCACGGCCGATTTCCTTCCCAATCCTTCCCTAACCCGCGCTTGCGCTCCGTCTCTAATGACCTCGTTGTCGACGGGACGTTAAACACTAACCACCACCACCACCATCACTTAATCTGCCAGAAACATAAATCCGATCCAGCCTGCTCCACGAGTGGCTAGTAAAAAACGTGTAGCTCTCTCGCTGCCCATGGATCTTTTCCCACGTGTCCATTAGTGCCATGTCCCAGCAGATCGTGTTCAATGAGTGGCACTAGCTGAAATTAGGAGTTTGATCCTTCGGTGTGAGAACACAGTTAAAATCCCCTCCTACCAAGATGTGATCATACCTTCCATGGAAAAGGGGGGCAATCTCCTCCGAGTAGAATCGTGCTCTTGCCCGTCGATTGTCAGATCCGGAGGATGCATAGATGTTGACGATACGAATGCCGTTCACGGTCATAGCCAAACCCCGAGCCGAAGGGAGGTAATCGAGGTCACACATCGGAGTCCCTTTCCGGACTAATATCGCTGTGCCACGTCCTCCATCTGGAGTTGGCGCTAGATAAGTGTTGTAACCATGCACGTCGGGAAAAGCAGCATTGCAGGTTTCCTGCACCACCAGAATATCAACGTCTGTGGTGTAAATCATGTCCCGGAAAGTTGCATCTTTGCAAGCGAATGGGCGGTTTTAACGTTCACTTTGACCACCTTATATGCTTGGTCCGTTGTCGTTGTCATGCTCGTGTCATGTCGTTGTGAACTGCAAGGGCTTTAGTTCACTATCCGTGCTCAGAGGGGTGCCCGCCCACGGGTTGCCCTCCGTTGTTTCCGTTCCGTGGTGTGCATCCTGTAAGTGAGTTGTCATCAGTTGGGTGTCCCATTTCCTGTATGTCTTCGACTGGTTCCGCCCAGTCGCAGTGGTCATCAATGCCAGAAACGTCCTCTGATGTATTTCGATGTGGCTGCTGGGACATTGGTATCCCTGACTCCTTCGTCGGCAGTGCTGGGTCAGTCGGCGTCAATGAAGAGGGACCTTCTGAAAGGCAGGACATCCGGTCACCGTCTGAAGGAATCCTGCCAGCGTCCTCTAAAGGCACGTGTTCCGTGTCAGACAGTTCTTCGGCTAGAATAACTTCCGTGTCCCCTAGGCTAGGAGGGGACGTGTCACCCGAACTATGGCGACGATTTTTGCGACGCTTCGCGATTTGCGTGCCCTGCCCTCTGCTCCCATTGGCGACACCTCACTGTGCTCGTCGATCTTTCTTTGATCCGTTGCCGGCGCCACTGTCTCGACCTCTACTTCCACGCCGCCTGCTACATGTGAGAGTGCGGAAGGTTCCTCCCTCATCTGACGTGACGTGGATCTAGGGGCATTCTCCGTGTCACCTCCATGCTCGCCTAACTCGGTCTGCTCTTGCATCAACACGTCCTTGTCACGCTCCGAACTTGGCAACACCTCCCGGCGGGCCACCGACACGTACGTCATCGGCAGTTGCGTGGGAGCTTCTCGCTGTGACGCTTGTCCATGTGGCAGTTGCACGACGCGGCGTTGTATGCACTCCGAGCGGATATGTCCCTCTTCACCACAGCCAGAACATGTGCGTGGCTTGTCATCGTAAATCACAATAGCTCGACATCCTCCAATGTATAAATAAGAAGGGATGTGTTTGTTAAGGACGATCCGCACCTGTCGGACGCCGTTTAGCACGGGATAGGTGCTAAAACTTGCCCAGCGTTCAGGCGTATAACTGAGTACCGTTCATATGGCCGCAGCGATTCAGTAACCATCGGTTCTAGTGCCTCAAACGACAATTCAAAGATCCGAATGACTCTCACACCCAAGCCTGAAGGAGCAACTGTTACATCGCTGATACGGCCATCGGAGTGTCGAAATTTAAATCCTCTTTGAGCAGCGGCGAGAGTTCTTTCACACGCAGCTTCATCGGCCATCTTGATGTACATTGTACTGCTTACAATGGACAAGTGTATTCCAGTTAGGTCTGTAGCAGGTAAACCAACTTCATCCTTAAAACAAAAACAAAAAAAACGCTCTATTTCGAAGGTTTTGGGTTGGCATAATCGTTGTCGAGCCGGCCGGTGTGCCCGTGCGGTTCTAGGCGCTTCAGTCTGGAACCGCGTGGCCGCTACGGTCGCAGGTTCGAATCCTGCCTTGGGCATGGATGTGTGTGATGTCCTTAGGTTAGTTAGATTTAAGTAGTTCTAAGTTCTAGGGGACTGATGACCACAGATGTTAAGTCCCGTAGTGCTCAGAGCCAATCGTTGTCGAACGTAAACTGGAGCGTAGTCTTTCTAAAACGGTGTGCCATGGCGATCTAGTCAGACAACAACAGGCGCGAGTACCGGCGGTGTAAACACTTCCTCGTCCACGCGCGCCCGCGGCCGGGACAGCAGGTCCGTGCCGCGCCACGTTAAGGCAGACTGTGTTTACTCGCGGCTTTACAGCCGATTCCCGTAAGAGTTCTTGCACTGTTTGTGCATCCGCACAGAAGAAGATGGTTAAATGGCCGGTGAGCCTTATATATATATTGTATCTGTTCTTTCGGACATGTCCTCGGTGACTGAGCGGGATAGCCGGCACGGAAACTCAGCGTGTTCGGTCAGAGGGTTAGCTACCGTCTGTAATAAAAGAACTGAGTTAATGGATAAATGACGAACTGAAACGGATGACTTGTGACGTCCGCCACGAGCAGATGCAACGAACGCAAACGAACAAAATGAGATTAAAAAAAAATAAAAGAAGACGGATAGAGCGTCTGCCATGTAAGCAGGAGATCCCGGGTTCGAGTCCCGGTCGGGTACTCATTTTCAACTGTCCCCGTTGACTTATATCAACGCTTGTATGCAGCTAAGGGTATTCATTTCATTGTAATTACATTTATTTATTGGTATTAACATGATGTTATGTGTAAATACGAAACAAAATGGTTCAAATGGCTCTGAGCACTACGCGACTTAACTTCTGAGGTCATCAGTCGCCTAGAACTTAGAACTAATTAAACCTAACTAACCTAAGGACAATACACACATCCATGCCCCAGGCAGGATTCGAATCTGTGACCGTAGCGGTCACGCGGTTCCAGACTGAAGCGCCAAGAACCGCACGGCCACACCCGCCGGCTAGCCTAAAGTATCCTAAGGACAAACACACACAACCATGCCCGAGGGAGGACTCGAACTTCGGCCGGGACCAGTCCCATCTGTACCCTCTATTACCAAGGACTAGAGGCCACTCAGTCCAACCGATCGTGCGGCAGTTTCCACTCACCCTCTTCCAGGTGCTAGGAAAGCGACAGGTTGCTGGTTGCTGGTGGTTGGTGGTCTTCTGGAAAATGAAGATGTTGTGCTTCTTGTCTCCACCAATTCCAACACTCATGGTAGAAGTAACAAGTAAAATATTAATTTAAATATAATACAAATATAAGCTAGCTCTCAGTTTCCTTAATACATACATCTTTAATACAATAACCTATTGGGCGTTGTGAATCAATGCGGAAACTATAGTTTTAAAGGTACCTAAATAAACATAAAACTTTAAGTCGCAGGTCATAGTTGTTATTTTTGTGCTTTGATTTTCTGTGATAAATATATTCTGTAATCCAAGTGAACACTATGCAGTACCAACAGTGATTTGTGCATTGCTCATGCAGCATATGACCTGAGGAATATTGAAGTATGTGACCTACCATTAACGACAAATTTTACCTGAAATAAATATGTTGGTGCATAATTTCGTGGCGTTTTTCTTTGGTTAGTACAACTGTGCTTATGAATTGCCATTTTTCATTTGAAAGAGAAGGGAAAGAAGCAAAATTCGAGTTTAACCACTCATCTAAAATTCGGTCAGTAGAGATGGAGCACAAGTTTCAAATATGAAAGGATGGTGAAGGAAATCGGTGGTGCCCTTTTCAAAGGAACTATCCCGAAAGTTTGCCTGGAGCGATTTAGGGAACTCACGGAAAACCTAAATGTAGATGGGTGAATGGGGTCTGAAGAATCATCTTGGTAATTGGTTCAAATGGCTCTGAGCACTATGGGACTTAACAGCTATGGTCATCAGTCCCCTAGAACTTAGAACTACTTAAACCTAACTAACCTAAGGACAACACACAACACCCAGTCATCACGGGGCAGAGGAAATCCCTAACCCCGCCGGGAATCTATTGGTAATTCCTACACATCCTCACTTGGCATTTTTTTTTATTTAAGGTTGTAGCATTGTTCCTATGGTGACATACTGAACGTTGCATGTTTGAAGATTATGATGAGTGTTGTTAAAGCATTAGAAAATGGAGTGTGAAATGGTAAAAGTCTGATATTTGCCACATTTTGTTCACTTTTTACATTGATAGGATGCAGAGGGAGGGAGACAGAATGCCGATCCTGCTCGTAATGTTTGTGTCATTCCAGGTAGTTTCGTTCTGAATTATTCGCCAAATTTAGTGGGCACGATCCAAAAGTTGGGGAAAAGGGAAGGTACAAAAATAGAGATTCAACATCCTAGGGATAACGAGGTCATTCCAGCATTTGTCTACGCATCATAGGGAAATTATAGTAAATCCAAATCAGTATGTCCAGATGGACAGTAACGCTGAACAGCGGCATAGATGTGTTGCGTGTTCTAATTCAAAACCACAATCATCAACCGCTGGCTGCTGTCGCCTGTGTCCCAGCCACCAGCCACACAGCTTTGTACTGCAGACTGCCGGCTTCTAAGTACGCCAGAAATACAACCACGGGAGACCCCAGCTCCAGCAGCCGCTGCAGTTCCAGGTGTCGCTACACTCTTCAACGCAAGGCTACTACCGTCAGCACTCTTACACCTCTGCGAGCGACGTGCCTCCAACACGATTTCCCGGTATTCTTCCTCCAGACGGCTTTATAGTGCACCACCTGGCCACTCTCGGCGGTCGACATCGGGAGTTCACAGTTCACGATTCTCCGAACTTAATGCTGACAGCGCCAATCAGTTCCTTCAGAGTTCCATTCCCCGAGTGTGCAGAAGACCCCAGACTTTACGCCGGCCATGCCTGTGGCCCATAAATCGGAGATCACTGCCTCGTAGACTGCATACAAACTGCCAAGTCATTGCGAATCCCTCAGTCACAAACTACATCCACGTATGAACATTTCCAGGGTACGTCAGTGATACCATATTACAGAGTTGGCCATGGCGTGCAAAACGACGTGCAGGAGCTCAGCCAGTCTCGTCATTACCCGGTACGTCTCGACTTTGCTCGGTCCTTCTTGGAAGAAGTCGCTACAGTGCGATATCTCATTTAGCAGTGCGATGCAACACTCTTTCTTTTGACAGTTGGTGCGGCATTTTTCGGTCGGCACAGCTTTCTTCAGCTGAACACAGTTACGGCGTCAACACCGTTTGCCGGCCGGAGTGGCTCAAAAATGGCTCTGAGCACTATGGGACTCAACTGCTGAGGTCATTAGTCCCCTAGAACTTAGAACTAGTTAAACCTAACTGACCTAAGGACATCACAAACATCCATGCCCGAGGCAGGATTCGAACCTGCGACCGTAGCGGTCTTGCGGTTCCAGACAGCAGCGCCTTTAACCGCACGGCCACTTCGGCCGGCCCGGCCGGTGTGGCCGAGCGTTTCTAGGCGCTACAGTCTGGAACCGGGCGACCGCTACGGTCGCAGGTTCAAATCCTGCCTCGGGCATGGATGTGTGTGATGTCCTTAGGTTAGTTAGGTTTAATTAGTTCTAAGTTCTAGGCGACTGATGACCTCAGAAGTTAAGTCACATAGTGCTCAGAGCCATTTGAACCATTTGTACCATCAACACTGTTTATCCTTAGTTACTTATTCGTGGTTTAACATCTCAGGTGGTTGTCTGCACAAAAGGAGACAGGTCTATCGATCTGTCATCACATAAATTTAAACATCATGCACGATGTGACCGTCTTTCATCCAACTCATTGTTTATGACGTCATTTTCCTGAACTATGAGTCGTACAATGATATAATTTTGCGCTTACATTCAGTAGTCTATAGGCATAATGTCTGTAAACTATGTCGCGAATACAGTTAGTAGTAAAGAAATAATAAATTACGTCATGTTGCATGAACAGCGGAAAAGTAGTAAGGGATGAACATTGTTTATTTCATCATTTTGTAGGGGTTGTCAGAGAGGAAAAATTTCGTAAAGGTTTGAAATTGTGCAAAGTTTGTTGCAAGTCGCTAAGTACCATCATTCTCAAATATTGGAAGAATAAAACTAAACTACATCCAAACAGGGCTCGGATGGCCAGCACACTGCTTCTCCATCAAGTAGCTGCTCCATTTACCTCACAAGGGCTGAGTGCCTCCGCTTGTCAACAGCACTTGGCAGACTGGGCGGTCACCCTCCAAAGTGCTGCCCACGCCCAACAGCGCTGAACTTCGGCGATCGTACGGGAAACGGTGTTATTACCGTGGTGAGGCCGTTGGCATAAATATTGGATGAATAAAGTCTGGCAATACTTGTGTCGTGGACTACGCTCCATTTTCATCCCCAGCCCCACCCCTTTGATAGGTAGGTGGTTCTTACCCCCAGAGCGACAGCGACTGTCGCCTGGTGTAAAGTATTTGTGTACCAAATTTGTTTGAAATCAGTTCAATGGTTTAGGAAGAGATGAAGAAGATACCCACACCCACACATACACATTCTTATAATATGTATGGATTACAGAGGGACACCAATTTCCCTCGCTCCCACAACGGCATTCATCTGGAGTTAGAATAATATTTAAGACTCAGTAACAGCTCTCCAGGTAAGAACATTGTTATATATAGTTTTCCCCCGTCCAGGAAGTGACGTTCAACTGGTGTAAATACTATTAAAGGTCCAATAACGCCAGATGCTTGATGGTTAAAAGCATAAAGCATAGTGTGTGACTTCTTACACGGAAAAGTGTGTGCACATACACACACCTGGAGTAATATAAAAAAATGAAGATGTTATTCACAAAACATTATTGATGTGAAACCCACTGATACATTCAGTTCTCGCAAGAGACACCACCGACTGCAGGGTTGTTCTCTACTAACGACGTAGTTCGGTGTCAACCCCCCTTTCCACTATACAGATAATGGGTCGCAGAGAGTTTTCTGTCCCATCACATGAAGCTGATTGCGTATGCTATATTCTCTACAATCTCCTATGGTGGTTCAAATGGCTCTGAGCACTATGGGACTTAACTTCTGAGGTCATCAGTCCCCTAGAACTTAGAACTACTTAAACCTAACTAACCTAAGCACATCACACACATCCATGCCCGAGGCAGGATTCGAACCAGCGACCGAAGCGGTAGCGCGGTTCCAGACTGTAGCGCCTAGAACCTCTCGGCCACTCTGGCCGGCCTCCTATGGTGGTGATACTAAAAAGATTGTACAGTCTATCTAAAAAAATTTATGTTCTTCTTTCAAATAATATTGGGAATATCCTACCACCACAAACTTTTTTAAAGAAAGTAGCATGACTTAGTTAAGATATCAACGGGACAGACTGTACCTATTTTTTTTTTCAAGATCTCATACATGAAAAAGCGCGATCTGTGTGCTAGAACTCTTACATCAGCTGCACATATCATTAATATATTGAAGAACATACGTGCTTTAACCCCTTCCCTCGGAGAAAGGTATTATTATTATTATTATTATTATTATTATTACCATCCGTTGCACATTTGATTCTCTCAAGGTGGGGATGGAGGTAAAAAGACTTTCTCCCTCCAGTAGGGTCCGGTTCTTTGAGTGTGTGTGTGTGTGTGTGTGTGTGTGTGTGTGTGTGTGTGTGTGCCTGTGTGTGTGTCTGTTTCTTTTTTTTTTTTTTTTTTTTACATACACAATAAAATCAGCTTCCTCCGTAGCTGAACGTTGAGTTCCGTCTGAGCAGTTACAACGGTCTGACGTGTTTCCTCCATAGTTTTGCCGTAGCCCTTCAAGTGAAGCAGTTAGTTCTTGTGGTGTGTGTCTTCACTTGTGAGCGCGCTTGAATCAAAGAGTCGTCCTTATCTGTCCTTTTCTGGGGTTTTGTTTGGCGGCGGATTTGTCCGCTTTTTCGTGTCCATGGCGTCCAGGATGATTCCATGTAACGGTACAGTCAGTTGTGCATTTGACCTTCCATCCGTAATGTGCAACCAATATCCCTCGAAATTTGTGACTGATTAGTTGAAACGTTCAGATCGTGTTCAAACTGAGTGTTATGACACCGAGCTGTACGTCTTCTTTGTAAAATTCATGAATCTCGTCCAAGTGGACAGGTTGTTACTTAAACACTGCAATCACGTTTCTTTCCGCCATAAAGATCAGGTAGTGTTGCACTCCTTGCTAATGCTAACGTTGAATATATGTATGTGCGGGTTTTCAACTCAATATTTTAAGGAAGTATTGCTTAAATTTGATGATGTTACGGGCATTCACTTTGAACACTGGTCAGCACCGCCTCCAGTGCTTTAGTGGTATACGTTCCATGGAGATTAACATTAAACAGAACATCTCGTCACATCTTCAAATTTGTGGTTATCAGGTCCAAATTTGCTTACAGTGGTCGGGTGGAGACATGCTTCTTATGTGATGAGAGTAGTCACAAATGACTCAACTGTCAGAAGCGGGTTTTTATTCCCAAAAATTTTCTTGGGCAGCGACGTAGATCGACAGCAGCAGACCTCATTCCGCCTGGTGCTAATTCTAGTGCCAATCCGCACCCTGATTTCCCCCCAGGGGGCTCGTCACTCTTTGGTGGGGTTCGTGCTTGGCTACCACGGGGCCCCAGCCTTTGCACCATTTTTTCTCTTCCGTGCTGCATGTCTATCCTCTTGCTATTCTTTTTTCCCTCCCTTGGGGAACATGTCTGGGGTGTTCTTGGGAATGTTCTGCATTGTCTGTCGCTGACGTAAGAACAGTCTCTTCTTTGTTTTTCGCTCCCTTGTCCTTTCTTTGTTTCCCTTCTTGTCTCGTTCCTCCACTTCGGCGTTTGAGGTACCTGTTTTTCTTCTTCCTCCCTGTCCGCTGCTGAAGACCGGCCCACGCGTCTGATGCGTAACAGGTGACTGGGTAATGTGTAATTCCCTGCCCCGGGTCGACATGTAGGGTTCGCACGTACCCCTGGTACAGGCCAGGCCCAGGGAGTTGTGACTGCCTCAGCTGCAACCTTCCCAAATTGCCGATTAGTCCCTCTGTCAGGTGTGCAGGAGGTGTGAACTGAGGTGTGAAGAATCACTTATGCCGGGTGCACCCCCTTGTGAAGGGGACCCCAGGTGCAATGAGCGCGTCATTTGAGATACTGGCAATAATGGGGGACTTTCTCGCAATTAGTCAATCATCTTCCCAATCAACGTCTACAAAACGTAAACGTAATGAGGCTAATGATTCAAAGACCCTTCGCGCTGCACAACGGTTCCTCATGGTCTCATGTACTGAAGACAGTCGGACCTTTGCACAGTAAATCTGTTTATTTTTCAGAAAGGTATTGATGCAATTGCCGGCCCTGTGAAATCCTGCTCTCGTTTATAGAATGGCACTATGCTTTTGGAAACTACTTCTGATTCTCAGTCACAACAACTGCTTGCTGCCTCACTTCTCCATGGCTACCTTGTTCATGTCAAAGCCCATAGAGCTTTGATTTCTTCCCGTGGTGTAATTTACACCAGGCTGCTCGCCGTTCTAACTGAGGCCAAAATCCAGTCTTACCTCTCTCATCAGGGTGTCAAATGGTTCAAATGGCTCTGAGCACTATGGGACTTAACTTCTGAGGTCATCAGTCACCTAGAACTTAGAACTACTTAAACCTAACTAACCTAAGGACATCACACACATCCATGCCCGCGGCAGGATTCGAACCTGCGACCGTAGCGGTCGCGCGGTTCCAGACTGTAGCGCCTAGAACCGCTCGGCCACCATGGCTGGCCATCAGGGTGTCATTGCCGCCCATCGTGTAATGCAAAGCGTAGATTCATCCTTAGTGTCCATCTGCACTCTTTTTCTCACCTTTGATAGAGTGGTGCTTCTGTCGAAGCTCAAAGCAGGCTATGAAATTATCACAGTCCGGCCGTACATTCCAAACCCAATGTGCTGCTACCAGTGTCATCGTTTCAACCGCACTAGAACGTCTTGTCGACACCCAGCCAAATGTGTAACCTGTGGTAGGGATGTGCACGAGGACAATTGTCCGCCCCCTTTTCCCCGCTTTATCAACTGCAATGGTGCCCATGCCGCTTCCTCTCGGGATTGTCCCATATATCTTGATGAGCGGGCTGTCAAAGAGATCCATGTAAAAGAAAAAGTGCCTTGTCCAGTCGCCCCTTGTACTCTGCCTTCAGGAAACGAAATTGCGTCCTCGTGACAGCTTTGATCTTTCACATTTCTTACCGATTCGTTTTGACCTTCCCCCTGAGGTTGGCATACATCTCATGGGGGCATCATGCTGCTCATACTGGATGACATTCATAGTCAACCCGTCGCCCTGACTATCCATCTTCAAGCTGTTGCACTTCGCCTTCTCCTTCCCCACCTGACTTTTTGCCTTCGTACCATTTATGCCCCTCCATCATTCGATGTCATCAGGGCAGACTTTCTTTAGCTTATTGGGCAGCTACCTCCCCCATTTTTGCTGCTTGGTGACTTTAACGTGTATCATCCCATTCGGGGTTCTCCCACGACCTGTCAGAGAAGTGTCCTTTTGGCTGACCTTCTTAACCAACTTAACCTCTTCTGCCTAAACACTGGAGCACCCACTTTCCTTTACGACTCCTCGCACACCTATTCCCATTTGGCCCTATCCTTCTGCACTGCCCAGCTTGCCCATCATCTTGAGTGGTCCGTTCTTCTGACACCTACTCAAACGACCATTTCCCATGTGCTATCCGTTTGCTGACTCCGACCCCATCCACGTGCACACACAAATGGTAGCCTACTAAGGCTGACTGGCCACTTTGCTCCTCCCTGGCGACTTTCTAAGAACAAGATTAACCCAGCTGTGATGACCAGGTGGAATATCTCACAAACGCTATCCTTACTGCTGCAGAATGTTCCATTCCTTGCACTTCCTCTTTACACGTCGGGTCCCAGTCCCTTGGAGGATTGAGGCATGCCGCGACGCAATTTGCGCACAGAGATATGCTCTCCGCGTTTTTAACCGTCATCCTACGATGGCAAACTGCACTCATTATAAACAGATACGTGCAAATTGTCGTCGCGTTCTTTGGGATAGCAAAAGAGCTAGCTGAACTTGATTCACTAGTTCTTTTAACAGTTCCACCCCTTCCTCTGTCGTGTGGCCCAACTTTCAACGGCTCTCTGGGACCAAGATCCATTCCCCGATTTCCGGCCTGACGGTAGCAGACGATGTCATCGTGGACCACCGAGTGAGATGGCTCAGTGATTAGCACACTGGACTCGCATTCGGGAGGACAACAGTTCAAACCCGCATTCGGCCATTTTTCCGTGATATCCCTGAATCGCTTCAGACGAATGCCGGGATGGTTCCTTTGAAAACGGCACAGCCGACTTCATTCCCCATCCTTCCCTAATCCGATGGGACCGATGGCCTCACATTTTGGACTCCTCCCGAAACCAACCAACCACTGTGGACTCTACTGCTATCTCCAACGACTTGGACCGGCATTTTGCGGAACTTTCGAGCTCTTTCCACTATCAGCCTGCCTTCCTCCATCGGAAACGAGTGGAGGAGGCTCGGGCGATACCCTTATCTTCTCCAAATAATGAGTGCTACAATGCCGCCTTTACTATGAGGGAGCTAGATCATGCTCTCTGATCCTTCCAACCCTCCGCCCAGACGCCATCCACATTCAGATGTTGCAGCATCTTTCTCTTGCGGACAAGCACTTTCTGCTTAACACGTACAACCGCATCTGGGCACAGGGCACATTTCCCGGACGCTGGCGTGAAGCCACCGTCATACCCATACCTGAGCCCGGTAAGGACAAAAACCTTCCTTCTAGCTACCGCCCCATCTCTCTTACCAGCTGCGTTTGCAAGGCAATGGAATGTATGATTCATGCCCAGCTGGTATGGTGACTCGAGTCTCGCAGTTTACTGATGAATGCACAGTGTGGATTTCGAGCGCAGCGTTCTGCAATTGACCATCTGGTTACTTTGTCCAGTCATGCCATTTCTGCAGAAATCCCAGACTGTGGCCGTGTATTTCGATTTGGAGAGGGCCTACGACACCTGCTGGAGAACTGGTATCCTCCATACTCTTTACACGTAGGGTTTCCGTGGCATCCTGCCCTGTTTCCTTCAGGTATTTTTAAAAGACGGAGTTTTCAAGGTGCGTGTGGGTTCTGCCTTGTTGGACACCTTTATCCAGGAAAGCGATGTGCCTAAGGATTCTGTTCTGAGCGTCGTCCTCTTTGCTATAGTCATTAACCTTATAATGGCCTGTCTCCCGCCAAGCATCTCCGACTCCCTTTTTGTTGATGATTTTGCCATCCATTGCAGTTCTCCACGGACCTGTCTCACAGAGCGGCGTCTTCAGCGATGTCTTGATCGTCTTCACTCCTGGAGCATCGACAGTGGCTTTCGTTTTTCCAGTGACAAAACCTTATGTATGAATTTCTGGCGACACAATTGGTTTCTCCCACCATCTTTACATCTTAGGCCTGTTGCTCTTCCGTTCGTTGAAACTACAAAACTCCTGGGGCTCATGCTCGATAGGAAACTCTCTTGCACTTGTCATGTGTCTTACCTGGCAGCCCGCTGTATGCATTTCCTCAGTGTCCTATTTGACCTCAATGGTACTTCCTGGGATGCCGATTGAACCACCCTCCTCCGTTTGTACCGGTCGCTTGTCTGTTCGCAACTCGACTGTGGGTGCTTTGTTTATGCGTCAGCACGTACACCCCTCTTATGCCGTCTCAACACTATCCACCATCGTGGCATCCGTTTGGCCACAAGCGCCTTTTACACTATCCCAGTTGAGAATCTGTATGCCAAAGCTGCTGAACTACCACTGTCCTACCACCATGACTTTCTCCTCAGCAGGTATGCATGCCACTTGTCTGCCATGCGCGGCCACCCATCCTATTCCTCCTTCTTTGATGATTCCTTTGATCGCCAGTATTGGGCGTGTCCCTCTCCTCTGTTACCTCCTGGAGTCCGCTTTAGGCACTTCTTACGCCAGCTTAACTTCACACTACCTGCAACTTTCCCAGTGGGTGTGAACCCTTCACCACTTTGGCTTCGTGAAGTGGCCCATGTTAAACTTGGCCTTCATTCGCTTCCTAAGGACACTACTCCATCCTCGGTTTATCACCTTCAGTGTCGCGACCTTCGCATGGAACTTTGCGATAGTGCCTTTGTATACACTGATGGCTCTCAGACTGACCGTGGGATTGGGTGTGCCTTTGTCATTGGCACCCGTGACTTTCGATATCGGCTTGGAGTACACTGCTCAGTATTTACAGCCGAGCTCCTCGCCTTGTATCAGGCCACGGAGTATATCCGGTGACACAGCCTTTTCAACTGCGTCCTCTGCTCAGACACACCCAGCGCTCTTCAAAGTCTATGTAAGCTGTACACTGCCCATCCCTTAGTGCAGCGGGTCCAGGAAAACTATCACTCGCTCACTCTTGGTGGAGCCAGTGTGATGTTTCTGTGGGTTCCTGGTCATGTTGGTCTGCCAAGAAACGAGGCTGCTGACGCTGCTGCCAAGGCTGCAGTCCTCGTACCTCAGCCCGCGAGTTCCTATATTCCCTCCGATGATCTCTGTGTTGCCGTCTGTCAGGAGGTGGTGTCCCTTTGGCATCCCCAATAGTCCTCCCTTCACGGGAATTAGCTCCAGCTTATTAAGCCTCTCCCAGCGGCTTGGACGACCTCCTCTCGGCCCTCCCGCCGGGAGGCGATCATTTTAACTAGGCTGCTTATTGGGCACTGCCTTTTTAGCCATCGTCATTTGATAAGTGGCGCTACCCCACCACTTTGTACACATTGCGCTTAAGCTTTAACTGTCCGCCACTTCCTGATGGAATGCCTATTTTTTAACCGTTTACGTTCCCGCTTGGGTTTTCAGTCTGAGTTATCGGCCGTTTTAGCAAATGACTCGCGGACTGTCGATCGCGTTTTACTTTTTATCCGCCAAAGCAATATGGCGAAGGCTATTTAATTTTTAATTATGGACCTCCGTTTCTGTATGGTGTCTCTTTTAGGCATTTTTCCACGTGCCTGTTTTTAGCTGTCTTCCATTATGTCAATTGGGACTGACGTATAGTCGTTTTTTAACTCCTCTCTGTCTTAGTGTTCTGTAGTTTTGACTTGGGCGCGTATGACCCCAGTTGCTTTTGCGTCCTAAAGCAAAACAAAACCAAAATCGCAGCTTGATTTGACTTTATCCGCACACGCTTTTCCTCCCATCAAAACCAAAGATGGACTCTGCGTTGTCTGCTGCCTGAGCCAATGCTCAGGTGCTGCAAGATTAGCGACGTCGTATTCAAGATGCAGATGTTTCTGATGTAGAATCCCCCGTTTTACCCCATCCTACGCAAGTGTTTCTCTAGGTGATACAAATTGCGTAGTAGCCTCTCGTCCTCCTGTGGAAGGTGTGAGGGCGGTGTATTCGGGCGTTCGGTAGGCCTCTGGCGTGGATCTAATGGAATCAAGTCAGGGATCAGATGTGTGTGATCCGTCCCCTTAGCCCTCCGCCCCTGACCCGCCCCGCAGATATCATACAACGCCTCCCTCTCTCCATGTCTGACCGCCATCGACTGCGCTTCGGTTCCGCAACCTCTGGAGCTTCCGCTTTCAATCTTGTAGTGCTGAAGTGGCCCCAGATTGTTTCAGTTTTATCGCCTGCTGAGTCTGATGTACCGTCCCTGTCTGTCATGCTTGATAATCCCTCTGCAGTGCAGGTTACTGTTCCTGGTCCAGCACGGCAGATTCAAGTTTTGTGCTTCATCTGCCTGCTCTTCCGGCAGCTGAGGCGGTTTTGCCACACGGCCAGCGTACACTCAGTGTCCCACCAGATCGTGCGCTCTCGCGCAAGAGATCGTGACGTAAGACTTATTCAGAGCGTTGGACTAGCCACCTCCGTCGGTTGAATGTCAATCGCCTTGAATCTGAGCTACGTCTCGCTGCTCTCCGTCAGTTCATTTATGATTGTAGTGCATGTATTATATTGTTGCAGGTAGTGTTGTTTATCGCCTTTTCTCTCTCCAGGTTTCAGACCTTTTTTAATGTAGCTCCTGAAGATTCGACGGATACTGCTCTGTTTTATAGTGAAGGTATTTCTATCTCTGACACTGGAGTTCTCAGTTCTGTCCACTGGATTGATTGTCATATTTTCGACCTTACGCTGGTTGTGCTTTATGCATGGGTCAAACGGCAGCGAGCTCGAAATTTTACAGAGAGGAGCTCCCTTATCTTTCGTGCAAGAATCGACAGAACCTTCTACTGGGCGGTGACCTCAACTGTGTGTTGTGTCCCGTTGACCAGTCTCCTCATTTTAATTTTTTGTCTTGATCTCCATGTATTGGTTCGTACGATGCGTTTGATGGATGCTTGGGAGTATAAATTTCCGCGGTGCTGAAATACAAGTTTTTTCTGTCACATCTAGAAGCAGACTTGACAGGTTTTATTCGTCTGATATGTAGTGTCATCAGATTCTTGCAGATCGACGTAATTCCTGCGCCTTTCACTTATCAGTGTGCTGTTGCAGCGGCTATCAACCTCGCCCAACAACCCATGAAATACTGTCGCGCTCAATGGATGCTCGACGTTTCCCATCATGCTGATGGGTCCGTTGTTGCAGTGATTGGTGCAAGTGGGAGTTTTGCCTTGGTAGAGCGTTACCTACCCTTATTGGGATGGTGGTCTGAGTATGCAAAGCCACGAATCGGTAAAACGCTATGTTATTGTGCTGCAAGAGCGAGACTCTTTCCGAATACGTATGAGTTTTATCATATCGTTCTTCGTTAATTATATGCAGGAGCAGATGATGCCCCTCTGAGGATCGCTGTCGTTCGGTGGATCGAGGCTTAATTTTCGCTCATTATGAAACAACAGCTAGACGGTTTGAAAGTGAGGTCTAAGCCAGTTTTTATCGTTATCAAGAAACTGACATCCTTGTACCAACTGCTTCGCCATCACACCCTCTGCATTGTATGTCCGACTCATGATACTGATTGTTACCCGTGCACTGCATACTTTCATGTCACGACTCTTCACTCTCGTACAATCAGTGAGTCTCGCTTCGCTTCTTGACGTAGGTCGCATTCATTTCAAATTACGTCAAGTTCGAGGATTTTATATTGCGGTGAACTGTTTGCGGCACGACATCTTGAGGCAGCAACTGGTCGTGATACAATTCCTGCTTGTTCGTGGGGACGAGGTGGTCTGCCACAGCCCCGCTGAACTGTTATCACTGCGTGTTCGTTGGTCTGTAGACCAACATCAGACTCCCGATTCACACGATGGAAGTGCCTTCCTCTTGGTACAGAGTCATTAATAACTTTTTACGTACTAATGAATGTCTACACTGAATTAGACTTAGTGACATGGCTACATGTTATCGACGTAGCTCGTTGGATTGCTTTTCACAGTAAGAGCGAAACAACAACGTAAGATAGGAAATTTAATGATACTGATGATGTCACACGATACACGTGGTACATCATCCAGATTCAGTCACTCTCTCTATGAAATTTTTTGCGTGGGCATTGGATTTCGTTGCGGTTTGTACATACAAATAAATGTTAATGTTCTAAAAAGCTGATTTGAACTGGAAATTATTTTTAAAATATAATGAGGAACACTGCCTCTATGTCTAGAGATAGAGGGAGAGAGAGAAGCTGGAGGCTTTTACAGTCATGAGATAAGCTCTAGAAGAAACCTATGGGAACAAATCTCAGCACCACTTTCTCTTGTTCTTCGGGAAAACCAAGTCCCTCAAGTTACTTAGGTCTACCTGTTTCCCAACGTTTTGGATTTGTGTGAAACTGGCGTTTCCTGGGTATATGCTATTCAAGCTCTGATTCAGCACACGAGATAAAAAATATCTGCGGGCTCAGCAGTGAAGTAAGGCTATAATAGAAGTAAAAAAACTCGCTTAGAAGCTTTCACTTGATGCTGAATTGTTTCGGACGGTCAACATCGTGGGATCAGTTGCGAGTTGAAACAGCGCAGTCGGTAATTCGACAAAAAATTAACGTGAGTATGCTCCTGATTATACAACCTGTTATTCGAACATTTTGTTTGAATTTTTTTCATTTAATGTTATAGGATCTGCAGTCCTCCTTATCAAAACCACACGCGATAAGAACCTGCAGCAGCAGGAAAGTTCTCTCGGAAGTATTCGGAGGCTATAAAAAGCAGAGATTCCAAATTGCAGAGGTCATTCCTGATTCATCCTTGGTGCCGTGAACATCATCTTTTTGAACTCCTGAAGCAGCTTGGAGACAAAAAGAAAGAGATTCGGAGTTATTGCATTTAAAACAAAAGCGGTTAGTACTCAAAAATTCGAGGAAGAAATGCACGTATTATTATTATTATTATTATTATCGTGCACACTATCATTCAAACATTTTGTTTGGCATATCTATGAACGCATGTTTTTTCCCATTTAATGTTACAGATTCTGCTTTCCTCCCGATCGAACAGCAGTCTGATTGACCAGCACAAGAAGAAGAGGAGCACCAGCTGACCTTTGTGGACACCATCATCGTCGACGTCATCGTCAGCTTGATACCTTGTAAAATAGTAGTTTACATATAGGAGGAAGGAGGAGTAGATTAATGTTTAACGTCCCGTCCACAACGAGGTCGTTAGTGACGGAGCACAAGCTCGGATTAGGGAAGGATGGAGAAGGAATGCGGCCGTACTCTTTAGAACGAACCATTCCGGCATTTACCTTAAGCGAGTTACAGAAATCACGGGAAACCTAAATCAGGACGGCCGGAGGCGGGTTTGAACCGTCGTACTCTCGAATGCGAGTCCAGTGGGCTAACCAACGTGCCACCCCGTTTGGTTACTTTATATATTATTATAAATATTGGGTGAGCTATCCACAGAGAGTATTAAAACAAGTGATAATAGACTAGAATGGATTTCTGAGGATTCAGCTTTTAAAAACCGATTATGTAGTGGAATAATAGTCAGTCATGATGGGTTCAAAGATTCCAAACAATTTCTTGCCGAATCTTTCCCGGTTTTCACCAACAAAGTACTGTAGCTGATTCAATCAGTTAAAGTAATTGCCTCACGCCTGTCCTGAAGTTTCTTCTGGTGAAGAAACTTAGAGTAGGGAAATGTATGTGAACACCTAGAGCATGCTTTTATCGCCCTCTGATGACATAAGTGATTGGTACTCAACCAATGTCACAAAACGACTTTTGAAAAAAAAAATTGGAAATTTTTCAGGTTCGTGATTCCAAGTGGACCTTAAAAGAAATCAAACTTTTTGTTATCACTGATGTAAACAAAGGATTTTATGCAGAAACGCACTGCAAATTAGCAAAGCTAATTGCAGACAAAAAAGCTGTCGTAAATGTCGATTCAAAGAACAATAATTATTGCTTCAAATAACAGTGAGGTTGCGGAGGGTCGGGGTCGGTCTGTCGTTCTTTCGTCTCCTTACTCTCTCTCAATCCCTTTCATCTATATTTCTTCCTTCCGACGTCCTTTCACTCTGCAGTAGTAGATACACGCTAGGCAGTGTAAAGCAGCGTTGATGAACCACACAAAGGCCGCGTAACTCAAGTTGCAAATCAGTTCCTGTAAGTTCATTTTCACAAATTTCGAGCGGTAGGAGAATCCAGTTTAGTTGCAATATGCATTTCGAAATTCTATTAACGTCTTTTTTATTCGTAAGGAAGCACATGAAATGGCTATCAAGTCCGTATTTAATAATGCAAATGCTCTATCATTCCAAGTTCATTGTTTATCCAACATATTTCACACGTAAAAGCAGCCAGAATTCCTGCAAGTCCGACCATATTAATTTTGCGATCTAACAGTCACTGACCCACCACTATTACAAGTTGAACATTCTGTCGTTTCAGTGGTCTTCTATGTTAGAAGTACTCGCCAAAGTATTCCATAAAGAACATAGAATATGCTCTACGACCAAAACACCACACGCTCATTAAACTTGAACTAATTAATTCAGAAATATAACACTTTCCTCAAAATGTCCGTAACTTAAGCCGTTTTAGTCACGAAATGTTCTATCTGAAATCATTTCACTAGCTCTTCATTTTACATACTATTTTCGAGGAGACATCTAGCGTGGTGTTACTCGGAAGCAGGTAAGCGAGTGACCATCTCGATGCTCCTCTCCTCTCTGCCTATCTATCTTAGCGCGGGAGCCGCTTAATTCTGATTGGCTATTGATATGAATGAAAGTAGATTGTTTTTGTATGTTCTGGGATACTAGGACAATTTTATAAAAAATAAAAAAAATATCTCGTGACTGCGTCACTCACGATTTTCATGTTTTTCACAAAATTGTCCTAATCTCCCAGAACATAAAAAACAATCTACTATCCCTTTTACCTAATAATAATATAATATAATAAAATAATATAATAATAGCTATAACAAAAAATCATTTATTTAACATACATTTCACATAGATGAAAGTAATGTAATTAAATAAATTAGAGAATTAACTATTATTTAAAAAAACGATTTTTAAAAAAGCATTTTTCATTCCTAAAGATAAATATTGTTTAAAATTTCTATAATGTACTACGTAATTACACTTTTTATCTAAACTAGTTAATAATTTACTCTCATTTGTACCCGGAACAAGTTCTGATTTAGGAGCTAGTGGTAAATCTGTGGCAGTGATATTTTTCATGTCTGGTGCAAAGTGATATCAAAAGCACGCGAGAGTTTTTTTCTGGTCATGTGTTGTTTTTTATCTTTGCCGTAAGACTATAGAGTCTCCTAGTTTTTGTTACTTCTCTGTTGTTTTTTTAGTTTCTTCTCATTGTGAGTTTTTGCGATTAAATATTTTTTCGTTAACACTGACCTCCGATTAAGGAACTTTAAACCTTTCGTTAGCTACGTCGAACATTAACTGCAAAAGCAATAAACGACGACGGCAAACGATTCGATTCGATAACGGAAGAAATTCATAGGCTTCAGAATGAGATAGAAACTTTACAGTTGCATATTTCGAAAGATATGAACTTCAACCATATACCGGACCAAAGGAATGACGTTGGTTCAACAACCATGGCACACACCAGCAAGGCAACATCATCGGAAACTGGGACTACTGGAGCACAACCACAGGAAGTAACAGCAATGGAACTATCCGCTGGTTTCAACGCTTCACCAACTCAACGGTTGCAATTAAGAGCGCCCCCATTCATGCCTTCTCAGCCACACACATGGTTCGCGGTAATGGAAAATATATTTCTACCACAAAGAATAGTCAGTGATCACGAGAAGTTCACCTTGGTGATAAGTAATCTGGACCATCAGACCTCGGCTTTGATATCTGACATTATAGTGAACCGGCTACAGAAGAAGCATACTGTAGACTGAAAGAAGAATTAATTTCTCGTTGTGTGAAGTCAGTCGATATCAGAGTCAAACAAGTACTGTACCAAGAGAAACGAGGAGATGGGACCCCGTCAGAATACTGGCGCCATTTACGCAGCCTGGTAGATAGTTCGACAGTCTGTGATAGACTGTTACTCCACGTATGGCAACAACAGCTACCAACGCAAGTAAGAACTACACTAGCTATATACGACGAAAGATCAGTTGACAAACTGCTGCTCGCTGCAGACAATCTACAAGACGCACGAGCCAACTGCAACAGTCGCAATGACGTCGACAGATGCCACGTACGATCACTACCATTACCAGCAAGACCAAACTGACGATATAACAGTAAACTGTGCTGCGGTCGCAACGCGACAAACAACTAAGAGTTCAAACGAAATTAGAAATTTAAAAACTGCAATAGAGGATTTGCGAACGCAGCTACGCACGCTACAGCGACCACAAGTTATCTTTAAGCGCAAGAGAGACCGGGCTGGGCGTGAAACACGAAGTCAACAAGAGGACGAGCGTACGGTGTGTTGGTACCATAAACGTTTTGGGAGAGATGCTACGAGATGTACATCACCGTGCGCCTACTCAGACAAACAAGATATGTACAGAAACAGTGCAGTGTTTTCATGTCAGCGACAGCAATCGTCAATACATATGCCTCCTGCTTCGGAAAGATTGTATGTATCAGAGTACTTACGGGTACAAGGTTTTTGGTGGATACCGGGTCAGACATTAGTTCGCTTCCTGTCAGCCATGCGCTACACAACGAAAAAGACATACAGCCGCGTTTGAAGGCAGTGAATAATTCGATGGTTAACACGTACGGATGTAAAGTGTGCGAGATTGATGTGGGTTTTTCCAAACAGTTTACCTGGTCTTTTGTAATAGCTGGTATATCAGAACCTGTTTTGGGCGCTGATTTTCTGGCACATTTCAAGTTGGCGGTCGACTTACAAGGAAAACGTTTGTTAAATCTGACAGACAACAGTGCAACATCAAGCACTTAAAGGCATACAACTTGTGAGAAGCTACAGGCGATTGGCAACTCTGTTGCCGAAAAGCTACATGACGAAGAGAAGAATCGGAGATGTTCTGACAGACAGACAAAAGAAGTTAAACATAGTACGGTTCACTATATTCGTACCACGTCAGGACAACCAGTTTCACGACGAGCACGTAGAATCGCACCAGAGAGATTGACAGAAACAAAGGCGATATTCGAGGAAATGTTACAGTCGGGAATAATTCGCCGGTCAGACAGTCCGTGGTCTTCACCCCTACACTTAAGAAAGATGGATCATGGAGACCGTGTGGGGATTACCGAGCATTAAACTCAAGAACCATTCCAGATAGATACCCAGTACCTAATATACAGGACTTCACATGTTCGTTGGCCGGCGCGAAAACTTTTAGCGTCCTCGACTGCAAGAAAGCATACAACCAGATACTGGTGGCTCCAAGAGATGTTCAGAAGACAGCAGTGATTACTCCATTTGGATTATTCGAGTTTTTATTTATGCCTTTTGGCCTTCAGAACGCAGCACAGACTTGACAGCGTTTTATCGACGAAGTGATAAAGGGATTAACATTTTGCTTTGTTTTTCTTGATGACATCTTGGTTTTCTCTCTGGATAGTCAAACACATGAACAGCATCTGTGTCAACTTCGCAAGCGTCTATCTGACTACGGAGTCCTTTTAAACGAAAATAAATGCGTCATGCACAAGAACCAAGTCACTTTCCTCGGCCATACTGTGTCATCAGAAGGTATATTGCCTCTACCAGAGAAGATCGCGGCGATACAGCCCTTCCGAAACCGACAAACTACCAAGAGCTACCACGATAAATCGGAATAATAAACTTTTATAGACGTCATCTGCCAACAACGGCTACGGTGCAAGCACCACTCACTGATGCACTCAAGGAACGCGACGCCAAAGGTCGACAAATAATAAAGTGGACACAAGAAATGGACAAAGCATTTAATGATCTTCAAGTAAGCCTCAGCAAAGCAGTGTTGTTCGCTCACCCCGTTCACTACGCACAGCTAGCTATTGTTGTAGACGCGAGTCAGTCAGCAATAGGGGCGGCGCTGAACCAGCGTGTAGAAGGGAAATGGCAACCACTACGGTTTTCCTCTAAAAAGTTACAGTCTGCACAACAGAAGTGGAGCGCGTATGACAGAGAATTGTTCGCGATCTACGAGGCAATTCGATACTTCTGCCCACAAATAGAGGCTAGACCAGTGATTGTGTTTACAGACCACAAATCCATAACATCGGCTTTTAAAAACGCCAGTGATAAGTGCTCACCAAGACAGTTCCGTTATATTGAGTTCATAAGTCAGTTCACGACAGATATACGCCATTTAAGAGGCGCAGAAAATTTAGTGGCTGACTATTTTTCACGTATTTGCGGGATTTCAGAAATTATAGACTATGATGAACTTGCAGTGGAACAGACTAAGGATGCAGAGCTACGACAGCTGTTAAACGACCCGTTTACAAGTCTGAAGTTCGAGCAAATTCTGGTGCCTAACTCCAAGCTGAAGCTGTGGTGCTACTTTTCTCAAGGCAGACCAAGACCATTCATTTCAGAAATATTGCGCAAGACGGCAACGCTACAATCAAGCTGCTGACAGACCGCTATGTGTGGCCTTCTATGAAAAGAGACGCGCGCCTTTGGGTACTTTCCTGCATTCCTTGTCAACAAAGTAAAGTAGGACGACATGTACGTGCTGATATTGAAAATTTTCAAGGTACCTCTGCTAGATTCGCACACGTTCACGTGTACCTAGTTGGACCTCTCCCACAGTCAGAGGGTTACAGATATTTGTATACGACCATAGATAGGTGCACAAGATGGGCAGAAGCAACTCCAATAGTCGATATTTCAGCCGAAATTACTGCGAAGACGTTTCTGTGTACGTGGGTTGCCCGTTTTGGATGCCCCCTTCATGTCACAACTGACCAAGGATGTCAGTTCGAATTCTATGTTGTTCCTCGAGCTATCCAAAATGTGCGGTTTCCAACGCCACCACACGACTACGTGTCACCCTGCCAGTAATGGTATGGTCGAACAATGGCACAGAACACTCAAAAGCAGCATTGATGTGTCATCAAGAGAGATGGACAGAAGCATTACCGTTAGTGTTGTTAGGCCTGCAGACAACTCACAAACCCTATATTGGTGCATCAGTTGCCGAGATGGTTTACGGCGAGCCGCTACGGATTCCTGCAGATTATTTACTATCAACCTCACTACCTGGATCAGAGGGCCTCACACACTGCGTGCAGCAGCTAAAACGTCGCTGCACAAATACATGTTGCCCGCCACCTACTCGCCATGGCAACCATAAGGTGTTTGTACACAAAGACTTATACGATTGCTATCACATAATGTTGCGAACAGACACAGTCAAATCGCCTTTATAACCACCATATACAGGCCCATTTCAGGTGCTGAGTAGAAATAAGCATACAGTGGGCATAATGTACAATGGTGTTCCGACAAAAGTATCAATTGAACGTGTCAAGACAGCATGGGTTTTACCCTCTCCGACCTCTGACACCATGCCTGTGCATCAACACATGATGGGCGCAGAGCATACCGAAACACCGCTCAGTACATTGTCCGAGACAGGTGACTCACCACCACAAACAAAAATGTCACCGCCCCCGAGACACCCGACGCTCACCAGACAACGAATAAAATTCAAGTACCATGATATCCCTGGGGCTCCGCACTTTAAGGGGGAGGGGGGGCTGTGTGGCAGTGATATTTTTCATGTCTGGTGCAAAGTGATATGAAAAGTGCACAAGAGTTTTTTTCTGGTCGTGTGTTGTTTTTTATCTTTGCTGTAAGACTATAGAGTCTCATAGTTTTTGTTGCTTCTCTGTTGTTCTTTTAGTTTCTTCTCATTGTGAGTTTTTGCGAATAAATATTTTTTCGTTAACACACAATACCGAATGGCTATGCAATTATTTGTTGTAGGCAACTCACCTACAAATCTTTATGTAAATCATGTAATTCTTTTGGATATTCTAGATCTACTTCAAATATATAACCCTCTTGACTATTGTTTGATATTTTACTTATTTTTGTACAATTAAAATTATTTGGTTCTTCCCATTTAAATCCGCCATATGGTAAATATTGTTTTGCAGCATAACCACATAAATTACTTGCATCTAGATACATTATATAATTTGATATTTCTTTATTATTAAAATCTTTTAAATATTTATTATTTGCTTTTACATATCTTTTACAACATTGTGAAATTCCATCTCTTATTCCTTTTTCAACCATTAGAATCATATCATAATAAAACAATAATTCAAGTTTTTGGATAGTTATTTTTAACATTGCTTCCCAAGATAAACCTGGTGCTGCAAAGTACCAAGAAGGATATAAATTATGTGTATTTAGACATGTTTTTCTAAAATTTTCAAAAACATTTCTCGACAATGATACATCTGTTTTAAGATATAATTCATGATATTCACAAAGATTTTCAATACTGAATTTTTCCCAAGTAATTTTGAATGTTAATAATCTTCATCACTTATGTCACAATCATTTATTTCCCTATAAAATTTATCTTTTGTTGGTAATTGTGTTTCTTCAAATTTTTGCCAAGAATCCATGTAATAATATTGATAAACACCTTTTCTAATTACTAAGTTAAATAATTCTGGAGAAACATACTTTTTAATATTTTTTAATTCCTTTTACTTTATATTTTGTGAACGTTTATCGATTGAAGAAGCCATAAATCTAAATGTATCAACAAATCTCATTTTTAAAGTTTTTGTATGTTTACCAAAGGGAATATTTTTATTTTCATTGTTTAGTATTAATTCTATTTCTTTATTATCATAACCAAGTTCTTTTACAAAAAGGTGTGAATCATAACTAGATAAATTATGTATATAATTAGGTACAAAATCAGGTTGGTGTGGTTTTAAATTACACATATTAAATAATGGAGCAACATATTTTCCAGTTAAACGATCATGATGACGTACATTTTTATTCTTTTTTGTATCAGGACATTTACAAAGTGTAGAAACTGTAGATTTAAGATACATTTTTTATTCATCAAGATCAAGTTGTATCATTGCTTCAATTACAAAATATTTTCCTCCAATTTCTTCAACTTTCTGTCTTATACATTCTATAAATTTTTTATGACAGTTTGGACCTCTATAAACTACAGGATCTTTATAATTTCCATATATATGTTTAATATAATAACAAAATCCACTTGGTTCATGTTTTTGGTAATTTGTTGTATATCGTTTTTCGGGATTTGGTTCACAATTATCCATTTTTAAAAGTAAACTTTCAAAAGCAGCATAAATAACAAATGGAACTTTTGTGTAAATCAATAATTTTGAAAATATATAAATTCTCCTCCACCTGGCATTTCACCTTTTAATGGTTTATTAGCTAAACAATTTTTGGTGTGCTCATTTAATTTTTCTTTACTATTAAAATGTAGTAAATGCATATCACAAATAGATATTACTTCAGTATGTTTAGTCATTTGACTTGAGACAAATCTAGATAAATTTTTAATATAACAATAATGCGAATTATTATCTTTCTTGAAATAAAGTAGATTTACATATTTTTCCTTTTTACATTATGTTATTTTTAATGGATACACTAGATAACTTTCATCTTCATCATCAAATGAATAAACATTAGTAGATAAGTTGATTATTTTTACTATTCTTGGAATATGATCAACTAGTACAGGAAATTCAATTTTTTCAAGATTTTTATCCAGATCAAGACCAACATTTTTATATTTTGTTATTCTTTCTGGACGTTCATCTACAGGAAACAAAGCTGCTTTTATAGACCACAAAAAACACTTTTGATCATTATTTTTCACATCAACACATGCTTTTTTATTTTTAATATTATCTGGAAAATCAATATAAGACGACCCTCTTAGTGGAACATATTTGTTAAGTGCTAGTTGTACACCAATTATTCTATTTAATGACCATCCTGATCCTTGTGCTTGAAACTTAGATATTTTTCTAAAATATGTCTGTTACCATATTTGAATTTTTTATCAAATCTTTTTCTGATAAAATATTATAGTTTGGTAAATGTGAATGTATGCTTTCCCAGCATATACAGCTGGCGAAGAGTTCTCAGGCTCCCAGCCAGGTGGGAGTGTCTTCAAACTTCGACATTTCAACAAGTGACATACTCGTCATCTTCTGGCAAAGTGCCTAGACTTTGCAGGTGCCAGTCACTTTATAACTGTGGCATGCCCCCACCACCTGGCCATGGGAGACTGGATCCAGAGGAGCCAGCGGGTGGGGTGGAGGGGAAGTAGGTGCGCCGTTCGTGTCTCCATCAGAGCATTCCGGTAGCATCTCGTGTATCTTTACATTTTGCACTTCTACTTATTACAAAAAAAATTTTATTAGAATTATAAAAATTTGTGTAACAAAATCATAATTATTTAATAGATGGATAAGGATTATTATTTAATAATTAATTAATCAAAGAGTATTAGTTTATAATTTAGTTTAACAATCAATTAATTTACTATTTAGTTTAACAATCAATAAGTTTATTTATTAGACTGTATACACTTAGTTTTTAAACAATTAGATTTAAAAGAATTGGTTTACCATTTAATTTACTATTTACTTTATCATTCAATTAGTTAGCTCTTATATTTATTAAAAATATCATTAGACTTGCAAAAATATTTTTTTTAATAAAATGAAATTATTTAATAGATGGATAGATAATTAATCATAAAGGATTATTATTGAAAGTTAATGCCTTCTTATTCATAATATATTCTAAATTACATTTCGTATATTTGTTATTATGTTTATCTTTATGTGATGAATTTATTTAAAAACAATTTAAATCTTTAAATTCTTGACAAATTTTACGTTTCTTTTCTTCAGTTATAACTTCTTCATTATTCATTGCTGATTCATTTTCCATTTTCATATGTTTTCACTTGAATTTCGTCGTAAATGTGCACTGAAATAATATTTACCAATACTTTTTCCACATACACAAGGAATTCGATTTTTATTATAATTTTCTACATGATATTTATTTAAACATGGTCTACATATAGTACTATAACCATCTTTTGTATACTTTCATCAAGTGAAATAATCAATTGATTTCTCTCTATTACAATATTTACAAAATTTAGTTTTCACAGAGCAATCTTGTTGAAGTTGAATGTGCTCCATTTATATAGAAAAAAGTTCATTAGAATTATAAAAAAGCAAATTTTAATAATTTTTATAATCATTCCATGTAGGCTTTCACGGCCGGCACCTTTATCAGTAAACTCTTCCGGGCTAAGTTGCCGTGGTCGATCTGTAGAACTTCTTCTCCCTGACGTTTCGTTCTCAACTACGGAGAACATCTTCCGAGGTGAGTCGACGACTGGCTGCTAGGAGCTGGGGCCGCCGCTTATATAGAGATCGTAGGGGGTGCCACCACACGTCACATGGCGTCGATGTGCAGCTATCTCTGGCTATCGTCTGTTCTCTCGATTGCAGGCAATCGATTGTCACGTGATTGATGCAACGTCGACCGCCATATCTTATCCAATTTTAATCCTTCTTCTTTACGATTAAAATTGTATTGATGTTTGTGGATTTCAATTGCCTCTCTATACATGCGTGTAGTGCGACGTCCTCGCTAGCACGCTTGTTTCACCAAATTTTATGTCGTGATCTCCATCCTTAAAAACATGTTCCGCTACTGCCGATTTGTCGATATGTCCCAAGCGACAGTTTCTTTTGTGCTCCGTCAACCGTGTATTGATGCTTCTTTTTGTAGTTCCTATGTAAACCCTGCCGCAACTACACGGAATTTTATATACCCCTGGGGTGGCTAGGGGGTGACGAGCATCTTTTGTTGATCTTAGGCATTCACTAATTTTCTTAGTAGGTCTAAAAATGGTCTCTACCTGAAACTTGGCTAGTACTTTCCCAATGCGATCCGTGATATAATGGATGAACGGAAGAAATACTTTTCCATCTGATGGTTGTTGCTGTCTCCTATTTTTAGGCATTTTTCTATTTGGGTGAAGTGCTCGATTAATCTCGTTTTTCGTATAACCATTTTTCGCAAAGGCTATTCGTAAATGATTTAGTTCTTCTTGTAAGTAGCCTGGTTCACAAATATTATTGGCCCTATCCACTAGTGTTTTTATGACCCCCCTCTTTTGCCTAGGGTGGTGGTTTGAGTTCTTATGGAGGTAGCGATCGGTATGTGTACCTTTCCTGTAGACCTTATGGCCTAAGGTCCCATCCACCCGTTTGATAACTGATACATCCAAGAAGTTAAGTTGTCCATTCTTCTCCTTCTCCATAGTGAATTTAATCTTTGGGTTGATGCTATTTAAATGTACCAGAAAATCATTCAAGTCTTCTTCCTCATGATTCCATATTACAAAGGTATCATCCACATACCGATACCACTTCGAGGGGCTTTTTTTGGCCGACTGCAATGCTTGATGTTCAAAATATTCCATGAATAAATTCGCAATTGCGGGACTTAGGGGGCTTCCCATGGCTACCCCATCGATTTGTTCATAAAATTCACCATTGTACTGAAAATAGGTTGAGGATAGAGAGTGTTGGAACAAGGCTACTGTATCAGTAGGGACCATATTGGCTATATGGGAGAGAGCTTCATCAACTGGAACCATCGTGAACAAAGACACTATATCAAAACTGACAAGTATGCCATTAGGACCGACAGTAATTTCCCTCAATTTCTCAGTGAAGTGTAGAGAGTTTTTAATATGACTCTCAGTTTTGCCTATGTGAGGTTGTAACAAAGAGGCAAGGTGTGTGGCTAGTTCTTGGGTAGGAGCTCCAATTGCGCTGACTATTGGTCTCAAAGGAACATCAGGTTTATGTATCTTTGGTAATCCATATAATCTCGGAGGATAAGCCTCCGTTTCACAAAGATACTTTTTAACTTCTGTAGGAATTGAAGACTGTTTTATCAGACGATTGGTGGCATTCAGCACATTCGTTGTGGGATCCTTTTTCAACTTCTTGTATGTGCTGGGTTCCAGGAGATCACTGATCTTCTTGTGATAATCCTCAGTATTCATTAAAACAGTAACATTTCCCTTGTCAGCGGCAACTATAATAACATTCTTGTCTGCATTGATCTCCCGCAATGCCTTCCTTTCCCCTTGAGACAGATTGCTGCTGGGTGGCTTAGCTTTGCGTAGTATCCTGGAGGTTTCCATTCTAATTTCATCAGCAGAATATGATGGTAACTGACGAATTCCCGCCTCTATATTAGCAATAATGTCCTCCACAGGAATCTTGGATGGAATTATTGCAAAATTCCCTCCTTTAGACTGAACATAAAGTTCTTCCTTAGACAATTCTTTTTCCGATAAATTAATAACCGTTTGGGAATTGTTTGGAATCGGTGTTTCCTGTCGACCCTCATGTAGACGATCAAACTTGTCCTTCTGCCTATTGGAAGACACTTCTGCATTAATCTCCACAGATCTAAATGTTAAACTGTCCTCTTTGTTCCAATGACAAAACTGCATAGTATTGCTAATAAGTAAATGAAGATTTAGCAGTTGGCCATCACATACCGCCAGTCCTCGTCGTGTCTGATGTATCCACTCACGTAGTAGGACCTTAGGCCATAAGGTCTACAGGAAAGGTACACATACCGATCGCTACCTCCATAAGAACTCAAACCACCACCCTAGGCAAAAGAGGGGGGTCATAAAAACACTAGTGGATAGGGCCAATAATATTTGTGAACCAGGCTAATGGCCTTTGCGAAAAATGGTTATACGAAAAACGAGATTAATCGAGCACTTCACCCAAATAGAAAAATGCCTAAAAATAGGAGACAGCAACAACCATCAGCTGCAAAAGTATTTCTTCCGTTCATCCATAATATCACGGATCGCATTGGAAAATTACTAGCCAAGTTTCAGGTAGAGACCATTTTTAGACCTACTAAGAAAATTAGTGAATGCCTAAGATCAACAAAAGATGCTCGTCACCCCCTAGCCACCCCAGGGGTATATAAAATCCCGTGTGTTGCGGCAGGGTTTACATAGGAACTACAAAAAGAAGCATCAATACACGGTTGACAGAGCACAAAAGAAACTGTCGCTTGGGACATATTGACAAATCGGCAGTAGCGGAACATGTTTTTAAGGATGGAGATCACGACATAAAATTTGGTGAAACAAGCGTGCTAGCGAGGACGTCGCACTACACGCATGTATAGAGAGGCAATTGAAATCCACAAACATCAATACAATTTTAATCGTAAAGAAGAAGGATTAAAATTGGATAAGATATGGCGGTCGACGTTGCATCAATCACGTGACAATCGATTGCCTGCAATCGAGAGAACAGACGATAGCCAGAGATAGCTGCACATCGACGCCATGTGACATGTGGTGGCGCCCCTTACGATCTCTATATAAGCGGCGGCCCCAGCTCCTAGCAGCCAGTCGTCGACTAACCTCGGAAGATGTTCTCCGTAGTGGAGAACGAAACGTCAGGGAGAAGAAGTTCTACAGATCGACAACGGCAACTTAGCCTGGAAGAGTTTACTGATAATTTTTATAGTGTTTTAAATTTTAATGATTTTTATAACTTTTTAAATTTTAATAATTTTTTAAATTTTAATTTTAAGTTATTCATATAAATTATTTTAAAAATAAGAATCATCAGAATCATAAGAATCATCATTAGATTCATAGTCCCGATTTCTAAATTGTCGATTTCTATCAAGTAAATGATAAAAGAGGTTGTAGTTATTGGTAATGAATCAAAAGATTGATCAAAAGATCTAATAATACTTACTTGTAAAGAATCAAGTGTTGGCATTTTATCAACTGATGTTGGTTCTTTAATTTTAATAATACTTCTACATGGGCGCTGATGACAATGCCGTTTAGTGCCCAAAAACCTCAAACCACACTCAGAATACTTATACAAAGTGGACAATTTTCATTTTCTTTTAACCATTCACCTAAACATTCTTTATGAAAAATATGTTGCAACTTGTTTAACAAATTTATTATTATTTACATCACTTAAACAAATTGGACAATCAATATCTTTTACACATACCTCAATTAGTACATAATTTCTTTTAGTTTAATTTGCATTTCACTTTGGTTTTAAATAAATAATTATTATTAGATTTATAAAAAAGAAAATTCTCGAATTTAATTTAAACATAAATACAAACCACAAATTTCACATAATGTTTATTTTTGTGAAAAATTAATAAAAAATTTCTCTTAAACGGAATCGACTGTAGATATGTCCAACAACAAGCTTACATACAACAATAAACAAATTTAAAAGATTCTAGATGAAGAAAATAAATTATCGTTTAAAGCAAAATATGTTCCACTGATATTAGAGTTTAAATATACTGATGATGCAATTACAAAACATGTTGATGTTGATGATAAAGTAAAATACGAACATTTATCTAAACCCAGTAAATTACTGGGGTTTAAAGTAATGAAAAATCTTCAATATTTATTAATGAATCTGGATTATATTTTTAAATTTTAAAACAAAAAAAGAAGAGGCTAAACAATTTAAATATTGGGTAAATAGAGAAGTTATACCATCAATTAGAAAACATGGTGAATATAAAATTAGAAAAGAGATGATTGATGCTTATAAATATCTAATTAAACACAAAGATAATTGTGTACAACTATTACAACAACTGAATAAATTAAACACAGATATAATTCAATTAAAAGATGATACATAAACTACTATATAAAATTGAAGATAGACATCCAAATTGTGAAGAAATGTTAAGATTGAATTATAATCCTAATTCAATATATCTGTATCAAAGAATGGAAGAAAATTTAAGGATTGCCTGTCATATGAACTATTTTAATATTTTGGACATACACAATAACAATTCCTTAATGATATAATTAGTCTTAATCAAATTGAACTACTATAAAATTAGTTTATTTACCCAACCATTATGTGAATAATCAGAACCTAACCATTAAACATAAACTTTATTATCATTCTTTTTTAAAAAAATTTCAACTAAGTATACATCTGGATATTTCGTTTTCTGCAGTTCTTCTTCATAAAAATTTCCTTTGTAACTTTTAATTTATATGTAATTGGATTAGAATGAATAACATCATCAATTTCGAATATTTCTGTTGACCAATTAGCAGTATACCACTTTTCAAAGAGACCTTAAGTTCACTATTTCTAACCTTATCACCTTTCGTAAATTTAGCTTTTTCATTAGCATCAGCTGAAGCAGACTTAAGTCTGCAACTAGATACAATGTTACTTATTTTTAAATTATTTTCATTAACTTCTATTGGTTTCATTTTTATTGTTGAATGTTTTCTATTATTATATATTTTATTCATCAATTAGATCTTTAACTAAATTTATCCATTTATATATCCCTTGTAAAGAAATTTCTTCCATATCTTTTCTTTAAGTGTTCTGTTAAATCGTTCAACAAAAGATGCTTTTAATTCTGAAAAAGTTGAATAATGATTGATATTATATTTCTTTAATAATTCTTTAAATTCTTAATTATAAAATTCTTTACCATTATCTGTTTGTAAATTATGTGGCTTTCTATCTATAAAAATGTTTTGAGTGCATCAACTATATTTTTAGCCTTTTTATCTTTAATAGCAACCGCCCAAGCCAATTTCGAAAAGATATCAATAACAGTCTGTAAATATTTATAACCTTTGTTTATTTTAGAAATTCCTTCTAAATTACCTGAATCCATTTCAACTAAATCAATGTTCTCATAAATCATCTATACTAAAGGAAACAACATTTCTTCAACATTTCATCTTTCTCGCTGGTTTATATAGTTCATTCACTATATTTTCATGAATATTATTTAAACCTTCAACACCAATTACAAAAAATTTTTTTAACAAATTTCCTCTTTTTAGATTTACAAATTGTGCATTAATCTTAAATTCTTTGTCTTTCATTCTTAGTTGTTACTCAATGTGGATTATGTGTATCAGTAAACATTTTACACTTTCAACAATGAATATGATAATCATGTGTAGTATCATTTTCCATTTATATACATACAAAAGTTTTTAAATTTTAAATTATTTCACCAAAAACAATTCACTTTACATCAACTGGAAAAGTTTTAACAGAATCTTTCAATATTACAGTTACAAAATTTGACTTATGTACCATTATTGATTCAATATTATTATTTCTTTTAAATAGCTTAACTGTGACACTGACTGTTATATCATAATCATCAAAGTATAAATATCTGTTTATATTTTTACCTACAATAATAATTCTTATAAGTATGAAATCATATTCAAAATTATACATTTTTTGTTCACCACCTGTCATAAAAGTAAATTCAATTATTTCTTTATCATATACTTTCTCTTTAAGATTACTTAACTGTTCTAAGAATGGTGCTAAATCTTTTTTGAGAAATAATCTGAAAAAGCTTTTTCTACTTCCTTTTTGTAAAGAAATTCCTGAAAGTGTTGTAGTTTTATTGATGAATCTGATTAATTTTTTCATTAAATTGTGTATTGGTGACAGTTATTTCATTTTATTAGAATGCTGATGTATTCTGGTATTGTTTGTTAACTACATCTTTTGCATCAATTGGATCACTTACCCTAGCACGTCTTCTCTTTTAAAACCAATATAACATATAGTTATTTTAAAAATAACATTAAATTCTTTTTGAAATTGTTGAATTGCATTAGTTATCTTTGGATCTATTGATGATTGTAGTTGTTTAATACTATTTTCAATATATTCTAAATTCAATGTAGATGTATTAACTACATGTTCATTTTCTTTAAATAAATGTATGTTATTTCCAAAAATGTCCATTTATTACATCTATATTATCATTAAAATTATAATTCTAACATAGCAATTTAAAACAAATAAATATAAATAGCCACATATTACTTTGCAAAATTTTGTATACTTTCTGTATTGCAATATAATTCATCTTTTGCTAAATAACTAATTGTTTATGTGTATTACCACCAAATGAATCAAAAACAACTTTTATATTTTTATTTTTATAATAACCAATCCAATGTGTAACAGGATTATCAGATGTATCTAAATTTACTATACCACTTTCTATTTTAAATCGTTTATTTGGTACTAAATCAATCATACACTCACAGCAAAAGTTTTCAATTTTTAATTGTTTAGTAAGTTCTTCTATATCAAAATTACTTAATGCATTAGGATATTTGTCAATTACTTATTTGGAATTTTTTTGTTTACTTTTTCCATTGCCACTTTTCTTTTCCATTTCTAAATTATGTATTTTTTGTTCTTATAATTCTTTATCAGCCTACTTCTTATTTATAACTGCATTTGCAATTGCTGCAGATCCACCAGCTAAAGAACCAATTGTTGTTAAATAAGGTAATTCACCAAATTATAATGGTAAAAATCCGCCTTCATGTTGTGTGAGTCCTTTACCATATTTCTTTTTTGTTAAATATCCAATAATTTTTTAACAACAGGAATACCTAACATAATAAGTAAGTTTACACCAACTTTCTTTTCTTTTTTGAACATATATTAAAGATTAGATTAGATTAATACTAGTTCCATGGATCATGAATACGATATTTCGTAATGATGTGGAACGAGTCGAATTTTCCAATGCATGACATAATTAGGTTAATTTAACAAGATACTTAAGTTAATATAACAACTTTCTTTTTGTGTTTTTTGTTTTTCTTTATTTTTTGTTTTATTTTTTTTTTTATTTTTTTTCTTAATTTATATCTAAAAATTCCTCTAGGGAGTAGAAGGAGTTGTCATTCAGAAATTCTTTTAATTTCTTCTTAAATACTTGTTGGTTATCTGTCAGACTTTTGATACTATTTGGTAAGTGACCAAAGACTTTAGTGCCAGTATAATTCACCCCTTTCTGTGCCAAAGTTAGATTTAATCTTGAATAGTGAAGATCGTCCTTTCTCCTAGTATTGTAGTTATGCACACTGCTATTACTTTTGAATTGGGTTTGGTTGTTAATAACAAATTTCATAAGAGAGTATATATACTGAGAAGCTACTGTGAATATCCCTAGATCCTTAAATAAATGTCTGCAGGATGATCTTGGGTGGACTCCAGCTATTATTCTGATTACACGCTTTTGTGCAATAAATACTTTATTCCTCAGTGATGAATTACCCCAAAATATGATGCCATATGAAAGCAATGAGTGAAAATAGGCGTAGTAAGCTAATTTACTAAGATGTTTATCACCAAAATTTGCAATGACCCTTATTGCATAAGTAGCTGAACTCAAACGTTTCAGCAGATCATCAATGTGTTTCTTCCAATTTAATCTCTCATCAATGGACATACCTAAAAATTTGGAATATTCTACCTTAGCTATATGCTTCTGATTAAGGTCTATATTTATTAATGGCGTCATACCATTCACTGTACGGAACTGTATGTACTGTGTCTTATCAAAATTCAGTGAGAGTCCGTTTACAAGGAACCACTTAGTAATTTTCTGAAAGACAGTATTGACAATTTCATCCGTTAATTCTTGTTTCTCAGGTGTGATTACTATACTTGTATCATTAGCGAAGAGAACTAACTTTGCCTCTTCATGAATATAGAATGGCAAGTCATTAATATATAATAAGAACAACAAAGGACCCAAGACTGACCCTTGTGGAACCCCATTCTTGATAGTTCCCCAGTTTGAGGAATGTGCTGATCCTTGCATGTTACGAGAACTACTTATTTCAACTTTCTGCACTCTTCCAGTTAGATACGAATTAAACCATTTGTGCACTGTCCCACTCATGCCACAATACTTGAGCTTGTCTAGCAGAATTTCATGATTTACACAATCAAAAGCCTTTGAGAGATCACAAAAAATCCCAACGGGTGGTGTTCGGTTATTCAGATCATTCAAAATTTGACTGGTGAAAGCATATATGGCATTTTCTGTTGAAAAACCTTTCTGGAAACCAAACTGACATTTTGTTAGTACTTCATTTTTACAGATATGTGAAGCTACTCTTGAATACATTACTTTCTCAAAAATTTTGGATAGAGCTGTTAGAAGGGAGATTGGACGGTAATTGTTGACATCAGATCTATCCCCCTTTTTATGCAAAGGTATAACAATAGCATATTTCAGTCTATCAGGGAAAATGCCCTGTTCCAGAGAGCTATTACACAGGTGGCTGAGAATCTTACTTATCCGTTGAGAACAAGCTTTTAGTATTTTGCTGGAAATGCCATCAATTCCATGTGAGTTTTTGCTTTTAAGCAAGTTTATTATTTTCCTAATTTCAGAGGGAGAAGTGGGTGAGATTTCAATTGTATCAAATTGCATAGGTATGGCCTCTTCCATTAACAGCCTAGAATCTTCTAATGAACACCTGGATCCTGCTATATCCACAACATTTAGAAAATGATTATTAAAAATATTTTCAACTTCTGACTTTTTGTTCGTAAAGTTTTCATTCAATTTGATGGTAATACTGTCTTCCTCTGCTCTTGGTTGACCTGTTTCTCTTTTAATAATATTCCAAATTGTTTTAATTTTATTATCAGAGTTGCTGATTTCAGACATGATACACATACTCCTGGATTTTTTAATAACTTTTCTTAATATAACACAGTAGTTTTTATAATTTTTGATAGTTTCTGGGTCACTACTCTTTCTTGCTGTCAGATACATTTCCCTTTTCCGGTTACAATATATTTTTATACCCTTAGTAAGCCATGGTTTGTTACAAGGTTTCTTACGAGTATATTTAACTATTTTCTTGGGGAAGCAGTTTTCAAATGCATCTACAAAAATGTCATGAAATAAATTATATTTTAAATTGGCATCAGGTTCACGGTACACCTCATCCCAGTCTAACTGCTGTAGGCTTTCCCTGAAATTTGCAATTGTTAAATCGTTGACTGAACGTACTACTTTGGAGGACTGTTTAGTATTGCTGAATGGAGCTATGTCATATATTGTAACTAGCTGTGCACCATGATCAGAAAGACCATTCTCAACAGGCTGAGCATTTATCTGGTTAAACTTATCTTGGTCTATAAAGAAGTTATCTATCAGTGAGCTGCTACCCTTTACCACCCGAGTAGGAAAATCAATAACGGGTGTCAAATTGAAAGAACCGAGTAATACTTCAAGGTCATTTTTCCTATTACCCTCTTTCAGAGAATCTACGCTGAAATGGTTCAATTACATTTAAGTGTTCATTATTTCACTTTGGTTTTGTTTTGCCACTAGGTAACAGAGTATTATCAATTTTAAAGTTATTCATTTATATAGTTAAAAATTTAATAAAGATTTTTAAGTTTATAATCCCCAACCATTTTCATCAACATTAATTCCTATTCGTAATTTTCGTCTTCCATACATTATTCTTCTAACTGGTGTTGTTGCAACTTTTTCACAAAATGGTGCATCATGTGCATACATTCTTTCTTTTGCAACTAATTGTAGTTCTTTATCAGCTATTTGTCTTTTTTCTAAATCTTTATTATCGCTATAGGCAATATCATATTTTTTACAAACTTCATCTAATGGATTTATACCTTTATCTACTATAGCTAATCTTTCTTCTGATTTTGCACCTGGACCACAATAATTATAACATGGAAGATGCATTTCAAATGGTAATTTGTTAACTAAAGTGTTTACTAATCATTTTCCATATTTATCACTTTTCTAAAATGTATGTGGAAGATTATTCAAAAATCTGATTAAATATGTAATTCCTTTTGGATTATCAATTATAAAATCACTAAATTATTTTGTTAACATTTATGCTATACTAACTTTTTCATTATGATAATTCTTGTTTCCAGCTAATTCTTCACCATGAGTAACTGATAATCTATCAATTAATTGTCTAACATCATTTAACCAAACATATTCAATTGGTTTTTCTGTATATTTTTTATTTCACCTTCACCTATTTTTTCAGGAGCACCTGGTTCTGAATCATCTATAGTATGTCTTCTTAGGTTTCGAAAAATCAACAATTGGTTTTATGAAATATTTATATTTATCACCTTTACTTGTTCTTATTTTATTTGGATTGTTATCAGAATACAATGTACCTGTGTGCATAATTTGATAAATCTACACCATCGAATTTTTCATTCATATCATCTACAGTAACTTGTTTTTCAGTTGAAAGTCTCATTAATCCATCTATACTGTCATATTGTTAATCTATCACCGTTAAATATTACAGGTAATTTAATAACAAATTTAATTTTTCCAACAGGTTTTAATCCAAAAGTTGGATCTTTACTATGATTAATATTATTTAACATTCTTTCAGTTACGTCTATTAACATCATTTTACCAACATTTGCTTCTGCTTCATCAACAGTATCATTAGCATATAGTACGTCTTAGCCTTATCAGGTTCTTTATCTTCTGTTGTATTCCTAAATTTTTTCTCTCCTTCATATTTAATAAATATATCTTTAATTTCTGATCCACTTAATGCATACTCATATTTTCCAGGAACATCATCAGACCAATCTGCTAATGGTGTAATTGGTGATAAATCTCCAAAATCTTCTATATGATTATGATATGGAATCATTTGTTTCTCAGCTTCTCCGTTTTCTTCAATTGCTTCTAAAATATTATCACCTAAACCTTCAATACCTTGTTTTACTTTTTCAATAGCATTAATAACAGGTTGATCTTCCTTTTATATTTCTCATATTCTGTTGCTAGTTGCTTTTCCAAAGCTTAAATTGTTCTTTCCATTCTTCAGCTTTCTTTCTATTTTGTTTAGCTTTTTTAACAACTTCTTCATCATACTTTGCAAATATTTACTAAAGAAGAAAAAACATTAGTCATGTTTAACTTTTATGTTTATGTTTAACATTTACGTTTTTGTTTACATTAAAGTTTATGTTTCTATTTAATGTTTACAAGGTTAAGAAATGTTGTATTTTATTTCTAAACTCACCTTCATTTGGTCCATTATGAAAATTACAAATTCATCATTCCAACATTTATTACACACTTCCTTAAAATTATCAAACTTTAAATCTCCACCAACAAACTCATGGTGAATATGATTTAAATTTGTATCATCCTGTCTAAATATATTTTAAAATTTAAATTATCTGTGACTGTTTTGGTATTTTTGAATAAGTTTGAGCTAAGTAAAAACAATCTATATGTTTGTGTCTTCCTCTAGTAAAATATTCTCTCACACTATCTTGATTTTCTAAAATAAAATCATCAAATTCAACAATTGAATTATCTTCAAATTCATCAAAAGCAATAATTACTTTATTATTTTCAGAAAACTAACAATTTGTTTATTAATTTTATCTTCAGTTTTTACATTGTTTTATAAATTCTTGGTATTTTGGTTGATCTAAACTTTTTGAATAAATATATAAATGCTTAATTTTATTCCAATTTAACCATCCTGGAGCTAAATACAATTATCAATCATTAATGTTGTTTTACCACAACCACTTGAACCAATTATTGTATATCTTATAGTATTTGGTAAAAAATTTCCATGTTTTATTTTCAGGTATTCTTACTTTAGGTTCCCAATCTGTTTTATTCATGTATTTAATATTTTTTTTAAGTAATAAATGAGCTGCCTTTTCCAACTTGGTGATAAATCTAGTACATTTAGAAAAATATTAACTGTTCCAATATGTAGTAGTTATAGTATAGTTTCGCTAGTTGTTTTTTATTCAACTTTTTTAATGTCAGATATTACAACAAGAAATAATAAACTTCATTGTGATGGTGAAACAATATAAATTTCTGTAGGTCAATATAGTTTTAAAAATTTTAAAAAATTTATTCATTCTAAAAAACCTAATATACACATTAAAGCAGATGAAATTTTTAAACAGAATTATTGTTGAAAGTGATGTAAAATTGTGTATGTATGTAGAAGATAGTATTGGAAGTTTACTTGGTTATAATAATCAAGTTGTTTTACCTAATGAAGAAGCTGTAGCTAAAGAAGTTCCTAAATTAATTCCTTTTGATTTGATAAATATAAATTTTAATCTTGCTGATGGAATATATGTAAAGCATCATGATCATTTTCATAAAGAAACAAATATTATTGCTTCATTTAAACATAATGCAGAATTTGGTGGACCAATAATTTATGAACCAAAATACCCTGTAATGTTCCTATTTTTGATACAATTCAAGATTTAGAAGTTACTATAACGTATGAAAATGATAATTTAATTGACTTTAATGGTGCAACTGTAACAGTTGTCTTAGAAATATCTTAATAAATTTTTTCCTTAATAATTCATGAACAAAATTGAAAGTTAACAGTTTACTCATTCCCTGTGAATGAGAAAACTAAAAATAATTTAAATGTTCCTAACAAAGATACAGAAATTGAAATAAATATTGGTGATTGTTGGCTTCATCCAAATCATGCACAATTGTATAGGAATTTTAGTATTATTGGAATTGATGGAACAGATTATCCAACTTATGGCCAATAATCAAATAAAAAATTAATTGATAATTATGTAACTAAATTGTTTGAGTCTGTAACAATAAAAACAGGAAATAATATTTTATTTATAATTGAACATCCTTTGATTTTTCATCTGTTTTACTACATCTAACTTCATCTGTTACTGACAAAATAAGTTTAGAAGGACATGTAATTAAAACAGGAAAAATAAAAAGTATAAGAAATGAAGTTCTTTATCCATTATCTTCACTTGGTGGATTTCTTAACGATTATAAAGCAATTATGTGGGAAGGAGATTTAACTGTTATTTTTACACGTAGTTCATCTTCTGGAGATGTAATTCTACGTTGGTTTGATAAAAATGATGCTGGAATTGAAATAAAAGATACACTTCCTAAAGAAGGTAAAATTATTATAGAATCTATGGAAGATCGTGTACCTGTCGGGAAATATGAACCAAATTACGAACTTGAACAACGTGAAAATATTCTGAAAACTCCTAAAATTCCTATTTCTTTTTATGAACTTCAAACAGAAGGAGTTGCTGGATTATCTGGTAAAAATAATTTTGAACTAGATACTACAAATTACTATAAGTCTACAGAATTTGATATGCCATATTTTGTTTTTGTTGTATATCAGACAAATCGTAAAAATAATCAATATATATATATATATATATATATATATGAAAATGGCAAAAATGAAGTTTTTCCTCAAGAAATGTGGAATATTAATCCACTAAATAGTTTTCTAAAAGCATATGATGTATTCTTAGATTTTAAAATAATTACTTTACTAAAATCAGATATTGATATTAATCCATTTAGTTTTATAACTAATTATCCAATTTATGTAATCAATATGACACACAGATAGAATGTTGTAACTAAACAGAAAACTACTATGAAACTTTGTGCAACTTTTAATGATAAATTTCCGAATGATGCACTTGCTTATGCAATTATGTGTGGTAAAAAGAAGCTTACATATGATGCACGACATAGACTGCTTACAGATAATTTTTAATTATTAACATTTGCTTCTATATAAATGAATAAAAAACTTAAAAAATTTATAAAAATGTTAACTTCATGCTTATACACATTTTTGAAACATTTTAAGAAGGATAGAAAAAATAAAAAATAAAAATTTTAATATAATTTACTTCTCTTAATTAATACATTTACTTATGTTCACAATGTAAAATTATTTTTCTCATTAATTTTATATTATTTAAATGGACAACACAATGCCACAGTTAAGACAGTCTAGTGAATGTATGATTAAAATAAAGTATTGAAGAATTTCATAAAGATAAATATTGAACAGGCGGACATCGTTATGTAAGTAAGGATTGTAAGAAAATTGATGTTACGTGTGAATGTGGTACAACTGTAAATAAGTGTTATCTCAAAAAACATTTACAAACAACAACTGATAATAATCTTATGGCAGCTAAAGCAGAAAGTTAATAATTTCATGTACTTATTACTTATTTATGTACTTAATATAACTTTTAAAAACGTGTTTTTCACAACAGTCAAAAATACGACCTTTTGAGGGTCAAGAAAATGATCTAAAAATGCTTTTTTAAAGATCTTTTTTAAAATAATAGTTAATTCTCTAATTTATTTAATTACATTACATTCACCTATGGGAAATGTATGTAAAATAAATTATTTTTATTAGAGCTTATTATTATATTATTTTATCATATATATTATTAATAGGTAAAAGGGACAGTAAGTTGTTTTTGTATGTTCTGAGAGATTATGACAATTTTGTGGAAAATAAGAAAATCGTGAGTGATCCAGTCACAATATATATTTTTCTATTTTTTATAAAATTCTCCTAGTGTCCCAGAACATACAAAAACAATCTACTAATAACTAATCAGAATGATCCTTCCAGATCATTCTCGCTGCAGAACTTGCTTTAGCCAGTTACTAATCGGACAGTCATTTACGTCATTACAATTTCAATTTCTAATATATTGTTTAATAAAATAAAACGAAATCCAAAATATTTTTAATTAATACAGAAACTTTCTCCGCTTCAGACTTTTATTCTGGGTGCTCTGTTCCAAAAACAAGAACACATCGACATATGTCACCAGCATCATGGTTGGAACAAAATTTTCCCATGGTTCAATTTTATAATGTCTTACACAAAATGACATTAAGTTTTAATATATTTCCCACATACACTCTCTCATTCATTCCGATGTATTCATGTAGCAAAATAATAAGCAAATAATAATTTTGAATGATTTTTCTACTACAAAATGTAGAGTAATTAAAGTGTTGAAAAGAAAATTGTAATTAAATAATTTTATATACTGTGAGCTTTGTTATGACTTCAGATGATAATAAACGACATTTGGTTATTGTTCCTGAGTTTTGAAACATAAGTGTCAGTTTTAGGACATTTAAGTAATTTTCTCAATCTCCATAACTATAATAGATATAAATCTGAAATTTTTGCAGGATCCCTTCCTTAATAACAAAACATTGCGTATCAAGTTTGAACAAAATCAGATGATAATTGCTATGGTTTATTTAGATTCGTAGGGGGTATGAATCTGCGTACCAACTGAATGTTACTTGAGATCGTTCTCACGGCTAGTAGCATCAGCTGCACTGTGAGGCAGAGCGAAGAAAACATGTAGCCATCCTGAAGCCACTGTGCTACAAGGCTATGTGCCTTACTGCATCAAATGTTATCTCGTAATGATCTGCTAGGTTACAAGGTATATAATCTACGACTCATCCATATTTTTATCATAGTCAGCTATGTACCCATGTTTGCAACTGTATGTCTATGGGAGCAATGAACAATACTACCTCTGATGCAGTGTTCAACAAACTGCAATTGTTCGGGATCAGTCACAAGTTGTCATTTTTCTTTAGTGGTTATCAGCAACACAGCCCATGCCAAGTCTGGTGATAATACATAAGGGTGGGATTTAGCTTGTATGTTTGAAGCCAGATTGTGCGGAAGTTTTCAAACAAATCGGCCAGAAGCAAGACGTCGCCTCCTAAATATAAGTTGGACTAACCCCCAAGATCTTGCTTTCAAATAAGCCCCATACTTTACAGATAAGCCTCATGCTTTACATGTTCTTTGGTAATCCTGTTCTTTGATCAATAGCATAATTCTCAGCAAGCTTTCGATTATTTCAGTTGGTGGTAAATTTTTCTCTATCAAAATGGATACATCAGTAATGTGCTGGTAGGGAAAGGTGCCTTTCTTTTTCATTAAGGGAAATTGCTCGTTGTCAGGGAAATGGTCTCCTGTTACCTTCAAGTCTTCGAGATTTAAATATGAGAGGTATTTTTCCAAGCAGCAAGCCAGAAAGTTGCAGGAATCTATAAAGCATTATTTTATGTCGATACGCTATCCGACAGCTATAGATTTAGTGAATGTTTTTTATTTTTCCATATTCTCTACAATAGCAGAAACATGGCCTGGATTCATTTCTGCTGTATCTTCCACTTGTTCGCAGATGTTCATGATTCTGAAATGTGTGTCATAGATAGTGAAACGCAACAGGTAGCATAATATTAGGGCTATAATTTACATTACAGCTATCATGGACAGCACCCCGAAATCTGCCTGTAAAATGGCAGAGATACCGATGTTTCACATCTGTATTCTAACATGTGTGAGACTGGTTCTGATCCATCCTGGTTCTGATCCATCTTCCTACCACAGTTGTGCAAGGTCACTCTGGGAGTGTTTTAGGAATTTGTGTTGAACCTACAGCCTGCAAGGTAGGATGATACCAGCTCACCATGCAGAGTTCAGAAGAGTTCAGCACTGAGGTAGTCAGACAATGATCTCAATGTTGGTTCCACTACACTCTCTGTAAAGGAAATGTTATCACTAACCGAAATTAATGTACAGGTTCAGGCATAACTATATGTTAGGAAAAAAATTAAAATCATAGATTTTCGTTGGCTAGGTTTATTTTTACTCAGCAATCATAATTATTATATGTACAGGTTGGTAAAATATTGATATGGGTATTCACAACTGTGAAGAGAATTTCCTAGCTATTCTAAGGTTCTTTAATAGGAAGATGGTTGATAGTAAGATGGTTGATGAGCATGTCTGGGTGCTACACGGGTAGCAGGGGTTTAGTGAAAGGAACTGGGCGGTTTTTTTAGGTTATAGGGCCTCAGGGAACCACAGAAAGAACGTCCATCTAAAAGGGGGCAGGTAAAACACAGTAAGTTAGTTGTAGAAACGATCGGTGTTGTAGTTGTAAATTGTCATAGCTATGTTGGGAAAGAACCAGAGCTCCAAGCCCTAATAGACAGCACTAAAGCTCAAATAGTTATAGGTACAGAAAGCTGACTAAAGCTGGAAATAAGCTCAGCAGAAATTTTTTCTAACGATCTAATAGTTTTCAGAAAGGATAGATTAAATGCAATTGGTGGTGGAGCATTTATTGCTGTCAGAAGTAGTTTGCCTTGTAGTGAAATTAAAGTAGATAGTTCGTGCGAAATAGTATGGGTAGAGGTTTTACTTGACAATTTGACTAAACTATTAATTGGAGCGTTTTACTGACCCCCGACTCAGAAGATATAGTTGCTGAACAGTTCAAAGAAAACTTGAGGCTCTTTTCAAATAGGTACACCACTCATACACTTATAGTAGGTGGTGACATTAATCTACCCTCGCCATGCTGGAAAGCTGGCGCTAGGCATAAAACGTCATCCATAATTGTACTGAATGCTTTCTCAGAAAATTATTTTGAACCATTACTTCATGAGCCCACTCGAAGTGTAAATGGTTGCGAAAGCATACTTGACCTCTCAGCAACAAATAATCCTGGACAAATTGTGAGTATCGTGACGAATACAGGGATTAGCGACCACAAGGCAGTAGCTGCTAGATTGAATACTGTAACTCCTACAACCATCAAAAAGAAACGAAAGTATATCTACTTAAAAAAGCTGGTCTTAACGCCTTTTTAAGAGACAGGTTGCACTCCTTCCGATCTGATCATGTAAGCGTAGAAAAGTTGTGGAATGATTTCAGAGAGATAATATCAACATCAAATGAGAGATGTAAACCACATAAATTAATAAGTGATGGTACTGCTCCTCCTTGGTACACTAAATGGGTTAGATCGCTGTTGCAGAAGCAACGAAAAAACCATGCCAAATTTAAAAGAACGTATAATCCCCAAGACTGGCAAAGTTTTGCGGAAGTTCAAAATATAGTGCATACTTCAATGCGAGATGCTTCCAATACTTTCCACAACGAAACTCTGTCTCGAAATCTTGCAGAGATTCAGGTCTTACACCAGTGACAAGACGCGATCAATACCTTCACTGCGCGATATCAATAGTGAAGTCACTGATGACAGTGCCACTAAAGATGAGTTATTAAACACGATTTTCCGAAACTCCTTCTCCAAAGAGAACTAAGTAGATATTCCTGAATTCAACAACAATTCAAGAACAACTGCCACAATGAGAAACATAGTAATAGATATCTTCAGTGTCGCAAAGCAGCTTAAATCACGTAATAAAAGCAAGGCCTCCAGCCGAGACTGTATACCAGTCAGGTTCCTGTCAGAGAATGCTGATACAATATCTCCAGATTTAGCAATTACATACAACCGCTCATTCACAGAAAGATCCGTATCTAAAGACAGGAAAATTGCTCAAGTCACACCAACACCCAAAAAGGAACGTAGGAGTAATTCGTTGAATTACAGGCCCATGTCACTAACTTCGATTTGCTGGAGGGTTTTGGAACATATACTGTATTCAAACATTATGAAGTACCTTAGAGAAAACGATTTATTGACACCTAGTCAGCACGTATTCAGAAAATATCCTTCTTGCGAAACACAACTAGCTCTTTATACTCCTGAAGTAATGAGTGCTATCGACAGGGGATGTCAAATTGAATCCAAATTTTTAGATTTGCATAAGGCTTTCGACACCATTCCTCACAAGTGTTTTCTAACCAAACTGTTTTCCTATGGAATATTGCCTCAGTTGTGCGACTGGATTCGTGATTTCCTATCAGAAAGGTCACAGTTCATAGTAATGGTAAAGTCATCGAGTAAAACAGAAATAATATCCGGCGATCCCCAGAGAAGTGTTATAGGCCCTGTATTGTTCAAAAAATGATTCAAATGGCTCTGAGCACTATGGGACTTAACATCTGAGGCCATCAGTCCCCTAGAACTTAGAACTACTTAAACCTAACTAACCTAAGGACATCACACACATCCATGCCCAAGGCAGGATTCGAACCTGCGACTGTAGCAGTCGCGCAGTTCTGGACTGAAGCGTCTGGAACCGCTCGACCACCACGGCAGGCTCTATTGTTCCTGATCTATATTAATGACATAGGAGACAATCTCAGTAGACGTCTTACATTGTTTGCAGATGATGCTGTCATTTACCATCTTGTCATGTCATTAGATGACCTAAACGAATTGTAAAATGATTTAGATAAGATATCTGTATGTTGCGAAAAGCGGCAATAATGAAAAGTGTGAAGTTATTTACACGAGTGCTAAGAGGAATCTGCCACATTTCAATTACGCAATAAGTCACACACATCTGAAAGCTGTAAAATCAACTAAATACTTACGGATTACAGTTACAAATACCCTAAATTGGAACGATCAGATAGATAATGTTGTGGGTAGAGCCAACCAAAGACTGCGATTCATTGGCAGAACACTTAAAAAGTGCTACAGGTCAGTATAGGAGCAACCTGTTCTGGAAAAAGTAGCGTTATCCAAGATGGCGGCGATGACGTCATCCAAGATGGCGTCCGTGACATCATTCAAGATGGCGGATTTTGGTGGGAAGATTGGAATTTGGTGGGAAAGTGCCACGCACCCCTCCCCCAGAAAAACGGCAGGAATTTCAAATTCCAACACGATAATGCGTCACACCTAGTAAAATGGTGGGAAAAGGGGACTTGTCTTTATTATGTAACCAGTTTCAAATATGTGTTTTCGCCACTGGGTCTGGACTACAACTGGTTTAGTTCATATCGTTGCCACGAGAGAGCGCCATCATGACGTCATCCAAGATGGTGACTGTGACATCAGTCAAAATGGCTGCACCCAGTGTATTCACCACATGGTGTAAGATTGAACACTTGGCCTATCTCCACTAACCTAACCCCCACCCCAATAAAAATCATGTCCTCATGGACGATTCCCAGGACCCACAGGAGACCAGAGTTAGCGTTCAACTATGGATCAGCCACATGTTATATCCGGATCGGTGTTGAGGTGCAGATCCACAATATTCCACATACGGGGTAGGGTTTGAAGGTGGATCCGTCTCGCTCAATGTAAAAAGCGTTGTTGGCATGCAGATCCACAGTCTATCACATCCGAGTTAGCGTACTCTATATTCGAAGTTTGGTCTGCCAGCGGATGGGACTGGGTCCTGAGAGCCATCCATGAGGCATGCATATACAGAGACAAACAGAAAGCAGAGCAAACGCTCTCCGAATGTGGAGGTGACAGGACACAATCGATTGCAGTGCTATATTACACATCGGGATCAATGCATTTGGGCTAGGTGGAGGCATTTTTGCTACATCTAGAATCAATTCTACAACACAGAATGAGATGTTATGTCATTATCGCATATATAGATCTGACCTCGAATCGACAGAATTGCGAAAAGTGGCCAGGGAATAGGTATATATTGACCAAATGTAGAGCCTAATGGGGTGAAGTTGCTATCTTCTGGTTTGCACTGAACAATTTGTATATTGGACCAAGTATACTGCAACAGGAGGAATCCTGGAAAACGTGGACATCTAAATGAAGGGAATAAGGGAGGCAGTCAACTTTTTTCCAATTGTGGCTGCATTATACTATATGTCTCTTGAGGTAACAGTGATTCCATATGCATCAGTCACGTGACATAGCCTGCATTCTACTCGTATACAGCTAGGTGTTCTGTATGTGTTTTAAAGAACTGTCTACTTGGGATCGTTAACGGTAAACCTGTCGGTCATCAGTGGACTTCCATCTCATGTGTGAAGAAAGTTTACACACTCCTCTAAAGGAGCTTTGATTTATGCGATCGCCCCTGTCGCATCTTGGGTGTGAAATCGAGACTTCAAGGTCATAACTAACTTAGTGGTAAGAGCTTGTGATGTGGTGCAATCCCTGTGTACACACCTGCTGCGCTGTTTACAGTTTTAGTGGGGGGATGACTTGTAATTTTGACATGTCGGACGCTGCTGCTATGCGTTTATCTGTTTCCTTGTAGGATCTAACTCCTGCTACTATCACTTTATGTAAGCCTTGTGCACCATGATCAGATGTGAACAGTGGACACTACATGTCTCCGCAAAGCTAAATTGCACTAGTATCATGCAAAGAAATTTGTTTTACCGTTCGATAAGATAGTTCAGCGTAAAGAAACTGTGAAGAAGGGTATATGGCTGATAGCCCAGAAAGGTAATCCATCTAACATTATAGCCTGTTTTTAAGGGCAGAACGTTGTAGTCTTAGGAGTGTGTGTGTTTATGTTCTCTATCTTACCAATACCTTCCAGGTACAGATCCTAGACTCTAGAACAATAACTTAGAGTTGATAGCTTCGTTGATTTAGGTAAAAATGTGTCCAACTCAATTCATCTCGAACTCCATCATGTACAAAAATAAGTCATTTCTTGTTCTTCTTAATTGTATGCTATTACATTACGGCACTTCGAAATCTGTTACTATACATGGATAAGGAGCGCTAAGCTCCTCAACATGGTCACATCTCGAGAAATCTCCTGCACTTAAATGGGTTGGGACTTGGAAAGCTATATCCATTGACGATAAGTGGGGTGTAGCGCTCGATTCTGTTCGCTTGGAGATTATTTCTCTCTAACAGTGCCACAGGGTGCGTTGGTCAATGACTGTGTAAAGTTGGTCTTTTACCCTAAAATGGTGAGAATACTCTGTGACACCCATACGCTGAGAGATGGATCGTAAATTAAAGACTATGCTTGAGATGAAAAAAAATATGTAGCGCACTGTCTCATATACTTTGATCATGTATGTGTTCAAGAATCAACAATGAATGGATGTACTGCACAGTAATCTATCCACATTCGCAATAATACTCGCAAAGTGATGCAAAAGGGGCGGTTTAGCTGTGATACTGAAATTGGGGACCATGCTGTCACATCAATGGTCGGTGTCGAAATTAGTGTAAAAGTGTTAAAACTGTTCACACTATCAAGTATGATGCTTATTATTATCGGTGGTGTCTTCTCCATCCCACCTGTCCACTGACTTGCTATTGGTTACGAAATAATGATTGAGTGACAGTGCTTGTTTGAGTTGGAGGGAGAGTTTTGGCAGCTGGGCTGTACCTTCTGGGGTGGTTAGCACCGGAACAGTGATTGCATACATGTGTGCAAAATTATGAATGAGGCAAAACAGAATGTAGAGTTACCTGCTATTCCGTCAGTGTGAAATATGAGTGTAAATGTAGAGCTCATGAATCACATTCGGACTCTAATTTGGAGACTCTACACAAGCCCTGCAAACTCTTCCGGTTTCCTTATTTTGTAGCTGCCTTTTGTTTAAAATCATTCCATGTATGGCATGTTATGGTATCACACCCGATGGGTGGCATGTTATGGTATCAGCGCTAATAACATGATTTACACTGTGCAAGGTCTAGATCCTGCAAAATCCCATGGATCAGAACTTCTTAATGTCCATTTAGAACCTGGCGCAGGCCACAAAGTCGTGGCAGAAAAATTAAATCTTGGGCAGTCTGCTAACCGTGTTAGAAAACAGTGTTTTAAACTACTAAACAGGACCACAGGGGGCGTTTCTTGCAATATATAGTATAGTACGTGGGATACGATTATTCTCCTAGAGTAGAGGAGATGAAACTTCATACAACCCTCTGTAGTGTATCAATATGCATGTATACAATAGGTTCGAACCACACAGGGAGCAGTATCAGCAGGAGTTTGAGAGGTAAATTCAGTGAGGAACGAAGTATGTGGTTAGGAATGCTTGGAGGGCTGTACAGTGTGCTATTCTGGGAAGCATTGCGAAATCTCTGTCTACCTCACTGCACTGGACCCCTAACACAGCTTTGCATCATCGTGTCAGTAATGGCGTCTATGTCAGTTCCATATGAGACGAAGTTATTTGAGCTTCTATAGCTGTTAATTTTTCTCAAAATAATGTTCAAATGTGTGTGAAATCTTATGGGACTTAACTGCTAAGATCATTAGTCACTAAGCTTACACACTACTTAACCTAAATTATCCTAAGGACAAACACAGACACCCATGCCCAAGGGAGGACTCGAACCTCCGCCGAGACCAGCTGCACAGTTCATGACTGCAGCGCCTTAGACCACTTGGCTAATCCCGTGTGGCTAATTTTTCTCTGTTGTATGGTAGAGAATAACGATGATAGAAAGTTGGGATGATAATCTGGATGGACATGGATCTGCAGTACTTGTATGTAATCTGGGAACACGCCACAATGTGCGCATTTCCACCGAATGGCTAAAACACGTTTTGTCGCACTAACTCAGTTCGCTTTGTTTCTAGACAAGTTGCAGAAGATGGTGGGTATGGCTTTGTCCGACTTCTGCTCAGTTCCGACTTAATATGGAATGATCACATGGGCAAAGCTGTAGAATTGGAAGCAGTAGCAAATGTTGGATTTTTTCTGTATAAGATAGTTTCGAGAAAGTTGACAGTAGAATAATTTTATAGGTTCTGGCTCACTAGCTCAATTTTACAATAAATAAAAAAGTGTTCATTAACACTCACAATTTTTCATTTTTCAGAACATTGACCTAGGTATCCAGAACATAAAAAATCATTATACTATCATCTTTACCTAATAATAATATAATAAATATAATGAAATATCATTTATTTTACATATATTTCCCATAGGTGAATGTAATGTAATGATATAAATTAGGTAATTAACTATTATCTTTAAAAAACAATTTTTAAAAAGACATTTTTGCATCATTTTCTTAGCCCTAAAAATAGTCCTATTTTTGACTTTTGTGAGAAACGTGTTTTTAAAATTATTTTTGAATCAAATTTTTAAAAAGGCGTTTTTATACATTTTTCTTAGCCCAAAAAATTGTGCTATTTTTGACTTCTGAGAAAAACGTTTTTGAAATTATATCAAACAATAAGTATACAAAATTATTTACTTTCTGCTTTAGCAGCCTTACGATTATATAGATAAAGGAAATAAGATTTGAGAACCTAAATTTTTAGTCTCTAGTTTTTTACAAAGTCTAAATCAGATAGCTAAGCTAATTACTTTACTTTTAGCCACTTTTTAATGTAAGAAAATTAATTAGAATAATAATTTCTTTTGAATTTCACATTGTGAACTCTATATCATGAAATTCATTTTCTATTTTTAAGTCTCTTCATTCCTTTATATTTCAGTTTCATTTGTGCTTTTTTAATTATTTCAAGTTCCCAAGGATCAATTAATTTGTAATATCTATTTGGTAAAATAACTTTAAAATCATTATTAAGATCAATACAAATTTTTTCTCCATATCTAGTATTTAAATATTCATGGTCAGTAACATTATATAAAACATTAATCTCTAGTTCAGTTATTTTTTTAATCTCTTGCGAGACACTAACATCATTAAGCTTCTTGATTATAGTCTCCATTTACATAGAATAAATTATATCAGATTTACATATAATAATTTTATTCGATTTTCAATAATGAGTAATGACCATATGGTAATGTATCTATTCTATTTTCGAAAACATGTCTTTTATTATCATGAGGACTAAGTGCTTTTTTGTTTCATTTAATTGTATAGATTTCATGTTTTTCACTTCTAACTAAATTAATTTTTCTATATTGCTCTTTATTGTTAAATTAACAAACTTTATAATCTTCTAAACTTATTTTGTTTTTAACAACACATTTTTTTTATTCCTTTAAATTTCTTTTCTGTTTTGTCACTAACATTATAAGCATACATTTTTATTGTTAAACCACAAAATTCTTCCATTATTTTTCCATTATATTCATCTTTCATTTTACCAACAACATTTTTGTTTACTTGTGGAGTATTATATATATTATCTGTTGGATAATCACTTGTATGAAAATAATCAATCATTGATTTCATATCTTCATAGAAAACTTTGTTTTAATATTATAAATGTAAGAATCTGTATCTTGATAACATAATTTAATATTTTCACCATATTTAGGTTTTATAACTCTTTAGTGAAAATCGTATATCAGTTCTTTAGATAGATTAAGTATACTTAATCCAATATAAATAGGTTTATTAAATAATATTTTAGTTTTATTCATATGGATAGCAGTTAGATTTTCAGTAAATATAGTTCTATGTTTAAAGTTGGGTTTAGCTACAAGGTTATCACATACTTTACTATTTGAAACTAATAAATATTCTTTAAGATTTCTATAAAGTAGTACATAATTAAACTTTTTATCTATAGTAGTTATCAAATTACTTTCATTTGTACTTGGAACAAGTGTTGATTCAGGAGCTAATGGTAAATCTTTATGTAAATCATGTAATTCTTTTGGATATTCTAGGTGTACTTCAAATATATAAGCTTCTTGACTATTGTTTGACATTTTGCTTTTTCTTGTACAGTTAAAATCCTTTGGTTCTTCCTATTAAATCCGCCATATGGTAAATATTAATTCATAGCATAACCGTATAAATTATTTGCATCTAGATACATTATATAATTTGATATTTATTTATTATTATAATCTTTTAAATATTTATTATTTGATTTTGCATCTTTTACAACATTGTGAAATTCCACCTCTTATTACCTTTCTTTCTCAACCATTAGAAGCATATCATTATAATGTAATAATTCAATATTTTGATTAATAATTTTTAACATTACATTCCAAAATAAACCTGGTACTGTTAAATACCAAGAAGGATCTAAATTATATGTGTTTAGACATGTCTTTCTAAAATTTTCAAAAACATCACTTAACGATAATACGTCTGTTTTAAGATATAGCTCATGATTTCTAATTTTGAATTTCTCCCAAACTAATTTTGCATGTTAATAATTAATAAATGATCATGCTAACATACTTTTTTAATATTTTTTGTATAAGGACATTTACATAGTGTACAAAATCTTGATTTATGAAACATTTTATATTCATCAAGTGCAAGTGGTTTCATTTCAGGAAAAATTTTTCCAATTTCTTCTACTTCTTGTTTTATACATGATATATATTTTTTGGCAATTTGGCCCTCTATAAACGACAGCATCTTTATAATTTCCATATATATATTTAATACAATAACAAAATCCACTTGGTTCATGTTTTTCATATTTCATTGTATATGGTGTTTTGGATTTGGTTCACAATTATCCATTTCTAAAAGTAAACTTTCAGAATCAGCATATATAACAAATGGATCTTCTTCTGTAAGTTGATAATTTTTAATATATACCGATTCTCCTTTACCTGGCATTTCAACTTTTAATGGTTTATTAAGTAAACAATTTTTTTCTGTGTTCATTAATTTTTCTTTACTATTAATTGTAGTAAACGTAAATCACAAATAAATTTTAACATTTCATGTATAGAAATTTGACTTGATACAAGTCTAGATAAATTTTTATAAAACAATAATGTGAATTATTATCTTTTGTTAAATAAAGTAGATTTACATGTTTTTCCTTTTTATATTCTGTTATTTTTAAAGGAACACACTTGATTATTTTCATCTTCATCATCAAATGAATAAACATTAGTAGATACATTAATTATTTTCTCTATTTTTGGAATATGATCAGCTAGTACAGGAAATTCAATATTTTCAAGTTTTGTATCAAGATCAAGACCGACATCTTTATATTTTGTTATTCTTTCAGCATTTTTATCTACAGGAACAAAGCTGATTATACAGACCACAGAAAACACTTTTGATCGCCATTTTTCCCATTAATACAAGTTTTTTGTTTTTTATTATTTCAGGTAAGTCAATATAAGATGATCCTCTTAGTGGAACATATTTGTTAATTGCTAACTGTAAATCAATAAATCAATTTAATGACCATCCTGATCCATGTGCTTGAAAATTAGATATTTTTTCTAAAATATGTCATTTCCCATATTTGAATTTTGTATTAACATCATTTTCTGTTAAAATGGTATAGTTTGGTGGTGGTTGTCCAAATTCCTGAACTTTTTAATTTATTTCATTTGTTTGTAGTTTATATTCACAATATAAATTAAAATTTATCTTTACACCATCATGCCCATTCAAATAGTATTTCACTATCCTAAAAATTTTGTTTTTACTGCACTTAAGAAATGATTAGGAACAAGTACATCTATATTATTTTCTAAATTTATAGTTTGTAACCTGTCTGCAAATCCTTAATTGTTTTTCTATCTTTTGGTTTCTGAAATATATTTGTAGAAAATGGAAATATTCCTTTTAATGTTTATATTCTTTAGTTATAAAAACATCATAAATACCATAAAATGGTAACTTTTTCCAAAGATTTTCACTACATTGAACTTAATTATTTTTAACAATATTTTTTTGATTTGCACATACTTCTTCAGCTACATGAATATTAACAATAGTTTTGGAATTCTTACTTACTTCAGTTAAATAATCTTTATGATTTTCACTTACATCAGACGTATTACTTTCAACAAAAATTGTAATACTTTCACTTAAATCACTGACAGATGAAGCAGTCTCAGATCTATGACTAGATGTATTATTTCCTAAAATAATTGGATGATTTCTAACAATAATTGAATGATTACTAATAATAAGTCCAATTAAATCAATCTTACGTGGATTTGAATTCCCTTGTAAAGTATTTTCTTTACAAAATTCTTGAAGTCTTGCAACAGTATATCGTTGTGTTTGATTAGCAACTTGTGCTAGTTGAACAGCAGTGTATTTTTCCATTTTGCTCTTCTATTTATAAAAAAAATTAATAGATTTGTAAAAATTATTATTATTAATAAAGTGATAATTACTTAATAAATAGATTAGGATTATTATATAATTAATAATCAATCGAAAAGAGAATTAGCTTAACTATCGAGTAGTTTTTAAAAGAATTAGTTTACTATTTAGCTTAACAATCAGTTAGGTTGCTCTTCTACTTCCTACAAAAAAACTTCATCAGATTTGTAAAAATTATTTTTATCAATGAAATGATAATAATTTAAAAGATAGACAAGTGTTATTATATAACAGATAATTAATCATAACGGATTATTATATGAAATTAAAGGTTTCTTGTTCTTAATATATTCTAAGGTGCATTTATTAAATTTATTATTATGTTTATCTGTATGAGATGGATTTATTTAAAAACAATTTACATCTTTAATTTCTTCACTAATTTTATATTTCTTTTCTCTTCACCTACAACTTCTTCATTATTCATTGTAGATTCAATTTCCATTTTAGCATGTTCTTCACTTGGATTTCGTCTTACATGCACCTTGAAATAATATTAAGCAACACTTTTTCCACATACACCAGGTATTTGATATTCATTATAATTTTCTACATGATATTTATTTAAACATGGCCTATGTAGAGTTCTATAACCACATTTTGTGTATTTTTCTGAAGTACAATTATCAATTGATTTCTCTGTATTACAATATTTACAAAATTTTGTTGAACTTGTTCCATTTATAAAGAAAAAATTTAATAGAATTGTAAAAAAGTAATTTTTTAATCTTCAATTATTTTTAAAAATTATTTTTAAAATAATCATCACCAATAATCATCATCATTATAATCACCATAAAAAGCTGCTTCATCTTGAGCATCAAACATAGCATTAATATCAATTGTTTTAGATTTTTCTGGTACTTTATTTTTAATAATAGTTCTACAAAGTGGACAATTTTCTTTTTCCTTTAACCATTCATCTATACATTCTTGCAGTTTGTTTTGACAAATTGATTATTATTTTCATCACTTAAACAAATAGCACAATCATTATCTTTTTCACATAGCTCAATTAGTACATAAGTTTCTTTTAGTTTAGTGCGCATTTCGTTTTGGTTCTCCATTTATAAGAAATAATATTTATTGGATTTATAAAATATAAAAAAATAATAATTTTTAATTAATCATTTAACTATAATTACTACAAAATTCCAATAACTATTTATTTTTTCCAAAAGAAATAAAAAATATTTCTCTTAAATGAATCGGTTATAGATATCATCAACAATAAGCTTACTTACAACAATAAGCTAGTTTTTATGATTATCGATGAAGAAAATAATCCGTGGCTCAAAGCTAAAGATATTGCTGACATTTTTGAATACAAAAACACAAATGACGCAATAATTAAACATGTTGATCCAGAAGATAAAGCAGATTTTGCTAATATTTTGAGCATCGTCTTTTGCGAGCCCAAATCAAGAATTGATAAACAAACTATTATTTTCAATGAATCCAAATTATATATTTTTAGCTGTTTTATCTTTAATAGGAACAGCCCAAGCCAATTTCGAAAAGACATCAATAACAGTCAATAAATATTTATATCCTCTATTTATTCTAGAAATACCTATTAAATTACCTGAATCCATTTCAACTAAATCAGCTTGCCATAATCATCTATACTAAAAGAAACAACATTTCTTCTTTTAAAATTCTTTCTCATTAGTTTATGTAATTCATTAATTATTTCTTCATGAATATTATAAAAACCTTCACCAGCATTTACAAACTTTTTTAACAAAGTATTTCCTTTTAGATTTATAATTTGTATGAAGACCTTCAATTCTTTGTCTTTCATTTTTAGTTGTTTCTCTATGTGGATTATGTGTTTCAGTAAACTTTTTACACTTGAAACAATAAATATATCATGTGAACTATGATTTTCCATTCATACAGATAAAAAATTTATCAAAGTTTAAATTATTACACCAAAAACCATTATATTTAGATCTACAGAAACAGTTTTAACAGAATCTCTACATATATTACAGTTATAAAATTTGATTTATGTACAATTAGTGATTGACTATTATTATTTATTTTATATATATTATCAGCTACACTTACTGTTATATCAAACTCATCAAAGCTTATATCTTTATTTTATTTTTAACAACAACAATAATCCTTTGAAGTATGAAGCCATATACAACTGTACATTTTGTGTTCACCACCTGTCATAAGAGTAAATTCAATTACTTGTTTATCATATACTTTTTCTTTTTATTAATGACCTTATTTAAGTATGGAGTTAAATCTGTTTTTGAAAAATAATCTGAAAAAATCTCTTTCTACTTCTTTTTTGGTAAAATAATTATTAAATTGTGTTGAAACCCCTGAGTATTCGGGTTTTGAAACATATTTTTTTCTAAGTATTGTTTGTTAACTACACCTTTTAAATCAACTGGATCATTTCCATTTTTCAAAACAATATTACTTTTAGTTATTTTAAAAATAGCATTACATTCTTTTTGAAACTATTTAATTACAATAGTGGGCTTTGAATCAAAATGCTTAGTCATATTTTCAATGTTTTCCAGATCGAATGTAGTGTATCAACTACTTGTTCATTTTGTTTAAATAAATGTACTTTATTTCCGAAAATGTCCATTTATTAAATCTAAAATAACATTAAAATTTTAATTTTCACAAAGAAATTTTAAAACAAAAAGACAAAAATGACCACATATTACTTCATCAAAATTTTGTATTCTTTCTGTATTGCAATATAAATCACCTTTTCCCAAACAGTTAACTAATTGTTTTGGTATATTACCACCAAACGAATCAAAACCAATTTTTAGAATCATTTTTATAATAACAAATCCAATGAATACCAGGATTATCAGATGTATCTAAATTTACTATTCAGGATTCAATTTATAATGAATTATTTGGTAATTCATCAATCATGTACACACCACTTAAATTTAATTTTTAATTGTTTAGTAAGTTCTTCTGTATCAAAATTACTTAATGCATTAGGATATTTATCAATCACTTTTTCGAATTTTTTTGTTTTATTTACTCCATTACCAGTTTTCTTTTCCATTTCTAAATTATGTCTTTTTTGTTCTTCTAATTCTTTATCATCTTCCATCTTATTTATAACTGCATTTGCAATTACTGCACATCCACCAGCTAAAGAACCAATTGCTGCTAAATAACGTATTGCAGCTAGTAGTAATGGTAAAAATCCGCCTTCAAGTTGTGTTAGTACTTTACCATCTTTCTTTTTTGTTAAACATTCAATAATTTTCTTACTAAAAGGAATACCTTATGTAATAAGTAAGTTTCCGCCAACTTTCTTTTCTTTATTCCTTTTGTGAACATATGTTAAAAATGTTTCAATTGCATTTTATTGTTAATTATTTAAATTTAATTTAAATGCTTTTGGTTTAGTTTTGCCCCTAGGTAACAAAGTATAAAAAATTGCCAAGTTTTTCATTTATACAGTTAAAAATTTAATAAAGCTCTTTCAAACTTCAATTCTACATAACTTCATAAAAGCTTCATTCAGTAGCTTTTCCTTTCTTCGCTTTATTTGCATTTTAAGTTTATTTCTATTTTTTTCATTTTCGCACCATTCTGGATCTTGCATATGTTTATGATAATAATCTCTCCTAACTTTACGTTTTTTTCTATTGGTCTCTTGTTTTTTCGCAGTTGTAAGAACATACTAAAAGTACATTCAATAAAATTGACTTATCGGCCATAATGCTCTTCAATTCTGAGTTCTTTTCTTGATGAAATTACAACTGGTTTTACATATTCAATTCGAAAATGTTCAATTCTTAAATTTCTTATATGAACTGAAATAGGTTTTGGATTTCCATTTCTTGCATCACATCGATATCCTGTCATTTGTAACATAATCTTTTTTTTGTACTTCCAATGTATATTTTATTGTCAGTGCTGACTGTAATCTTGTAAATTGTACTGTGTAGTACATTCATTTAAATACAGGTAATTTTATTAGAGAAAAATAATAACAAACGTTTCATTAACGCCAACCATTTTCTTCAATATCAATTCCTATACCTAGTTTCCTTTTACCATACATGATACCTCCAACTGATGTCGCTGCAATTTTCTCTTTCAAACTGGCATCACTTGCATGCATTCTTTCTTTTGCAGCTAACTGAAGTTTTTTATCTGCTTCATGTCAAGATTGCAAATCTTCGTGATCTCTGTATGAAATGTTGTTTGCAAACTTTATCTAATGGATAAATTCCTGGATCTTTTTTTTAGTTTAGTGAACAGCCCACAGTAATTTTATCCTGGTAGATGCATCTCAGGCATTGGAACATTATTTAAAACCCAATTTACTAAACCTTTTCCATATTTATCACTTTTCCAAAATGTATGTGGAAGATTATTCAAAAATCTAATTAAATATGGAATTCCTTTTGGATTATCAATTATAAAATCACTAAATTTATTTGTTAACTTTTGTGCTATACAATTTTTTTTCATTATGATAGTTCTAATTTCCAGCTAATTCTTCGCCATGAATTACTGCTAATCAATCAATTAATTGTCTAACATCATTCATCCAAACATATTCAATGGATTTATCTGTATATTTTTTAACTAAACCTTCACCTATTTTTTCAGGAGAACTTAGTTCTGAATTATCTTTAGTTGATGTTCTTAAGTTTGGAAAATTAACATCACCAATTTCTTTTATTGAGTAATTATATTTATTACCTCTACATCATCTTATTTTATTTGGATTATTGTCAAAATATAATGCTCCTAAATTAAATAATATATCTGCATAATTTGATAAATCTACAGCATCAAATTTTTGTTTAATTATTCCATAGTAACTTGTTTTTCAGTTAAAAGTTTCATTAATCCATCTGTACCTTCATATGTTTTTTCACCAATATTTAAGTTATCACCATTGAATTTTACAGGTAAATTACCAACATATTTAAACATACCATTAGGTTTTAAGCCAAATATTTTATCTTCACTGTGATTTATATACTTTAACATTCTTCAGATAACATTTATTTGTTTAGTTTCTTTTACCTTTTTACTTTTATTTGCATTTTAATCTTACTTTTATTTTCTTCTTGGTATTTATTTTATATGTCTGGAATTTCTGATTCACTTAATGTACAATCATATTTTCCTGGAACATCATCAGACTAACCTTTTAATGGTTTAATTAGTGATAAACCTCCAAAATCTACTATATGATGATGATAAGGAATCTTTCGTTTTTTCAACTTCTCTATTTTCTTCAGTTGCTTTTTAAACATTATCACCTAAACCTTCAATACCTTGTTTTACTTTTTCAATAGTGTCAATAACAGGTTGATATTCCTTTTTATATTTCTCATATTCTGTTCTTGGTTGCTTTTTCCAAAGCTTAAATTGTTGATTTAATTATTCAGCATTCTTTTTATTTTGTTTACCTTGTTGAACCACTTTATCATCGTACTTTGAAAACATTTATTAAGGAAGAAAAAACATTGGTTATGTTTATGTTTAATGTGTATGTTTACATTCATGTTTATGCTTAAAGTTTATGTTTAACATTTATGTTTAACATTAATGTTTATGTTTATGGTTCAAATGGCTCTGAGCACTATGCGACTTAAATTCATAGGTCATCAGTCACCTAGAACTTAGAACTAATTAAACCTAACTAACCTGAGGGCATCACACACACCCATGCTTGAGGCAGGATTCGAACCTGCGACCATAGCGGTTGCTCGGTTCCAGACTGTAGTGCCTAGATCTGCACAGCCACTCTAGCCAGCTTACGTTTATGTTCATATTTTTCATTTAATGTTAAAGTTAATGTTAAAGTTAATGTTTTTATTTAATGTTTACATTGTTAAGAAATTTTGTATTTTATTTCTAAACTGACTTTCATTTGGTTTTCTAGCCATGTCTGTTGTGAAAAATCCAAATTCATTATTCCAACACTTGCTACTATTTCTTTACAATTATCAAACTTTAAATCTCCACCGACAAATTCATGATAAATATGATTGAAATTTGTATCATCTTGTCTAAATATATTTAAAAAATTTGAATTATCTCTAACTAACTGTTTTGGGTATTTTTAATAAGTTTGAGCTAAATAAAAAGAATCTACACTTTTGTGTCTGCCTCTAGTAAAATAGTTTCTAACTATATGTTGATTTTCTAGAAAAAAATCATGGAAAACCACAACTGAATTATTTTCACATTTATCTAAAGGAATAATTTCTTCATTACCTGCAATATAATTAACAATACTTTCATTGATTTTATCTTCAATTTTTTACATTGTTTTATAAATTCTTGATACTTTGGCTGGTCTAAGCTTTTTGAATAAACATATAAATGTTTAATTTTTATTCCAATTTAACCACCCTGGAGCTAAAATATAATTATCAATCATTAATGATGTTTTTCCACAACAACTTGTTCCAATTATCACATATCTTATAGAATTTTGTAAAAGATTACCATGTTTGTTTTTTAACTTATTTTCTGGAATTCTTACTTTAGGTTCCCAATCTGTTTTGCTCATTTATTTAATAATTTTTTCAGTAGTAAATGAGTAGATTACTTCAACTTACTGATAAACCTTCAATATTTACAAAAAGATTAACTGTTTCAATACACAATAGTTATACGAATGTATCACTAGTTGGTTTTTATTCAACTTTCTTAACTCCAAATATTACTACAAAAAATAATAATATTTATTGTGATGGAGAAGCGATAGAAATTATTGTAGGCCAATACAGTTTTAAAAATTTTAAAAAATATATTCATTCGAAAAAGCCAAATATACATATTAAAGCAGATCAAATTTCAAACAGAATTGTTATTGAAAGTGATGTAAATTATATATGGATATAAAAGATAGTATTGGAAGTTTGCTTGGTTTTAGGAATCAAGTTGTTTTACCTAATGAAAAAGCTGTAGCTAAAGATGTTCCTAAAATAATGCCTTTTGAATTAATAAATATAAATTTTAATCTTCCTGATGGAATGCATGTAAAACGTAATGATCATTTTCATAAAGAAACAAATATTATTGCTTCATTTAAACATAATGCAGAATTTGGTGAACCAATAATTTATGAACCAAAATATCCTGTAAATGTTCCTATTTTTGATACAATTCAAGATTTAGAAGTTACTATAACGTATGAAAATGATAATGTAATTGACTTTAATGATGCAACTGTAACAGTTGTTTTAAAAATATCTTATTATCTTATTCAATTTTTTTCATTAACCAAACATGAATAAAATTGAAAGTTAACAGTTTTACTCATTCATTGTGAATGACAAAACTAAAAATAATTTAAATGTTCCTAACAAAGATACAGAAATTCAAATAAATATTGGTGATGGTTGGCTTCATCCAAATCGTGCACAATTGTACATGAATTTTAATTTTATTGGAAATGATGGTATAGATTATCAAACTTATGATAGAAAATCAAACAAAAAATTGATTAATAACTATATAGCAAAACTATTTGCTTTTATAACAATAAAGAAAGGAAATAATATTTTATCTAGAATTGAGCAGCCTTTTATTTCTTCATCTGTTTTACCTCATCTAACTTCGTCTGTTACTGATAAAATAAGTTTAGAAGAACATGTAATTGAGACAGGAAAAATAAATAGTAAAAGATATGAAGTACTTTATCCATTACAATTACTTGGTGGATTTTTTAAAGATTATGAAGAAATTATGTGGGGGGGGAGATTTAACTGTAATTTTTACACGTAGTTCATCTTCTGGAGATGTAATTCTTTGTTGGACTGATAAAAATGATGCTGGAATTGAAATAGAGGATACTCTTCCTAAAGAGGGTAAAACTGTTATAGAATCTATGGAAATTCGTGTGCCTGTTGTTAAATTTGAACCAAATTATAAAATTGAACAACGTGAAATTATTCTTAAAAATTCGAAAATTCCGATTTGTTTTTAGGAACTTGTAACACAAAAATTTTCTGGATTATATGGTAAAATCAGTTTTGAACTAGATATTACAAATTACTGTAACTCTACAGAATCTGATATGCCAATCTTCATATTTTTTACACTCCAGACAAATCGTAAAAATAATCAGTTAGTTGTTGAATGAAATTTTCAGTCTACAGTGGAGTGTGTGCTGATATGAAACTTCCTGACAGATTAAAACTGTGTGCCACACCGAGTCTCGAACTCGGGACCTTTGCCTTTTGTGGGCAAGTGCTCTACCAACTGAGCTACCCAGGCATGACTCACGCCCCGTCATCACAGCTTTAATTCCGTCGGTACCTCATCTCATACCCTCAAAACTTCACAGAAGAAGGGATCGGTTGGTAGGACATGTTCTGAGGCATTAAGGGATCACCGATGTAGTATTGGAGGGCAGTGTGGAGGGTGAAAATTGTAGAGGGAGACCAAGAGATGAATACACTAAGCACATTCAGAAGGATGTAGGTTGCAGTAGTTACTGGTTAGATGAAGAAGCTTGCACTGGATAGAGTAGCATGGAGAGCTGCATCAAACCAGTCTCAGGACTGAAGACCACAACAACAACAACTGGATAAATATCTAGCGGCGTGAGGGAGCTGCAAACATCAGTCACACACCACGTTCCTTAGCTGAATGACTTTCAAAATTCACCGATTTTATCAGGATGTTGCATAGCCGGCTGTTAATACATACATTCCTAGGATTACCAGCTCGGTATTTGTCTGGACAAAAAACGACCTCATTCAGAAGTAATGTCGTACATAGATTTATAAAGAAAGTATGAAATGTTTCACGTGGATACAAGTCCACACCTGTAGAATGGCGAGCGCTTGTGAGAGTATCATGTAGTAGTTGTTGAGATCGGAATTTTTTGTTTACCATGTGCTCGATTATGTCTATGACATGGTGATACGACTCTCAGGATGAACATAAGAGGCATGCACACGAATCGTTGATTTTCGGTCAGTATTATTTGATGTCATATGCATGCAGCTATTGAGGTGATAATATTATACCTAGTATTAGTGCCGGGTGTGTGATATGTTCGCATTTGAGCATCAGGTTTATAAAGTATATTTGTTTGTGTAAAGGAAATGTCTATGTAGTGTTGTAGGGAGGGTATGGACTTGACATGGGGTACTGTGATAGCGAAGGGAAGAGTATGTCAAGTCATAAGAATGGTAGTGATATTTCTATTTCCAGAGCCACTGCCGACGGCAGGGTGTATTTCCAATACTTCAGTCATTGCTGAATTCCCTTCAGTTGAGACCACAATCACAAGATTTAATTCTAGGTGTAATGATAGAAGATATATGTGAGGGATTTTCTGAAATGTGTCCGTGTATGCAAAGACTGTGGTGGTATTGATTCGGGTTCCCCTGTTAATGGTAGCAGTCTTCTGAATGTAGAGGCCTATTGGAGTGTAGGAATGTATTAGAGTTAACTTTACCATCCTCTAGACGAACGAATATCGAACTAATATTTAATATGTGCTGGGCAGCTTTGGCGATCAAGTGTAACTTCGAGAAAATGGTGCATTTGCGGTGCAGCGTTATTCCCTGCTATGTAAATTGTTCAGTCGACTCGTTCTGGACATTTGTTGCCTTTATTTAGTTGAGGAAAGATCGGTTGCGGTGTGTTGGACACATGTTTGCCTGTTCTCTAGACGTGGGAAAGACCATAGTTGGTTTGTAAAGAATATTGGTCATCTCGAATCTCTTGGATGACTGACTTTAATATTAGAGAGTGTGAATATCAGTTTACTCTACTTGTTTCTAGTCATTCAATGGTTTACACCATGCTGCACTTCGCTGAAGTTTGGTGTTTGTGGAGAAATAATTTACAGTGTATATGTTGTGCATTATGTTGCGTTAGCGATCAGGAGGCTAGTGTGGTGTTCTTGATATCGAGAAGTACAGCGAAAATTAATGGTACTCGGTGATATATACCCTGGTTCGAGATCGATTTGAAGGTCCAATATTCTTGTGAGTATGGTTTGTATTTGACGACTTGTACACAACTTTGTGATGATTAGTTGTCTGTGCAAAATGATGATCAGTGTAAAATAGTTCATTACCAGTGAGTGTAGCATATATAGAAAGAAAGAACAGGTTGGGGGGTGTATAGATTGGGGGAACTGTCAGTGCAATTTAACAATCTTTGCAAAATAACGACAGAAAGCCCGAGAAAGAAGAGGTGGATGATGCTTTGATATCGATGGCGTTAGTAATTCAATTGGCAAATTCGATAAGAGCTAATGAGAATACTCAATTGATTGTAGTATGATATAGGAGAGGTGAGAACATATGTGTATGTTGCGAGCGGGAAGGCTGTCACATTATGTCTGGGAGGAAGACTGGATTCGGTGATATTTTGGTAAAGAGGTTCTGTTAGGGTAGGAATTTTGGGGAATACTAGCTGAGACAACAAGAAAGCGAGCATTAACAATTTCTGGGACACTATAAAAATTAAGGAGAGCTGGACTTGGCTGATATTTTTTTTTCACAAAGCCATGTGAAGTAAGAATAACATTGAGAATGTTTTACATGGCGATGTGTCAGTCAAGCTGGAGCGTGTACGTGCAGTTTAACACGTGTGTGAACATGCCCTGTGCTATTCTGCCTTCATTGCTAAAGAAAAGTGGCGCCTGGAGATGGCTCGAATACGAGACTGGCGTGAACGCGCTTTGGAATGCTATGTAAGTATAATGGTGACTGCATAGAGCAGACTTTCACCTGCGATCGGCGGCCGCGGCTTGGGGCTGTGATGGAGCGCGGTCCTGGATGGACATCTGTGTGTGCTTTGACAGCTGATGGGCGTGTGGACTGCAAATGGGCGCGAAAGAGATTGTAGCGTTTGCGCTCTGTAAATATGTCTTCGCTTTCTTCCTATAGGTGTCTAGATGAATACGTATTGGGATAGGAATTTATCAGAAATGAAGTAAGAATGAGATGGTGCCGCTTGCAGGACACATGCGGGGAACTGTGCATGGTTTGACAGTTGACTGATGCGCAAGTTATCACTACCTCCTGTGTACTCTACTGGGCAGGGGGCGGTGGACTGTGCTTGCCCGCGTTGATTGCATTATTTTGCGAGCAGGTCTGTAGGCTGTGGTATGCGTGTCTACACATTAATGTTCTGTATTATTTAGGAGCAGTTTGCTATTGTGTACTGAAATAACGAGCTGGTTGTGTGTCTGTGGGCTGTGGAATATGGCCACGGGCACATCTAAGTGGGTGTTTTGTGATAGTGTGATAGATACACTCTATCGTTTAATAAGTTGTTTCACAATAAACAGAATGCTGTCAAACCTTACTCTCCCCGCAGCCCAAAGCAGGTTGAGTCGTTTTCCCTCACAATCTTGGTTTACGTCACAAAAGGGGCGATAGCGTCCTCTGCTAGTGCTACTGGGTACTAGACCACATGGATAACACACGGTTTGCCACCATCATAGATAACTGTACTTGTGTCATCGAAATAAACTCTTCAGTCCCTTCCCCCTGCAAAATCAAAGGATGTGACTTAGGTTACTATAAGTGCAGTTTATTATTTGATGCGATTCTGATAGCTTACCAGTGAAAAAAGATAAGTGATGGAGAAAGTTTGCACGTGTGATCGATGATGGTGTTAGAATTTGAACTTGTGATAGATTTTTGTTATGGATGTTGTGGTGTCACCGCCAGACACCACACTTGCTAGGTAGTAGCCTTTAAATCGGCCGCGGTCTGGTAGTATACGTCGGACCCGCGTGTCGCCACTATCAGTGATTGCAGACCGATCAAAGCCACACGGCAGGTCTAGAGAGACTTCCTAGCACTCGCCCCAGTTGTACAGCCGACTTTGCTAGCGATGGTTACTGACAAATTACGCTCTCATTTGCCGAGACGATAGTTAGTATAACCTTCAGCTACGTCATTTGCTACGACCTAGCAAGGCGCCATTATCATTTGCTATTTATCTTGTGATGCATGTACCGCCAGACAGATGTTCACCAATTATGGATTAAAGTTAAGTATTTCAGAAGCTATGTACCTTCTTTTGCTAGTATAATTACTTTACCTGTTCCAGACCTCACGCCAGCCTGCGTGAGCTTAAATGCGTGCCTTTCGGCTTCACCTCCTAGTGGCTTGGCTGTCTTGCCAAGTCACAACAGATGTAAGGAAAATGGCTTTCTCACCGAGAAAATCGGACATCTTGAATAAATAATAAATGATAATAATAAGTGGAAGTACAGTTTTGGAGACATTATCATGTTGGAATTTGAATTTGGCGCAATTTTCTAGTGGAGGTAGGCCTACAATAACAAATAATAATAATAATAATAAATGATAGTAAATGACAGTGAATGATAATGAATGATAATGAATGGTAATAAATGATAATGAATAATAATGAATAATAATAATAAACAAAAGAAAGGTTTTGCAGCCATTATCGTGTTGGAATTTGAATTTGGAGGGAATTTTCAAGTGGAGGCAGGTCGATAATAATAAATAAAAATAAGTGATAATAAATGATACTAATTTATTTATTTATTTCTATTTATTTATTTATTGTTCCGTGGGACCAAATTAAGGAGAAGTCTCCATGGTCACGGAACGAGTCAATACATGCAATTATAATACGATATTAGAAACAGATAAAATGAAATATATAAAAAAAACATATTCAGGTGACAAGTCGTAAATTTAAATAAAGAAACTCAACAATGTAGCACTAGAATTTGCTTAATTTTTTAGCTCTTCCAGGAGCTCCTCAACAGAATAGAAGGAGTGAGTCATGAGGAAACTCTTCAGTTTAGACTTAAAAGAGTTTGGGCTACTGCTAAGATTTTTGAGTTCTTGTGGTAGCTTATTGAAAATGGATGCAGCAGAATACTGCACTCCTTTCTGCACAAGAGTCAAGGAAGTGCATTCCACATGCAGATTTGATTTTTGCCCAGTATTAACTGAGTGAAAGCTGCTAACTCTTGGGAATAGGCTAATGTTGCTAACAACAAACGACATTAAAGAAAATATATACTGTGAGGGCAATGTCAGAATTCCCAGACTGTTGAATAGGGGTTGACAAGAAGTTCTCGAACTTACACCACATATAGCTCGAACAGCCCGTTTTTGAGCCAAAAATACCCTTCTTGAATCAGAAGAATTACCCCAAAAAATAATACCATTCGACATAAGCGTATGAAAATATACGAAGTAGACTACTTTTCGTGTTGAAGTGTCACTTATTTCAGATACTGTTCTTATGGTAAATAAAGCAGCATTTAGTTTCTGGACAAGATCCTGTACATGGGCTTTCCACAACAGCTTACTATCTATCCGAATGCGTAGGAACTTGAACTGTTCCGTCTCGCTTATAATATGCCCATTCCTTCTGATCGAAATATCGGTTCTTGTTGAATTGTGCGTTAGAAACTGTAAAAACTGAGTCTTACTGTGATTTAGCATCAAATTATTTTCCACAAGCCCCGAACTTATTTCCTGAACTGCATTATTTGTTACTGTTTCAATATTACACACAAGATCCTTCACTATCAAGCTGGTGTCACCTGCAAACAGAAATATTTTTGAATCACCTGTAATACTACAAGGCATATCATTTATATAAATAAGAAACAGCAGTGGCCCCAGCACCGACCCTTGGGGAACGCCCCACTTAACAGTGCCCCATTGGGACTGAACATCACTACCACTCTCAATATTGCGGAGAATTACCTTCTGATTTCTGTTCTTAAAGTAAGAGGCGAACCAACTGTAAGCTACTCCCCTTACTGCATAATGGTCCAACTTCTGCAGTAATATTTTGTGGTCAACACAGTCAAAAGCCTTCGTTAAATCAAAGAAAACACCTAGCGTTCGCAACCTTTTATTTAATCCGTCCAAAACCTCACAGAGAAAAGAGAATATAGCATTTTCAGTTGTTAAACCATTTCTAAAACCAAACTGAACATTTGACACCAAATTATGGGAATTTAAATGCTCCAGTAACCTTGTATATACAACCTTCTCGATAACTTTAGCAAACACTGATGGCATAGAAATAGGTCTAAAATTGTCAACATTATCAATGTCCCCTTTTTTATAAAGTGGCTTCACTACCGAGTACTTTAATCGGTCAGGAAACCGACCACTCCTAAAGGAAAAGTTACAGATATGGCTAAGTACTGGGCTAACATACATAGAACAATACTTCAGTATTCTGCTAGATACCCCGTCATATCCATGAGAGTTCTTGGTCTTTAGTGATTTAATTATTAACTCAATCTCCCTCTTGTCAGTATCATGGAGGAGCATTTCAGGTAACAGTCTCAGAACACTTTTTTCTAACACCGCTATATGATTCCCTGTTGGGACTAGGTTTCTATTTAGTTCACCTGCTATATTCAGAAAGTGATTATTAAATACTGTACATATATGCAACTTATCAATAACATGGACATTCCCACTACGGACTGATTCTATATCCTCGACCTGTCTCTGCAGACCAGTCATTTACTTTACGACTGACCATATGGTTTTAATTTTATCATGAGACTTAGCTATTCTATCTGCATACCACATACTTTTCGCCTTCCTAATAACATTTTTAAGCACCTTACAATACTGCTTGTAATGGGCTGCTGCATTTAGATTTTGACTGTTTCTAACGTTTTGACATAATTGCCACTTTGCTCTACAAGATATTCTTATCCCTCTAGTCAGCCACCCAGGCTGCCTGTTTGTGCTAGTGCCCTGTTTTGAACGTTCTAACGGAAAGCAACTTTCAAAGAGCATGAGAAAAGTCTTGAGAAAAGCATTATATTTGTCGTCTACTGTATGAGCCCTATAAACACCTTGCCACTCTTGTTCCTTGATAAGATTTACAAAGGTCTCTACAGCAACTGGATCAGCTTTCCTAAACAGCTGATGACTATATTTAACACGTGTTGCAGCACAAAAATCTCTTAGAGTTAAAATTTGTGCATCATGATCTGAAAGGCCATTCACCTTTTTGCTAACAGAATGCCCTTCTAGTAATGAGGAATGAACAAAAATGTTGCCCATGGTTGTTCTACTGTTCCCTTGCACTCTCGTTGGAAAGAATACGGTTTGCATAAGATTATATGAATTAAAGAGGTCTATCAGCATCCTCTTCCTTGCACAATCACTTACACAATTAATATTGAAGTCACCACATATAACTCACTTTTTGTATTTCCTATAAAGTGAACCAAGAATCTCTTCTAGCTTTATCAAAAATGTTGTGAAATCGGAATCTGGGGATCTATAAATAACAACAGTTAGAAGTTTAGCTGTGTTAAATGTAATCACACTGGCACAACATTCAAACACCTTTTCAGTGCAGTACTTTGAAACATCAATTGACTCAAATGGGATACCGTTTTTCACATACATGGCTACTCCCCCACACCGCAAAGAGCTCCTCGAAAAGCTGCCAGCCAACCTGTATCCTGGTAAAGGAAGCCTCTGATTAATTGATAATTAATGATAATAAATGATAATGAATGATAATAAATGATAATGAATGATAATCAATAATAAAGAGAAGTACGATTTTGCATGCATTATCCTGTTGGAATTTGAATTTCGCGCTTATTTTTTCTGGAGGCTTAGGTTAGTGGATGTAGCCCAATTGGTCTATTTTCCCGCCAAAATTCAAAATTGCCGCCGTTTTTTCTGCAGGTTAGGTTAGTGGACATAGCACAACTGGCCTATTTTCCCGTCAAAATCCGCCATCTTGGATGATGTCATGCAATGTTGCCAAGTCTACATGCCACCATCTTGGATGATGTCATCGCCGCCATCTTGAATAAATTCGGCAACAATGCAGTGTGTCTTGACGCATAGGTAGCCCTACTACTGATGTTACTCAATATCAATCTTGAAAGGCTTTTACAGTACCAGAAATGGTAAATTTCTCTGTTTGCAATAGACAGTATTAAGAGATTCACATAAAACTTTGTTTATAATATTTTGACAAGTGCAATGTATTATTTGAAACTTTCTTTCTTCGTCTTGTTCTTCTGCTGCTCCTATAAGCATCCACTCATGCTCAGAGTCCAGAATGCCACACACATTAATAGATATGGTTACATTGTTTTTCTCGAATATTTGCACATGATTCAGTTCAGCATGAAATGAAATATTCTTAAGGGGACATGCCCCTGAATGGGCTGCATTTTTAGCATTATCTTCACCCTCATAGTGCAACCGATCTATAAGTGAGAGATAGCTCAACATTCTTACACGCAATTAGGGTCATTATTCAAAGCATTTCCCAAAAAAAACATTGAGATATTAATTATATTTTGGTACTGACAACAATATTTATAATAGTATAAAAAACAAAACACTATTTCGCTGTAGTACCATTTTCTTTGGAACCACTGACTGCACAGCTTGGAAAAAGAGTCAGAGTGCAGACAATATACATGTAAGTGTTTTATGCCTCCAATTTCCTTCCCTGATGCTGATCTGTGAAAAAGACAAGTACTTTATTTACTACAACAAAAATATTTAAAAATGTAGCTCAAATATCACCGACATCATCATCATATTATAAATTTTTCAGGAAATAGTAAGCAAGGGAAGTAGAGGAGGTCATTCTAAATATCTGTACCAATTTTTGTGAGTTTAACTTCAGTCATTTAGGAGAAAAGCGTATCTGAATGATGAAAATTTGAGTTTTCAGTAAATCGCAAATGAAGATTTACAGATTTATTAACTTACCACTATGCTCGTTTAGAACATTCCAGCCACATACTCCAGTTGTCCTCCTGTTTCCTTATCCTCCATACTCTTTCTCTTCATTCTTTTCTTTGCCCCCCTCCCCCCCCTCCCCCCGGTAGCTGAACGGTCAGCGTGACGAACTGTCAATCCTCTGGGCCCACGTTCGATTCCCAGCTGGGTGGGGGAATTTTCTCCACCCAGGGACTGGGTGTCGTGCAGTCCTCATCATCATCCTATCATCCTCATCGATTGAAGGTCGCCGAAGTGGCGTCAAATTGAAAGACCGGCACCCAGCGAATGGCCTGCCTGATGGGGGGCCCTAGCCATACGATTAAATAAATTACTCTTTTATTTATCCTTGGATTCTTCGTAGCAGCTTCTGCAGCTGTCTCTGCTTTGGTTACCCGTCACTTATCAATAGCAGTTAGAGCTGAAGCCATATTCCTTCCTGTCTGGATGTTCAATTTCTTCATAACATTGATCCTTGAAATTGCACCATCATTGAATATTGTTATTGCATCCATTACACCAATCTTCACCACCGTAAGCCCAAAAAATACAGTTTTGGGTATTTTCTCCCATATACAGCCAATGAAGTTTTCATTTGCATTCTGAGACAGACTGCATACATTTCCTATATAGGCCTAATTGCCTCCATTCCAGCAAGTGGTAAGGAATGCTTGTGGGTATATTGTAGTCCTGTAGCATTGCTCAACCAGTACTTGCACCACGAATCTTCCCCTTTTGGACACAAACCATTCTGTGGGGTTTCATCTGTTGACATGTTGCCCAAACACTCTCATGTTCTCCAAATCTCCTACATTTCTCCTTATTGCTAGTCCATAATATTGAGTCAAAGAATCACTCTCACTTTTTGTAAGATGACCTGGACCACCTGTTTGTTTTCCATTTGACAGTTTTTTCCACTGAAGTCTTTACATAATTTTCTCAGCCAAGCTCCCATTCTTTTTTGTACATGCCCAACACATTCAAGCTTTTCTATCAGAGTGTCCCCATATGGTCTGCCATTAACAACAGTAGTGTGTCCTTTACAGTCTCCATCCCCAAAGTAGCTGCATACCTTACACTACAACTGACCTCTGCTCTTCTAAAAATGTTTAGAACTCCTTTCATTTCCATGTTTCTATTTGGACCATCAAAGTTCCTTACACAAACAGGGTGACGATAAATTTACTTGAACAACCCAGGCAGTGCTTTGTTAGACATTCATAATTTAGTATCTTACCAGCTTCAATAAATGTGGCACTTACAACCACATTCGGAGAAGTATGACCTCTCTTCTGCCCAAATCCATCAAATGCTACTACAATATCTGTATTCTCAGACAAGGCTACTGTTTCTTCTCCTGCTCTTTTCATTGAATGTTCAGTTACACCACATAAAGCATTATGTATTAATTTATTGTATCTGTCAAACCTCAGTGGAGGTGGAGGCAAATCCATCACTGCACAAAAGGCTGGGCAGTTCTCCTTCCCCTTCCAATACATCGCATTCCATAAGCAAGCTGTAATGTCGACTATCAGTTACTGATGACGTCGTAGTATCACTGTGCATATTACACGAGTTACAGGCAATCACTAACCAACTTGAAAGACCCTTCCTTGCTGAAATGTCTTCAGAAACGTCAATACTAGCTTCACAATTGCAGTACTTACGTTTCACAGCACCCTTCAAAAGTCTCGACAGCATATTTAGGTTCACAATAACATTTCCGTCGTTATTGCTGCTCACAATACTACTAGGCCTGTTCTTATTACATTCAGAAAGAGAAAGTTTACGTCTAGAGAGACTGCCTGTAGACACAGTTTCCGCAGAAGCCTTTTGAAGCAGCTGATGCGTATTATTCAGTTGTGTTTGGAACTGGTTGCCGCGAAACTTTCGTTTGGGGCTAAATTTCTTTACTCTCGGCATATGTAGCACAGGAAACACATATACAAAAACAAAACAACACACAATAACTACAAAACAACAAACGTATGAAAATCCGAAATCCAATATTCTCAGATCTTTGTTTTCATTCGAACCATAGCCTTCTAGACATGCCTGTACTTTGGTTCTGGGAGTCAGTACCTTTTAGAATACACCTGTGTTAACTATCCGTAACTAAAGACGGAAAAAAACGGAAGAACAAAATAATGCATCACGTATTTTGTCGTACTTCAAAACCGACACTTGGGCGTGGTCTCTGTGCAACATGACGTTCAGCCTCAATTTTAGAGTGAACAGCAAATGATAATGCCCTTAAACTATACATTTTTGAAATCAGCATGAAATGCTCTTTTCTATAGACAACGAAATGGATTTTCAAATATTTGGCCATTTCCACAAAATTGTTCCATAAAGTATAGTACATGCTAATATTGTCGATAACTATACACACAGCTCACAATTTTATTTTTTGTGTACAAGTCAGCTATTATTGATCATTTCACGTAATAATCAACGTTCTTCAAATCAACATTAACGACATTGGGTGAACACCACCTTTTTCTGATAGAAAAATTTCGTGATATATTGTAATCAGATTTTATTACAAAAATTTAAATAGCTACAAAATATAATGTGAATTCCCATCCCCCACCCTCCACCGCCATGAACCATGGACATTACTGTCAGTGGGGAGCCTTGCGTGCCTCAACAATACAAATACTCATACCATAGGTGCAACCACAATGGAGGGGCATTTGTTGAGAGGCCAGACAAACATGTGGTTCCTGAAGAGAGACAGCAGCCTTTTCAATGGTTGCGGGGGCATTAGTCGGCATGATTGAGTGATCAGGTCTTGTAACATCAACCAAAACGGCCTTGCTGTGCTGGTACTGCGCGAGGGCATGAAGCTTTACTGCATGGTTAAATGATGATGGCACAATCTTGGGTAAAATATTCCAGATGTAAAATAGTCCCCCATTCGGATCTCCAGGCGGGGACTACTGAGGAGGACGTCGCTAGCAGGAGAAAGAAGGCAGGCGTTCTACAGATCTGAGAGTGGAATGTCAGGTCCCTGAATCGGGCTGGTAGGTTAAAAAATTTAAAAAGGGAAATGAATAGGTTAAAATTAGATATAGTGGGAATTAGTGGAGTTTGGTGGCAGGAGAAACAAGACTTCTGGTCACGTGAGTACACGGTATAAACAAAAAATCAAATAGGGGTAATGCAGGAATAAGTTTAATAACGAATAAAAAAGTAGAACACAGATAAGCTACTACGAACAGCATAGTGAACGCATTATTGTAGCCAAGACAGACACGAGGCCCATGGCTACGACAGTAGTACAAGTTTATACGCCAACTAGTTCCGCAGAAAATGAAAAGATGGAAGAAATGTATGATGCCATAAAAGAAATTATTCATATAGTTAAGGGAGACGAAAATTTAGTAGTTATGGATAACTGGAATTCGATAGCAGGAAAAGGAAGAGAAGGCAAACTAGTAGGTGAATGTGGATGGAGGGTAAGGAATGAAGATGAAGTTGTCTGGTAGAATTTTGCACAGATCACAACTTAATCATAGCTAACACTTGGATTAAGAATCATGTATACGAGGAAGAGGCCTGGAGACACTGGAAAGTTTCAGATAGATAATATAATGGTAAGACAGAGATTTAGGAACCAAGTTTTAAATTGTAAGAAGTTTCCAGGGGCAGGTGTGGACTCTGACCACAATTTATTGGTTGTAAGAAGATAGGACATGGATAAAGTGAAAGAACCAGAGGTTGTAGAGTGTTTCAGAGAGAGTATTAGGGAAAGTTGACAAGAACAGGAGAAAGAAATACAATAGAAGAATGGGTAGTTTTGATAGATGAAATAGTGAAGGCACCAGAGGATCAGGTAGGCAAAATGACGAGGACTAGTAAAAATCCTTGGGTAACAGAAGAGATATTGAATTAAATTGATGAAAGGAGAAAATATAAAAATGAAGTAAATGAAGCAGGCGGAAAAGAATACAAACGACTCAAATATGAGATCGGCAGGAAGTGCAACATGGCTAACCAGGGATGACTAGAGGACAAATGTAAGAATGTAGAAGCATATATTACTAGGGGTAAGATACATACTGCCTACAGAAAAATTAAAGAGTCCTTTGGGGAAAAGAGAACCACCTGTACGAATATAAAGGGCTCAGATGGAGAATTAGTCCTAAGCAAAGAAGGGAAAAAAATGGCTCTAAGCACTATGGGACTTAACGTCTGAAGTCATCAGTCCCCTAGACTTAGAACTACTTAAAACTAGCTAACCTAAGGACATCACACACATCCATGCCCGAGCAGGATTCGAAACTGCGACCATAGCAGTCGCTCGGTTCCGAACTGAAGCGCCTAGAACTGCTCAGCCACCACGGCCGGCAAAGAAGGGAAGCAGAAGGGTGGTAGGAGTATATAAAGAGTCCATACGAGGGCGAGATACTTGAGGACAATATTATGAAAATGGAAGAGAATGTGGATGAAGATGAAATGGGAGATGCGATATACTGCGTCAAGAATTTGACAGAGCACTGAAAGACTTAAGACGAAACAAGGTCCCAGGAGTAGACAACTTTCCACTACAGCTACCGATAGCCTTGGGTGAGCCACCCATGACAAAACTCTTCATGTATGAGACAGGCCATGGAGCCCCCCCCCCCCCCCCTTTGGCTGTCCTTCATCCAGTGACTTGTTGATGATGATTTCGTTTAGGATCTCTTAGGTATGCAGTTTAAGGTTTCATTTAAGAGATGTACCCAATATTACAGAGGAAATATAGTTCTAGGTCTTTTGGAGTAATTAATATTTTAAAATTTTATATTAGAAAATACTGTATTTCGACCGGTAGAACGCTACATTAAAAGCTCATCATCATTCTCTTCAACATGGTGGCTATTTAAAGCAAAGTGATAATACGTGATAAAGAGGCAAACACTAACAGTGAAAAGCCAATTGATGCAGTAATAACATACTGAGTCACTGTTGTTACATTTTATAAAATTTCTCAATACTTAACAAAATCTTTTGAGGTTGAGAAGGATTTCTCCTGATGGACTTTTTTAGAGACTAGGTCAATCCATAAAAGTCAGCAGATATTAGATATCCTCAAGACACTTCTTGGGGCGTTTCAAGTCCAGAGGGGAGGGTGGCAGCCGAAATGATAATGTTTTTAACGCAAAATATATGTCCTTCTCAAAGGTTTTCGTTGGGTAATCGTTGTGCCCTAGTCGCAGTCTAGTAACAATTCTTTACTTGTCCATTAGTTTGAAAATACAAGTGATCGACAAATTTTTTGAGCACTCCTAGTGGTTAAGTACAAGGGGTTATCGATATAGGTTGGGACTCAAGCACATGAAATTAGGTACCCCGCCCCTTCAAATACTTAGAACGTACCGGAAGTCAAAATTATGTAGAAAAATAGAAGTATAACTTTCTAATACTTCATGTTAGTTTTTATGAAAAAATATAGATTTATCTGTTTGTGAAGTATACTCTAACCTTAAATTCCGAACATAATTAGTGGATTATTGGTCTCACTGTTCGAAATAACACTTGCAAATATCCACTATTATATAATATAGAGCACAAATATCAATGTGGTGAGCATTCAGATGCGCAGAACGAAAATTATATCCGCAACATATCCTGAAACTGAAGTCGCGTGATTTTGGGACGGCGCATTTTGGCCCGTCCAGCGTATTTTGAGTATCATTACTTCGCTGCTACAGATATATCACCTTCAGACGAACCGTAAAACTTTGTATATGCGTTGTACAGACAGTTAACAATTTGATACCAGGAACTGAAATCAACTTATAGATGTGAAGAGCAATGGTAGCGTGCTTTTTCGCCACGGTATCGTAGCTTTGATTCCACTTTATTCACGTTTTTTCGGTAACGGGATAACAAGGGCCAACCAGCAGTGTTTTTTACGTTTTCTGTTGCACTTATTCATGTTGTCGAATCTCTGCTCCAATTAATTACGTTACGATGACACTGTAAAGACGCTTAAATGTCACGAAAAAACAATATATTCGGAACTATAAAATTGTTACAATAAATATGGTAAGCGATTTGCACCACCCACTCGTCCACTATTTTCAGTTTTTCGTTATTTATCCTTCTGATTTTTACAGACAAGAAAATATCAATAACATTTTTTCGCCATCTCATCAGAAAAGTACGAACAAAACCATACACTCAGCACAAAAAAATTAAAAATACAAGATCGAAACTCGAATTTTGGAGCAATAAAAGAACTGACAGCAAATGCGCTGATTCATATTGTCGAACCTGTTCCAGTGTTCCAGTTAATTGTGTTACAATGATACTATATAGAAAATGGTTCAAATGGCTCTAAGCGCTATGGGACTTAACATCTGAGGTCATCAGTCCGCTAGACTTAGAACTACTTAAACCTAACTAACCTAAGGACATCACACACATCCATGCCCGAGGCGGGGTTCGAACCTAAGACCGTAGCAGCAGCGTGGTTCCGAGCTGAAGAGCCTTGAAAATTGTCTCATGCAGAAATACTTAGATGCAAATGGTTTTTCTGCATAAAATGGAAGAAATCAGTGCCTCTAATTTTTCTGTAGGCAATATCTATCTTACCCCTAGTGAACTATGCTTCTACATCCTCTACGTTCTCTGGCCATCCCTGCTTAGCCATTTTTCACTTCCTGCCGATCTCGTTTTGAGACGTTTGTATTCCTTTTCGCCTGCTTCATTTACTTCATTTTTATATTTTCTCCTTTCATCAATTCTGTTATCCAAGGATTTCTGCCAGCCCTCATCTTCTTACCTACCTGATCCTCTGCTACCTTCACTATTTCATCTCTCAAAGCTACCCATTCTTCTTCTATTGTATTTCTTTCCCCTGTTCTTGTCAAGGTTCAATAATACTCTCTCTGAAATTTTCTACAACCTCTGGTTCCTTCAGTTTATCCAGATCCCATCTCCTTAAATTCCCACCTTTCTGCAGTTTCTTCAGTTTTAATCTACAGTTCATAAGCAATAGATTGTGGTCAGCGTCCACAGCTGACCCTGGAAATGTCTTACAATTTAAAACCTGCTTCCTAAATCTCTGTCTTACCATTATATAATATAGCTAAAACCTTGCAGTGTCTCAGGCCTCTTCCACGCATACAACTTTATTTCATGATTCTTAAACCAAGTGTTACCTATGATTAGGTATTCATTTAGAATACTGCTGCTCGGTGTAGGATCCTTACCAGATAGGACTGACGGAGTACATCGAAAAAGTTCAAAGAAAGGCAGCACGTTTCGTATTATCGCGAGATATGGGAGAGAGTGTCACAGAAATGATACAGGATTTGGGCTGGAAATCATTAAAAGAAAGGCGTTTTTTGTTGCGACGGAATCTTCTCACGAAATTCCAATCACCAACTTTCTCCTCTGAATGCGAATATATTTTGTTGACACCGACCTACATAGGGAGAAACGATCACCACGATAAAATAAGAGAAATCAGGGCTCGTACGGAAAGATATAGGTGTTCATTCTTTTTCGCGGTATGCGAAATTGGAATAATAGAGAATTGTGAATGTGGTTCGATGAACCCTCTGCCAGGCACTTGAATGTGATTTGCAGAGTATCCATGTAGATGTAGATGTAGATTAAGTTGTGTCCTGTGCAAAATTCTACTAGGCGGCTTCCTCTTTCATTCCTTTCCCCCATTCCGGTTTTCACCTATTACTTTTCCTTCTCTTCTTTTCCCTACTATCGAATCCCAGTCCCTCATGACTATTACATTTTCGTCTCCCTTCACTATCTGAATAATTCCTTTTATCTCATTATACATTTCTTCATTCTCTTCATTTTCTGCGGAACTAGTTGGCGTATAAACTTGTACTACTGTCGTAGGCGAAGGCCACTTGTCTGTCTTGGCTACAATAATGCGTTCACTACGCTGTTCGTAGTAGCTTACTCGCTTCTGTTTTTTTATTCATTATTAAACCTACTCCTGCATTACCTGTAGTTCATTTTGTATTTATAACCCTGTATTCATCTGACCAGAAGTCTTGTTCCTCCTGCCACCGAACTTCACCAATTCCCACTATATCTAACTTTAACCTATCCTTTTCCCTTTTTAAATTTTCTAACCTACCTGCCCGATTAAGGAACCTGACATTCCACCCTCCAATCTGTAGAACGCCAGCCTTCTTTCACCTGATGGCGACGTCCTCCTGAGTAGTCCCCGCCCGGAGATCCGAATGGGGGACTATTTTACCTCCGGAATACTTTATCCAAGAGGGCGCCATCATCATTTAAGCACATAGTAAAGTTGTATTCCCTCGGGAAAAATTACGGCTGTAGTTTCCCCTCGCTTTCAGCCGTTCATAGTACCAGCACAGTAAGGCCGTTCTGGTTAAAGTTACTAGGCCAGATCAGTCAATCAACCAGACTGTTGCCCCTGCAACTACTGAAAAGGCTGCTGCACCTCTTCAAAAACCACACGTTTGTCTGGCCTCTCAACAGATACCTCTCCGTTGTGGTTACACCTACATATGGTTATCTGTATCGCTGAGGCACGCAAGCCTCCCCACCAACGGCAAGATCCATGGTTAACAGGGGGGGGGAGGGGAGAGGGGGGGGGAGGGGGAGGGGGGCTTTGGGCCCAGACCAGTTAAAAGTTATTGGTTACTATTGGCTTCTGTTTTGACCACTGACTAAAGACTATTTCTGTAACATTTTTTACGATGTTACATAACGACGGACTTTTCATGCTGTTAGTATCTATCAAAGTAACAAAAATGTTTTTGTCAAATTTTTAATGAGGTGCTGACATGTACTTAATTGCTAGGTGCAGAAGTTTGAAAGGGTACACTTTGACTTGCTTTCTATGATCAGTGCTAGCCCCACCAACTGGCCATCGTTTACCTTTTTGATAGTTCAGTCGCCACAGCCAGTTAGGCACTGGTTCTATTCGACAGACGACGGCAATGTCAAATATGTTCAAATGGTTCAAATGGCTCTGAGCACTATGCGACTTAACTTCTGAGGACATCAGTCACCTAGAACTTAGAACTAATTAAAACTAACTAACCTAAGGACATCACACACATCCATGCCCCAGGCAGGATTCGAACCTGCGACCGTAGCGGTCTCGCGGTTCGAAACTGAAGCGCCTAGAACCGCACGGCCACACCGGCCGGCTCAAATATGTCTACATGACATGAGATTTGTGTTGTATTCAGTTTATGTGCCCACTTTCGTGAGCTTCGTTCTGAAATTCGATTTTTACCTAAGTACGATACTATTTGGAATTTCTGTGTATTGGAATACTTAGATGCACACTTATGTATATTTTTTTCATTAATTTCTTGTACACTTAATTCCACAGCTTCAGTATGACGATGAAATTTTGAAACGCGTAACGCTTATTAAAGAATTGTGTGGTCAAGACTTTTCTCTATTTCAAAGTTGTTCCAACTTAAAAGTATTTGTTCGTTATCTGAAGGACATATAAAACCATTTCTTTCGTCTTCTTCACAATAAATTTGCTTTAGTCATCACATTAATGGGCAGTTATACTCCTCAAGATTTCTGATTGAGGCAGTCTTGGATATTTTACGCAACCACGGCACTTTTTTACGCCCTTTGAAGTAAAAATTGCTGTCGGTATAACCAAAGTTTCGAAGTGAGTAGCCATATTGTCACACGCCATTCCAACAACTTCCAACCGTTTTTTGTGTTTAAAACAAATCAACTAAGTAGCTGTCTGGAGGCACTTGGTACTCTGTGCTGTTCTACATGGTCCGGGCGGAGTGACGATAATGGAGAATGTCGTCAATACTCTCGCAGTGTTTGCTAATGGAGCAAATTCAACGTCTGTAAACACAAATTTTCCTCACTCGTCGTAGAAGCCTTGCACATAGTGGCAATCTTTGCACTTTGATGGGCCATCATGGAATGCCTCTGGTGTGATGTAGCACCGCCACATTTGTGCTAATCATTGCACGATTGGTATGGGAGGCGATTAATTAATAAACGTGATTGTGCAACAATAATGCGTAGTCTGTTTCGGGTGGAGGGAAAATGTCTAACGATTGAAATTCGATGTGGATGTCTACAGGGTGAGGATTGAGACTTTCGTTTTGCTTAGAGTGACCGATCGCAGCAACTGATACTAAATCTTTAAACAGCTTTGGGCCGAAGATGCATCCTCATTCATCGCCCTCATAGTATGAAGAGTGAAACCTAATGTACATATCGTACAGTAGACCGATATTATTATTGTTCTACTCAAGTTGTAGATTATCGTATGCGTAATACATAGAATTTAGGAACACCCTTGCATTGGTTAGTTCACAGTAGTCAAATACTCTGGAATCCTTGTTCATATTCCCTCTCCTGTCTGTCGGCAGCCCTAGAATACTGAATCGATCCGTTTCTAGTTCAACTGACGTTTCAACCAATGAACACTGCTCTGATGTTGTCAGTAGAATTGGATACTCGTGAAGTTCCCATGGACGGAAACTCAATGGCAGTTGAACAGTTGCATTCATTACACGTAAAAGTTAACCACGTTCCTCATCTGTTATAGGTAAATAGAACACTTTCCACACAAATGTATCCAACATAACTCTATTCTCTCCTTCTCCCTCTTGAATATATGCAATATTAGCCGTAGTACTTCGAAAGAGCATCAGTTCTTGTTTAGCATTAATAATGACGGATTTATCATCCTCAAAAACTACCATAAACATTTTGAGGGGAATGCACATGCTAAAGTGACCACTTAGCAATCCGTCTATGAACCATCGCGCAATTTGTAAAGCATTAATGTCGATAATTGATGTAGAAACGTATGTTTCAAGGGTCATCGTGATTCCAACGTTTCTTGTGTGGTCAATCACGACACCATTAGATTCACATCTTATTTCTTGAAATAGGAAGGTGAACACATTGCGTGTAAGTCGCGAAGTTGCGGCTGTAGGGCTTCAACCGTTCTTCGTAAATTTACTTCCAGTTATAGGAAACTGCTGCTCGGCTGTGTTAATTCATCTTGGTGTTGCATCAGAATCAATAACTCTTCATTATTACTATTAAATGTTGCTGAAACAAAAGGTTTGTGGGAGAAATATTCCTGGTGAGTGATCGGCTCAGCATATTGAACAGCGGCTGTTATATTCAGTGACGTCATTGTGTACTTCAATCCCATTGCTTTGAGAAACTCGTAATTCTCGCATGTTATCACAGTGTTCTTCTGCTGTGACGTGATGTGCTGACAGCCTTGTGCATTCCTATTATACTCTATACTCTTTCTGTTTCATATGAAGATTTACTACAACTTCCTCTTCTCGAAAGTCAACTATATTTCAGTCCTGGTCCACAATGTTTAACTCTAGATGGTCTAATGTCTGAACAGTTATTGTCATGTGTACTGGGTTTCTCGACACCTCAAAGACTTTATATCCTGGTCCTACTGTAAGGAAGAACCTGCAGACTGTTTGAATTAATCGGTCATTCAGAGATGAATTCGTTGGAATGTTACACTCAGCACAGATTGTGCCAACAGTGAGTAAATCCAGATCTTGCTGCGACTCGTAAATTTTCTTAGTGTCACTCTCCAAAAGTCGGCCCCAAGAAAATCCGAGTAGTGGTTCAGTTGAATCTTCCTCACATAAACCTATGTGTGTTTTGTCGTTTTTATTTCAGTTTTAAACGTATTAACGTTTGCACATGGCTCAAGCCCTTTTACAGACAGTTTAATAACTGGGCTTAGATCATCAATGCCTTATGAGTCAAAAGATGTTTCCACAACTCCACCACAACCAAGCTGCAGTTTATTGTTTGCTTCAGTTGTATTAGGAATGTTGCTGTAAGTCTCCAGGCCGATCAATGCAATACCCTTATCCTCCTTGTTTGGATCTGCTGGTGGAAAATAATTAGCATTTAATACCGACAATCTTCCTTTTAATGTTAGCTCGTACGACATGACATCTAAACCTCATCCATCGTAGTGATATGCATGGTGCTTGCTTTAATGCAACTGTCACAAATAATGTTAGGCAGAAATGTCCATAGGTGTATGAATCAAAGTCTTGGTAGCACAGAAGATTGTAGAACCTGTCGTTGTTGGAGAAGTAATGGTGCAATTCTTCTCTCTTCTCCATCTAAACAGGCCTCAGAAAGCCCGGAAGAACCGACAGACCGCCATGTCCCCCTAGGCATCACTGAATGTGGACGAGGATAGGCACGTAGTCACCAAACTGCTCTCTTGGCCATTACTTGTTTTCGTGACTGGAGCCGTTACATCTCAATTATGTAGCTCCTCATTTGGCCTTACGAGGGCTGAGTACAGGACGCTTGCCGTCAAAGTGCTACCCAAGCCCAATACTGCTCAACGTCGGTGATCTGACTGGAACTGGTGTTACCATTGCGTCAAGGCCGTATGTACACAGTTCTTCTGGAGGCTGTAAATCTCCATATGAGTGAAAGTAGTACACATTATTAAAATGTTTTAACGTATGCAACCCAGTGCGTTCCAGGTCCTCCTGCAACACCTAAATTTACGGTCCCATATTCGTTGGATTTTCACATTATCTTTGGCAATGTATTCCACATAAACACTTTACGAAATCTTGGTATTTTGAGTTTTTTGATGAATTTAAGCAGATCAGTTTTTGTAAGTGATCTATCTGGTAGTCTAGCTAGGGGTCTTTTCTTTTACAAACAGGCCAGTCCTTCCTTGTGGAGTTTCCTGGCCACACTCTCCCTAATTATCTCTCTCGAAGCTGAAATAATTGATATTATTTCGTTTATGTGAGCTTTAGTCTTTGAGGCAGCTGACGCTGCGAGCATTCGCAGGCGCTATATTATTTCGTTGAGGTCATCATAGTAAACGTGCTCCAGATGTAGATCACTCGGTCTTTTACCCTGAATGTCAATGCCTTCACCTGCGCTATGTGCATCAGTTACGCAAGTATAATGATATTACAGTATTGTCTGGAAGTTTTCTTCGGCAGTTTGGGTCATTGTTTCGCTTACAATCATATGCGGCAGAATATTTACCAGAGCTCAATGTTTTTAAGTATATTGGTCCCACTGAACCAAATATTCACTTAAATTTCCTATCATCAATATGTATTACGTGAAGATCCCCCGTGACGAACTCATCGGCATACCCCTATCGATCATTAGCAGCGTCGTTTATGTTAAGATGACTTCCGACGCTGCCTGCAACGAGATTATTCAAAGGACGCGACATGGACTAAAACTTCGGCACTCCGACGGAAACGTCGGGCCTGTGGATGTCGACCATGTAGGACGATCCGTGTATTCGAAATGCCTTTCGAGGTGAATGAAAATGAAGTCATCGCGGCGCTAAGCCCGTTCGGGAGAGTCCAGAGCCACGTAGCCGGGACATGGGCACAGTTTACGACGTATCCGGTGCTTAATGGTTTGAGAAAAGTCCGAATCGATCTCAAACGGCACGTCCCATTGTACACTTCTGTCGGTGGCTGCCGTGCGGTGGTCATTTACGACGGACAACCTCGAACATGTTCCGGTTGTAGCAAAGAAGGCCACGTCCGTAATGAATGCCTGCAACGCCGCATCACACAACTAAGGCACGACGGTACTAACACCGACTGAACCACAACCACCCTTCCAGTCAGTTATGCGGCGACACTGCACGTCCAGCCCTCACAAGACGCCGTTGATGAGCGTCTTTCTGGACCGATACACCCGGAGGCGTCCCAGCACCTTGACATCGGTGATGCCGCCCGTGAACATGACCAACAGCTTGACGCGTCCATGCTAGAAGATCACAAGGATACCAACGAGAGTGTTACGGAGACCCGGCGGGGTCAGGGATTTTCTCTGCCTCGTGATGGCTGGGTGTTGTGTGCTGTCCTTAGGTTAGTTAGGTTTAAGTAGTTCTAAGTTCTGGGGGACTGATGACCATAGATGTTGAGTCCCATAGTGCTCAGAGCCATTTGAACCATTTTGTTATGGAGAATGAAGACCGCATCATAGCACCCGTGGCTTCTGTACCGGAACGACGTGAATCTCTTCCTTCCTCAGACACTGAAACTCATTGCCGGAAGCAAAAGTCGCCCAAACGACGAAAAAACGCCACAAGATATCAGAATCGACCATTGAGCCCCCTCTGCAGGACGAAGAGATGGGACATAACTCTGACGGGGTACACGATAACTCTTTCTCCTCTGCCACGGAGACGCGTCATCCACAAGACGGTGAGCCATCCAACAGAGATTGTGAGCAAACCTCTCGCCGAGGAGCCATGGAACATAGTACGCCTGTCGTCACCAACGCAATTGCGCCGACTCGGCCAGCGCTGCCACCTCTCGCCGATGTCAAAACTGTCGGACGTTTTTCATGGGCGGATGACACGGATTTCCCACCTCCACCTGATACGAATATGAGATCTGTTTCTCCGTTAGACCAACACTAAAAGGGGGATGTTTTCTACGACGACTCCTGTGACTTCTATGGACTTCCAGAATCCACCACGACAGTCTTCACCAGCTACGAACCTATCGACAGCACGAATCCCCGTACCGAATAGCTACTATCAATACTAATCATATCGGCTCCCACATTAAACTTCAACTGCTCCGTGACACGCTAAGAGCAGCGGACATCGACATCGCCCTGTTACAAGAACTGAGGACAGCAACTTGGACCGGGTGTTATGGATACGAGAAGTACGCCGCCCCTGCAGCTATGGAAGACACAGGCGCAGCCATCCTCCTCCGAGAAGGGATTGCAGTTTCCGATGTCGCATATCTCCCAACGGCGCTAGGGGAAGGAATCAAAATCATAAATCAATATGCCCCATCGGACACTGATAAACGGAGGGATCGCTCCCAGTTCTACGCAGAATATATCACGCCTTTATTCCTCGGCAAATACGATCATCTCATCGTAAGTGGAGATTACAACTGTGTTCTTGAACGTACAGACCAATACCCGCATTTCACCACATGTCCGGAACTTCGCTTCCTCGTCCGCCGCCTTCGTCTCCTCCACACTTGGCGAGTGGTACACGGCGACCGCCCGGGGTATACACACATCACGAGCCACTCCGCCAGCCGACTTGATAGAATATACATCTCTGACGCTCCAAAACCAGTTCTCCTCGACGCGGAACGTTGGCCGTCTGCCTTTTTGGATCATGACATCTACATCTGTACCATGGACCTACGTCGGCAATCTATATGGCGCAGTGCAGTACCTTGGAAACTGAATGTCACGCTACTGCGGGACCCTGAATGCCGACAACCGGTCACCGACACGTGGCACACCTGTGTTCAACGCCTTATGCGTTACGAGACCACACTGCAATGGTGGTTACTGTGCGCCGAACCGGCCATCCGACGCACCTTGACACGCTATGGCAGAGCCAAAGCCAGGTGGAATCACCACACAACTGATTTGTACTATAGCGCTCTACGTGAGCTCATGGATCATCCTCCATCCCCGGATCGTCTAAAAGAAGCTCAACGCTTCAAGGCAAAGATTTTAACCTTGACCAGATGCCGTGTAGAGGGAGCCATTGTCCGAGCACGCAGCCAATATAGGATTAACGGTGAAGAACCTTCTATGCATCATATTGTTCAAAATGTTCGTCGACGCCGACAGGCGTTAATGACAACTTTAGACCTACGTGATGGACGACGGTTGACTTCACAAGCTACCATTGCGGATGCCTTCACAACGCACTATAAACTTTTCTGCCAGTGCAGAGGTCCAGGAGACATTTGGTACTCTAAACGCAGCAGCTGCAACCCTCCTGACTTCTGAAGTGACCACCGACGACGTCCAACGCGCTGTGGCCAAAGGATCTCTGAATCGATCTCCGGGCCCGGATGGTTTACCTCTCGAATTTTGCAGAACCTTCCAAGATTAGATGTTGCCACGATGGAGAGACATGTACTGGGAACTTTTATCCAGCGTGGCGAACCCGCCACCAATGTTCATGGAAGGTTTACTCGTACCAGTCCCGAAACCTGCAGTAGGAACACGACTCGACAGTTATCGGCCGATCACGTTACTCAATCCCGACTTCAAAATTTTCGCACGCCTTTTAGCAGTGCGACTCAAACATGTCTTACGAGACACTGTTTCCCACGAACAAACGTCCTTAGGCGGCGATCGTAATATACAGACAGCCCTCAGTGAATATCGAGATGTGATCGCTGTGGCAACACACTCGCGACTGCCAGGCGCTTTAATCTCCATCGATTTCAAACAAGCGTTTGATCGCAAGTGATTATGCGGCTCCTTCGAGGGGGCAATGTCCAGACTTCTCGTCAACGGCAGACTTACAGAACCTATACGGATTGAACGCTTAGTACGGCAGGGTTGCCCTTTGTCGACAGTGCTTTATGCCATTGCGATGGAACCATTTATTTGCGGATTACGACGACGTTTGACAGGTATTCCACTCCGGGATCATATGTTCCGCTGCCGAGCCTACGCGGACGACTTGGCCCTCGTCTTACGTTCAGCAGCCGACGTACAAGCTGCGATGCAGTGGATTACCCGTTACAGTGCAGAGGAGCAAGCGCTATGAACGTGGCAAAATCATGCGCCATCAAGATCGGCCGCGGCCTACCCGCAGACAGCGTAGTCCCCTTTCAACTGGTGGACACCCTTCGCTGTCTCGGATTGGTGTACACGCGAGACATTCGCCGCACCTCGGCGATCAATTTTCGGGCGCTACTGCAACGTATCCGGGCCAACATACAAAATCACATACTTCTCCCGCTGAATATGTGCCAGAGAGTCACCCATCTGGCAGCCCGGATACCCCATTTAGCACAAAATGGTTCAAATGGCTCTGAGCACTATGGGACTCAACTGCTGTGGTCATAAGTCCCCTAGAACTTAGAACTACTTAAACCTAACTAACCTAAGGACATCACACACATCCATGCCCGAGGCAGGATTCGAACCTGCGACCGTCGCGGTTGTGTGGTTCCAGACTGTAGCGCCTTTAACCGCTTGGCCACTTCGGCCGGCCCATTTAGCACAGATTCTGCCCATTACTACGACAATGGCGGCCAGATTACAGGCGGCTTTCGGGTATTTTATATGTTCCGGACACATCTTCGAAGTCCAGTATGAAGCTCTCACCTTACAGAAGCGGGATGGTGGCCTCGATCTGGTTAATGTGAGAGCCAGGACTACGGCACTTTACACCAATACTATGATCCGGTTGTGGGAAAGCCAAAATGCTAGTTTTACTGGAATGTTGACCACCTAGCTCGCACCTGTTTCGAGACACATATCGGCCGTTTCTTTTTGGAATTTAGTTACATATGCACCGAGCTCCCCAGGACCAGAAAGCCGACCACCCGCGACATCTACTGCCTTCTCCGAAAGTCCCCACCCCGAAACCCCGTCGAAACAAGTCACTCCCAGGTTTCATGGCCTACAGTTTGGAAAATGATCCACCAATCATATCGCACCACTGACATCACCACGACGTGGTACCTTCTCGTGAACGGCAAGTATTCTACAAGACAGAAACTGCGTCACATCGCGCTGGTGGACTCATCCCTGTGTCTCAAGTGCAATGTCGAAGATACAGATTTACTTCGTTTTGAGCGTGGGTCAGCAGCAGCTGTCTGGACCCTCGTACAGAAGATGGTGGCTTTCTACCTCCGAGTACCACCACATCACATTTCTCCTACCATGATGATATATACCAAGCGAGGTGGCGCAGTGGTTCGACACTGGACTCGCATTCGGGAGGACGACGGTTCAATCCCGCGTCCGGCCATCCTGATTTAGGTTTTCCGCGATTTCCCTAAATCACTCCAGGCAAATGCCGGGATGGTTCCTCTGAAAGGGCACGGCCGACATCCTTCCCCATCCTTCCCTAATCCGATGAGACCGATGACCACGCTGTCTGGTTTCCTTCCCTAAAACCAACCAACCAACCATGATGATAAATCCCGACACGACCTGCTTTCCATCGTCTAAGTGGCACGCCATCACATGGATCAGTGGCATGGCTATCAACTACCTCTTCCGGGACGGCACCGTCGATCCGGCGGACTTTTGGACACGCCTCCAAGTACATCACCACACCCTTCGCCGCCATCGACACTATCGGGCCAGTTTCGCGAACTATTTACAGAGTATTTTCGCCAAGCCGCCTCGAAGCTGGAATCTCAACGAACCGTGCCAGCCAAGACTGTACGATCCCACGTTCCCCTTTTAATGGTCAATGATAGAATGCACTTTGTTCTGTTGGCGCGCCAAAGTGGGGCATGGCGCGGAAAGTATTCCTAATTTATTTCACTTCTCTTTTCTCCTCCTCTTCTAAGTTTTTTTTCCCTTACACATGTTTATCCTTTTCACGCGTAGCTCTCTATGTGCAGCCTATTTGTTTTCTTTCTCCTGTGCTCCCCCGTAAAAATAACATATACGTTAACAATAAAGCAAAAAGAAAAAAAAAACAAAAAATGATGTTTGCGAAAATATAGCTACCTATTTATGTTTTACATTTTCAAGGAATATTGAGTTATTTTATGAAGAACATCGTCTTTTATTTTCATACATTAGAGGTTTTTATTTGTTTCCTCATTACCTGCAACTTTGTCCATGTAATAGTAGGTGTTTGTTCTCTTTGTAAAAAAATATTTTAAAAAAGTTGGTAGAGCACTTGCCCGCGAAAGGCGAAGGTCCCGAGTTCGAGTCTCGGTCCGGCACACAGTTTTAATCTGCCAGGAAGTTTCATATCAGCGCACACTCCGCTGCAGAGTGAAAATTTCATTCTCTGTTAACAATGATAGAACGACATTGGTCTTTCCTTAATTGGATGGCCCAATAATTATAGTATATATATTTTGAGCAATAGAGATCCATTCTTCTTCTTATTGTTTTCAGTATCAGAACGGGACCAGTAAGTTATTATGAGGCTCTTGTGGCGAGCATGTTTTGTCCACTCGGCCATGATGATGATTATGCGTTCACATTATCATACAGGCGTTTAATAATTTTTTAATTATAAGCGCTTCAGTATAGCAGGGCACATCAACATACTTAAATACCGGGTGGTTATAATTAAAGTACAGCAACTCACAGAGGTACAGTATAGGCTACAATTATCATACGACAACGAAACTTCATAGATATGCTAAATAAAGCGTTAATGCAACCGATTTCTGCTGGAAAAAATTAATTGCGATTTTGACCCCCTGGTGCAAACCTGCCGCTGTGAATGCAGGAAAGACAAATCAAGCAAGTGAAAAAGGCATAATGTTGATTTTACCATTAAACCACCTTGCATGAAAACATTGGTTTGACCAAAGTTGCGCTCATCCAAAGCAAGAATCGCATGATTTACAAGGAAATCGCGATTACGTGCAGGCATCACAGTACACCTGACAGGCCCTCTGGGTGTATTCTTTACTAAGAATAGTTGACTGAGAATAAAGGTGCTTTTGCATCCACACCAGAGTCACCAACAGTGAGTGCAATGGCTCTTCGTGCACAACACACAGTTTAACAATACCCCAAATTTGGTAGTGCTGTGTATTCACTGCATCCCGTAGTGTAAAATGTGGCTTGTTACTCTATAGAATATGGCCCAGCAATATGTCATCAACTTTGATCTGTGCCAGAAACCAAAGAGCAAATTCAGAACGTTGTTGCAGATTATGAAGTTTCAGTTGCTGCACAGTTTGGATCCTATACAGGTACCAGTGTAGTATAGACCACAGAACTTCCCATACTGTTGACCATGGGATGGACAATTCTCGTGATACTGCAGCAGCGGTAGCACTACCTGGGGCATAAACTGCGTGGTCAGTTACATCATGAACGTCGTCAGTAACCTACACCAGGATAGGACGCCTCCCTCTTCCAGGTGACACACCAAGCTCATCCGTGTTTTCGAATTTCATTTTCATCTCCTTTAAACAATTAAATGACATTGGCCCTCTTCTTGGACGTTTCAGTCGGCGACACTCTACCAATGCAGCACAGTTTCACCAACAGAGGTTGTTCTTCTCGAGAGCCATGCTGTTCACTCACATTATGGCTTTTTCAGATAACATCATAAATGTCATACCGTAACAAAAAAAAATGTACAGCGCCAGATTTGTACCTTGTGGCTAACACTGGAACTATCTTCTTTCCAGTGTAAATCAGTTCCACATTAACGCATTAGCGTATCTACCAAGAAACGGAGCCACACCATAATTACAGCTCACACTGGACCTCACTAACTACCTGGTACATTATGAGTAGTTCTATGCCTACATCTAGCACGATACTGACACACAACATGCAAATAACAAGTTTTACATGCCGACTCCAACAGATTGCTCCATATTCTATTTTAGAATCAACTGACACACGGTTGCCAGCTGAGTCGACATTCTAGAGCATGCTGAGCATGTAACTGGTGTACATTAGATGTTTAAAAGTATTCTCTTAGTCCAGTCAAATAGCAGATATACCTTGCAAAAGGTGGGGTAGAAGAGTTTATTTTTTCAACTCGTTCATATGGTTGGAAAGATTAGAAAACCGAGTTTTGCCAACAAAATTTCGCTTGGGAAAACTTTCTGCAGTCAAGAAACTTGGAAAATTTCGGCCTTTTTTCAGTTTTTTCAAAATATCTCAGTTTTTTGCTCCTGTCACTTTAACGTCTATTTTCTTTTTTAAAGAGCACAAAATTCTCTACAAATTTGATTCTTGCCATTTTTTCTACTCCCAATATCTAAGGCGCTACAGCGCCTCCAAAAATACATTTTTTACAAATTTTGAGCATAGTGGCAAGATACCTTATTTTTGAACACTATTTTTTCAGTTTCTGTTTGTGTAGTATAAATACATTATACATCATGCTATATGTTGGAATTTACCACCTCACTTTCAGGTATTCAATTTCTCTGTATGCAACATGAGGACTGCTGGGCACCCAACTATTGTGATTCTTACATCACTACCTGAAGTACACTATGGGCCACCTCAGCCCTGGTATTTGTAAAACTATAAATATAAAAATACATCATTAAGACACATAGACACACACACACACACACACACACACAAAATAAATTGTCTCAGGAAACTGAACTATTATTAGCTGCAATAGGCAACCTAATTAGGTAGGTAATTATTCTTGTGTATAAAAGCCTCACAGTTGACATTAAAAATAAGTAGCTTAATTACACTTGACATTCATTGTCAGTTACTAAAAAATGTTGACAGTTCTGGGTGTGTAATACTTGTAATTTCGTACTTAAGCGCACTTGAGACAGATATGAGCTTCACTTCCAACGTTTTGATGGGCCACGTTCCTCAGTGTCACCAGAAATACCTTGAGTTACGGATTCAGGGTCTGTACATAGAGTTGATCCCAGACTGACCTCTTCTTTAAACAGCGATTTAGCCTCAGCAAGTTCGTTGATTTCGTCAGCGGTTTCCTCAACATCCTCCATAACATCTTCTTCACTGTCTTCATATAAAAATTTTGGCACGTTTTCACAGTTGACCCCAATACATTTCTTGCAAATTGAAGAACATTTCAAACCCACTTTTCTGCAGGGGCACGCTCCGCCACAGTTCAGCTTGCATGAGCATGAATCAATGTGAAGAAGTGCTTAAGGTGCTGGATCTTGGCTCATTATAACGGGTATTGGACCGTGGTCTCTGTGATTCCAGCCCCATTTCTCAGGAGGTTTCTACGTAGTTTCCCATCCAACTTTGGACTTGTTGGTAAGTCCGCAACGAATGATGTTGTGCAGCATCTTGTGTAGATGGCAACCGTGCAAGATACAGTTTGCTTTTTGTGGCAGACTTGGCGAATAGCTGGTACCGTAAATGGTCTAGTGTGTGGGAACTGGTGACACCTCCACTATACAATGCGATAGTAACCTATTCTCCTGCTGTTATTATTTCTTCACGGGTAGCATGTGGTTTATTGAACGTTAGGTGTTCATTTTTCGCAACAATATTGCAGCACTTAATTCTTCCTTGACCAAAAAAAGCGGATGTTGCATCACATCCGGTAAAGGCGTGGGTGAACAGAATATATTCACTGCCAAACTTGTAAGATGCAGTGAAAAACCACTTGTCTTCTGCATTTCCTCTTCCTGGCTTTAAGAAAAATAAGTTTTCAATGCCTTGCCCTAAACCGGTCATGAGAACAAGCAGGTCCACATCTTCTCCTGCAATGACAACACTTCCAAAATCTTTGGTTCTTGAAATTGCAGATGTTACAATCATGACGTCAGCATCTTCTTGTGCCTGGTGCACTCCAATGCTACAATCCAGAAATTCCTTTTTAAGAAGTGTGATCAAACGCATCTTGTTTCGTTCCTTGCACAAGAACTTGTCCTGAGGGACTTGGTTCACCACCTCTACTCTTTGTGCTACATTTGTCTCCCTCACATAGATACCCATCAAATACAATAGCAAATTGAGATCCAAAATGACGTTGCAGGTAAGAAACATAGCTTTGGGCTATTGACTTGAAGTAAACATTTCGAGTTCAAGTCACTTTGTGGATAAGGTACCCTCCATCAATGACAAAAAATTTACTCTGTCCACCTGACTTCACGTCTTCCACTGGAACGAAGGCATTGTAGAATGAAGATTTTGTTCATTTTCGCATGCCTTTTTCTGAGAATAGGGACATTGGGTAAGGAGCAAGTTCATGTTTCAGAAAGGCTTTTAACTCTTCTTCACTTTGTTTCATTAACCAAATCCTTTGGAAAAGAGTTAAAGGATTAACAGGAGTAATTTTAGTGCTCCCATCTTTTACAGAATTGAACGCAGAAAGGAGAGTCACAACTTTATATTTTCTACGGAACTTTACATCGTGGAAATTGTCACCAACTATTCTTTTCATGCCTTTTTCCCCCTCTTTGTGACACATATGACAATTAATATCCTCCGTTCCGACAACACCACTGCTGATAGACATTATAAAATCACTTTCAGGGAAGGGAGGGTGCACTGAAAACCAATCACGCAGCTTACGCAAGTCTATACCATCTCGTTCGATGCGACAACTTCTTGCATCTACATGCTGTTCTGATATTACTGCGCTCATTTCGCAATACGACTCAATTTCTTCACAAATGTTCTGCATGTGAATCATATCCAATGTCCATCTGGTTAATACACTATCCGTAATTCCTCGGCCAGAAGTAAGTCCTCCAGAACTCTTCATACTTCTCATCAGTGTTTGTTCTATAGTCATGTCAGAAGGAACCCCTGACCAATACTTTTCTGATCGCCGGATTGTAAAATGTCCTTTCGTTGTGAACTTCTCATATTCCGATAAATCCATTTTTTCCTCGAGTCTCAACATATCCTGCAAGTAGAGGTGGCCACTTTCAGCGTACATAAAATGTCCAGCTGAATGGAAGCAGGGAAGCATTTTTCGCACGTTTTCAAGATGAAGTTTCCAATTGCCTGATCGATCCGCTTCAATAAATTGTTTCATGAGAGTGACCATCTTGTAGTACTGAACCCATAATTTTGCTGTGGGTCTCTTACTTTCAATCGTTTTCAGGGCAGTTACAAACTTTTTTATGACTTGTTCTCTGAGAACACTGGTATCCTGGCCAACTGACAGTTCTGACTCACCACAAGGAGAAAACAAGTCATTCAATGTCCCACGTTCATCTTCTGTTAGCTCAGTGTGATCCCACACTTGACAGGCCAAAGCAAGGTGACACAATAAATGCGCTCGCACAGCCCTGGAATATGCATGTCTTGACAAAATCTTTTCAACGCTGTTTTCAGCGAATATTACACCAAATAAGTCCTTTAATCCACTTCTACCCAAGATCATAGCGATACATCCCACAAACGACATAAGGAAATGGAAACCTCCAAGTCGGACCTCCACATTATGAAATTCAAGGAAGGTCAATCTCCACAATAGCCCTTGCCTTCCAATACAGAGGCTGATCAAATGTGACAAAGCATGTAGTCTGATTGTGTCTTTTACATGCATCTCTAGCTATCATCAGAGCAGTATATATGGTGTCATAATGGGTTGGTGATGAATTAAGAAATGGAAGACACTTTATTTTAGAACGTTCATATTCTTTGCCCTCCCTCAAGCGTTCCATGTAACCATTCCATCCTGAAACAACTGCATTCTGAGACCATTTACAATATAACCACGTAATTTCCGCTGTTGAGATGACGATCTCACCTTTTGCAGGAGCAATTATGTCCAAATCTTCAATTTTTGTAGCCTTCAGCCCTCCAACGTGTTATGTGGAATGTCTCTATGTCATTTTTTCCGGCTTCACTAACAAGTTGAGCTGAGGGAAGATGATTCAACTTTTTAATATTTTTCTGAAGAAGCAATGCATCATGAGGAGTAACACACATTATACCTCCCATTGTATGAAAAGTACCAGTTCCATCTAGGGTGTTTGCATTGAAATTTGCATTATCAAACACAAATTGGCAAAATGCGTCACTTCGTTGCCTTTCGTTGTCAAGCTGAAGGATTGAAGGCACTTCCAATAGGGCAGCTTCCGTATTAGATGCTGCAAAGCCAAGGGAAAACAAAACCTGGATGAGATGTTTTGAGCCAAACTTCCGGTACAAGTATGCACTAATAGCAGTCAGAAGTGATGAAATAAATGAACGTGGCCTCGCAGCATTTACGAGTGCATGAGCAAGAGAAACACATCTTTTCCCCCATTTTCTGGGAGACCGCTTGTGTTTCAAAATCATAGTTTCAAAGAGCAACCTTACAGATTCTGGTATGACAGACTCTACATCACATAAAAAATCATCAGAAGGAGGGTACTGTTTTACATCGTACACAACTGATCTTATATCGTCTAATATGATATTTTCAGCTGCTTTGACAATTCGTAGTCTTTCTTGCTGAGGATCTGAGTTTCTTTAGGTGTACCAATTGTCACTGAGTAGTTGGTGCCCAACATTCTTGAAACACACGACTGCTGGCTTTGAAGCTGTTTCAGTTATCACCACATCGTCACCATATTTCTGGAAAAGGCGAGCCTTGACAGTTTGAATATCAGGACGAGGTGATGTGGGTATTTGCTCTAACAGATCGTCCATAGAAAACTGACATTCTTCCATATTGGTTTCCAGGTAGGCAAATATAGCCTCCATGCTTTCATCTACTTGTGTCGCAGGTCGGTAACCTCGTTTCTGTCCAGTAGCTGAAACACAGTGAAAGAACTTTCTGTAGCAAAACCTGTGGTACCACCCATCTGCAGCAACCAAATCATTTACATTTTGAATCCGCTCTATCACTTGTTGACCAAATTCATCACCACGTCGTTTAGCCTGTTCTAATACTGTCGATAGAACTTTCAGTTTCATTACTTTGTAAAGAAAATTTCGTTTGGCATATGGCAATCTTAACTGCTTGGTTAAAAAGTCATCAGAATTCCCTTTTGCACATAAGAAGTATTTCTCTTTGAAATTGAACTGACCTTTTCCCTGCGACCGACGTAGCACGCCTGTTGGTTCCTGAGGATGTCGAAGGCTAGCTGCTATCATTCTCTCATTAATGTACTTCTTGTAGCATGCTTCATGCGCCATCACTTCACTGAGCGTTTTCAAAAAACGGGTGTGAGCGGACACCCTGCGTTTAGCACTACAATCGATAAGTGTGCTCAGTCCTTTCTTTTTCACATTGCGTCCACCACTCACCACAGCTTTTTCGCAAATGAAACACAAATTCATGTCAGACATACTCATTTTCAGCACCACAACATACACTGAATGGAAGCGACTTCAAACTGTAGGACCCTTATTGTTGTGTGCTAATAGCTGTCAGCGCGCTGTGAACAATCAGCAGAGATAATCGCCTTCCGCCCGCCAAAGAATAAATACGCTTTTGTCCGCTAAAGAACAATTCCTACATACTTTTTCTTATAACTGATCATTAACGTCAATCAACTGTAGAAAATGTACGGCACCTGCATTCAATCGTATTACATATTGTAATATACGTGAATGTGTTCGTAGTTACTGAATATGATGCTGTTTGTCCTGGCCCTGCAGCAGAGTGAGTTGGTAAATTCCAATGAATAACATGATGAGTAATATGTTTATACTACACAAATAGAAACTGAAATAACAGTGTTCAAAAATGAGATAATTTGTCACTTTGCTCGAAATTTGAAAAATTAGTATTTTTTGACGCGCTGTAGCGCCTTAGATACTGGCAGTAGAAAAAAAATAGTAAGAATCAAATTTGTAGAGAATTTTGTGCTCTTTAAAAAAGAAAATAGACGTCAAAGCGATAGGAGCAAATGAAACTGAGATATTTTGAAAAAACTGAAAAAAGTCCGAAATTTTCGAAGTTTTTTGACTACAGAAAGTTTTCCCAAGAGAAATTTTGTTGGCAAAACTTGGTTTTCTCACCTTTCCAACAATATGAACGAGTTAAGAAAATAAAATCTTCTACGCCACCTTTTGCAAGTTACAGGCTCTTTTTCTGACAGCTTCACTGGACTATCTTGCACTTTTATTATCACGTCTGGTTTCGGGCTCTCATAAGCCCATCCTCAGGCGTCGCACTGGAAATAGCAAGAGGCGGGAGATAATTTTCAGACACAGCAACACATAAAAAAAATTTCTTCAAATGTTTTAAAAACTTTTTAAAAAATTTTGAAACCGCCAGTTGGGCTAGGTGCTGTGAAACCTATGTCAATGCGAAAGTGACACCAGACAGTACTACGGACGATTGCCTGGCTAGGGAAATATACAAATAATAGCAGGACACTTGGACTGTGCTGTGGCCCCCGAGCGCCGCGGTCGACGTGTAATGGGCGCGGTGTGCTACCTATGAGCGCAGAACAGGGAGTAACGGATGCGAACGAGGAAGCAAATTGGTAAACCAGAGTGGCAAAAGTGCCATCTATTGACGGAGAGAAGAAGGCGGGGCCACTAGCCCAGCCATTCACAATTTGAATTAGTGGTTTACATTTAAAATGAAGGAAAAAAAAGAAATTTACAAAAATAAGTTAATAGTGCATTATGTGTAGTAAAGGAGCGTATTGAACAGGTCGGTACAGAACTGTGGTACAACTGAGTGGAAGCTGCGGTATAAGATTATTATATAAACCGTAAGGCGCAATGAAACTTTTCTTCTACATCAGTGGCAAAAAACTTTTAAATTTAGTGGGGATATATAAGCGGCAACGTGGAAAACGCGCCACAGTTATCAGATTTTAAAAAAAAAAGAAAAAAAGAAAAGAAAACCATATACATGTAACACTCCTATTTTCAAGATCTCATTACTAATCAACATGGATAATGGCGAAACTTTACAGGCTATACTATCAGAAACTAATATGCCAATTAATAGCTAGCAGCAATAGCACTAAAAGGACACATTAAAAGTGGAGTGGAGTCAATTTAAAACCTGCTAACCAACAGTCGACAACTAATCGAAGCTTACACGAGTAAGACCTGAGACGCATCTTACATCATGAAAGAAGGTAAATTTTTTTCATTAGTCAGGGCACAGATAATGCCACAGTATTATAATGCGCCATATTTATAGGATAAAAGAAAAAAACATGCAAACTTTAAAAGAGATCAATTTTGCAGCTATGTAAAATGAACTAGGTGGACCTTGCGGACCTCACTATAGGAAACAGACATATGTTGTACACTTGTTAAGCCTATTGAAGGCAGTAAAAATAATGGCAAAAAAACACTGACCCAATGAAGAAGTAGACATGTATGGCGTACAGTAATCATGGACCAGAAAGAGCAGGAAATGAGGCTGGACGCTGCTTCAAAAAAGAAAAGTTATTCAGCAGGGCTGCGTGTTTAAGCACAGTTTGCTCGTTCAAAATGCCAGACGGATCACGGCAAATGCTGCTGTTGATTTCCATTTCTTCTAAAATGTTTGAAACTGGGCCCTTAAGTTGAATATGTAGAATGCTGCAATTTGTGTTTATATTTGAAATGGAATGGTTATGATCCTTCAGGTGGTTAGTGAGAGCGGATTTGGAATTGCTAAGATCCAGATGCTCTCTGAACCGTATGTTAAAGGAGCGGCCAGTTTGGCCTATGTATGCGGAAGGGCACTTACTACACTGGACGCAGTAGACGCCCGAGTGTGCCTACCGATTGTATTCTCTGGTTTCGTGGTGCTTGAATTGGTGCCCGACCTTATGCAGGGTGTAGAAAGCGATTACTTCGCATAATTCACTTTTAACTTATTTTTTGTAAATTTCTTTTTTTCCTTGATTTGAAATGTAAACCACTAATTCAAATTGTGAACGGCCGTGCTAGTGGCCCCGCCTTCTTCTCTCCATCAGTAGATGGCAGCACTTTTACCAACTTGCTTCCTCGTTCGCATCCGCTACTCCCTGTTCTGCGCTCATAGGCAGAACACCGCGCATAGTACACGTCCACCGCGGCTCTCGGGGGCCACAGCACAGTGTAAGTGTCCTGCTATTATTTGTATATTTCCCTACCCAGGCAGTCGTCCGTAGTACTGTCTGGTGTCGCATTGACATAGGTTTCACAGCACCTAGCCCGACCGGCGGTTCCGTAATTTCTTGTAAAGTTTTTAGAACATTTGAAGAAATTTTTTTGTTTCTTTTATATGTGTTGCGGTGTCTGAAAATTATCTCCCGCCTCTTGCTATTTCCAGTGCGACACCTGAGGATGGGCTTATGAGAGCCCGAAACCGGTCGTGATAATAAAAGAAATTTACAACTGAAACGGATTTTCAACCTCTAGTACCATGCTCAGTTGTGGATGTTCTTCCAACAGGATTGTTTGTATTCTATTGCAGATGGATGCACTCTGTTCCATTATACAGCTTGTGGCAAGTCCCCTGCAGATATCATATGACCACTGCTGGGGAGTGAGCATTTCCATGGAAAAGGTGCCGATTTACACTAATGTCTTGCATAGACATACCGGTTCATATATACACTCCTGGAAATGGAAAAAAGAACACATTGACACCGGTGTGTCAGACCCACCATACTTGCCCCGGACACTGCGAGAGGGCTGTACAAGCAATGATCACACGCACGGCACAACGGACACACCAGTCACCGCGGTGTTGGCCGTCGAATGGCGCTAGCTGCGCAGCATTTGTGCACCGCCGCCGTCAGTGTCAGCCAGTTTGCCGTGGCATACGGAGCTCCATCGCAGTCTTTAACACTGGTAGCATGCCGCGACAGCGTGGATGTGAACCGTATGTGCAGTTGACGGACTTTGAGCGAGGGCGTATAGTGGGCATGCGGGTGGCCGGGTGGACGTAGCGCCGAATTGCTCAACACGTGGGGCGTGAGGTCTCCACAGTACATCGATGTTGTCGCCAGTGGTCGGCGGAAGGTGCACGTGCCCGTCGACCTGGGACCGGACCGCAGCGACGCACGGATGCACGCCAAGACCGTAGGATCCTACGCAGTGCCGTAGGGGACCGCACCGCCACTTCCCAGCAAATTAGGGACACTGTTGCTTCTGGGGTATCGGCGAGGACCATTCGCAACCGTCTCCATGAAGCTGGGCTACGGTCCCGCACACCGTTAGGCCGTCTTCCGCTCACGCCCCAACATCGTGCAGCCCGCCTCCAGTGGTGTCGCGACAGGCGTGAATGGTGGGACGAATGGAGACGTGTCGTCTTCAGCGATGAGAATCGCTTCTGCCTTGGTGCCAATGATGGTCGTATGCGTGTTTGGCGCCGTGCAGGTGAGCGCCACAATCAGGACTGCATACGACCGAGGCACACAGGGCCAACACCCGGCATCATGGTGTGGGGAGCGATCTCCTACACTGGCCGTACACCACTGGTGATCGTCGAGGGGACACTGAATAGTGCACGGTACATCCAAACCGTCATCGAACCCATCGTTCTACCATTCCTAGACCGGCAAGGGAACTTGCTGTTCCAACAGGACAATGCACGTCCGCATGTATCCCGTACCACCCAACGTGCTCTAGAAGGTGTAAGTCAACTACCCTGGCCAGCAAGATCTCCGGATCTGTCCCCCATTGAGCATGTTTGGGACTGGATGAAGCGTCGTCTCACGCGGTCTGCACGTCCAGCACGAACGCTGGTCCAACTGAGGCGCCAGGTGGAAATGGCATGGCAAGCCGTTCCACAGGACTACATCCAGCATCTCTACGATCGTCTCCATGGGAGAATAGCAGCCTGCATTGCTGCGAAAGGTGGATATACACTGTACTAGTGCCGACATTGTGCATGCTCTGTTGCCTGTGTCTATGTGCCTGTGGTTCTGTCAGTGTGATCATGTGATGTATCTGACCCCAGGAATGTGTCAATAAAGTTTCCCCTTCCTGGGACAATGAATTCACGGTGTTCTTATTTCAATTTCCAGGAGTGTAGATAACAAAACTTTGGTACACTATATCAGGGATTTTCGTAAGCAACCACCAAATAGAACTCACAATCTAACATCATTCGCACGCTGACCCATTTGCTGCACACGTGTAACTCATAGTAAATTTCAACACTGGATGGTATCTTCTGATGTGAAGGCTGTCTTGCTATGCGTTTTGATAGTTCACACGCAATTGGACGAGTGAATTATCGAGCACTGTACAAATGCAAAATTTTTTGTGTGTAGTCACCACAGCCTAGGATTATTGCTATGTGTGTGAGTCAAGCACCTTATCAACACAGCTGCTGTGATTATGGGTAGTGTATTATCTCTATTTGGATACTGACTGCTACACAAGGAATGAAGTGACGGTACAGTGAGAGCTGTGTCTGTGGCAGCAGCGTGGTGGGGTGAAGGTCTGTGTGTGGGGCTGCTGTAGCGGGCGATGCTAGCTGCAAGTGCAGGTCTAGCAGCTGCAGTACTGGGCTGAGCCGTACCACTGCGCAGCACATGTAGCCCAGCAGACGGAGTGATGATGACACTTGGCATGTATCAACACTTTGTGTCATAGCTGATTTTTTAACATGTTTCTTCTTTGGATAAACTTGGCTGTAAAACATTTGATTGAAAGGACTATGGAAATAAGGTCACTTTTGTAGGGGATATTTTTTATTTAACCTATATACACACTCCATTCATTCAATTGTGCTATATTCTGCAAATAATTGGTTTCTATTGGCCATAAATTCAGTCTGAATCGCATTCAAACGTAGAGGAGCGAAATGCATAGGTATTCCGTCTGTACATTCCGCTTCTACAGATTCTATGTTTATGGGAACAACTGCTGTAGACTTTGGCACTGGAGGGATACAGGCATTTATACATTGTTCTAATTGCCCCATATTTACACTATGATTATGTAAATAGCCTATAAAGTCGTAGCATGCATCTCTGACATACAGGCACCAGCAACATAATATGGCTGTCACAATCACTAACGCACAGAATAGTTCACCCAAGTTGACAGCACTTGTGTGTTGAATGTATATGCAGGGTGTTACAAAAAGGTACGGCCAAACTTTCAGGAAACATTCCTCACACACAATGAAAGAAAATATGTTATGTGAACATGTGTCCGTAAATGCTTGCTTTCCATGTTAGAGTTCATTTTATTACTTTTCTTCAAATCACATTAATCATGGAATGCAAACACACAGCAACAGGACGTACTAGCGCGACTTCAAATACTTTGTTACAGGAAATGTCCAAAATGTCCTCAGTTAGCGAGGATACATGCATCCACCCTCCTTGCAAGGAATCCCTGATGCGCTGATGCAGCCCTGGAGAATGGCGTAATGTATCACATCCATCCACAATACGAGCATGAAGAGTCTCTACATTTGGTACTGGGGTTGCGTAGACAAGAGCTTTCAAATTCCCCCATAAATGAAAGTCAAGAGGGTTGAGGTCAGGACAGCGTGGAGGCCATGGAATTGGTCCGCCTCTACCAATCCATCGGTCACTGAATCTGTTGTTGAGAAGCATACGAACACTTTGACTGAAATGTGCAGGAGCTCCATCGCACATGAACCACATGTTGTGTCGTACTTGTAAAGGCACATGTTCTGGCAGCACAGGTAGAGTATACCGTATGAAATCATGATAACGTGCTCCACTGAGCGTAGGTGGAAGAACATGGGGCCCAATGAAGACATCACCAATAATGCCTGCCCAAACGTTCACAGAAAATCTGTGTTGGTGACGTGATTGCACAATTGCGTGCGGATTCTCATCAGCCCACACATGTTGATTAATAAATAATTTATAGTTAATGTATCATAATTATTATTAAATTATATATAGAAATAAGATGTTAATCGTTTCCTAAGATATCTAGTTTCTTAAGAAAAAAATTAATTTTTTAAAGTTAGTTGTTTTTATTTAATTTTTTAAGTCTAAATATTAACATATTTATTCTTTAAGGGATAAGCTTTGAAGTTAATAACCTATAATTTGTTTTTAAAAATATAATAATAAGCTTTAAACCAGCTATCTTTGAGATTATGTTTTAGTTCATTATTTTATATTTTGATTTTATAAGTATTTTAGGTTTTTTATTAAGATTGTTAATTTAATTTTAAAATTTTTGTAATAATGATAGAATTAGTATATTTATTTGTATAAAATTTTTCCCTTGTAAACTTATTATAAGGAGCTAGTCAAAATTGATTTCCGCTTGTTTATCAAAAACATGTCCTCTTGAAAATATTTTGAGGTCTGGCCTGCTCACTGAGCAGATTTTTAAAGAGCCACAGTATTTTGACTGTGCAAAGGTAGCATAATCATTAGTCTCTTAATTAGCGGCTGGAATGATTGGCTTGATGAGAAATCAACTGTCTCTTAATAAATTTTTGAATTTAACTTTTGAGTCAAAAGGCTTAAATTCTTCTTTAGGACGAGAAGACCCTGCAGAGCTTAACATTTTACTTTTATATAGTTTTTGTACGTCTTTCTATATTTAATGATGATGTTTTGTTGGGGTGACATGAAGAATAAATAAACTCTTCATTATTATATCATTGATTTATGTTTGTTTTTTGATCTATAATTTATGATCATAAGATTAAGTTACCTTAGGGATAACAGCGTAATTGTTTCTGAGGGCTCATATCGACAAAGTACATTGCGACCTCGATGTTGGATTAAGAAAAATTTAGGGTGCAGGAGTCCAGTGACTATGTCTGTTCGACATTTAAATTCTTACATGATCTGAGTTCAGACCGGCATGAGCCAGGTCGGTTTCTATCCTAAGACTATTAATCAATAATAGTATGGAAGGACCATATGCTTAAAATATTTTTTATTATATTGATTAATATTAATTAATTCTATTTTGACAGATTAATGTGTTGAATTTAGAATTCATTTATATAGACTTTTTCTACAAATAGTATTGATACTTTCTGATTTATTTATGTTTATTTTAAATTTTCTTTTATTAGTTATTTGTGTTTTAATTAGTGTTGCTTTTCTAACTTTATTGGAGCGTAAGGTTTTAGGTTATATTCAGATTCGTAAGGGTCCAAATAAAGTAGGATTTGTAGGAATCCCACAACCCTTTAGTGATGCTATTAAGTTGATTTGTAAGGAGCAGCCAATTCGTATTATGTCTAATTATTTACTTTATTATTTTTCTCCTGTTTTTAATTTAATGATTTCTTTGGCTGTTTGAGTAATTTTCCCTTACTTAACTTATATATGTTCCTTTTCTTATGGGTTTTTGTTTTTTTATATTGCACTAGATTATGTGTTTATACTGTTATAATCGCTGGTTGGTCTTCAAATTCAAATTATTCTTTATTAGGTTCCCTTCGTTCTGTTGCTCAAACAATTTCATATGAAGTTAGTTTGGCTTTGATTTTATTATCTTTAATTATTTTAATCGGTAGTTTTAATATGTTTGATTTTATAAATTATCAGCTTTATTGTTGATTTATTGTTATTTCTTTTTCCTTTAGCCTTAGCTTTTTTGCTTCTTGTTTGGCCGAAACTAACCGTACTTCTTTTGATTTTGCTGAAGGTGAATCTGAGTTAGTTTCAGGCTTTAATATTGAATATGGTGCAGGTGGTTTTTCTTTAATTTTTTTGGCTGAGTATACTAGAATTGTTTTTATAAGAATGTTACTAGCTTTAATTTTTTTATGTGGTGATTTTTATTCTTTTATATTTTTCATTAAGCTTGATATTATATCCTTTGGCTTTATTTGATATATTTGGCTTGAAAAAGTTTTTTACCTTTATCTTTAAATTCTTTTATTTTCTTTGTTGGTTTAAAGATTTTATTCATCTCATTTATTTAGTGAAAGTTTTTAAGAAAAGTTAATAGAAGAGTTAAACGTCTAGTTTTATGTTTCCAAAAGGTAAGCTTTCCCAAGCTAATTAACTTATTATTCCTTAATTAGCTTATCTCATGTGTTTGCAACATGGACATTAATTAAGAAGTATGTCAAGTATGTACTTGTTCAGGTTTGCCCTGTTATAATGTAAGGCTCTTCAACTGGACGTTTACCAATTCATGTTAATAAACATACAACAACTACTATAATTCAGAATAAAATCAGATTAATAGGATAGAATTGGGTACCTCGGAATGGTGTTTTACTATCAAATGATAAAATTATTAAGATTCTAATTGATAAGAATAGTGCAATAACACCTCCTAACTTGTTAGGAATTGACTGTAGAATTGCATATGCAAATAAGAAATATCATTCTGGTTGAATATGAACTGGTGTTACTAATGGATTACAGGCTACAAAATTGTCTGGGTCTCCTAGGAGGTAAGGATTAATTAAACATAATGTAATTAATAATGATGTTATTAATAGAAATGTAATAGAATCCCTGAAAGTAAAGTATGGGTGAAATGGAATTTTTTCGCTATCTCTGTTTAGCCCTAATGGGTTATTAGTTCCTGTTTGATGAAGAAAGAATAAATGAATTGCTGCGATAGCTGCAATAATAAATGGTAATACAAAATGAAATATAAAGAATCGATTTAATGTAGCGTTATTAACAGCAAATCCTCCTCACACTCATTGAACTAAATATGTTCGTAAGTATGGAATTGCTGATAATAAATTAGTAATTACTGTTGCACCTCAAAATGATATTTGATCTCAAGGTAGAACGTATCCTATAAATGCAGTTGCTATAACTAAGAACAGAATTACTGTACCAATTATTCAGGTGTGTATGTATATATACGATCCAAAGTAAATTCCTCATCCCACATGCAGGTAAATACAAATAAAGAATATAGATGCTCCATTTGCATGTAAAGTTCGAATAATTCAACAATTATTTACGTCTCAGCAGATGTGTACTACACTACTAAATGCTATTTCAATAAGTGATGTATAATGTATAGCTAAAAATAGTCCAGTTACGATTTGAATTATCAAACATAACCCTAGCAGGGACCCAAAATTTCATCAAAATAAAATATTTGTTGGTGCAGGTAAGGTCCCGACAGTCACAGAAGGCGGGCCTATTAGTTATAGGGAGCTCCAACGTTAGGCGGGTTATGGAGCCCCTCAGGAAAATAGCGGGTAGGTCAGGGAAGAATGCCAGTGTGCACTCGGTGTGCTTGCCGGGGGGTCTCGTCCGTAATGTGGAGGAGGCCCTTCCGGCAGCTATTGAACGCACTGGGTGTGACCGGCTGCAGATAGTAGCACATGTCGGAACGAATGACGCCTGCCGCTTGGGTTCTGAGGCCATCCTTGGTTCCTTCCGGCGGCTGGCTGATTTGGTGAAGACAACCAGCATCGCACGCGGAGTGCAAGCTGAGCTTAATATCTGCAGCATAGTGCCCAGAGTCGATCGCGGTCCTCTGGTTTGGAGCCGTGTGGAGGGTCTAAACCAGAGGCTCAGACGACTCTGCGACTATAATGGTTGCAAATTCATCGACCTCCGTTATTGGGTGGAGAACTGTAGGGGCCCCCTAGACAGGTCAGGCGTGCACTACACACCGGAAGCAGCTACTAGGGTAGCAGAGTACGTGTGGCGTGCACACGGGGTTTTTTAGGTTAGAGGGACCCCCCCTTGGGCGAAACGATAAAATACCTGACGGCTTACCAGAGAGGACATTATCATCGTTGATAAAGAACGTCCGTCCTCAGAGACCAAAAACAGGAAAAGTTAACGTAATATTGGTAAACTGCAGGAGTATCCAGGGCAAGGTTCCTGAATTAGTATCTCTTATTGAAGGAAATAGTGCGCATATAGTATTAGGAACGGAAAGTTGGTTAAAACCGGAAGTGAACAGTAACGAAATCCTAGACACAGAATGGAATATATACCGCAAGGATAGGATAAACGCCAATGGTGGAGGAGTATTTATAGCAGTAAAGAATTCAATAATATCCAGTGAAGTTATTAGCGAATGCGAATGTGAAATAATCTGTGTTAAGTTAAGTATCAAAGGTGGGTCAGATATGATAGTCGGATGCTTCTATAGACCACCTGCATCAGCAACCGTAGTAGTTGAGCGCCTCAGAGAGAACCTGCAGAACGTCGTGAAGAAGTTTCGTGATCATACTATTGTAATAGGGGGAGACTTCAATCTACCAGGTACAGAATGGGATAGTCACACAATCAGAACTGGAGCCAGGGACAGAGACTCTTGTGACATTATCCTGACTGCCTTGTCCGAGAATTACTTCGAGCAGATAGTTAGAGAACCAACTCGTGAAGCTAACGTTTTAGACCTCATAGCAACAAATAGACCGGAACTTTTCGTCTCCGTGAATGTAGAAGAGGGTATCAGTGATCATAAGTCAGTAGTTGCAGCAATGACTACAAGTGTAATAAGAAATGCCAAGAAAGGAAGGAAAATATATTTGCTTAACAAGAGTGATAGGGCACAAATCGCAGAATATCTGAGTGACCACCATCAAACGTTCATTTCTGAGGAAGAGGATGTGGAACAAAAATGGAAAAAATTCAGAAACATCGTCCAGTACGCCTTAGATAAGTTCGTACCGACTAAGGTCCAAAACGAGGGGAAAGATCCACCGTGGTATAACAATCATGTACGAAAGGTACTACAGAAACAAAGAAAGCTTCATCATAGGTTTAAGAGTAGTCGAATCATAGCTGATAAGGAAAAGCTGAACGAAGCGAAAAAGAGCGTAAAGAGAGCAATGAGAGAAGCATTCAACGAATTCGAACATAAAACATTGGCAAACAATCTAAACAAGAACCCTAACAAGTTTTGGTCATATGTAAAATCGGTAAGCGGATCTAAATCCCCTATTCAGTCACTCGTTGACCACGATGGCACCGAAACAGAGGACGACCGAAGAAAGGCAGAAATACTGAATTCAGTGTTCCGAAACTGTTTCACTGCGGAAAATCGTAACACGGTCCCTGACTTCAGCCGTCGCACGGACGCCAAAATGGAAAATATTGAAATAAACGATATCGGAATTGAAAAACAACTGCTATCACTTAGTAGCGGAAAAGCATCCGGACCAGACGAGATACCCTTAAGATTCTACAGTGATTATGCTAAAGAACTTGCCCCCTTTCTATCAGCAATTTATCGTAGATCGCTGGAAGAACGTAAAGTACCTAGCGACTGGAAGAAAGCGCAGGTCGTTCCCATTTTCAAGAAGGGTCATAAATCAGATGCGAATAATTATAGGCCTATTTCGCTTACGTCAATCTGTTGTAGAATAATGGAACATGTTTTGTGTTCTCGTATTATGACGTTCTTAGATAATACAAATCTCCTTCATCATAACCAACATGGATTCCGCAAACAGAGATCATGTGAAACTCAGCTCGCCCTATTTGCCCAAGAAATTCACAGTGCCGTAGACACTGGCGAGCAGATTGATGCCGTATTCCTGGACTTCAGGAAGGCATTTGATACGGTTCCGCGCTTACGTTTAGTGAAAAAAATACGAGCTTACGGAATATCGGACCAGGTTTGTGATTGGATTCAGGATTTCCTAGAAGAAAGAACACAACATGTCATTCTTAACGGTTCAAAATCTGCAGATGTAGAGGTAATTTCGGGAGTACCGCAGGGAAGCGTGATAGGACCTTTATTGTTTACAATATACATAAATGACTTAGTTGACAACATCGGTAGCTCCGTGAGGCTATTTGCAGATGACACGGTTGTCTACAAGAAAGTAGCAACATCAGAAGACTCGTACGTACTCCAGGAGGACCTGCAGAGGATTAATGCATGGTGCGACAGCTGGCAGCTTTCCCTAAACGTAGATAAATGTAATATAATGCGCATACATAGGGGCAGAAATCCATTCCAGTACGATTATGCCATAGGTGGTAAATCATTGGAAGCGGTAACGACCGTAAAATACTTAGGAGTTACTATCCGGAGCGATCTGAAGTGGAATGATCACATAAAACAAATAGTGGGAAAAGTAGGCGCCAGGTTGAGATTCATAGGAAGAATTCTAAGAAAATGTGACTCATCGACGAAAGAAGTAGCTTGCAAAACGCTTGTTCGTCCGATTCTTGAGTATTGCTCATCAGTATGGGACCCTTACCAGGTTGGATTAATAGAAGAGATAGACATGATCCAGCGAAAAGCAGCGCGATTCGTCATGGGGACATTTAGTCAGCGCGAGAGCGTTACGGAGATGCTGAACAAGCTCCAGTGGCGGACACTTCAAGAAAGGCGTTACGCAATACGGAGAGGTTTATTATCGAAATTACGAGAGAGCACATTCCGGGAAGAGATGGGCAACATATTACTACCGCCCACATATATCTCGCGTAATGATCACAACGAAAAGATCCGAGAAATTAGAGCAAATACGGAGACTTACAAGCAGTCGTTCTTCCCACGCACAATTCGTGAATGGAACAGGGAAGGGGGGATCAGACAGTGGTACAATAAGTACCCTCCGCCACACACCGTAAGGTGGCTCGCGGAGTATAGATGTAGATGTAGATGTAGATGTAATCGTAAGGGTTAATTCATTAGTAAGTTATCTTATTTTACGAAAAGGCCCCTGGTTAATATTAGTGATTTTAACTACTGCTAATAGTACTAAAAATAAATAAATTATTATTATTATTGTAATAATGAATGTTGGTCTGTTATATAATTTTTCAAAAGATATTGTTATTTCTTGGTAATTGATTGAATTATCAAGACTTATAGTTTCAGTACTTTTGAAGAAGTCTATATATATATAGTTATATCTAGGATAATTAAAGTTGATATAATAAATACTCATATTGTTAGGGTAATAATTATGGCAATTGATTTAGGTTGAAATATTTCGTTTGATGCAATTCTTGTAATATAAATAAGTAGAACTAATATACTACCAAGAAACGTTAAAAATAAAATACATGATAGTCAATATCTTTCCACTGCAGTTCCTGTAATTAATCCAACTAAAAAAGTTTGCAGGATAAGGAAAAGCATTATTGATATTCGATGTGTTAATTGAATAAAATTAATATTCATTACATTTGATAGTGATGTAATTATTATTTTAATCATTTCAGGGATTAGTTTATTTAAAATATCGGTTTTGGGTACCGATGATGGTAGCTTTTCCACCTCTGAAGTTTTAAAAGTGGGGGATAGACTTATTGCCAGTTTCCAAGACTGGTGTTTTTTCAAACTATTAAAACTAATGTTTATATTCTCTGTTTTTACTTCTTTGTACGTATATTTTTGGTGGTGTTTACGTTTTTTCTTCTAAATGTAAACATTTATTAGTAGTTCTTCGGAGATTGGAATATATTGATTTGTCTTTGTTTATATTAATTATCGTTTTTCTTATTGAGTTTGATTATGATTATTTCTTTCCTGTTAATTTTTTAGTTTTTCTGTTTGTGAAGGTGCTTTAGGTCTTTCTATTTTGGTTTCAATAATTCGGTCTCATGGTAATGATTTTTTAAAATTCTTTTGGCTTATCCTTATGTTATAATATTTATTTATAACTATTTTTTTGATCCCTCTTTGTTTACTAAATAATTGTTGGTGGTTGGTTCATTCTTAAATGTTTCTGTCGAGTTTTGTTTTTATGATTTGTGTTTATTCATATGCTGACTTGAACATAATTAGATATTATTTTGGTATTGATTATTTTTCTTTTAGTTTAATTTTGTTGACTTTTTGAATTGTATTTTTAATAATTACTGCTAGAGGTACAGTTTATTTGAGTTCTTATCATTCTATTTTTTTTTGTTTTTATGGTTTTAATTTTAATGATTATGCTTTATTTTTCATTTGCTAGATTGAGTCTTCTTTCTTTTTATATTTTTGTTGAGACTAGATTAGTCCCTACTTTACTTTTGATTTTGGGTTGGGGTTAACCTGAACGTTTACAGGATGGTGTTTATTTAATTTTTTATACTTTGGTTGCTAGATTACCTTTATTGTTGGTTTTATTTAGGGTTTATGATTTTTCTAACACTTTGTATTTCCCTTTATTGGTGGATTTTGGTTCTTATTACTTTATGTTTTATGTATTTATAATTTTGGCTTTTTTAGTTAAGATGCCAATATTTTTGGTTCATTTATGACTTCCTAAGGCTCATGTAGAGGCCCCTGTTTCAGGTAGATTAATTCTTGCTGGTGTTTTATTGAAGTTGGAGGGTTATGGTGATTTTCGTGTTGTAAAGGTTATTTCTTATTTGGGTTTAAAGTTTAATTATTTTTGATTATCTTTAGGTTTATCTGGTGGGGTTATTGTTATATTTATCTGTTTTCGTCAGGTTGATTTAAAGTCTTTAATTACATATTCTTCTGTTGCTCATATAAGAATGGTTATTGGTGGATTGATAGCCATAAATTGATGAGGTTGTATGGGTTCTCTTTCTTTAATGGTTGGTCATGGTTTATGCTCTTCTGGATTATTTTGTTTCTCTAATATTATTTATGAAAGTTTAGGTAGATGAAGATTATTAATTAACACAGGTATAATTAATTTGATACCTAGAATGGCTTTATGGTGATTCCTTTTGAGATCATCAAATATGGCTGCTCCTCCATCATTAAATTTGGTAGGTGAACTTAGATTATTAAATGGAATTATGTCTCGATCTTCTTCTAGATTTCTTGCTTTAATTTTTTTATCTTTTTTTAGAGCTGTTTATACTTTATATATATATATATATATATATATATATATATATATATATATATATATATATATATTTATTCTTGGCCTGGGAATTATTATTCTGGATTTCATACTTGTTCTCTTGGTTATTTTCGTAAATATCATCTTTTCCTTTTGCATTGATTGCCTTTAAATATTCTTTGTTTAAAGGGTGAGTATTTCTTTGTGTAAATTGCTTAGGTATTTTAATTTAAAATATTGTTTTGTGGAATTAATGATATGAAATTTTTCATCTTAGGCCGTGAATTTATTTTCTATTTGTTCTTTGTTTTTTTTTCCTTTATTCTTTTCTAGAACTATAATTTTTATTTTTCGTATTTATTATTTAAAAATTGATTATAGATTTTTTGTTGAATGAGAACTTTTTAATTTGAATGGTTCTATAGCTGTTATAACTTTAATTTTGGATTGAATGTCTCTTATTTTTATATCTTTTGTTATATATATTTCTTCTTTGGTGATTTATTATAGATAGGATTATATATCAGGAGAAAAGAATATAAATCGTTTTATTATTATTGTTTTAATATTTATTCTTTCTATAGGTTTTTTAATTATTAGTCCTAATTTGATTAGAATTTCGTTAGGATGAGATGGTTTGGGTTTGGTTTCTTATTGTTTAGTTATTTATTATCAAAATGTAAATCTTATAGTGCTGGTATATTTTCTGCACTTTCTAATTGTATTGGTGAAGTTGCGATTTTAATTTCTATTGGTTGAATACTAAATTTTGGTGGCTGAAATTAAGTTATTATTATGATTTCATTTCTAATTCTTTTGAAATAAAGCTTATTACTGTATTAATTGTTTTGGTAGCTATATATAAGAGAGCTCAAATTCCATTTTCTTCTTGACTTCCTGCTTATATGGCTGCTCCTACTCCTGTTTCTCCTGTTTCTGCTTCATTTAATTCTTCTACTCTTGTTACAGTTGGATTTATTTATTAATTCGTTTCAGACCAATATTAGATGCTTATAATTGTGGTTGATTTTTACTTTTAATTCGCTGTATAACTATATTTATGGCCGGATTGGGCGCTCAAAATGGCTAAAATGGCTCTGAGCACTATGGGACTTAACATCTGAGGTCATCAGTACCCTAGAACTTAGAACTACTTAAACCTAACTAACCTAAGGATATCACACACAACCATGCCGAGGGAGGATTTGAACCTGCGACCGTAGCAGCCCCGCGGTTCCGGACTGCAGTGCTAGAACTGCACGGCCACCGCGGCCAGCTGATTGGGTGCTAAGTTTGAATTTGATTTGAAGAAGATTATTGCTCTTTCTACCTTAAGACAACTTGGTTTAATAATAAAAATTTTGGCTATGGGTTATCCAAAGCTTGCATTTTTTCATTTATTAGCTCATGCTCTATTTAAGGCATTATTGTTTATGTGCGCAGGTTCAATAATTCATAATTTAAAGGATTCTCAGGATATTCGTTTTATAGGCTCGATTGTTAATTTTATACCTTTAACTTCCATTTGTTTTAATGTTTCTAGTTTATCTTTATGTGGTATGCCTTTTTGGCAGGGTTTTATTCGAAGGACTTGATTCTTGAAATGGTTTGTTTAAGATGAATTAATTGTTTAATTTTTTTCTTTATTTCTTTTCTTCATTTTTTTCTACTGGTTTAAGTGCTTCTTATTCTTTTGGCTTATTTTACTATTCAATTGCTGGGGATAATAATTTTTATTCTAGATTGTCTTTTGATGATAAGGGTTATTATATTTCATTTGGTATGATTGGTTTACTATTTGTTGCTGTTTTTGGTGGTAGTCTTTTATTTTGGTTAATTTTTCCTATTCCTTATATGATTGCTTTACCTTATTATTTAAAGTTTTTGACTATTACAGTTGTTGTTTTAGGTGCTTATTTGGGTTATCTTATTTCTAAGTTTGATTTTTCTCATAATTTGTTTTCTTTAAGTATGCTTTCTTTTGTTAGATTTGCTGGTTCTATATGATTTATACCTTTTCTTTGAACTAACTTTGTTAGATATAGTCCTTTAAAATTAGGTTATTACTCATCAAAATCATTTGATTGCGGTTGAGGTGAATTATTTGGTGGCCAAGGTTTATATAGATTATTTATTGATTCAATTGGGTATATTCAAGGTTGATATGATTCTAATTTTATGCTTTATCTTCTAACTTTTATTTTTTTAATGTTTATTTTAGTAATGTTGTTTTTCATATACTTAAATAGCTTATAATTAGAACGTGACACTGAAGATGTTAAGGAAGTATTTTTACTTTTAGGAATTTATAAATATAGATATATTATTTTTACAGTGAAAAGGTAATGTTTTATTTGAACTATATAAATTTTAGAAATGTTAACAGAGGTTAACCACTAATATAAAAAGTTAGCAGCTTTGATATTGGCTTTATATTTCCTTAATTGGAACTGTCATAGTTCAATTATATTATTAACAGTGATATGCCTTTTTTTGGATTTCAATTAATAAGAATTAGGGTATTTTATTTACCAATCTTCCAGGTCGAAACTGACTTTAAAGTTGATTAATTATATCAATGCTTTTTGAATGCAACCCAAATGCTATAGTTAACTACAACCCTCTATTCTGCTCACTGTAAAGCTCCTTGATTTCATTCATGGTATAGTCCACCTAATAGGACTAGAATAAAAAATATTGTTGATACTGCCCAGATTATAATGTCTGAAGTTTTGAAAATAATTACAATTGGAAGAATTAGTGCAATTTCTACATCAAAGATTAGAAAAATTACTGCAATTAGGAAGAATCGTAGAAACAATGGTATTTGTGCTGATCTTTTTGGATCAAACCCACACTCAAATGGGGATCTTTTTTCCCGATCAATGATTAATTTCTTTGATAATGTTGTAGCAAGGATTATTACAATTATTGGAATAATAAATCTAATAAAAACTCTTGTAGATAAGATTAGGATTGTTTTTCTTGATTTATATCAAGCTTTCTGACTGGAAGTCAAATGTACTATTTATAATAGAAAAACAATTATCTACCTCATCAATAAATATAAATGTATAAGAATAATCATACTACATCTACAAAGTGTCAGTATCATGCTGCTGCTTCAAATTCAAAGTGGTGTCTTGGTGAGAATTGATTTATTGAGTGTCACAGTACACATGTTGTTAAGAAAATTGTTCCAATAATTATGTGGAGACCATGGAACCCTGTTGCAACAAAGAATGTTGGCCCATATACAGCATCTGCAATAGTGAAAGGTGCTTCTCAATATTCATATGCTTGAAGTATTGTGAAATATAGCCCTAATAATACTGTAAAAAATAATCCTTGTAATGCTTGAGTATGATTAGATTCTATTAAACTATGATGTGCTCGTGATACGGTTACTCCTGGGGCTAAAAGAATAGCTGTATTAAGTAATGGAATTTGTATAGAATTGAAAGGTTGAATTCCTATTGGAGGTAATAATATTCCTAGCTCACTTGTTGGTGCTAATCTTCTTCTAAAGAAGTCTCAGAAGAATGATACAAAGAATAATACTTCTGAAGCAATAAATAGGATTATTCCTCATCGTAATCCAATTGATACAAATCCTGTATGTAGTCCTTGATATGTTCCTTGCCATACTACATCTCGACATCATTGAATTATAGTTAATAACGTAATTCCGAATCCAATTATAAATAAGTTAATGTCAAATAGGTGGATTCATTTTGCTAATCCTGATACTAGGACTATTGCTCCAATTGCTCCTGTTAGTGGTCAAGGTCTATAGTCTACTAAGTGGAATGGGTGATTTGAGTGAGTTGTTAACATAGGTTTAATATACTTCTCTAGAATATTAAGTTCTTAAAATTGAGAAAACATAATCTTGAATTGTGGCCACTGCTGATTCTAGAATTAATAGAAGTATTTGTCCAATAATTAGTAGTGAGATTAAGTTTATTGCTATTGATGGTCCTGTGTTTCCTAATAAGGTTAATAGTAAGTGTCCTGCAATTATATTTGCTGCTAGTCGTACTGCTAGTGTACCTGGACGAATGATATTTCTAATTGTTTCAATTAATATTATAAATGATATTAATGCAGGTGGTGTTCCTTATGGAACAAGTTGTGTAAATATATTATTAGTATGATTAATTCATCCAAATAATATGAATCTTAATCATATAGGTAGGTCGACTGCAAATGTTAATGCTAAATGTCTTGTTCTAGTAAAATGCAAGAGAACAATCCTATAAAATTTTTTAAATAGTATTATAAAAATAATGAGATAAAGATAAATGTTGTTCCAGTGAATGAATTTGGTCCTAGTAGTGTTTTAAATTCGTTATGTAAGGTTAAGTTTAGTTTATTTCAGATGATATTAATTCGTAATGGTGTAAGTCAGAACATTGATGGGATTAGTAATAGTCCTAATAATGTTCTAGTTCAGTTTAATGACTAATTGAAGATGTTAGTTGATGGGTCAAATGTTGACAATAAATTTGTTATCATTTTCAATTTACGTTTTTTATCTCAATTGTTCTTTTTTCTGCTCTTTTAATAAGGTTAGGTTTAAATGAGAAAAAGTTTATTTGATTGAACAGGATTAAAGTAGCTGAAAACATAATGAATAGGGAGAATCGTATGAGAGGAGATATGTGAGGGATTTAGATTTAATTTACTATTGTTTAGTTTAAGAGACCATTACTTACTTTCAGTCATCTGATGTTTCAAGTTGTACTAATTGTTTAGTTATTTTGGATTGACACTCTAATGTTATATATTTTAACTAACTCCTTAGATTATCTTAGATAATCACTTGATAAATAAATTTACTGAAGTTCTTTCAGTTACCATTGGTATAAATCTGTGGTTTGCTCCACAGATTTCTGAGCATTGTCCAAAGAATAATCCAGGTCGGTTTATTGTAAATGTTCCTTGATTTAGTCGACCAGGTGTTGCATCAATTTTAACCCCTAGAGCAGGAACTGCTCATGAGTGAAGAACATCTGATGCTCTTGTTAATACTCGTACTTCTGTATTTATTGGGAGAATTGTTCGGTTGTCGTCGTCTAGAAGTCGAAATCCATCATATTCTAGATCTTGTTCTGGTGTTATGTAGGTGTCGAATTCTACGTCTATAAAGTCTGAATATTCATATTTTCAGTATCATTGTCGTCCAATGGTTTTGATTGTAATTATTGCATCTACTGAGTCATCAAGTAAGCATAGTAGTCGTAGTGATGGTAAAGCAATAAAAATTACGGTAATTGCTGGTAATGTTGTTCAGATTGTTTCAATCAAATATCCATGAAGTATATTTCGGTTTGTATAGGCAATAAATAATATATAACTTAGGGCATTACCTACAATTACTGTAATTAATAATAATACGACCATAGTATGATCATGAAAGAATGATATAGTTGCTCTATTAATGGTGAAGTTCCATCTTGAAGGGATAAATTTGATCATGTTGCCATTATTAATATTTTTCTAATGAAAGGTCAAACCTTTATTTGTAGAGCTTAAATCTAATGCACTAATCTCCCATATTAGAATCTAGAGATTAATGGTATTTCTGAGTAACTGTGTTCTGCAGGTGGATTATTTTGTAGTCATTCTGTTGATCTTTTTATATTAGCTCTGAATATAATTGCTAGGTTTGTAACCTTTCTTTCTCATATCATTACAATGAATATGATAATGCCTAGAATAGAAATTGTAGATCCAATTCTTGATACTACATTTCGTGATGTATATGCGTCTGGGTAGTCTGAATATCATCGTGGTATTCCTGCTAACCCTAAGAAGTGTTGAGGGAAGAATGTTAAGTTTACTGCAATAAATATAATTGTGAACTGAATTTTTAAACATGCATTGTTTATAGTTAATCCTGTTAATAGTGGGTATCATTGAATAACACCTCCTATAATTGCGAATACTGCTCCTATAGATAGAACATAGTGGAAGTGGCCTACTACGTAATATGTATCATGCAGTACAATATCAAGTGATGAATTTGCTAATACTAATCCTGTCAATCCACCAACTGTGAATAGGAAAATAAATCCTGGAGCTCATAATAATGGTGGATTACACTTGAATTTAGTTCCATATAGTGTAGCTAGTCATCTGAATACCTTAATTCCTGTAGGTATGGCAATAATTACTGTTGCTGATGTGAAGTATGCCCGTGTGTCAACATCCATTCCTACTGTAAATATATGATGTGCTCATACAATAAATCCTATTAATCCAATTGATAAGATGGCGTAAATTATACCTAATGTTCCAGATGATTCAATTTTTCCCCTTTCTTGACATACAATATGCGAAATAATACCAAATCCGGGTAGAAATAGAATATAAACTTCTGCGTGCCCAAAGAATCAGAACAGGTGTTGGTATAGAATTGGGTCTCCCCCTCCCGCAAGGTCAAAGAGTGATGTATTTAGGTTTCAGTCTGTTAATAATATGGTAATAGCTCCTGCTAAAACTAGAAGTGAAAGAAGGAGAACAGGGGCTGTAATAGTTACAGACCAAACAAATAAAGGTGTTTGATCTAAAGTTATACTTTCTGATCGTATATTAATTGCTGTTGTAATGAAGTTTACTGCACCAAGAATGGATGATACACCTGCTAAGTGAAGAGAAAAAATAGCTAGATCTACAGATGCACCCCCATGTGCAATAGCTCCCGCTAGAGGGGGGTAAACTGTTCATCCTGTACCAGCACCGTTATCTACTATAGCAGATGTAAGAAGAAGGGTTAATGAAGGTGGTAGTAATCAAAAACTTATAGTATTTATTCGTGGGAATGCTGTATCTGGTGCACCAATTATTAATGGTACAAGTCAATTACCAAATCCAGCAATTATAATAGGTATTACTATAAAGAAAATTATTACAAATGTGTGAGCTGTAATAATAACATTATAAATCTGGTCATCTCCAATTAGAGATCCTGGTTGACCAAGTTCAACACGGATAAGTATTCTTATTGATGTTCCTACTATTCCTGCTCATGCTCCAAATAGAAAGTATAAAAGTACTAATGTCCTTATGGTTTGTTGAGAATAATCATTTTTGCGGTAAGATGGCTGAATTTTAGGTGGTAGACTGTAAATCTACTTATGAGATATTTTCTCTCTTACCATATTCTGGTCTTATATTCAATTATGATTCTAGACTGCAATTCTAGAGGTGTAAATTTTTACTAAGGCCTAAAAGACTATTCTTTTAATTATAACTTTGAAGGTTATTAGCTTAATTATCTTAAGTCCTTAGTATAGTGAGATTAAGGTTGATGTTGAAATCAATCCTATTGTCGAAATTATTACGGTTATAGGAAGAATAAATCTTAATTTTTTAGACTTTATCTTTATAGATCATGAATTTTCTGTGTATGACATAATTAAGGCTGAGAATCTAATACGTATGTAATAATAAAGTGTAATTGTAGTTAATACAACTATATTAGTTATAGCAGTTGTCATATTGTTTTCTATTAATGATTGTATTACAATTCATTTTGGTAGAAATCCAAGAAATGGTGGTAAACCACCTAGAGATAGGAGAGATAATAATATTATGAACTTAATTTCAGTTTTTATATTTCTGGCTGAATTAATCTGGTTCATGAAGAACAGATTTATTTGCTTGAATAATAAAACCATGATTATTCTTAGTAGTGAATAAATAATAAAGTATAGTTCTCAGAAGTTTCCTCTGACTGTTAGGGATCTAATTATTCACCCTAAATGTCTAATTGAAGAATACGCTAGAAGTTGGCTTAGGGACGTTTGATGTAAACCTCCTATTGCTCCAATAATGATTCTTAAAATGATAATGGTTCAAATGAAAGGTCTTAGTTGAATACAATATGATGGTACCATTATTGGGGCAATTTTTTCTTATGTTATTAATGTTAGACCATCTCGAAGCTCCTATTACTTCTGGAAATCAGAAATGAAAACATGCAGCTTCAATATTTAATAATAATCTAGATCTGATTATTATTGATGGGATACATTCTGCTTCCCATCCCATTGGAAACTTTATTTGAATCAACAAATGGAAATTAATACTATTGTCAATGCTATTGCTTGGACTATAAAATATTTAATTTATGAGTCATTTATCATTATATTTTTATTTCTCGGTGGAAGTGGAATAAATGAAAGGAAGTTGATCTCAAGTCCTATTCAAACTCCAAATCAGGAATTTGATGAAATGGACAGGATCGTTCCTATCATTAATGTTGATAGGAAGAGAAGTTTTGTAGAGTTGTTGGTCATTAAAAAGGAGAGGATTGATACCTCTATAAATGGGGTATGAGACCATTAACTTGTTTAGCTTACCTTTTTACAGTAAGGTGTATGATGCACGTTAGTTTCTGATACTGAAGGAGGTACTTTAATTCTAACTTATGTAATTTGTTTAATGAAGGTAATTTTTATTTACTTTATTTACCCTATCAAGGTAACCCTTTCATCAGGCACTTCATTTATTTAATATACAAATTAAAAGTTTTTTAAAATTAGGTTATGTATTATTTTGGTTATTTTGAATTAATTTGTTTAGATTTGGTTTTTTTGTTTTGTTTAAAATATATATATATATATATATATATAATTTATATTAATATATTACATTTAATTAAATTTAAATACCTATAAGTTTATTTTATTATTATTAAGTGATTATTTTAATACATTTATTTACCAAGTATTATAGCTACTTATGTTTTTAGCTTAAAATAAATTATTGTATTATAATATAGATAATAATATGTAAATTAATATTAAATATTATTATAATTGGAAATAATAAATAAAATTATAAACTTTAAATATAAATTTTATATTAAGGTAAATAATTATATTAATTATAATAATATAATTGAAAAATTATCTATATTTTTGATTATTTAATTAATATATATTTAAGTTAACTTAATATAAAGTAGATTTTATATTAATACCATATTAAATTAATTATTTCTAATATATATATTATATTATTTAATTTTTCTTTATTATTAGTGAAAAGAAAGATTAAATGAGAAAGAATATAATACGTTTATTGGTATGCATGTTCCATATCTATCTTTATTTGTATATAATAGAGAAATTGTTGCGGTCACACGGGGGTGCGTTTCTTTTCTTTGGTTAATGTTTGAGATTTATTCTTTCTTTTTCTTTAAATATTTGCATCTTCCATTTTATCTTAATTTGGTTAATTTTTAAATTTCTTAATTTTTGTTCCTAAAAGTTTTTTTTGTTTGTTTATTCACTTTTTCTTTGTATTATATGTAAGTTTTGATAAACTAAATGTTCTTTTTGCAGTAATTTGATTTAATTATCAAGTGATTTTGGGTTTAGCAATTGATTTAGTATCGGCATAATTCGTGCCAGCACCCACGGTCATACGATTGATACAAGTGAATGTTATTCGTTAAATCAGTTGTTTATATTATTAGGGTTAAAATATAAATTTGTAAGGTGAAATGGTAAAATTTATTTGTAGCTCTTTTTATGAATCTACGAAATTTAAATAATAAATTGCGATTAGATACCCTATTATTTTAAATGTTAATTATATTTACCAGGGTACTATTAGTTAAGGTCTTTAAACCCATAGAATTTGGCGGTATCTCATTCCATTCAGAGGAACCTACCCCGTGAATGATTACACACGATTTACTCTAATTAATTTATTTGTTTGTATATCTCCGTTATCATAGAATCTTTTTAGAGTTATAATTCTCAAGATTTATAATTATAAAATATTTCAGGTCAAGGTGCAGCTTATAGTTAAGAGGAGGTGGGTTACAATAGATTTTTGTTTATAACTGATGGTGAAATACTGTTAATGAAGGTGGATTTGATTGTAATTTTATTTATTTAATTTAACTGATAGTGGCTTTGAGGTGTGTACACATCACCCATCGCTCTCATTATTGATTATTCTATTTTGATTATTTTAAAGTAGCTTCAATTTAGATGAGATAAGACGTAACATAGTAGATGTACTGGAAAGTGTATCTAGGAAGAGGTTCAAGATATAACGTATTAGTAAAGTGTTTCATTACACTGAGAATTTTTCTGTGCAAATCAGGATATCTTGATAATTTATTTTATTATATTTATTTTTTGTTTATTTAATTATTTAATATAAATAATTTTGTTGGATTTTGTCTTACTATATTTTATAGAATTGATTTTTTAAATTATAGTGTACTGGTAATGTAAATTTTTTATGAAATTTTATTTTAAATTTTTTAAAGTAGATTTTATATATTGTACATTTGTATCAGGGTTTGTCAAAATTTGATCATGTTGGAATGAAGCCTCATCCGTAAAGAGAACATTTGCACTGAAGTGAGGATTGACACACTGTTGGATGAACCATCCACAGAAGTGTACCCATGGAGGCCAATCAGCTGCTGATAGTGCCTGCACATGCTGTACATGGTATGGAAACAACTGGTTCTCCCGTAACACTCTCCATACAGTGATGTGGTCAACGTTACCTTGTACACCAGCAACTTCTGTGATGCTGACATTAGGGTTATCGTCAACTGCACAAAGAATTGCCTCGTCCATTGCAGGTGTCCTCGTCGTTCTAGGTCTTCCCCAAACTCGAGTCATAGGCTGGAATGTTCCGTGCTCCCTAAGACGCCGATCAATTGCTTCGAACTTCTTCCTGTCGGGACACCTTCATTCTGGAAATCTGTCTCGATACAAATGTACCGCGCCATGGCTATTGCCCCATGCTAGTCCATATATCAAATGGGCATCTGCCAACTCCGCGTTTGTAAACATTGCACTGACTGAAAACCACGTTCGTGATGAACGGGAAGCAGCCTACTCACGCCGTATAAAATTCACATCAGTCTTTCCATTGTGTACCAGCCAGTCCACTGTAACTAGCTCTGACGTCATAAATGTTGCGCAATAGTTTAAAAATCAAGTAAATAACCTGAAACGCTTCTAGCATGTCAGGAGTAATACTAAATCAATATGTGTTGAATATCAGTTCAATAACTTTAGAAATTTGGATGTTTTCTGTAAAAATCATTGGCGCAACAGAAAAGAGCTAGAAACTTAAAAATTTATATTTAGATTCCTTTTTCATAATAATTTAGTAGAAACAATATTCTGGATCTCACAAATTAAAATTTTAGTTGAAATTCACGATTTTCTGGTTTTTGTCTTAGAAATTAAGGAAGCAAGATAGATGAAGTAGGCGAATAAATACAGCTAGGATGTTCAAATTTAAGTAGAAGGGAGATCCGCTATAATCATAAAGACATGAGAAATTTCAACTGAATAACTATAAAACTATAGTGATAGCGCATCTCCAAAGGGCAAGTTCAGAGCTCGTCTACTGCGTGTAGTGCAATTAAATTAATTCTCTCGCCCAAAATATTTGACTTAGCCACGTCAGACTTTTATTATGATTACTTACCTGTGTGCTGATTGCACATTTAAATTGAGAGCTTCATCGGCCATCAGCAAAGGAAGCAATGATTTATTCGATAACTTGAAGTGGTGCACTACTAGCCCAGCAGCTAGTCGGGAGAGCAGATTTGATCAGGCGTTCCCTTAGCTGTCCGCACCGTGGCTTTGTATATAAGAATGCTGCGTGAGAAAGAAAGGCCCCAGTTCTCTCCAGACGCTGATTAGCGCACCATCTGTGCCGGGAGTCGCGTCGCATGGGTATCATTGCTATAAAGAGCCTCAGATGCCATTATAAGTTACTCGGGATACGCGTAACCATGAAATCGACTTCGAGGGAAGTGTTAATTCTGGCATAACTTTAATGATCTATCTTCAGTTTGCGTATGTCGTATTTTCACGTGCCGCCACGGGACAGACATTCTACCATTATTTAGCGTGGCATTTGATGAACATTATCATCAAATTATGGCGAGCATTCACTTAAACCTTTAATTTGAACAGTTATAGTTGCATCAGCGCATTAGACTCTGAACTGCTCTGGTAGTTGGATTGTGTGGATCCTTTTTTGGTCTGTGACTTTCAGAATATAGTGAACATTTTAGAGAGAATCGTTTTTGATTATGAATCTCAGACAATCTCCTAATTCCTCAGAGCTATAAGCTGTAGCTATAAGTGTATTTCTCAGATGAAGTGGGCACTAGGAATTCTAATTACAGGCTTCACGTTTTGCTAATCACTTTCTGGTTGCCAATATTGTAGTTAGAGAGCCAGTGTTGAGAACGGCAAACAACAGCATTAAATAAATAATAGGAACATATTTAAATAACAATTAATTCCACCAGCCGCCGCACATATGGTGCATCGGCCGGGAAATAAATACAAAACATTTAATAACAAACATATCCACCCGCCGCCCCACATATGGTTCATCGGCCGGGAAATGCATCTTTTCCACATTACATTCTACATTTAATAACAATAACTCCACCCGCCGCCCCACAAACACTAACCTGTTAATGCTACGTACTGACGTGCTTGATGCTAGTACTGTAGAGCAACGAGTCGCATATCAACACAAGCACCGTAGTCAACATTACCTTCCTTCAATTGGGCCAACTGGCGGTGAATTGAGGAAGTACAGTACATACTGACGAAACTAAAATGAGCTCCAACATGGAAATTAAGCGTTTCCAGACACTTGTCCACATAAAATCTTTTCTTTATTTGTGTGTGAGGAATGTTTCCTGAAAGTTTGTCCGTACCTATTTGTAACACCCTGTAGATGTGCCTCCTGAAGTTGTTTCCAGCATTGCTTCCCCATACATATCGACTACAGACACCCTTCTTCCAGACATTTGGCCGGTAATAAAAGTAAGTGATGCATTGTACTCAGTTGTCATCTTTGTTTCGATTTATTCCATCATACTGCACAGGTAGTCCCACTCATACCATGAATCCTATACTCCAGTACTGAACTGTTCGGCAGTCTTCACTAACAATAATTCGTAAAAGCCACTATCAGGCGCCAGGTCTACCTTCACATGTTTGAATCTGCTATCAGTCTAATTGGCGAATAATAGTAGTCTGGAAGTGCTTAACTGAGCTTGTTCTGACGGCTGCTGCTGTTGTGGCTGTTGCAGTGCAAGATAAGCCAATAAACCTGAAAGACCGCTGTGGTGGCGCAGATAGTAGTAATTCTAGTGGTCCAGTGTTTCCGCTAGTACGGCATCAGGGACATGCTGCACTGTTGGAACAAAAATACGTAAGTTTAACAAATAAAATATTAACAACAATAATTTATCATAAAACTATAAAGGATGAACGGTTACTTACATTTCTTCTTCTTCTTCTTGCTCGACCTCTGCTGCAATTTCATGGTGATCCTTTCGCTACAGTGAACAATGAGTGCGTGACAGTACTCCCACGACTCAATATACTTTAAGATGCAAGGGGCGGGAGTGAGAGGAGGGAGAACTTGATCCCTGTTGACCCAGTGACCTCGGTGCCCTTTGCCTCACAAACCTCAAATTTGGCTGGTCGCTTGTGTATAACCTAAAATGAAGGACTCTTGCTTTTGTGAAAATCACCCCTAAAGGTTATGATTAGGGATCGACTCAAAATTGGCGGGATCGACAGACAATTGTAAATAAAGCATTTTTCATCAGTAAGTGTGGGGTCCGCAAACGCATACTTCTCCAGAAATCGAGGAAAGAAACTTTTGCAACTGCCGCTTACGTACCCACATTGCAAACGCTTTTCCCGAGAGCACTGGTATCATGCCGGCACGGCAACTCAGCGTGTTCGGTCAGAGGGTTAGCTGCTCTCTGTACTTAAAAAAAAAAAAAAAAAAAAAAAAAAAAAAAAAAAAAAAAAACTGAGTGAATGGATCAACGTGGTATTGCAACGGCCAAAGTAACTGGCTGAGAAGCGGAGAACCCGGGTTCGAAACTCGAGGAAACTGTAAGGTTTTCATTTTTTTAAATTGCAGTTTTTCGCATCAGCATTCGTAGGGATAGGAGGGTTAATAAGGTACGCAACTCAACAAGGAATAATAGTAGTAATACGGTAAGCAATCTAATTTCCCAAACGACGTTAATTAGTAAAGAATTAAACTTTTAAGCCTTGTCATATGAGCCGGCCGGTGTGACCGAGCGGTTCTAGGCGCTTCAGTCTGGAACCGCGCGACCACTACAGTCGCAGGTTCGAATCCTGCCTCGGGCATGGATGTGTCTGATGTCCTTAGGTTAGTTAGGTTCAAGTAGTTCTGAGTTCTAGCGGACTGATGACCACAGATGTTAAGTCCCATAGTGCTCAGAGCCAATTGAACCATTTGAACGTTGTCAAATGAAAACAACTCCGAGTAAGAGTGCTGCGAATTCCTCATGACGGGCCACATGTAGCTTGTTTACAGCAAGGCATGGGGGGAGTTACGTTGTCCCGGTTGCCTTTTCGTCACATCATAGTTTTGAACCTTATAGAAGTCAGTCGGAAAGAGTTGTTTTCCGTCATTAGGCTGCAGTGTACCTCGAGGATACATGTAATGATTTTTCATCGTTAATCCGCCGAATAAAATATGTTTTGTGAAAGAATACAGTGATCTTCCGTTAGTAACATATGACTTGTACTTTATGTAGTTTGTAGCAATTAGCTTTTCCGTTTACGCCATAGTAATTAGTTATTGTGTGTTGTGTCATGTCTGTAAGTTGCATAATCTGAATAATGGAGGATGTACACCCTTCAACTAGCGCTGAAATTTATAGTTGCGAACCTGTCACAGACGATGGCAAACTGGAAGTTGCCAACACTGCGTTTTGGTTTGTAAAAGTGTTGCAAGACAGGTGTATTATCAGTGCACTACCGGAAGCAGGCAGCTCTGTTTCTCGGCGTTCCAGATTGATAGGAGCGGCTATCGTCAAGCGATTTTTGGAGCTCACGAACGAAATGACTTTTGTCGATACTGAAGAACTGTACAATGCAAGATATCACGATTAGTTAATCGTAAAATGCTTATAACACTTTGGAAATGTCCACGTCGCAGACAATCTGTGCTTCATCTGTTCCCGATGAGTATTACGAATCGGTTACTAAACGATTGAACTACGGCGCTATACCCCTTGAAGTAAAAGTAAAGGCGGTAGCGCTAGCCAGGAACTATCCAAATTGGAACCTACAAACACTGAAAAAAATGGAGCAACAACTGCCCTGAAAAGGAAGAAGGACCTGAAATTGTGGGAGAAAGATACCGTTAAAGGAGGGACAAGATACAACAAATACCAGGCGATAAATAAGTGGACGTACGGCCGATTTGTCGAATCTCGTCGTCGTAATGAGAATGTAACAACGAAATACTCCAGGAGTGGGCTGCGGGTGCAGCGCTTCAATATACGACCAACAAGGATTTTTACGTTTGCTCCATCATTATCTTGGGCAAGGAATTTCAAATCGGAATATAAAATTCGTCTACGGCACGTCACTAAATGCGTCTCCCACAAGGAAGTAGAAAATATAGACAATGTACAGAAAGTGGCGGCTCTTTTCAGCACACAAACGGCGTCACTTATGACCGGTTTTAATCGTGATTACGTGATCAACACTGATCAAACAGGATGCAAGTATAGGGTGAACATTACACGCGCGTTATCGCATCAGGGAGAAAACGAACTCATGTTGCAATTGGTAGTCAAAAAAAACTAACACATTCGTACATGGCGTAATATGCCAACCACAGCCTCTGGAAAAGTCTGTCCTGTGTTTACAAGAAACGAATGTTACAATTGGTCCTCGTGTTATAAAAGAGGTCAATCACTTAACCGACTCGTTGAAAAATGTTTACATTACTTGCACCAAATCCGGGAAATAGACGAATGCGATTTACAGAACATTTCTTAAGAACGTTTTAAAACTATAGGTTGTTCATAACAAGATTTGTCTAATATTGGATTCCTGGGGCGGACAAACTAATACTCTAATGGTTGACACCGTGTTTATCGATGACGAGGGTCAACCGACGTGCAAGGTAAAAGTAATACAGCCAAACTTCACACCATGTGACATCAGTGTGATGTTTATTTCTATCACCGAATTAAAAAAAATTTTTCGAGGCTTCAGAATTACAGTGTGCTTCTGGAAACCCAGCGGGAATTGCACAACCGCACGGATGCAGTCACTATTCACAGCATAATTCATAACCAACTTTCAGCAGCGATTTTTCAGGCACTCATATCGTATGCGTGGTACACATCAAAATTAATGCCCGAAAAAGACATATTTTTAAGTGTAAACCAAGTTTGTTTTTCGTCGACTCTTCGGAAGGAACAGTATAGCTGTCGAAAGATTGCATTCATTAGATGTTCTTGGTGCCGCGAGTATATTTGTTTAGAACGTTTATATCACAATTACCATCCATCTAGTTGTTCCAAGAAAAGTGAGGAGACGTAACAGTGACTGGAAGAGACATTGTAAAGCGACCAGGAGTAACATTTTAGTTGTTTAGTATACCACTAGGTTTGAGAAATTTATTTGCCTACCTTTTTATTATTCTTTATTGATTTACATACATTATTAACCCTCCTATCCCTCTCAATAGAGGTAGGGAAAAATACCAATCAGAAGAACAACATCCGCTAGGTTTCCTCGAGACCTGAAACCCGGGTTCTCCGCTTCCCAGCCAGTTACCTTGGCTGTTGCGCTTTTTTTAACACCAAGCCCCCTGCTGGGAATCTAACCCGCCCCCCCCCCCTTTTTTCCGTGGAACAGGAAGACAGGGTAAACAAACAATCTTTATTCATATAATTGTGCTGTCCTAGGGATAAGTAAAGGGTCGAGACAGCAAAAACAGTTTTGAAACCATAAAATCAACGTAAAGGCCGCTTTTTTTTACATGAATAAAGTAAATGACAATCCTTGTCACAGGCGGGAGTGAAAATAAAGTTATCATCAGCATCACAATCCCTGCAGCACGCGGTGTCGCATCATGAATCTGGCATGGCATCCGGCCATATAATCTTCACCATACCTGCTGTAGTGTCACCGCCAGACACCACACTTGCTAGGTGGTAGCCTTTTAAATCGGCCGCGGTCCGCTAGTATACGACGGACCCGCGTGTCACCACTGTCAGTAATTGCAGACCGAGCGCCGCCACACGGCAGGTCTAGAGAGACTTACTGGCACTCACCCCAGTTGTACAGCCGACGTTGCTATGAAAGGTTCACTGAGAATTACGCTCTCATTTGCCGAGACGATAGTTATCATAGCCTTCATCTAAGTCAATTGCTACGACCTAGCAAGGCGCCAATTATCCTTTGCTATGTATCTAATGACGCATATACTGTATCAACAAGCCAATGTTCACCAATTGTGGATTAAAGTTAAGTATTCCAGCAGCTACGTACTTTTCTTTATAGCATTCATTACGTATCCTGTTTCAGACCTCACGCCAGCCTGCGTGAGTTTAAGCGCGTGCCTTTCGGTTACCCGTGACTGTGGATTGGCTGTCTTGCCAGTCCACAACACCTGCCATTGTGGGCGGCATGTATTTCTTCTGCGTCGACCATTCGAAGGATCATTATCTGAGGCGGTTTCGGTGTTTACCATAGCCCTTTTTTTTACACGTTAACATATTCCAGTAATATCTGCTGGCAACAAGTGGTGGCCAGTTGTCTTCTCAGTGTGCAACATGCCAATATATTTGAACCGTGCAGTACGTTCTCTAGTCGTTCTGCTGCAAGAGTCTTCTCATTTCTGGGACACACCAGCAGTCGAGCGGGTTGTGAAAAACACTTTCTAAAAAATTGGAAAAGTAAGTCCTGTATTTCGTATGACTCTGTACCTAACCCAACCTAACCTAACCTAACCTTGTTGTTCTTGTAAGTATAATCGATCACTGGCGTAATATCGTACGAAAACAAATATTTCGTCGCATATGCAGCGATCCAATTGACCGCATACGTCTTTTGTTTGGGAGAAAAAGTCTTGTCCGGTAGAAAAAGTGCATCTGATGTGATTTCTGTGTAGTTAGTGTGCCGAAGGAAGGGCAGTATTCGACGCGTCAGCATCCAGACGTCCTTCGCTGCGCCACACACTAAACCATGTTCTTCCGTCGCTAACAGTCCACAGTTTCTGCAACGAAGAGAATCGACCATATGAATTGTATGTAATCGACTCTTGGCCACAAGTTTCGGTTTATAAGAATATACCACATCGATCTCGCTGCTGTTGACTGTAATGGAGTATGCACTGCACACCAAATGTGCTTCAAAGTTCTCGTTGGGTATTTGAATTCCATTACGTTGCGGCCAAGGTGAGCCATCAAGCACCGATAGATCTCCCGAGTCGTGGATATTCTCGTCGAAGGTATTTTCAGACGAACAAGAAATGAGGCAATGTGTGCAAGAGAAGGCGATATGTTGCCCACCGGTATCGGGGGTTCGTACGAAGGCGGAACAAGTATTTCTATCAGAGCTGATGTTATGGTATGCTTTCGTTGTTGCCAATTTCGAATCATTGCTCGCATGTAAAGCACACGTTTGTGAGGCTGAGGCCACCGTTCCGGAACTGTAGGGTTAACGTGTCATATTTGATCTTAAATAACATCCCAGTACTAACATAATAACCAAAGGCAGCCACGAGGCGGTCCGCAATACCCTTCGGTACTGGTAGGATCTGCGCTAAATGGGGCAGTCTAGGCGCTATGTGAACGTTGGTGTATGCCACGCGCTGGATCATGCCAAAGGCTCTCAGTGAGTTGCTGCGTATCGTCAGACGAAAATTCTGCAGAAGCCGCCGACCACCGTAGTGAACAGGTAAATGTGATCCCCAGAAATCTCAGCAATTCCACCGTCTGAAGGGTCCCAGTACATCTTCCAGACCTCGTCCAATGTGCATAATTTTGGATTTCGTCATGTTAACGACACTGCCTGTCCCGTAAAAGTCTAGATGCTCGACAGCCTGACGCACTTCACGTCCTGATCTGACAAGATGGGTCAGGTCGTCCGCTTATGGGCGACAAACGAAAGAGTTCTCATTAAGCACTATCTCAGTAAGCGAGCGGCTCATAACACACATCAGCGGCTCGAGTGCTATCGCAAATAGCATCATGGAGAATGGGCACCCTTGTCGAACCAAGCTGTTAATGGGAATCGAGCCCTCTTACATACCTTTTACCATCACCGTCGATGGAGACCCTATGGAGGTGAAAACAGGTGGAACTGTCATTCGGATCATGATTGACACCAAGAAGTCATGGTGTATCCTGTCGAACGCACGATCGAAGTGCACAGATATCATCGCTGCTCGCATTCTACACGTTTCCGCAAGGGCGATAACGTCACGATATTCACTTAACGCCGAGGAGATGTTGCTTCGCACCCCTAGGCAAGCCTGATTAGGACATATCGTCCTGGATAGCGCCAGTTTGAGACGAGACGCTAGTAGACGTGCAAAGATTTTATAGTCGGTGTTTAGCATAGTGAGAGGCCGATATTGATTAACACTGAGACTCCCCACCATATTCGGGATGGGAAGAAGAAACCCCGTCACAAATTCCGACGGTAGGCGCATGTCAGGACGCATCGTCTCAATGTACATCGACACTCATTGTGGCATCATCATGTCCGTGAATTCGCGATAAAACTCTAACATAATCCCATCTGGCCCTGGTGATTTATGGACCGCTATCTTTTTGAGTGCCACCTTTGTATCATCCTCTGTGAGTGGCTCCATAAGTGCTGCCTTATCTGTCTCTGTCAATGTCGTTTGCAGGTGTTGCAGCATGTCTTCCCCCACTAGACGGCCCGTCGGTGTTCCGGCATATAGGTGGCAGAAATGCTTTAAAATTCATTTGCAATGTCCTGTTGTGTTGTCAGTTGACAGACATCTAAACCGTGGAGAACTGTGACCAATGCCCAGCGGTAACGTTTGTGTTCCCATGACACATGATGCATCAAGGTATGTTTCGCAGTGATGGTATCGAGACATCTGGCCCGTATCGGGATGCCACCCAGTCGTCGTCGCGTGATCGATAGGATTTGTGCCTTGACACAATGAACTTCTGCATGATGTTCTGCAGATAGCACCTGGAATGACAGCTCACGAAGCATGGTGTAATAATAATCAAGAGTGTCTCTTTGCCATCTCCTCTCATCCTGACCATAGTGTATGAGAGCTCATCTTATTGCTGGCTTAGTACACTCGAGCCACCATTGAAGTACTGACGCATATGTTGGCAGACGGCGTTGACCTGTGGCCCAGATCTCCTCGACACTCTGACGACATTTAGTGTCCGACAAAAGTGACGAATTGAGCTTCTCCACACACTTTGCCAACAAAGTACAAATGTAAACCAGATGATCAGTAAATGCCTCAGGCCATCGTTCCGCGTCAACCATCTTATCCCGTAGGCCAACCGAAACATATATTCGATCAAGTCTGCTCGCCGAGTTACTGTTAAAAAAAGTATATCCTTCACGATTCCTATGAATCCTGTCCCAGGTGTCGCTTAACTCCAGGTCCCGGCATTGCAGTTGCAGTTCACGACAGGTAATGCAATGTGCAGTCTGGTCTATTTGGGTTAAAACACAATTGAAGTCATAATCTATAATGAAATGATCGAAACTGCCGGTAAATCTCTTCTGAATAATGTCTCGCACGCGCCCGTCTACTGTCTGTGCCGGAAGGGGCATAAACATTGAGAATACAAATTCCATTAACAGTTATCGCCAGTCCTCGTACCGAATGCAGCTATAACAGGTCGCGAACTGGAATCCCGTCCCGGACCAATATCGCCGATCCACTGCCGTTGTTCGAGTGAGGCGAGGTGTATGAGATGTATCCATGTACTTCCTGGAACTCAGGAATGTAAATTTCCTGCACCATCAGTACATCCACATCCGACGCGTATATATGTCCCTAAACAATCGCTGTTTCACGGCCGATCTAATGGTGTGTACGTTCACTGTCCCTATTCTGTATGCCTGGGTTCGGGTAGCTGTCATTTCCGCATAATGTTAAAATGACGAAAAGTCACCGTATCGATAGTCCCTTTGCACATCTGCAGAGGGTCGCCCAACGGACGTCTCCCTGCAGCATTTGGTTTCTTGAGATGCGGACGGATGCGAGTCCCAACCAATGGAAGGGTCTGCATCAGTGATTTCTTCGTCTTGCACATCCCAGCTGATATTATTGAGGTGCTCCAAACTGCCCTGTGCTGCACTGATGTGTGGCACCTGTGGATCTTTCGCATCTTTAGACTCTGCTGCAGAATGGGTGTCGGGCCCCTGAGCGGATGTGTCGTCTGAAGAACATGACATCTTTTCACTGTCCGAATTCATGTGGTCAGCGACATCCGAAGCTTGTGGTTCCCAGTCAGACAGGTCCATAGTGTTAGACTCATCAGGGCTCCCAAGAAGAGAAGGGTGCGTCTCCGCAGAGTTTAGTCAGGACTTCTTGCTGCGCTTTGGCGAGCGTTGTTTGCGTGTCCTAACCTCGGCCTCTGGTGTTGGCTGTCTCACCACCACCACAACGCCCTGAGGCCGTTCCACTTCAGCTTCCATGCCTCGCGTGATGCTATCATCCTCTTTCTCCACCACCTGCTGTGTCTGGGATTGGACGTTGGTCGGAGCCATTCCTTCTTCAGTGGGGCCCAAAAGAGCCTCACTCAATGTCGGCGTTGGTTCAATAATACGCTCCGACCTCTGAGTCAACTCCCCTCGAAGCGCCGTCACGTAAGTCAGCGGCAGTGAAGTTGGTGTAGCCGGATTCTGGAAGTCTCCGCCTGGAAGTTGCACGAGTCTGCACTGCACACACGCAGAATGAAGATGTCCTTCACCACGACACCCAGTGCATGTCCGGGGCGGTCCATCGTAGGACATAGCTCTACAGCCACCAAAGTTGATGCACAATGGCACATGTTTCGTAAGGGCAATTCGCACCTGTCAGGCACCATTAAGCACTGTATACATGCTAAAACTTGCCCACCGTTCGGCCATATGACTAATAACTCTGCCATATGGCTGGAGTGATTCAGTAACCAATGATTCGGGTACCTCGAAAGGCAGCTGGAAGATTCGAATCGTACGCACGCCCAGGCCCGAATGAGCTACTAAAACTTCGCCAATATGACCATTGGAGTGTCGGAACTGGAATCCTCATTTGGCAGCTTCAATAACTCTATCGCATGCTGCTTTGTCAATCATCTTTACATGAAGAGTGCTGTTCACGATTGATAAGTGAATTTCAATAAACTCCGTGTGATTAAGATGCACTTCGTCCCTCAAGAAACGTTCGATTTAAAAAGCCTGCAGTCTTGCATACTCGTTACAGAACGTGAACTGTATGGTGGTTTTTGGAAAATTGTGTGCCATTGCGTTCGATTCAAACAGTAACACATGCGAGTAACGATGGTGTAAACACCGCTTTCCGCGAACGTTCGCAGCCAGTACGCAAACAACTCTGAGCTGCTCCGCTGCCAAAGGCAGACTGTGCTATCGGCGCTATCTGGGGAAAGCGTTTACCATGACGGTACCTAAGCGGCAGTTGTAAAAGTTTCTTTCCTCGATTTCTGGAAAAGTATGCATTTGTTGATTCCATATCTTAGAATGAAAATGCTCTATTTACAATTATCTATCGATCCCACCAATTTTGAATCGATTGCTTGTCATAACCTTTAGGGGTGATTTTTTCAAAAATGGGAGGGTGTTGAACCAAAATATCTTATACAGCTTTGAGCCGTGGTAAAAATTGCTGTTTTGAAGAGTGCGCCGCAGCGCGTAGTGTGAAGTATTTGCCCTCCGTTTCTGGCGGTGGCGCCGCTCTAGCAATCGCAGCTTTGGTGTCTCCCGCTGGTGGGAAAGGGGTAAAGTTGCCTGTTCATGTGTATTTAAGGGGCGCTATGAGCACGGCTAAGGGGCCGTCTGTCAGTCTCGGCGAGTCTGGTCAGTTGGTCAGTCTGAGTCGGTGCAGTCTGAGAGAGTCTGATCAGTTGGTCAGCTGGGTCAGTGTGGGGCAGTCAGTGTCTGTCTGTCGTCTGTCTGTGTTAGGCCGTCAGTCTGCTCGAGCTTGTTCAGGCGATGGTCATTGGCGGTTGGATCGATCGGTTGGTTGGTCGCATACAGAGATACAAGATGATTTGTCCGCCTAGAGCGTCGGCGCATGTGAGGTCGCCACGTGAGTCCAGTGGGCCGCGCCGTATAGCGAGGGATAGTGGCTTCGTGGCCGACACGAGAGCAACAGGAGTCAACCCACGACGTCGGTCTGGCTGGTCCGAGCTGCGACGCCGTGAGATGGGAGATCAGCGCGCCTTCCTGCGTCCGTAGAAGCGGCTGGCAGCGGACGGTTCGGGAGAGAGTTTTGGGGTGCTACGCCGGGTCTTCGCCAGAAATCGCAGTTTGTTAGAAGTTAAGTGATTGGCGATACATGATTTCATTTACTTGTTAAATTATACTAGTTTTCTTGATCAGTCTCTCGTCCCCAGCTTGTTCGTCTGTCTCCCGTCAGCATTTGTTAGGCAGTTAGTGTCTGTCGGTCTGCTGTACGTTTATAGCTTCCTCTGTCATGTTTGTCGGATTCGGTGTTAACGAATTTATTGCTTAAGGTGTAAAGGCCGAATTCCTGAAATATGTTTTAATCTTGAGAGGTTTTATATGTGTAATGTAGAGCATGTTCGTACATTTTATGTGAGACTGCATTTCATGGGTTTTTATTTAAATGGTCATTTTAGTGTATAAAGTTGCCACCCTTCCACTGTAAGAGTTCTTTTAAAAAGAAGTTGCACTTTCGGTGGCAAATGATTTTTAATGTGAGTGTTTTGTACCATTTCCATCCCTCTTACTTAGTGCACAGTTTATGTGTTTGTGTGAGCTGTTAAAATTTTTAGTTTAAAGTAATGTGGTGCATTGCAGATTTGCACCAGTGTAGTCTTTCAGAGGTTGTTGTGAGCGGTCGTGACTACGGCCGAGGTTAAAAGGGAGCGGCAAGGTTCTCAGCCCGAAAAGCTCATATTGTCAAAAAAAAAAAAAAGAAAATTGTAATTTCTGCCTCTGAATAAATTGTAATTTGATATTTACAGGGTGCTTTCTGATTATAATTTTAAATCTGTTTCAATAAAAATGGGGGCTTTTAGGAATAAAATTTCCATTTATTGAAAAAAAATATAATTTGTTTTCATCTGTTACCCACTGGCAACTACTTCCACGCTCATATAGTGTGATTAAATGTGTTATGTTCTTGATAAATCGCTAGTAAATAAAGTAAATTCTGTAAGAAAAGGTTTTGAAAGTAAATTCACGGTTCATTACTGGTAGCAGAGTGTCGTTAGCGTTCTTGCTACTAGTCTTTGAGTAACTGATGGAATTGTAGTTGTACTCATTTTATAATTTTGTAATATTTCGCTTTGGCCTAGTGACTCTTTAGCTGCATGTTTCAGGGTGTCATGGCGACTAAAGAATGTCCAGCATTAGGCCTGTCGCGCATTCGTAATATAAACAAACAAGGCACTGTTCCTGAGTTGCTTGCAGACCTAAAGGATGCCTTGCTCAATCCGGTCCAAAATTCAGCAGAAGTTATTGGTTCCCTTCCAACAGGCATGGCAGCGGCGGCAGGAGAGGTCGGTGAGTTCCAACAACATTTGGACTGGTTTTGTGTTGAACAACCGAGCCTGTTAGGTTCAGGCATTACCCTCCGGTCTTAAACTTCTGGTAGCTCATTGGTTGACAGCTTCGAATAGTCCCTTCAACCTTGTTCATCTTGTGAGGCTTAGCTCGGTGCCTTCTACTGTGTAGAGATGTCGGATTGCCTGGGGCATGTTTCCTCTGCATGGTTGAAGTCCGAGCAGGTATCTGTCTATTTTCGTTACTGGCTTAGCAATGGCTGTGAATTGGTCGCCTTGTCTGTCTTAGGTCGGTCTCTTCCTGGGGCAGGGATGTCGGGTAGCCTGAGGGCATGTTTCCTCTACAGGGGTGGGTCCGACCAAGTGTATCGCTTGCGGCCTTTTGCAGGCATTGTCTGGCGCCTTTTAGAAGCTGCTAGTTTGTTTATTTGAGGATATCACCCCCCGGGTTCTAGTTTGAGGGGAGAAGGTTGAGCCGTGCTAAAAATTGCTATTTTGAAGAGCACACCGCAGTGTGTACTGTGAAGTAGTCGCCCTCCGTTTCTGGCGGTGGCGCCGCTGTAGCAATCGCAGCTTTGGTGTCTCCTGCTGGTGGGAAAGGGGTAAAGTTGCCTGTTCACGAGAATTTAAGGAGCGCTATGAGCTCGGCTAAGGGGCAGTCTGTCAGTCTCGGCGAGTCTGGTCAGTTGGTCAGTCTGAGTCGGTGCAGTCTGAGAGAGTCTGATCGATTGGTCAGCTGGGTCAGTGTGGGGCAGTCAGTGTCTGTCTGTCGTCCGGAGTGCTAGTATGTGTTGGGCCGCCAGTCTGCTCGAGCTTGTTCAGGCGATGGTGACTAGTGGTTGGATCGATCGTTTGGTCGGTCGCACACAGAGATACAAGATGACTTGTCCGCCTTGATCGTCGGCGCTTTGAGGTCGCCACGTGAGTCCAGTGGGCCGCGCCGTATAGCGAGGGATAGTGGCTTCGTGGCCGACACGAGAGCAACAGGAGTCAACCCACAACGTCGGTCTGGCCGGTCCGAGCTGCGACGCCCTGAGATGGGAGATCGGCGCGCCTTCCTGCGTCCGTAGAAGCGGCTGGCAGCGGACGGTTCAGGAGAGAGTTTTGGGGTGCTACGCCGGGTCTTCGCCAGAAATCGCAGTTTGTTAGAAGTTAAGTGATTGGTGGTACATGATTTCATTTATTTGTTAAATTATACTTGTTTTCTTGATCAGTCTCTCGTCCCCAGCTTGTTCGTCTGTCTCCCGTCAGCATTTGTTAGGCAGTTAGTGTCTGTCTGTCTGTCTGCCGTACATTTATAGCTGCCTCTGTCGTGTTTGTCAGATTCGGTGCTAACAAATTTATTGCTTAAGGTGTAAAGGCCGAATTCCCGATATATGTTTTTATCTTGCCTATCATCTTTAGAGGTGGTATATGTGTAGTGTATAGCATGTTTGTACATTTTATGTAAGACTGCATTTCATGGGTTTTTATTTAAATGGTCATTTTAGTATATAAAGTTGCCACTCTTCCACTGTAAGAGTTCTTTTAAAAACAAGTTGCACTTTCGGTGGCAAACAATGTTTAATGTGAGTGTTTTCTACCATTTCCATCCCTCTTACTTGGTGCATAGTTTATGTGTTTGTGTGAGCTGTTAAAATTTTTAGTTTAAAGTAATCTGGTGTGTTGCAGATTTGCACCAGTGTAATCTTTCAGAGGTTGTTGTGAGCGGTCGTGACTATGGCCGTGTTAAAAGGGAGCGGCAAGGTTCTCTGCCGGAGAAGCTCATACGCTCAACAAAAAAAAAAAAATTGTTATTTCTGCCTTTGAATAAATTGTAACTTGATATTTACAGGGTGCTTTCTCATTATACTTTTAAATCTGTTTCAAAAAAATGGGGCGTTTAGGAATAAAATTTCCATTTATTGAAAAAAAAATTCAATTTGTTTTCATCAGTTACCCACTGGCAACTACTTCCACGCTCACATAGTGTGATTAAATGTGTTGATGTTCTTGATGAATCGCTAGTAAATAAAGTAAATTCTTTAAGAAAAGATTTTGAAAATAAATTCACGGTTCTACCTTCGTTTTAGGTTGTACACAAGCGACCTGCCAAATCTGAGTGGAATTGGTTGGCCGTGTCTGAGCCCTTCCCCTTGTCAGTACTGGCCCTTCGGTTATGCAGCTTCTCACCCGTCACTAGTGTGTGGGTTTGGAGGTGGGGGGAGGGAGGGAGAGGACGCTTATCCTATCAATGACCTCGACATACGAGGACAATAATTCTCTTTTTCTTAGAACCCCCTCTGCCATACTACTTGCAAAGATAGTAAAATAATCTAGGGTGGATGACATTAGATGCCTCCAAAATAAACACTAAAGTAAACTTTCCTTTACAAATTGCAAATTCGTTTGGTAACCGAGCATTCAGCTAACGCCCAAGGAAAATCATAGAGAAACCAAAGTAGTCAATCTGCTTAGATCCATCTGTGAATAGCACTGTGAATTGTTATTTAGGGCTGTGCTTCTCTTGCTTGCAAGTACTGCTACGTCGTTCTTTGCACGAAAATCAAATTACCTCTTTACTCTGGGATGATTTTTTAATTTGGATCTTGTGGTAGAGGGAACAACGGTATAGAAAAGAGCTGACTGTTGAACGGACAAAAACCAATATGTCCAAGACATGTCAAACTGTGTTAAAGATATCGCGGTATTTAGATCTTTGCCGGCCGGAGTGGCCGTGCGGTTATAGGCGCTACAGTCTGGAACCAAGCGACCGCTACGGCCGTAGGTTCGAATCCTGCCTCGGGCATGGATGTGTGTGATGTCCTTAGGTTAGTTAGGTTTAATTAGTTCTAAGTTCTAGGCGACTGATGACCACAGAAGTTAAGTCACGTAGTGCTCAGAGCCATTTGAACCATTCAGATCTTTCCTATACTTCAATGCGGCCCTATAATACCGTCAGAACCACAAAAAAAGTTTATAAAACTGGAGCTGATCGCCTTGTCAACTCTTAAAATCCTATGACTACACTGTTTCAAGATGTGCAGGTCAAGTTATCTCGCTTGCAGATATCATAATTGTGGTAACCATCACAACTCTGAATCAAATAAGAGACCCACTCACTGAATCTACATTTGCACCTACATCTGCATGACAACTCTGCAAATCAGAATTAACTGCCCAGCAGAGGGTTCAGCAAACCACCTTCAAGCTATTTCTCTACTTTTCCACTCTCGAACAGCGCGCGGGATATGCAAACACTTAAATCTTTCCGTACAAGCTCTGATTTCTCTTGTTTTTTTATGATAATCAATTCTCCCTATGTAGGTGACCGCCAACAAAATATTTTCGCATTCGAAGGATATTACAAAACAAGCTGCCATTCTTGGAACTTTTTCGATGTCCTCTGTCAATCCTACCTGATCCCACAGCGCACAGCAATACTGCATAAGAGGATGGACAAGCATACTGTAGGCAGTGTCTTTATTTGACCTGCTACGTTTACTAACAAGTGCTACTGAACGATCTTGATGAAACTTGGCGGGTGTGTGGAGGGGGGCAAAACAATGCAATGCGTATTTTTTTGTTTGTCCCCGGTTTCGCTTTTAAACGGTGAAACACACTCCAAAAGTTTTTAACATTTTTTATGCAGCGACAGTAACTGATATTGTTTGTATAAGAATATACAGCCTACAGTTGCAGGTTAACTTTATCGTTTACCTAGGTTTCAACGTTAGTAATAACGTGTAAGGTTGTTGGTTTAATTTGCTATGACTGGGGTATAGATATTCAATAAAAGCGGATTAAAAGCTGTGACCTGTCTGGGGAAGTTAATCTTGCATTACTAAGCAACTGTTTCACCAGGCATCTAGTCTAGGTCTACCAAATTCCCAAACAGACTAACATTAATTAAAATCTTTTAATAGTCATACAACAACCGGTAATATATATATATATATATATATATATATATATATATATATATATATATAAGAGAATTTAAATAAAAAGAAAGAAATCAGTTTATATTTGGAAATTTATTTTAAGATTGATCATTGAAATTTCAGCATATTACACGTGAGTTATAACTGAGCTGGTGCCTTGTTTAGGACTGTGAAAATGTGAGTTTGTAATCTTACGGAACACATCAAATATAGAGCCAAGATTGGGAGTCTGCATACAACACTGCATTCATAAAACAACACACAAAGAACATTGAAACATATGCAACAGAAAATTAACCACTACCAACAGATTCAAATTTTCACCCAAAGAAATTACGTTTGTAGCACAATCCTGTCCGTCATGTAATTACCACACACTGGTATACTAAATTCATATTAACTCTTTGTGAAATCTTCGCGAAAAGAATAGCTGAGGGGTACTTTGATGATTACACCACATAATTAAAATAAATGAGATCGAAAAGCAATTTACAAAAGAAAAACCTCGAACTGGTTACTAACGTCTTACTGTTAACCTGACGGGTCAAACAGTTATATAAGCACGTGGTATTGGTCTCGCAAAGTACACCCCACGTGGGTTGAACATAAAGAAAAGTTGCTATGCTGAAAAATATTGTCAAGACGAGACGTTATAATCACACAAGCATTCGCATTTAAGATTCATCTTAGTTAGAGTTACTGATCAACACGTGGTTCCACTTTACTCATAAAGTAGTGACAAAGCAACTACCGGAAAATAATCTGAACTTCACACGAGAATTACACTGAGCTGCAATTTAAGATAACATTAATTATTTTAGAGCTAAACCTGAAATAAAGGTGATTAAATTTTCAATTAGGCTGAACTTAAGAAATCCTTTGTCCTACGGACTTAGCAGACACGCGCTTAGCCGGAGATCTTACCACTTCAGACGCTCGCCACGGACAGACTGCCTGGTCCCTTCCTGAGGGGTGGCTTACAAATACCAACGGAAGTGGCCAGAGGGGCAGCTTCCTATACCAACATGACAACGAACGGACAGGACCATACTAAGAATAGAAACCTCTCTGCTTTAAGAAAGCGTAGCTACCTGTTCCGACGTTGGTCCTACTGTTCTCTAGCAGACAGGCTTGTCTGCTACCCTCAAGCATGCAACTAGAAATACATTTGCTCATTCATCCTCTCACACAGAAGGGAAGGGGGATGACAGTATCTTATCTTATACAGTATATAAAAGAAAGCGGATGTAGGTTCCGTATGAGACTGTGTGACATGAATTACATATAAGCTGTGTTTTAAAGTGTAGTAGTGTGTGACAGATCGTTCTTGTTTATGTGTAAAAGTAACACGTTTCACTGCTCAGTCTCCTCCCAGATAGTCAGAAATACCACAGTAAATTTAGAAGAGGAATTTATGCCGTAAATGACAACAGATTTAAGAAATTAACATGAAAGGAATCCCACAGAGACCTTTCATAACCCCAACGCTCCGGGAAAAGACTGTGCAGGGAATTTTCTGGCCATGCTAGGACATTCCCAAGCAGGCTTCTCACACCCAACTTAAATCAAAAAATGTAAAGAAAATGCAAAAGGTCACCAGCTACTTGCTAAAACACAATAATTTCAAGACATCTTTAGAATCTACCAATTTCAAACAGAAAAAAAAGAACACAATCTGTGACACCTATTTAAAAGGTAGTATAGACCTAATTCGGTCAGCAAGTAAAAACAATGGTTCCTGTGTCATTAATATGAAAACAATTTCTGGTTGTTACCCTTATGGAGTTCACCAGTATTTGCTCATTGCAAGAGCCAACTGATCACAGGAAAATTTATGACTGTTTATTAACAAGCAAAATTTTATGAAAATAACAAAGGTGCCACAGCAATTAAAAAAGAACATCAAATAACATCAGTATTATAAAGCAGAACATTACAATGCACAATCCGCAAAAGCAAAAAATTGATAAGAAAAAAAAACATGTTTTACAAAGTGGTTATCGCAAAAAAATTCTATATCTTATAAAACTAATAATTTGTAGAATTAAAATAACTATGTGGCACTAATTTAATCACTCTACTATATTTCAATTAGTTAGCAAACAATGAGCACTGTGTCATTATACTGGAACTACAATAATTATGTGATTGTTACCCTTAAGGGGTTCCTCACAATAAATATGCCCCATGCAAAGGCTAATCGATCACAGTCCAATGAGAATGAATAGCAATCTGACCGATAAACGAAGCAATGCCACTTGAATGAATTTACGAAACAAAATAACACAAATCTAATACATCACACAAGAACAAACATTGATCAATAAAACAGTACAACAGTCAACATCTAAAAAAAAACAATAAATAAAACACCTGCAAAATACGAGAGTTAAAGTCTAAAACAAACAATAAATAGAACACCTGAAAAATACAAGAGTCAGTGTAATAAACACCAATAAATCGAACCCCTGCAAAACACACGAGTCAAAGTTTCTGTGACAGCAACACACGTATATGCATTGAACTAAGAACCGTATAATCACTGTTCACTGACACACTCAGTAGTTCCACTGTTCCGAGGCACAATATAAGGGGAAAAGGGGGGGGGGGTTCGTCGCCGCAGCTGTCAGTAGGGATTTTTGTCCATCTGTTGCGTGCGATCCCGCCGTCTCTGCCCTCTCATGAAGTGTCACGTGCATCTCGATTTGGTTCCATGTTTGTGTTGTCAATTTCGTGCGGTATCCTCGTTTGACACACCAGGTTGATATTCCTGGGCAAGGATGACACTTAATGGCTCTTCTTTTGTGCCACCCTTAGCGACCAGAGAACATCGAACCATGATTTACTGTCGCTTGACAGTGAGCATCCGTCAGGAGATGTTGATAGGCGTCGTTGTAGTCTGCCAGTTTCTCTGGACAGTATGTGTCAAAAGGCTCCACGCCCTTTGTGTTGTTACATTCTTGAGTTATCCTCAATTGGCTCGCCGGTTTGATATTCCTGGGCAAGGATGACACTTAATGGCTCTTCTTTTGTGCCACCCTTAGCGACCAGAGAACATCGAACCATGATTTACTGTAGCTTGACAGTAGGTATCCGTCAGGAAATGTCGATAGGCGTCGTTGACGTCTGCAAGTTTCTCTGGACAGTACCTGTCAAAAGGCTCCACACCCCTTGTGTTGTTTCACCGCGGCCGTCTCGTCACGGTCGTGTGCGTGTGGTGCGTTACCAGCAGATGGATTTCCGCGCGGTGGACTGCTCGCCCATCTCAGGTCATCGCCTCCAGGAAGGGTCGCACGGGGCGGCCGCCCATTATCTCCAGGTGCAAGGGAAAGTGTTTGCCGCGTACCCTTCTTTTGTTGTCGGCCGCGCTCCCGCAGTGGTCCGGTTGACAGCGTGTCCTGCTGGGAAACCCGCCAGTTTACAACTAGTCCGGCTGCTCCCGCTGTCTCGTAAGAGTTTTGCCGGTTCGCTTTCACGTTCTCAACTGCATTCACAGAAATTTTTCATCATCCTTATGTGATTACAAAATGTCATACATAATACCACTTCGTATTGTCTTTCACCATTTTTAAGAACAAAAGTGAGACTTAATTTTTTTTTAATAAAAAAAATTAGATGAATCGACAATATAAAATAAAAGTTAAATGACTTGACAATGTAAAAAAAAATAAAAGTGTAATGACTTGACAATGTAAAAAAAAATAAGAATTAAATCCACATCACTAATGTGGTTCACTTGTGTTTTAATAAATCAAATGCCACTTATTAATTCACTAAAATGAATAGGGTTATGCCTTGCACAAGTATAGGTCAGGACAGCATAGGGTTCACATGTTATTTACACACACACATGCACACCTGTTGTCTATTCTACAAACTAACTACCCATAAACATGCATTACTCAAAATTTTACTTCAATCCACTACTAGTTAATCCAACAAGCTACTTCAATGCTACTTCAACAAAGTGTTTACACCACTACAACATTGTTCTAATTCGTCCTTTTCTTGACGCTCGCGGCATATGTCTTGTCACATGATAAATATGGAGAACTTTCCTTAAACATACACAGTAAACAGAACAATGGTTATTTACACGCAAAAACATTTATACCAGTTGACACACCTAATAAGAGACTCGCAATTATACATCAATCATACTCATATGTTTATACATAAAACAGTAAGACATTTCATCTAAAATTACGTTATCACAAGAATTAATCACGCAGATGACTCTGAGAACGGTAAAAATATCTACATTATACAGGTTATACTACACTCCTGGAAATTGAAATAAGAACACCGTGAATTCATTGTCCCAGGAAGGGGAAACTTTATTGACACATTCCTGGGGTCAGATACATCACATGATCACACTGACAGAACCACAGGCACATAGACACAGGCAACAGAGCATGCACAATGTCGGCACTAGTACAGTGTATATCCACCTTTCGCAGCAATGCAGGCTGCTATTCTCCCATGGAGACGATCGTAGAGATGCTGGATGTAGTCCTGTGGAACGGCTTGCCATGCCATTTCCACCTGGCGCCTCAGTTGGACCAGCGTTCGTGCTGGACGTGCAGACCGCGTGAGACGACGCTTCATCCAGTCCCAAACATGCTCAATGGGGGACAGATCCGGAGATCTTGCTGGCCAGGGTAGTTGACTTACACCTTCTAGAGCACGTTGGGTGGCACGGGATACATGCGGACGTGCATTGTCCTGTTGGAACAGCAAGTTCCCTTGCCGGTCTAGGAATGGTAGAACGATGGGTTCGATGACGGTTTGGATGTACCGTGCACTATTCAGTGTCCCCTCGACGATCACCAGTGGTGTACGGCCAGTGTAGGAGATCGCTCCCCACACCATGATGCCGGGTGTTGGCCCTGTGTGCCTCGGTCGTATGCAGTCCTGATTGTGGCGCTCAGCTGCACGGCGCCAAACATGCATACGACCATCATTGGCACCAAGGCAGAAGCGACTCTCATCGCTGAAGACGACACGTCTCCATTCGTCCCTCCATTCACGCCTGTCGCGACACCACTGGAGGCGGGCTGCACGATGTTGGGGCGTGAGCGGAAGACGGCCTAACGGTGTGCGGGACCGTAGCCCAGCTTCATGGAGACGGTTGCGAATGGTCCTCGCCGATACCCCAGGAGCAACAGTGTCCCTAATTTGCTGGGAAGTGGCGGTGCGGTCCCCTACGGCACTGCGTAGGATCCTACGGTCTTGGCGTGCATCCGTGCGTCGCTGCGGTCCGGTCCCAGGTCGACGGGCACGTGCACCTTCCGCCGACCACTGGCGACAACATCGATGTACTGTGGAGACCTCACGCCCCACGTGTTGAGCAATTCGGCGGTACGTCCACACGGCCTCCCGCATGCCCACTATACGCCCTCGCTCAAAGTCCGTCAACTGCACATACGGTTCACGTCCACGCTGTCGCGGCATGCTACCAGTATTAAAGACTGCGATGGAGCTCCGTATGCCACGGGAAACTGGCTGACACTGACGGCGGCGGTGCACAAATGCTGCGCAGGTAGCGCCATTCGACGGCCAACACCGCGGTTCCTGGTGTGTCCGCTGTGCCGTGCGTGTGGTCATTGCTTGTACAGCCCTCTCGCAGTGTCCGGAGCAAGTATGGTGGGTCTGACACACCGGTGTCAATGTGTTCTTTTTTCCATTTCCAGGAGTGTACATTTTCTTACCCATTTTGCTGCGATTTCGTTCCTTCTTTAAGTTACCTTTCGCTTCCAAATCAGACATTTCGCCTGTGGTCGTTATTCTGGACTCATTTCTCATGAATGGCAAAATTGTGGTCACCTCTATTCTGTAAAACAGTTTCATCTTAACATGTTGAACTCACAACAGACACAAAAGATCAGAATCCTCCTGTAGTTTAAATGACAAATGTTTTGCTTCATCCTTATTACCTTAAACCAAGCTTTCCTTCGGTCCCATAATCAAAATTATTTAATCTTCCTCTACCTTGAAGAGGGAAATTTCCTCAGTACAAATCATATAGGCTGCAGTGCATCCCGCACCAGCGAAAACAGTAAGCTGTAATGCTCACAGCATCAGCAAAACACATAAACGTCGCTTTTCTAGGACAAGTATTAACGCAGAATAATTTTTCAGGCTTTGGCTCAACACCAATCAAGACTACAAAAAGGATCCATATTTCCGTTCCATTCTCCATTTGCTGAAAAACTGCTCGTATTTGACTACCACAATAATATTTCAGGGCGACGTAAATTACACAAACCACAATTCTTCTTTCACCTTGAAGGGAATCAATATACTTACGAAATCCACAGACAGCACTTTACGTACTCAGCTATAAAGAACAAAAAAGACATATATCATCAATATTAACATATCATCGCATATTGGGAAGCCAGTGGTTTAATAATCGTATTATTGCATCCTGTTTTCAAGATTCCAGATCTACTCATTCCTTTCTCAGAGTTCTCCTATCTTAAAATATTCATACAGCACGCATACTATAGGAAGAGATCCTCATTTACACTGACAGATATAGAATAGCAATAGATAGATAGTAGCACTGAAAGCAGAAATTCGGAAACAAGGCTACTAACAGCTGGGGACCTGGGTTTGCCAGACCCATAATACCCACAGATCGGATATTCCCCTGAGTTTTTTGCACTAATTCAACACAGATCTTGCTTCTCTCAGGAGCGACTCTTTTCAATTTACACACAAAAAAAAACATAAACAGCATTTCACTCGAAACTTCCTGGCAGATTAAAACTGTGTGCCCGACCGAGACTCGAACTCGGGACCTTTGCCTTTCGCGGGCAAGTGCTCTACCAACTGAGCTACCGAAGCACGACTCACGGCCGGTACCCACAGCTTTACTTCTGCCAGTACCTCGTCTCCTACCTTCCAAACTTTACAGAAGCTCTCCTGCGAACCTTGCAGAACTAGCACTCCTGAAAGAAAGGATATTGTGGAGACATGGCTTAGCCACAGCCTGGGGGATGTTTCCAGAATGAGATTTTCACTCTGCAGCTTCTGTAAAGTTTGGAAGGTAGGAGACGAGGTACTGGCAGAAGTAAAGCTGTGGGTAGCGGGCGTGAGTCGTGCTTCGGTAGCTCAGTTGGTAGAGCACTTGCCCGCGAAAGGCAAAGATCCCGAGTTCGAGTCTCGGTTGGGCACACAGTTTTAATCTGACAGGAAGTTTCATATCAGCGCACACTCCGCTGCAGAGTGAAAATCTCATTCTGGAAGCATTTCACTCGTTCACAAAGAAACCCTTTACCTACACATTTGAACCAATCTAAATCCTAATTGCACAAGGAAAGAAAAAAAATTAAAAACATCATTTCAATGAATCACATAGAAACATCTTTATCATTATTTTTACCAACATATTATTAAAAATGCATACGTCACAAATGTAAACTAATCAATTGTTTCTCTTCACCGACCTCTCTACTCCTCACTGTCCTTTCTACTCATTTGCCATGTCGCTCATTTGTTCCGATTGGGCGCCTTCTGCGCTGGTCGTTTGTCATTGCCGGTTTTGTTCATTTCCATTTGCTGGATTATGTCTAGGGTTAGCCGGCCGAATTTCAACATCATGAGGTGCTCCGCCTACAGTCCTATTCCCACCGTGTTCACCGTAGTATCGATTCTGGTTGCCGTACCTGTAGCGTTCACGATCCTGTCCACGTCCTCGATCATTTCCGTTGTTCCACCTGTGTTCGCGACTGTTGCCACAGTTTCTATCCGGCCGGTCCCGATTATTGTTCCGTTCGCGTCGCGACGACCAGTCACGCCGTTGATTAGTACTACGGCCACGACTGCGATCGCACTGCTGTGCCCCGTAATAACTTTGTGCCTGATTAGTCGGGCAGTCTCCTGTATAACTGTTGCGTTCACGATCTTGTCCACGTCCTCGATCATTTCCGTTGTTCCACCTGTGTTCGCGACTGTTACCCCAGTTTCTATACGGCCTGTCCCGATTATTTTTCCGTTCGCGTCGCGACGACCAGTCACGCCGTTGATTAATACTACGGCCACGACTGCGATCGCACTGCTGTGCCCCGTAATAACTTTGTGCCTGATTAGGCAGGCATTCTCCTGTATTGTATTCCAACTCTTGGAGAAGCGTCTTAAACGTTTCCACGTCCTCTTTGCATCGTCCCGCAAGAATGACGTGGCGCAAGTGCATCGGCAATTTGGTGATGCATATCCTAATTAGTTCCGCAGGCCCGTATGGGTCGTATAAAAATTGATTTGCCTGCAGCATGTGGTCGAATAGGCGTGCTGGGCTGCCGAAACCAGACTGGTTCAAATTTGGCAGCATAATTATGCCATGCCTGACCCTATCTTGTGCCGCTTCCGACCAATAGGCGGAGAGAAAGGCTTGTCGAAACTCCCGAGTGGAGTTGCAGTGACGCGCTGCTGACCTCATGCGAATCGCCGGTTCGCCTTCCAAATAGCCACACATATATTCTATCTTATGTGAACTTGCCCAGTCGGGGGGAAGACAAAACTCAAATTGCTCGAGCCATGCTCGTGGATGTATTCCTTTTTGCGAATTTCGAAATATCTCAAACTTTCTCACCGTAAGGAAATGTTTGAAATCAAATCCCCGCATTTCCTCCTGGCGAGGCCCTTGAATGTTTCTATTTTTCTCATGTCTGCCCCTCAAATTACATTCTTCCCTGTCGTCAAAATCTCCCTCGTGGCCAGAGTCCCTCTCTGCACTGTTCGTACGGCTATTTTTAGTGCTATTGGCGAGTTCGGAATCACACGCCATGCGGTTTTCCCGAAGCACCACGCGTTCTTGTAATTCGCCTGTTACAGCTTTGTGCTGCCTGTTCACTTCGAACTGTCCCTTCTGAAATGTCAGAAGCGAACGCACTTCTTCGGGCTCTGCGGCCGCTACCGGTGTAGTATTGTTCTCGCTTTCCGTCAGCTTCATCGTGCCTACAATGTACGCTAATGCCGCAATCTTATCATGTATTTGTCTCTTGTCCTCCGCCCCAGTCTGCTTCAATTGTTCTACTTGCTGTTGCAGCGCGTGGATCGCTAAACTGTTGTCCGCTATTGTGTTGCTAACGGACGTGGGACAATGCGTTTCCGCCTCTTGGACCCTCGAGAGTACCTGCTGGTGCTCTCTTTCGCATTCTTCTCTCAGCGCTTGGAAATTCCTAAGTAGCTGTTCTTCGCTCTCTTTCGATTCCGCATCGCGACTCCGCTTGCTCTGTTCTAAGGCTTGCAGACGATCATCGATTTGTTCAAATGTGCGGCCTAATTCTTTCATAATATCACTTTTTATTTCACTTGCCAGATTGTTTATTCTTTGTGAGATATCATCGGACACTCTCTGCATCGACTTGTCGACTTTATTTGTCTGCTGGATTAGTTTTTTGTCTATTTGTTCGCCTAGCTCTCGGATCGATTTTTCGGATGATTCTTTTTGTTCTCGGAGCGATTTTTCAGATTTCTCTGCGTTTTCTTTATTTTGTTGCAATAAGGCTTCCATGAATTCTGCCAAATCAATTTAGTTAGTTGGAGGCAAACTAATATCGGGCTCTGACGTGAGCCCGTTCGTCCTGTTTTGCATTTCCTCTGAAGTATTCCCCACTGCATTTTCGGAACCGTCCGGCGTGTTAATATTCGAAATCAAATTATCCCCATGGTCCATGTTGCTTAAGTTGTCGGACCGCTTACTTTTAGCTTGGTTACGTGTCTGCATTAGTGCAATTTATACCCGGTACGCGACACACTAATCAAAATAAATGTGTCACCCAAAAATTACGACAGTCACACGAAAGATACCCAACCTAGTACACACTTTTTCACACGCAAAACGAATTTTTATCTTTGATCGAAACAGTGGAATTTACAAGCGAGGAAAAAAAACACACACACATATAAAACACACAAATATAGAAAACAAAACAAGACAAACAACTCAACGCCGCTCAACAACGCCGTGAATCTTTTGAAAGTCTGCTCACAACAACGCAGAAGTTGTTTGAGCGCTGCAGGGAAAAAAAATAAGATTATACAACGAACGCAATCTAACGTTTCAGAGATTCCAGAGTCTAGCGGAATCACAGAACAGGGTCGCCATATGTAAGATTGCTACTTTAATTTGCTATGACTGGGGTATAGATATTCAATAAAAGCGGATTAAAAGCTGTGACCTGTCTGGGGAAGTTAATCTTGCATTACTAAGCAACTGTTTCACCAGGCATCTAGTCTAGGTCTACCAAATTCCCAAACAGACTAACATTAATTATAATCTTTTAACAGTCATACAACAACCGGTAATATATATATATATATATATATATATATATATATATATATATATATATATAAGAGAATTTAAATAAAAAGAAAGAAATCAGTTTATATTTGGAAATTTATTTTAAGATTGATCATTGAAATTTCAGCTTATTAAACGTGAGTTATAACTGAGCTGGTGCCTTGTTTAGGACTGTGAAAATGTGAGTTTGTAATCTTACGGAACACATCAAATATAGAGCCAAGGTTGGGAGTCTGCATACAACACTGCATTCATAAAACAACACACAAAGAACATTGAAACATATGCAACAGAAAATTAACCACTACCAACAGATTCAAATTTTCACCCAAAGAAATTACGTTTGTAGCACAATCCTGTCCGTCATGTAATTACCACACACTGGTATACTAAATTCATATTAACTCTTTGTGAAATCTTCGCGAAAAGAATAGCTGAGGGGTACTTTGATGATTACACCACATGCTTCACGTGGTCAACTTGGTTTACACAAAGAGTGTAACTCCACAATAATTTTGATAATTAAAATAAATGAGATCGAAAAGCAATTTACAAAAGAAAAACCTCGAACTGGTTACTAACGTCTTACTGTTAACCTGACGGGTCAAACAGTTATATAAGCACGTGGTATTGGTCTCGCAAAGTACACCCCACGTGGGTTGAACATAAAGAAAAGTTGCTATGCTGAAAAATATTGTCAAGACGAGACGTTATAATCACACAAGCATTCGCATTTAAGATTCATCTTAGTTAGAGTTACTGATCAACACGTGGTTCCACTTTACTCATAAAGTAGTGACAAAGCAACTACCGGAAAATAATCTGAACTTCACACGAGAATTACACTGAGCTGCAATTTAAGATAACATTAATTATTTTAGAGCTAAACCTGAAATAAAGGTGATTAAATTTTCAATTAGGCTGAACTTAAGAAATCCTTTGTCCTACGGACTTAGCAGACACGCGCTTAGCCGGAGATCTTACCACTTCAGACGCTCGCCACGGACAGACTGCCTGGTCCCTTCCTGAGGGGTGGCTTACAAATACCAACGGAAGTGGCCAGAGGGGCAGCTTCCTATACCAACATGACAACGAACGGACAGGACCATACTAAGAATAGAAACCTCTCTGCTTTAAGAAAGCGTAGCTACCTGTTCCGACGTTGGTCCTACTGTTCTCTAGCAGACAGGCTTGTCTGCTACCCTCAAGCATGCAACTAGAAATACATTTGCTCATTCATCCTCTCACACAGAAGGGAAGGGGGATGACAGTATCTTATCTTATACAGTATATAAAAGAAAGCGGATGTAGGTTCCGTATGAGACTGTGTGACATGAATTACATATAAACTGTGTTTTAAAGTGTAGTAGTGTGTGACAGATCGTTCTTGTTTATGTGTAAAAGTAACACGTTTCACTGCTCAGTCTCCTCCCAGATAGTCAGAAATACCACAGTAAATTTAGAAGAGGAATTTATGCCGTAAATGACAACAGATTTAAGAAATTAACATGAAAGGAATCCCACAGAGACCTTTCAAACGTCTTCTTCAGAACCTGCAACAAGTTAATATTATAATGCACTAATAAATTATATTAGATATGGTCATCCTACAGGACGCAACGTATAGTACTTACATAAATTATTATTTAAATGTTTGCCTCAAACATGCCAAACATTTTACATTCTACTACAGATCTTTCTAAACTGACCAACAAATCTCGTATGAACATCTGTAGGAAAGGATCTATTATTACAGAAACTGCGAGGTCTCATGGCCGCCGACCTCAACATCCATAGTCGTTCCGCTGCCCAGTTACGACGATGGCATCGGTTCCTCTCCACCCTTCAAGGTGACCTCGTCCCCATCCCCCAGCATACCCGTCCTGAATCCAACTCCACTCCTGATGTTATCCTCTCCTCCCCCAACCTCCTTGGCCGCATAACGGTGGATGTCCTGGAGCCTATTGGTAGCGACCATCTCCCTGTCCTCCTCACCGTTTCAGACGGTCGTCGCCCTCGCCCCGACCCTCGTACTGACCCTCCCCCTAAGTATGTCCACGAGTATTCCCGAGCCGACTGGAATGCCTACCGGGATACCCTTTCCACCCAGGTCGATAGCCACCCTCTCACCTACCACCGCCCTGACGATGTCACCCATGCCGCCTCCTTTCTCCAGCAGACCTTGTCTGAGGCCGTGGAGGCCCACGTTCCTACTGTCGCCATCCACCCCCACCGTCCTACCTTACCCCCACAGGCCGTTCTCCTCCTCAGTGAATCCCGTCGTCTCTACCGTGCCTTCCTCCGCACGCGTGACCCGGACACACTACGACGCCACCGGTAACTCCAGCGACACGTTCGTAATTTGCTCGCGGCTAAGAAACGCCGGGACTGGCGACAGACATGCACCCGTTTAAATGCAACCCTACCAATCAACTCGTCCAAGTTCTGGACGGCCTTTCGTCGCCTTACCGGAACTAAACCCTCCCCCTACTATCCTCTTCTCCACGATGATCACCCCTTCCCTGACACCCTTAGTAAGGCCAATCACTTTGCCTCCTACCTCTCCGATGTCTTCTCCATCCCCGACGATCCCCAGTTCGATTACTCCCTCTTCCCGGATATCCGCGATCGAACTGACACCTCTGTCCCTCCCCTCGCTCCTGGTTTCCAGTACTTGGACAACATTACACACACGGAACTCAATGCCCCTATCACTACACAGGATCTCATTGTTACACTCCGCACCAAACGCAACACCGCTCCTGGTCACGATCGTGTCACCTACCGTCACCTTCGTGAAGCTCCTGTCTCTTTCCTCTCCACCCTGGCCAGGCTCTACAATGTAGTCCTGTCCACCGGTTACTACCCCGACCTGTGGAAAACCTCCCGTATCCTCATGTTCCTTAAACCTGGCAAACCGCCGTCCGCCGTCTCCTCCTACCGTCCCATCAGCCTTACCTCGGTCTTCAGCAAGGTCCTGGAATCTATCCTCACCCATCGCATCCACCAGCATCTCCGCCAGCACCGCCTCCTTCCCGTCACCCAGTGTGGCTTTCGGCCGTCCTTCTCTTCCGACGACCTTCTCCTTCACCTCACTCATCTCCTTTCCGAACAGCTTAATTCCCGCCGCTCCGCAATCTTCCTCTCCCTGGACCTCGAACGTGCATATGACCGCGTATGGCATTCCGGTCTCCTCTTCAAGCTCCAAACCTTCGCCCTTCCCATTAACTACGTCCGTCTGATCGGCTCCTTTCTCTCCCGCCGTCCTTCCTATGTTACCATCCATAACACCGATTCCTACACCTTTTTCCCCTCCGCCGGTGTGCCCCAAGGCTCCGTCCTCTCCCCCCTTCTGTACCTGTTGTACACGGCGGACATGCCGCCGCTGTCACCCCCCGTCCACCTTCTCCAGTTTGCCGATGACACCGCCTTCCTTGCCCTTGCCCCCACCCTACAGCGCTCCCAACGCCTTCTCCAATCCCATCTTGACCGGTTCACCACTTGGTGCAACCAGTGGTTGCTCAAGGTCAATCCTTCCAAAACCCAGGCGATCATTGTAGGCAAAACCACCCCTTCCTTCCGCCTCCTTGATTTCTATCTCACCGTCTATGGCCGTCCCATCGCCCTCACTCCCACCCTTAAGTACCTTGGCGTCACCCTCGATCGTCGCCTCTCCTGGACTCCCCATCTCCAGACAATCCAAGCCAAGGCACGTTCCCGCCTCCGTCTCCTCAAGCTCCTTTCCGGCCGTACGTGGGGTCTGGACCCCTCCACCATCCTCCACACCTATAAATCCCTCATCCGCCCTATCCTTTGTTATGCCCATCCAGCATGGATCTCCGCTCCCCCTACCTTTTATAAATCCCTCCAAATCCTTGAACGCCATGCTCTCCGCCTCGCCTATTGCATCCGTCTCCCCTCCCCCACGCGGATCCTCTACGATCTCATCCCCTTCCCCCACCTCCTCCTTTTCCTTGAAAGGATACGGATCCTGTACACCTTCCGCAAACTCGATCCTCCTCACCCGCTCGTCTCCCCGATCCTCTCCCACCCCCGCCCGCTGCCGCGCCTGTATTCGCACGTCCCACCCGGTCTCCACCTCTCCACCCTCCTTACCCTCTCCCAAGGTGGCTTCCGCCAGCTCCCCCTCCCTGATGATGCCCTCCTCCCTTCCATCTACCCCTCCTACCAACTTTGATCCTCCCGCCCTCCTCCTGTACTTACTCCTCCGTGCACCCTCCCTCCCTCCTCTCCCTTTTCCCTCCCTCCTCCTTTTCTCCCCCCCTCCTCCCCCAGGCCTCCCCTCCCCTGTTCCTCTCCTCCTGCCCCCAACTCCTCAGCCATTGGCATCCTTTTTCTCCCCTCTCCCCCACCTCCCCCTTCTACCCCTCTTGGCAGGTCCCCGGACTCGCACACGTTACGTGGACGTTCGCGCGCCGGAGGTCGCCGCCATCAGTGTTTTGTGTGTTTAGTGTTTACTGTTTAGTGTTCACCGTCCCCTCCATCGTTCACCAGTGCCATCATCATCTTCAGTGGTTGTGCGTCGTCTCATCAGCTAGCAGTGTGGATTATCGACGAGTGTGAACGGCTCCGTGATTGTCTCTATGTGTCTCCTGTTTTATTGCCCACCGCTCTGTGACTTATGTGTCTTCTCACTGTTTTTGCTGCTTGTGTCTTCTATGGCTGAAGAGCAGCGTAGTGTGCTGCTGACAGCCTGCCTGTTGTACCGGTTTTAAAATAACAATAAAGTAAAAAAAAAAAGGTCTCATGCATCTAGAGGGTTGGATCCCCTCCTTCGAAAGCGTCAGATTGCAAAGCCTGGGCTACTCTCAGGGTGGAATCTCCGTCTTCGAAGATTGTGTGTGTCTGTCTGTCTGTCTGTCTGTCTGCCCGCTGCTGTCGCTGTTCGTCCGTCCGTCCGTCCGTCCGTCCGCCTGCTGGCTGTCCATCGCCGTCGTCGCAACCGCTGCCGCCGCCACCGCCGCCGCCGCCTGCTGTTCGTCCGTCTGTTCGCCGCCGACGCCGACGCCGACGCCGCCTGCTGTTCGCCGCTGCCCATCGCCGACGCCGACGCCGCCTGCTGCACGTCCGTCTGTCCGTCGCCGTTCGTCTGCAATGAGTACTCCCACCTCCACCGTCATCTACACCTCCCCCTCTCCCACAGTCACTTCCTGGAGTGCCGCCTCTGGCCTCCCTCCTTCCACCTCCCCTTCCCTTCCTCCACTTACTCACCCCCCTATCTCCTCCCCTGCTGTATACCCACACCTCTACACCCTTCCTCCAGCCTCCACACCCTCAACAGCTCCCACTACTACCCCCGCCCTCACGTACGCCTCTGTTGCCGCCTCTGCTGCCGCCCCTCAGGTGGTTGGCTTCCCCTCTCTCACCGACCCCGTCGCGTCGTCTTCTGCATCTTCCGCACGCATCACGTTGCGCCGAGCCACCATCGCCACCACTGAACCAGCTGCTTCTCCCGGTGCCTCCACTACGCCACAGGGATCTGCCACCCGCCACCTCCCTCTCCTCCCCGTCCCTCTCCCCTCCTCCCAGCCTCCAGTCTCCAAAAAACCCCAAAAGCGCGTCCTTACCGACTCTGCTCCCGCCACTTCCCACAAAAAATCAACTCCACCTCCCCCTCCCCCTGCCGTCACCATGGACACCACCCCTCCTCCTGCCACCCCTACCTTGGCCCCCACCCTCCACACCTTTGTCCTGTCAACTCCCGATCCTAAGTTCCTCGACGCTCGTACCCTCACCAAGGAAATACGAAAGTACTTACCTGGTGCTCCCATCTCCCAACTCATTCCCCGCAGGGACTCAGTCCTTATCAAGTCCCCGTCCCCATCACTTCACACAGACCTCCTGCGAAAACTCCCACGAGTTATGTTTGGCCCCCACGCCTCTCTGACACCCTTCCTTTCCGCTTCCACTCCTCGTCAGACCCAGCCTCCCCGTCGCCCCCCCACCTACACTGCTGTGATCACCAAGCTCAGCCCGGTGATCACAGAGGATGAAGTGTTGGTAGAACTGAACTCCCACCCGGACTTGGAAATCCGCTCTGCCCGCCGTATCCACAATGCCTCTGGTCCCACCTACCTCATGCAGGTATTCTCAGAGTCCGCCCCGTCCATAGACCATCTCCTCACCCAGGGTGCCCTGATATACCACCGTCGCCACCCTGTTGAATCCTCCAAATCCCCTCCCCAATCCTACCGTTGCCAGCGGTGCCTGATGTACAATGAGCACCTGACTCCCAACTACAAAAACGCCCCCACCTGTCCCCATTGCAAGGCCTCCCACTTTCTCAAGAACTGCCCCAACCTCGCTGCTCCTCCTTCCTGTAATACCTGCAATGGCCCCCATCCCACATACTCCCACAAGTGTAAAGCTAAACCCCCTCCAGCCACCCCTGAACTTACAGTCCCAGTTCGTCCCGTCAATCCTCCTGTCTATCCTAACAATTCCCTCCGTCCACCCCCCACGGCCGAGGACATCATCCGGTTCATTACCGTTGTACTCCAAAACATTCACCCTTTTCAGCGCCCGCACACCTTCCAACAAATATCCCTTGCTGCTCGCTCTGTTTTCCACCTGAACACCTTCGCCACTTACTCCCACAACCAAGCCCACTTCACCTTCACCCGCCTCGACACCCTAGTTTAAGTCTCTTCCCTTCCCTCTCTTGCCCCCCTCCTTCCCGTCATGGCGCGGCACGAGTCTCGCATCCTCTTCCAGAACATTCGCTCCTTCCGCTCCAACAAATACCTCCTCGTGCACACCCTCTCCCACCACCAGGTCGACACCTTCCTCTTGAACGAAACCTTTCTCCAGCCCCACCATTCTATCCGCACCTCCCCCTATATCCTCCACCGCACTGATGCTCCTGGTCCTCGTGCGCAGGGTGGAGTCGCGATTGGCCACCTTAAGCATATCCCCGTCCGGCCACAACCTCTCCTCAATGACCCCACTGAACACCTTATCCTTAGCGTCTTCTTCCCCTCCCTCACCATTACCTGTGCCACCATCTATGTCCGCTCCACTGCTCCTCTTCCTTATGACTTCATCTCACGCATTGACCACACCTTCTCCACCCATGTGATTGCCGCCGACCTCAACATCCATAGCCGCACTCCTGCTGCCCTTCGGCGGTGGCATCAGTTCCTCTCCACAATCCAGGGTGACCTTGTTCCCATTCCCCAGCACACCCGACCCGAAAGTAACACCACCCCCGATGTTGTCATTGCCTCCGCCAACCTCCTTGGGCGTATTGCTGTCGCCGTCCTTGACCCCACAGGTGGCGATCACCTCCCTGTCCTTCTCACCATGACGTCTGCAAGCCGCCCCCCTCCGGCTCCGCAACCTGCACCCCCTCCCAAGGTCGTCCATGACTATCGCCGTGCCAACTGGGATGCCTACTGGGACTCCATCTCCACCCAGGTCGAAAGCCACCCTCTTACCTATCGCCATCCTGACGTCATCATCCGCGCCTCGTCCTTCCTTCAGACGGTAATTACTGACGCCGTGGAGGCCCATGTTCCTACTAAAACCATCCACCCACACCGTCCCACTCTCCCTCCGCGGGCTGTCCTCCTCCTCCGTGAATCCCGCCGCCTCTATCGCTCCTTCCTCCGCACTCGTGACAGGGATACACTCCAACGCCACCGGCAAATACAGCGACACGTACGGAACCTTATTACAGCAACGAAACGCCAGGACTGGCGCCAGACCTGCACACGACTCAATGCCACCCTCCCTATCAACTCCTCCAAGTACTGGTCTGCCTTCCATCGTCTTACTGGTTCCCTTTCCGCTCCCCACTACCCCCTTCTCCATAACGATCGCCCCCTTCCAGACAACCTCAGTAAGGCCAACCACTTCGCTTCCCACCTTTCCGAGGTCTTCTCCATCCCCGATGATCCCCACTTTGATTATTCTCTTTTCCCCACCGTCATGGAACGTGCTGATACCTCAGTCGCTCCACTTGCTCCTAGTCTCCAGTACTTGGGGCAGTTGCCCCCCTCCGACGTCAACACTCCCATCACAGTACAAGACATTAAACTTCTCCTCCAGTCCAAACGCAACACGGCCCCTGGTCACGACTGTGTCACCTACCGTCACCTTCGAGAAAGCCCCTATTCCTTCCTAACTGTCCTCGCCCATCTCTATAATGTCATCCTCTCTACTGGCTTCTACCCTGACCTGTGGAAGACCTCCCGCGTCCTCCTCTTCCTCAAACCCAACAAACCCCCTTCTGCCGCCTCTTCCTATCGTCCCATCTGCCTCACCTCCATCTTCAGTAAGGTCCTTGAATCCATCCTCTCCCACCGTATCCATCGGCACCTTGCTCAACACCACCTCCTCCCCCTTACCCAGTGTGGCTTCCGACCCTCCTTCTCTGCTGACGACCAACTCCTCAACCTTGTTCACCTTCTGTCCCTCCAGCTCAACTCCTGTCGCTCCGCCATTTTTGTTTCCCTTGACCTCCAAAATGCCTATGACCGTGTATGGCATCCCGGTCTCCTCTTTAAACTCCAAACCTACGCCCTGCCTATCAATTTTGTCAGTCTGGTCGCTTCCTTCCTCTCGCACCGTCCTTCCTATGTCACCCTCCACAACACCAACTCCCGTATCTTTTATCCCACGGCTGGCGTCCCCCAGGGTTCTGTCCTCTCCCCTCTCCTTTATCTCTTGTATACAGCTGATATGCCCAAGCCACCCCCACCAGTTCACTTTCTCCAATATGCTGATGACACCGCCTTCCTGGCTCTCTATCCTACCCTTCAACGGTCTCAACGTACCCTCCAAACCCACCTTAACCTGTTCACCACTTGGTGTAACCAGTGGCTCCTCCGTCTCAACCCCTCCAAAACCCAGGCAATCATCATAGGCCGTACCACTCGCTCCTTTCGCCTCCAAGATTTCTACCTCACCCTCTATGGTCGTCCTATCCAACTCACCCCCACCCTGAAATACCTTGGCCTCACCCTTGACCGAGGCCTCACCTGGACCCCTCATCTCCTGACCATCCAGCAGAAAGCCCATTCCCGCCTCCGCCTGCTGAAACTCCTGTCTGGCCGGACATGGGGATTGCATCCTTCTACCATCCTCCACACCTACAAATCCCTCATCCGTCCTATCCTCTGTTATGCCAGCGTCGCCTGGATCTCTGCCCCCACCCGCTTTTACAAGGCTCTCCAAATCCTTGAACGCCATGCGCTCCGCCTTGCCTTCCGTATCCGCCTTCCTTCCCCCACACGGCTCCTGTATGAACTGATCCCCTTCCCCCACCTCCTCTTGTTCCTCCAACATCTCCGCATCCTTTACATTGTTCGCAGGGTTGATCCCCCCCACCCTCTGGTTTCCTCCTTCCTCTCCACCCCCTGCCCGTTACCGCACCTCTATCGCTGTATCCCTCCCTCTCTCCACCTCCACACCCTCCATTTCCTTCATCAGGGCAATTTCCAACGCCTCCCCCTCCCGGATGACGAACTTCGCCGTGACATATACCCTTCCTTCCAACTATAACCCGGCCTTGTTCCCCCCCCCCCCCCCTCCCCAGGGCCCCCTTCTCCTCTTTCCTCCTTCTCCCAGAGCGGATTTTCCTCCATCCCTCCCTCCCCTGAGACCGTGCACCCCATACTTGCCTCTCTCCTTCCCACATCCCTCCCTACCTGGCCCTCTTCCGAGCGCCCCCCATTCCCCTCCCCCATCTCTTCCCCTCCCTCCCTTCTTCAGGTCTCCCTCATCTCCTTGAACCTGGTAGATCCTCTGTATTGATCATCATCAGTGTGCCATGTCAGTGTTGTGTTTAGTGCTGTTTCTCGTGTGCGTCAAGAGGTGTGATTTTAATTGTGTACTGCCTTGAGGTTCGCCGTCAGTGTTACGTTGTGTGCTATGCCATCCGTCAACACCTTTATGCTCCAGTCATACTGTGCCTTGTGTTCTTTTAATCGTCACAGTGTGTGGCTTTTTGTGTGTGCTACTTTTAAACAGTTTTTTATCTCCATTTTACAGTCACCCCGTTTTTTGTATATTGCCTTCCATGATGTTCTCCCTTTTTTATATCTATGTTCGCCTTCTTCTCTCCTTTGCTGTTTTTAAATGTCTTCTATTGTTTTGTTCTATGTCTATCGGCTGAAGAGCAGCGCATATGCTGCTGCCAGCCCGCCCCGATGGGGAATTGAAATACAATAAAGAAAAAAAAAAAAAGGTCTCATGCATTATGAATTATTGTATACCTAGTATAGGTTAGAAGCCTTCGATGTATGCCCTATTTTTTAGATACAGTTGATCGTTCAGTAAATTGCTTCCATCTGTAATTAGGTGTGCATAAATTTGTAGTTCCTCAAGCATGTCGAGTCTATATCCCTTAACTTCATGATGTAGTAGCTCTATGTCACGTAAAGGTTTAGGTGTACGAGCCATTTGCTCCAGATGTTCCGCAAAGGCTGACCCCCATGTTCCTACGCCCTTTATTGGAAGATGTTCTTTAAACCTTACTGCTATAGCTCTGCCTGTTTGACCTATGTAATAACATGGGCAATCATCACACATTATCTTATATACGCCTGATTTCGCTGACTTGTCACCGTCTTTCTCAAGGGAATGAACCAAATTTTGCTCTAAGCTATTACTCGTCCAGTAGGAAATTTTAAAACCTGAATTTTTCAAAAATGGTTCAAATGGCTCTCAGCAATATGGGACTTAACTTCTAGGTCATCAGTCCCCTAGAACTTAGAACTACTTAAACGTAACTAACCTAAGGACATCACACACATCCCTGCCCGAGGCAGGATTCGAACCTGCGACTGTAGCGGTCACGCGGTTCCAGACTGTAGCACCTAGAACCGCTCGGCCACCCCGGCCGGCTGAATTTTTCAACAGGCGCCCTATCTTGTAGGAGACATTACCTATATAAGGAACCGACAACCATTTCTTGGTATGATCTTGGGTTTGAGCATTTGTGTTTACTAAAGTCGTTGTCCTTTTTCGCGTTTTCTTATATCTGCCTTACTATGTTTGGATCATAGCCATTATTCTGAGGAATACTCTCGAGAATTTGTAATTATTTTTTTAGGTTGACATCTGACAACGGAATAGAAATCGCCCGATGGATACTAGAATAGAAAAACGCCATTTTATGCGCTTGGGGGTGGGTTGAATCAGCTGGGATGTTGTTGTCTGAATAAGTTGCCTTCCGGAATATGTTGAACTCTATTTCAGCATCTTTAATAGTCAACGTTAAATCAAGATAATTTAGTGATCTGTCAGCTGATTCCAATTCTTGTGTGAATTTTATTTTTTCATGTAGACTGTTAAACGTTGCGAAAATTTGCTCTATTCCTTATGGAGAATTATTAACCAGTATAAGAATGTCATCCACGTATCTCGCATAAAATATGATGTTGTTCACTAACTCCAGGTAATTTTGGAAAAAAACCAATTCGAGAGAATTTATAAAAATTTCGGACATGATACATGCAAGTGGACTCCCCATAGTTAAGCCACACGGCTGTGAATATAATTTTTTATTGAATGAAAAATAATTGTATTTAAGAGTCGTTCTAAGAAGTAACATTGCTCATCAATTTCTATGGTGAATAATTTTTTGTGGTACATTAAGTTTTGTTGTATAATGTTCAAGGTTTGATCCACTGGTACGTTTGTGTACAAGCTAATGATGTCAAATGACACCAATTTGGTGTTTTCGGAACATGTTACAGTTTTAAGTCTGTTGGCTAGTTCCACTGAATTTTTAATCGAAAAATTATTTTGAAACACGAAATATTATTTAATTTTATAATGTAAATGTCTCGCTAATTTATGACAAGCACTATTGGTGCTATCAACAATCGGGCGGATCGGATGGGAACTTGGTGAGAACTTCCCATATGATTTATTGTTTTTTAGCTACAGATCCCCATTCCCCTCAGTCCACGTCACAGGGTCCCGCAATGCTGAGGCCACCGCCCCGGCGACCCAGTGCAATGCACTGTGTCAAGCCAGCCCCATAGGCCAGATGCAGAGTTCTGATTACGCCAGGATGGCAGCACCAGCAGCCGACTCAATAGCCACCGTTCTCGCTGTTTCCGCAGTGCTCCACCAGGAGCCGTAAGCTGGCCCCATTGCTGTTTCTTCCTCGGTGGCATAGCTGGCCAGCCGGAGTGGCCGTGCGGTTATAGGCGCTACAGTCTGGAGCCGAGCAACTGCTACGGTCGCAGGTTCGAATCCTGCCTCGGGCATGGATGTGTGTGATGTCCTTAGCTTAGTTAGGTTTAATTAGTTCTAAGTTCTAGGCGACTGATGACCTCAGAAGTTAAGTTGCATAGTGCTCAGAGCCATTTGAACCATTTTTTTGGCATAGCTGAGAACGTGGCGGCAATGACCGCCCGTGATCCGGCGTCCGAACCTGCGACCCTCGCCTCGGAAGTCTCCGGCGTGTGTCGGGAGCCAAGACGACTGCCTGCGGTAGCGAGCCGAAGAGTGCCCCACCACTGGCTGGCTGCGAACCCCGCATTGGCCTCAGAGGGTCGAACCAACGACCCGCCGTGGACTGAGACTCTGTCACCCCAATGTTGCTGCATGTAGCTCGGTGGTGTGACACGCCCCGCCGTCCAGGAGAGCTGCCACACTTGAATGAATCTCGTTAGAAAATGGCACACATTTATACTCGGCTGTCTCGAATTCTCGGTCCAAACTCTCCATTAATTTCTTTTAAAAATATGACAATGGGTGTAAGCAATTTGCCAGCTGCAGAGACTGATGGTTAAATCAAATAAGCGAAGTTATCTTCTTGGTGCCCCTCTGTAGGCTCTTGAAGAGAAGATCTCACAAACTGTCAAATAGCTTACGTACTGTCAGCAAAGGCTGGTCTCTTGGGGGGATGCGTTCGAACAACGCAGTTCTCGGTGCGCTATCCACCGAAAACTGTCGCTGCAACAATTCTTCATGACAAGACAGCGGTGATTTCAGAACTTGTTGCTTACATTAATAGCTGTTTCTGAAGACTACTATTTGGAGATTGCAAAAGGATTGCAACATGCGGCAACACACCAGGTTACCACCTGCAGGGGCCTGCGCTGTCTGGCATTTCCCGCATAGCTGGGCTGTGGCCTGCAGTATACCGAAGTTTGCCGACAAGCAGCTCATCCAGTTAAAATGCTTCACCATTGGAAATGTGACGAGTGACGTCATTATGACGTGTACCCGCTGTATCGAAGACGACACAAAACTGCATATAGGTTTTTGTGATCGTTCGAGATGTTAACCTCCAGTAGCCGTTTTTGCAGACGAATTAAGGGAGTAGCTGCTTATATCCTCAACTGGTATACTGAGGATATTTTGGAAGCTATTGATGTGTTTATTTTCTTTGAAACTGTGAACCTGCAAACTTTTGGAAAAAAGGAACTCGCAGTAGGCTTTGCAAATGGTAAATTTAGGCTACTAAGAATGAACGTCACAGCGGCACAGCCAGTTGAATGAAATTACACAGAGAAAGAAGTCCCACGTTCGAAACTCCTGAGGCTCCATTTTTTATGCGAAACTTGCCGGACACCGAGTTACGACGTCAAAATATTGTGCTGGGAAGAAGCATATCACCGGCAGTACACGCGATTCCACGAGATGACAAATTGTGTTGTCATACCTCCAAGTGGAATATAATAAGTAATACATAACAAACAGCGACCTAGGCGAGAAAAAAAAATGATTTGTCCAAGAAAATGGGCCAGATAACGAGCTAGAAGCGCAATTCCACAGCGAGGCAGTTGGCTATGAGTTGCGAACTGTAATATGAATGCATCCCAACGCAGTCTACAGTTGGTGAACGTAGTTTTCTAGCAGCTCACGAAAGTGCAACATTTACCAGGCGCGGAACGATAGTTTTCGATATTACCACTCCTATTCCACATTAGACCTCTTCCTCTACTGACTGAAGTAGAATGTAAATCTCCTTATCACTGAAGTAGAAAATATTCATCACTAGTCGTTCCAGAGCACAGGTTTCCTGAACCATATTCAAATTAGTGTATATTTGTGTCCTTACACAACAAAATCAAAATAACATAATCATGAGGCACAAACTTGTGGAGCATGTCCTGTCCAACTATCTCACTTTTCGCATTGTAGAGATTCGGTTGTTCAGTACTATGAAGTGTTATCAAATATTGTTAATAGTGTCAACATTCATCACTACCTTCATGACGTAGAACCCCAAATTTCATTCTATGATAGATGTGTCTTCCAGTAAGATTATGTAACAAGTACCTCCAGCTAAATCATATAGTGTATGGTTTCATTTTTCCTGACGATAGAGTATAACTGTGATAAGTCTGCATAATTAACGATTCTTAAACCTTTCGCTGCTGTGGGCGTGTATATATGTCCTGCTACAGCGTTTCTCAGGTGTTGTGGACGTGTATACATGCTCCGTTTGGGTTTTCCTACAGTGCTATGAACGTCTAAATGCGTCGTGAGCAGCTGGCTTCTCACTGCTGCAGATGAGTTACTTCCATTTCTCGGTGAATGAATTACTTTCGAAAATTTATAATACAACATATGTGCGTCATTGTGTGCTAACATGTATTTAAAACAAAAACATTTAGAAATTATGAATGGTTTGACATACGATGGTTGTTATCACCAGTTGATTCGCAATGCACAAGCACATGAATGGGAACATTACACGCGACCGCCCTTTGGATATGACACACAATAAACTGAGAAGGAAATGAGATACGCTTCTGCTCTCAATTTGGATAAAATTTCGATATCTTATCTACATGTCATTCATGTTGGTGTATGAGCTAAAATCAACCATACGCAAAATTTACGCAGTCCGTTTGCACCTCTGCAAAATCTTTAAAATTTTGCGCAACGTTTTACTTAATTTAATGCAGCATGGTAACTATGGCACATAACGAGAATATATTCAGTCCTTTAACAAGCAAAGATATCGGACTGAAATATGCGCAAAAATCAAATTTTTTCACCTAATAGTTTTCTTAAAAACGGGTAAGTATGACCAGAACGCCATCTCAGCACAAGGACCGGCATTTGGCGAGCACTTCAGCTATAACAAAAGCACACTTATGACAGTTGAATAAATATTAAATAAATAACTTGGCCACATTTTTCTGTTGCGCAACGGATAACAGTAAGACACAAAATGGAAGTTTGCGAGGGAATACGTAAGCATGTGCTGTGCTAAAAGTATCACGTTTTTTCAAGAACAGCTGAACAAACTAATAAACTCACCAACTAATAAATGGGTGATCGTTGGTGTTCTTCATAACACTCTCGGCTGCGGTACAAAATTACATTTACAACTGCGTCCTGGAGATACGAGCACGATTTATAATTAATTATTAATGGGTCACAGGAGTCTTTCAATGCTGACATTCACGCACATATAATAGACATACAGGACAAGCATAAGAATAAAAAACTTCACTGGTATGAATGCGGTTGGCAAACGGTCGTCCCCTTGGCTTGAGTGCACGAAGAAACTGAACAAGAATTATTCTTATTGATGAAACTTAATAGTTGCACCATAGAAGAAATTCTGAAACTAATTTGGAAGTCTTACCGAGAGGATCAGTAACTGTGACATTTAATGATTCTCACAATCAGCGAACTTGTGGTCATCACAGACAAAAATTTTGCATAAAATGGGTCGTAAAATTCAGAATATCTGGCCAGATTGGACAGGATACATTACTGTGAGTCAAGATCTGTGAACTTACGCTCACCCATCCGCCCTTAACACGTGCTGAGACAAAAGACATGTGGAAACTAGATCACGAACTAAAACCGAAATTAGCGAAGTATACTCGTGAGATCAACGAAGTAAATCAGACGAAACTGAGAAGATACATCACGCGTCAGAGTTTTAAACATGGCCGGCCTGTGTGGCCGAGTGGTTCTAGGCGCTTCAGTCTGGAACCGCGCGACCGCTACGGTCGCAGGTTCGAATCCTGCCTCGGGCATGGATGTGTGTGATACCCTTAGGTTAGTTAGGTTTAAGTAGTTCTAAGTTCTAGGGGACTGATGACCTCAGATGTTAAGTCCCATAGTGCTCAGAGCCTTTTTTTTTTAACATGGCTGCTTAGTTCAGTGACCGTTTATGAATTAAAGTTCAAATAAATAAGCCATCTGTCACAAAGTTTAAGTCTTTTGACCAGGTTTCAACACTTCGATGAGTGCCTTCATCAGAAACTAATATTCAAATTGGCCTATAACATAAGTATAAATTTATGGGAAAAACTTTTTTATTTAAAAAAGTATACGTACTGACTTAACAGTACAAGAAAGGAACTGTACTTACACGTCACGTATATGATAAATATCAAGCCAGAAAGGCGTCACAAAATTTTTAAAAAGAATACATGAAAGGCGAGCCACTATGGGCTGCTCATACAGGGTGTCCAGAAAAGGGCTCCCTGATTTCAAAATTAAATATCTCGAACACAAAGATCGATAGAGGAATGTAGTAAACGGTATGTTTATTGTGAAAGCTGTAAGAAGTTTATACAGCAGTTTGAAATAATAGTTACAAAAGCTGCTAACAGATGGCACTGTACGCTGTACAGCTCTTAACAGCATACATAAGTGAAATAATCGTATGAATAAAATCTTTGCAAACAATCACATCACAATGTTTTCAAAATGTTCACCATTGGCACTACAGGGGTGGCGAAAACGAAGAATGAAATTCGCCATCACATTTCGTAGTGTCTCAACCGAAATGGATTCACATGCCACAGAGATCGCCGATTCAAGCTCGTCCAGCGTGGCGGGATGCTTCGTGTAGACCATGTCTTCCACTGTGCCCCACAAAAAAAAGTCACAGGGAGTCAAATCCGGCGAATATGGAGGCCAATCCATGCCTGCACCAGTAAATGTGGGATATTCCAAAGCAATGACTCGATTCCCGAAGTATTCCTCAAGAAAGCGAAACACTTGTTCGGCCCGATGTGGTCGGGGTCCATCTTGCATAAACCATTCAGTACCTGGTCGATCCTCTAACGCTTGCTGTGTGGCGACAAATTGTTCCAAAATTGCAACGTAACGTGCACCAGTGACCGTTTCTCGAATGAAAAAGGGCCAATAATGCCTCTGCTGCATATTGCATCCCACACAGTAACTTTAGGAGAATACAGGGGCTTCGCTTCACAACAATATGGCTTTTCGGAACCCCAAAATCGTCAGTTCTGCTTATTCACGTATCCATTCATGTGGAAGTGTGCTTCATCTGTAAACCAGATGCAGCCAACATCAAATCCTTCACTATCAATCATTGTGAGCATCTGATTAGCAAAGGCAACCCTTTGTTGCACAGCTTGTACGGGTGTGTTTGAATTTTGAATGGAAACATGTGTAGGCTCTTTCTCAGTATTTTCTGCGTGCTGGAACGTTTCAAACCAGTCTCAGATGCAATTCTACGGACGGATGACATTGGATTTCGCTGAATAATTCCAGAACCTGTGGCGATATTTTCAGGCGTAACTGCGGTTTGCTTGCGGCCAACATGCCCCACTACATCATCAGTTACGCTGCCTGTTCGTTGAAATTTTGCGAAGAGCGTATGAATGGTTTTCGCATCGGGTCCTTTTGGAACATTAAATCGTGCTTGAAAACTTCGCTTTGTTGCCGTAGGACTCTCTTCTAACCTGTGGTACTCTAGCACCAGAAAAACGCGTTGTTCAATGGAGTACATGGTTTTAATGTCTTCCTTCGGTACGCTAACCTCCTTTCACGTTTCAATAGTGGAACTGATCGCTCTGGGCTTCGTATCACTATTTATACTAGGCATTACATATGGCGATTACAGCGCCATCTGTTAGCAGCTTTTGTAACTATTATTTCAAACTGCTGTATAAACTTCTTACAGATTTCACAATAAACATACCGTTTACTGCATTCCTCTATCGATCTTTGTTTTCGAGATATTTAAATTTGAAATCAGGGAGTCCTTTTCTGGACACCCTGTAGCTATGAAACTACGGGTAGCAACAGACTAAGGCGCCCGCATTAGGCTTGTTTCACATCTACCCGGCAGCCCGCAGCCAACACCGGCTACCCGGTTGTGGGGGTGAAGAGCTTACGGGACGTTTCACACCTACCCGACAGACGACGTGGCCGGCTGGACGACAGACAACAGCTGGGATGCCAGCCATCCCCACTGTGTCGGCCCGGTGCCGGCTGTCGTGGGGAACACCCGGCGCGTGTAGTGGGGCAGGCAACAGACGGCTTCACATCTACTGTCGTCTGCCCATCAGTTGCGCTTTGCTTTGTTCTGGTGGTTCTGCCTGTTCTGGTGGCTCAACCTGTTCTGAAGATTTCTAGTGTGCCATGGCGGAAATCGATGTCGAAATTCTGATAACATTAGTGCAGGATCGACCAGTTTTATGGGACAGAACACAAACCAGGAATGCATGGATCAAAGTCTGCAAAGAATTGAACGAAGGTTTTGAACGGATGTGCGACAAGGATAGAGACCACTATGGTAAGTACATATCTTTATTTTTATGTTAAATCCACAATATTTTTTATAATCAGTGGTACATTAAATTTTAGATAATTGCCATTTCACAGATCCTTCATCCACAACATTTTTTTTTTTTACATTCAGTGGCACATTAAATTTTAGATATTTGCTATGTCACAGATCCTTCAGGTGTCATAAAATAGTCCGTCATGATTTTTCGTACATTATTGGCAGAAATTCCCCCCACATGCACGTTCACTTCTTGTTATACTTTCAAGTCCAATTATGGACAGAGTATCCTCACAGTTGTAGCCGTCGTTTTTAAGAACAAAACTGTCCAAAACAACACATGCCTTAACAATGTCAAGAGCAAAATTGGGTTTTAAATATATAGCTCTGTGGAAAATCCTCCATTTATTAGTCAGTATCCCAAATAAACACTATGTACCTCTGGGCTCTTGACAGGCGATAATTGAAGACTCTTTTAGCAACTGTTAATTCGTGTCCAAAGAACGGTCGTAGAAGATGTTGATGCAGTCCAAACGCTTCATCATCAACAAAAAAATAAGGTACCTTTGGAGTTACTGTACTAGGAAGGCATCTGTCTTCCAGAATTACCAGCTTCATTTCTAGCCGTGATTTCCACAAACAACATTCTTTAAATATAGTAGAATCGCCCTCTTTGCCATAACTGTCGATATGTGCGTAGATAAAATTATAGTCTGGGTCTGCCACAGCCATCAGCACTACTGATGAACATCCTTTGTAATTGCAATACATTGAGTTAGATGGATGGACGATACGAACGTGCTTTCCACCTACAGCCCCCATGCAGTGAGGAAAATTTTCTCTTTGCTCAAATTTTGCAGCAATGTTTTCTAAGTCTTCTTTGGTGGGTAGAGGCATATATTCACAACGTAGACACTAAGTAGCTTGACACACACATCAGATTATTTTACTGATAGCGGAAAAGCCAACTCTGTAACTATAATGAAAATCTGTTAACGCACAGCCACTGGCCAGATATCTGAAAAGAAAGTTTCAGTATTGTAGCATGTCTGTGTAGCTTTCTGGAAAACTAAATTGAATATAGCATGTGCTGTAACGTAACCAATAAAATGAACTATCCTACATTAGGCCCAATCCATGCACAGTGATCTAAAATCGGAAAGTATTCCTGCATGAACATCACGGATTTTGATTAAATTTTGTATGAACATCGACACATATCCCCAATGACCAATGGCAATGTTTAACGTTAACCAATTAAATATTCTGGAAATATTTGACCCTATCGTGCACCTTTCAACAGTCTGCCCCTAGTATTCGACAACGTTGATATATATCTCTGGCGATATATTTGTGAATGAAACAAATCTACGACATATTGTACAACGTTTTGGCCTTCTTACGTGAAATAACAAAAAAAATTGCATGATCAATTTTCATAAAGGCGATTTGAAAAGAAGACTGAAGAAAAAATAGTCGCTTGAAAGAAGTGTGAGGTAAGGCCTTTCATATGTCAAGAAGAAATAGCACGATAAACCTTAAACCTCGTGTGTAATAACTTATCAACATACGGTTTTACAATGCAAAATTTCATTCTCCTACTGCTTTCCAATAGTTTTTATATTGTGGGCAACGCTGGTTTTCTAAAAACGTTAATTTCTAGACCACTAGACACTTTAATTTTTCTGGCTTTCATGACGCTTTTATATCAGACAGGTTGAAAATCATTAAACTTCTTTTTGTAAGGGTAGTAGTGTGATGTACCTCTTCAGCTAGCATTTTTGTTTCAAGCAAATTGGTTATGAAGAAGTGGGCGAATATTCGCGATTCTTTCCAAAGAAGCGAGAAGATGTATAAGTCATCTCTAAAATCTGGGAGTGAGAGGCAACCACCCAGAACGTATACTCTTTGACATAAAACTAGACCGGCGGCCGGCCGCCTCAGAGGCTAAGTCCGCGCCGATCGCGACATGGGACAAATAAACTGGCCAACTCGCTAATTCTCTAAGTCCGGTTATCTGCACAATCTGGCAACACTGTAGACTGCGGCACTTCCTTGAGGAAAACTTGTCCCATGATAGAGAAACCATAGGCTGATTGCGCTTGTGGTCTAGCGGTAGCGTGCGTTGTTTCTGTTCATAATGTCAGTAGATCGAGAACAGCTAACATACAATCTTTTTATAGCCTCTTCTGCCTGAATGCTGAACACGTGAATGTAATAGTAGCGCAGATTCAATCTATTTCGCTTTCTGACACACCGATATCAAAATTTTATCCAGTAACCATTTTGCGGCAGATTTCCTGCAGACTGTCCTCCTCTGGACGCCGTATGCGGCAAAGCTCCGGGATCCAGTTAGTGGCTACCGGCAGCGGCTGTGGCCACAGCAGTGGGGCTGCACTCCCCCGTTCTTTATCGAAAGCGCCTGATACCGCTCATCGCTTTTCATGATTTAAAACGCTTTATTATTAAATGTTGATCCAGAGAAAATTTCTACGATTTCCATTCACGCTCGAAAGCAACGGAGACAGACGCCCTGATTAGTAAGCGGGTACTGTATTACACTAATCATCATGAGCTGAGTATGGCCCGAAATTAATTTTATAGACTGGGACGAAATTAAACCACCTCACTACAATCGACGAATTTATAAATGCTTCATACCTCGTTTCTTTTCCTTTCAAAGTCAATTATTTGTGCAACTTTTGGTCTAGCCAGAATGAACGTCTGTGGTGTAAAGTGTATTACAGTTCTTGTTTCATTCCTTATGGTAAGTCTAAGCGATAAACTGTGTGAATACCTTGCAATGCATGCTCTGTAGCGGTGCAGGAACACTGCACATTTGGAGTTCCATGTACGGGTTCATGAAGTAATTAATGTTGATCGGAAGTGATAGTTAAGGTCATGAGATTTAAACCAGAAAAATTTATCGTTTTGGAGGTTTCAGAGAACGTAAAGGAATTGCTAACGCCGGTGTCAGGAAGCGTCTACAGTTAAATGCTACTGCAAAAATTTAGAAGAGAGGAACTATATTAATCAACATGTGCACTTCATAAGTAACCCCCTGACATGTTAGACCTATATGACGAAGAAAGCTCAAATTCGTATCGTTGACAGTCGGTTTGAATCTTTTCAGGAACTATTTTACAGTGAAGCACCTTGGCATTTGGAAAGCAGACATCCATGATATTAACATAATTTACTAAGTCGAAATCGGACGAAGATTGATGTGTAAAGGCACTCTTCAGATTTCGTATAAGGAATTTTTACTAGCAGTTTGCAACTCCACTAATTAAAATGGAAAATAAAAGGTTCTAGTCAGCGGCTTCCACCGAGATTGGAACTGCTATTTCATATAGTTCGAGCACTGCAACGCACAAGGGAACCTCTGAGCTAACGATACACTGGCGGCAACAGGCGGGCTATACTCACTGCGATGCTGCCTGAGCCTCAAAATGCAACCTTAAACACACAAACAGGTGTTACTTATGTGAAGAACGCCGTTCTTGGAGTCCAGAAATTAAATATACTTTATAAGTGTCTCATCTTACAGTGGATTATATTGTATGAGTCTTCGATGTGGAAAACGAATGTCAAGTGAATTTAGCGAGGTAATGCCGGCCTACACCCGGAAGTAAATGCACTATCGCAGTGTTGACAAATACTTGCTACGACGGTGCCAATTCCCGGCTCTCTTACGAGGCAGCTCTTCAGCGAAATGCTTGTCCGATACGGTTCCTCAGAGTGGAGACGTGCGCGCATGTTTGGTTTTAATGCGGCGTCCATGATGGTTTCTGACTTCGCCTTGTGGGCTATGTATACATGTGAGACATTCAATTATCATTAATCCAGAATTATACAAGTTTCAGCTTCCGGCGTGGAAAAAGGCTGTTGACGCTGGCATTATATCATTTCAATGTATGGAAAGCAAAACATATGATTCAGTGTTTCTCATTCAACATAAAGCATGTGAGATAATTTTCCATAACGTTCATAATCATCTAAAAATAAAAACGAAGTAAAAATACATTGGAAGCTTATTTTAATTGAATATAATGTAAGATAGCAAACACTTTGCACCTCGATGTCGAATGTGTCCACGTGCAATCTTTTGCAGCATACATATAGAATATCATGATTACCACGAGGATGAAGAAATATGTTGGTAAGGATGGAAGCAAGAAGAGACACAGTCAACAAATATTCGATTCCTCATGGCATTCATTTCATTTGAGATGTAAGAAGAGGTAGAGCGGGATATTAATTTCGTTAACACGAAAGATGTGCCGCACATATTGATAATGAGGAAGTCTGCCTCTTCATACGTTTCCTCCTTGAAATCTGTATGCTCTATTATATACTAAGTAGCCTGATCACTGTTTCAGTAATGTTACCCTCTTGTTTGGCCCCGTAACGATGAACAGATTCCAAATGCACATCTGCATGAAAGTAGTTGTTCGCACACTTCCTGCCTTGTTTTTTGAGTTTTATTGCTTGGAATTCCTGAAGCAGACCCTTCTTTCCTAGCTACTCTTTACTCGCATCGATACTACATAGGGATGTGAAAACTCTTGAAAGTGAGAGAATGACAATAATAATTGTAACAAGAACAAGCAATCATAGCGTGTAGGCTTTCACGGCCGGCGTCTTCAGTAATTAAAACTTCCGAGCTAAAAGGCCGCGGCCGCTGGCACGAATTATGCCGATACTAAATCAATTGCTAAATCCAAAATCACTTGATAATTAAATCAAATTACTGCAAAAAGAACATTTAGTTTAACAAAACTTACATATAATACAAAGAAAAAGTGAATAAAGAAGCAAGAATAAAACATTTAAGAAAAAAATAAGAAATTTTAAAATTTATAAAATTAATAAAAAACAAAAGATTCAAATATTTAAAGAAAAAATAGAAAAAAATCACAAACATTAACAAAAAAAAAAAGAAATGAACCCCTGTATAACCACAACAACTTCTCTATTATATATAAATTAAGATTAGTATGGAACATGTATACCAATAAATGTATTATATTCTTTCTTATTTAATATTTCTTTTCACCAATAATAAAGAAAGATTAAATAATATAATAAATATATTTTATGCAATTATGTAAATTAATGTAATATGCCATTAATATAAAATTAAGTTTATACAAAGTTAACTTAAATATCTATTATTTAAATAATTTAATTATAGACAATTCTTTAATTATATTATTATAATTAATATAATTATTTATATTAATATAATATTTTATATTTAAAGTTAATAATTTTATTTATTATATACAATTGTAATAATATTTAATATTAATTTACATATTATTATATAATTGATAATATAATAATTTCTTTTAAGCTAAAACATAAGTAGCTATAATCCTAGGTAAATAAATGTATTAAAATAATCATTTAATAATAATAAAATAAACTTATAGGTATTTAAATTGAATTAAATGTAATATATTAATATAAATTATTTATTATATATATATATATATATATATTAACCTAAACGAGATAAATTAATTTGGAATAACCAGAATAATACATAACCAATTCCCAAAAAACAACTTTTAATTTTTATATTAAATAAATGAAGTGCCTGATTAAAGGGTTACCTTGATAGGGTGAATTAAGTAAATAAAAATAACCTTCATTAAACAAAGTACATAAGATAGAATTAAACTACCTCCCTTAGTATCAAAAACTAATGTGCATCAGACAACTTAATGTAAAAACGTAAGCTAAACAAGCTAATGGGTTCATACTCCATTTATAGAGGTATCAATCCTCTCCTTTTTAATGACCAACAACTCTACAAAACTTCTCTTCCTATCAACATTAATGATAGGAACGATCCTGTCCATTTCATCAAATTCCTGATTTGGAGTTTGAATAGGGCTTGAGATCAACTTACTTTCATTTATTCCACTGCTAACAAGAAGTAAAAATATAATAATAAATGAGTCATCAAATAAATATTTTATTGTCCAAGCAATAGCATCGACAATACTATTATTTTCAATTTTGTTGATTCAAATAAAGTATCCAATAGGATGGGAAACAGAATTTATTCCATCAATAATAATCAGATTGGGGCTGCACCTTTTCATTTCTGATTTCCAGAAGTAATAGGAGCCTCAAGATGAAATAACTGTCTAACATTAATAACACGAAAAAAAATTGCTCCAATAATGCTACTATCATATTGTATTCAACTAAGAAGTTTCATTTGAACAATTATCATTTTAAGAATTATCATTGGAGCAACAGGGGTTTAAATCAAACATCTCTATGTCAACTTCTAGCATATTCTTCAATTAGACATTTAGGGTGAATAATTAGATCCCTAACAGTCAGAGAAAACAACAGAGAACTATATTTTATTATTTACTCAATACTAAGAGTAATTATGGTTTTATTATTTAAGCAAATAAATCTATTTTTCATAAACCAAATTTATTCAGCCAGAAATATAAAAACTGAAATTAAATTCATAATATTCTTATCTCTCTTACCTCTAGGTGGTTTACCACCATTTCTTGGATTCCTACCAATATTGTTATACAATCATTAATAGAAAACAACATAACAACTATTATAACTATTATGGTTATACTAACTACAATTACACTTTATTAATACACATGTACTAGATTCTCAGCATTATTTATAGCATACACAAAAAATTCATGATCTATAAAGAATTATTCTTCCTATAACAGCAATAATTTCAACAATAGGGTTGATCTCAACATCAACTCTAGTCTCTTATACTAAGGACTTAAGTTAATTAAACTAATAACCTTCAAAGTTATAATTAAAAGAATAGTCTTTTAGACCTTAGTAAAATTTTACACCTCTAGAATTGCAGTCTAGAATCATAATTGAATATAAGACCAAAATATGGTAAGAGAGAAAGTATCTCATAAGTAGATTTACAGTCTACCACCTAAAATTCAGCCATCTTACCGCAAAAATGATTACTTTCAACAAACCATAAGGACATTGGTACTTTATACTTCCTATTTGGAGCATGAGTAGGGATAGTAGGAACATCAATAAGAATACTTATTCGTGCTGATGTCGGTCAACCGGGGTCTCTAATTGGAGATGATCAGAGTTATAATGTCATTATACAGCCCACGCATTTGTAATAATTTTCTTTATAGTAATACTTATTATAATTGGTGGATTCAGTAATTGACTTGTACCATTAATAATTGGTGCACCAGATATAGCATTCCCACGAATAAATAATATAAGTTTTTGATTATTACCACCTTCATTAACCCTTCTTCTTACATCTTCTATAGAAGATAATTGTGCTGGTACAGGATGAACAGTTTACCCCCTCTAGCAGGACCTATTGCCCATGGAGGTGCATCTGTAGACCTAGCTATTTTCTCACTACACTTAGCGGGTGTATCATCCATTCTTGGTGCAGTAAACTTCATTACAACAGCAATTAATATACGATCAGAAAGTATAACTTTAGATCAAACACCTTTATTTGTTTGATCTGTAGCTATTACAGCCCCTCTTCTCCTTCTTTCACTTCCAGTTTTAGCAGGAGCTATTACCATACTATTAACAGATCGAAATTTAAATACATCATTCTTTGATCCTGCAGGAGGAGGAGACCCAATTCTATACCAGCATCTATTCTGATTCTTTGGGCACACAGAAGTTTACATTCTAATTCTACCCGGATTTGGAGTTATTTCACACATTGTATGTCAAGAAGGAGGAAAAATTGAATCATTTGGAACATTAGGTATAATTTACGCCATATTATCATTTGGTCTAATAGGATTTATTGTATGAGCACATCATATATTTACAGTAGGAATGGACGTTGACACATGGGCATACTTCACATCAGCAACAATAATCATTGCTGTACCTACAGGAATTAAGGTATTCAGATGACTAGCTACACTATATGGAACTAAATTCAAGTTCAATCCACCATTAATATGAGCTCTAGGATTTATTTTCCTATTCACAATTGGTGGATTGACAGGATTAGTACTAGCAAATTCATCACTTGATATTGTATTACATGATACATATTATGTAGTAGCCCACTTCCATTATGTATTATCTATAGGAGCAGTATTTGCAATTATAGGAGGTGTTATTCAATGATACCCTAGGATTAACCATAAACAATACATGATTAAAAATCCAATTCACAAATATATTTATTGGAGCAAACTTAACATTCTTCCCTCAACACTTCTTAGTATTAGCAGGAATACCACGACGATATTCAGACTACGCAGACACATATACATCATGAAATGTAGTATCAAGAATTGGGTCTACAATTTCTATTGTAGGAATTATTATATCCATTGTAATTATATGAGAAAGAATGGTTACAAACCGAGCAATTATATTTAGAGCTAATATAAGAAGATCAACAGAATGGCTACAAAATAACCCACCTGCAGAACACAGTTACTCAGAATTACCATTAATTTCCGGATTCTAATATGGCAGATTAGTGCAATAGATTTAACCTCTACAAATAAAGGTTTGGCCTTTTATTAGAAAATATTATAAATGGCAACATGATCAAATTTATCCCTTCAAGATGGAGCTTCACCATTAATGGAGCAACTATCATTCTTTCATGATCATACTATGGTTGTATTATTAGTAATTACAGTAACTGTTGGTTACGCCCTAAGTTATATACTATTTATTGCCTATACAAACCGAAACATATTTCATGGACATTTAATTGAAACAATCTGAACAGCATTACCAGCAATTACCCTAATTTTTATTCCTTTACCATCATTATGACTATTATACTTACTTGATGATTCAGTAGGCGCAATAATTACAATGAAAATCATTGGACGACAATGATACTGAAGATATGAATATTCAGACTTCATAGATGTAGAATTCGTCACTTATATAACACCAGAACAAGATTTAGAAAATGATGGATTCCGACTTCTAGATGTAGATAACCGAACAATTCTCCCAATAAATACAGAAGTACGAGTATTAACAAGAGCATCAGATGTTCTACACTCATGAGCAGTTCCTGCATTAGGAGTTAAAATTGATGCAACACCAGGTCGACTAAATCAAGGAACATTTACAATAAACCGACCTGGGCTATTCTTCTGACAATGCTCAGAAATTTGTGGAGCAAACCACGGATTTATACCAATTGTAATTGAAACAACTTCAATAAATTTATTTATCAAGTGATTATCTAAGATAATCTAAGGAGTTAGTTAAATAAATAACATTAGAGTGTCAATCAAAAATAACTAAACAATTAGTACACCTTGAAACATCAGATGACTGAAAGTAAGTAATGGTCTCTTAAACCAAACAGTAGTAAATTAACGACTACTTCTGATGGGGAAATTAAATCTAAATCCCTCAAATATCCCCTCTCATATGATTCTCCCTATTCATTATATTTTCAGCTACCCTAATCCTATTTAATCAAATAAACTTTTTCTCATTTAAACCTAATATTATTAAAAGAGCAGAAAAAAGAACAATTGAGATAAAAAACGTAAATTGAAAATGATAACAAACTTATTCTCAACATTTGATCCATCAACTAACATCTTCAATTTATCATTAAATTGTACTAGAACATTTTTAGGACTGTTATTAATCCCATCATTGTTCTGACTTACACCATCACGAATTAATATTATCTGAAATAAACTAAGCCTAACCTTACACAACGAATTTAAAACACTATTAGGACAAAATCATTTAATGGAACAACATTCATCTTTATCTGAATTTTTATTATAATACTATTTAATAATTTCATAGGATTATTTCCTTATATCTTTACTAGAACAAGACATTTAGCATTAACATTTGCAATCACCCGACCTATATGATTAAGATTTATGTTATTTGGATGAATTAATCATACTAATCACATATTTACACACCTTCTACCACAAGGAACACCACCTGCATTAATATCATTCATAGTATTAATTGAAACAATTAGAAATGTAATTAGACCCGGTACACTAGCAGTACGACTAGCAGCAAATATAATTGCAGGACATTTACTACTAACCTTATTAGGAAATACAGGACCATCTATAGCAATAAATCTAATCTCACTACTAATTATTGGACAAATACTTCTACTAATTCTAGAATCTGCAGTGGCAATAATTCAAGCTTATGTTTTCTTAGTTCTAAGAACTTTATATTCTAGAGAAGTACACTAACCTATGTTAACAACTCACTCAAATCACCCATTCCACTTACTAGATTATAGACCTTGACCACTAACAGGAGCAATTGGAGCAATAGTCCTAGTTTCAGGATTAGCAAAATGATTTCACCTATTCAACATCAACTTATTTATAATTCGATTCGGAATTACCTTACTAACTATAATTCAATGATGACGAGATGTAGTTCGAGAAGGGACTACATACAGGGTTTATATCAATTGGATTTCGATGAGGAATAATCCTATTTATTGCATCAGAAGTATTATTCTTCGTTTCATTCTTCTGAGCCTTCTTCTGAAGAAGACTAGCACCAACAATTGAACTAGGAATATTATGACCTCCAATAGGAATTCAACCTTTTAATCCTATACAAATTCCATTACTTAATACAGCTATTCGTCTAGCCTCAGGAGTAACTGTAACATGAGCACATCATAGTTTAATTGAATCTAACCATACTCAAGCATTACAAGGACTATTTTTTACAGTATTATTAGGAACATATTTCACAAGACTTCAAGCATACGAATATTGAGAAGCACCTTTCACTATTGCAGACACAGTTTATGGATCAACATTCTTTGTTGCAACAGGGTTCCATGGTCTCGACGTAATTATTGGAACAATTTTCTTAACAACATGCCTACTTTGACACTCAATAAATCAATTCTCGCCAAGACACCACTTTGGATTTCAAGCAGCAGCATGGTACTGACACTTCGTAGACGTAGTATGATTATTCTTATACATCTCTATTTATTGATGAGGTAGATAATTGTTTTTCTAGTATAAATAGTACATTTGACTTCCAATCAGAAAGCTTGATATAAATCAGGAAAAACAATCCTAATTCTATCTACAAGAGTTTTTATTAGATTTATTATTCCAATAATTGTTATAATCCTTGCAACAACATTATCAAAGAAATTAATTAATGATTGAGAAAAAAGATCCCCATTTGAATGTGGTTTTGATCCAAAAAGATCAGCACGAATACCGTTCTCTCTACAATTTTTCTTAATCGCAGTAATTTTTTTAATTTTCGATGTAGAAATCGCACTAATTCTTCCAATTGTAATTATTTTCAAAACCTCAGACATTATAATCTGAACATTATCAACAATATTTTTTATTCTAGTCCTACTAGGAGGACTATACCATGAATGAAATCAACCTTAAATAGAATAAGAAGCGAAATATAGCAGTCAGTTTCGACCTGGAAGACTGGTAAATAAAATGCCTTTATTCTTATTAATTGAAGCCAAAAAGAGGCGTACTACTGTTAATAATATAATTGAACTCTAAAGTTCCAATTAAGGAAATGTAAAGCCAATATGAAAGCTGCTAACTTTTTATATTAGCGGTTAAACTCCATTAACATTTCTAAAATTTATATAGTTTAAATAAAACATTACATTTTCACTGTAAAAATAATATATCTATTTTTATAAATACCTAAAAGTAAAAATACTTCCTTAACATCTTCAGTGTCATGATCTAATTATAAGCTATTTAAGTACACGAAAAATAACATCACCAAAATAAATATTCAAAAAATAAAAGTTCAAAGATAAATCTTAAAATTAGAATCATATCAACCCTGAATATATCTAATTAAATAAATAAATAGTCTATATAAACCTTGACCACCAAATAATTAGCCTCAACCATAATCAAATGATTTTGATGAATAATAATCTAACTTTAAAGGAATATAACTAACAAACTTAGATGAAAGAAAAGGTATAAACCATATAGAACCAGCAAATCTAACAAAAGAAAGCATACTTAAAGAAAATAAATTATGAGAAAAATCAAATTTAGAAATAAGGTAACCCAAATAAGCACCTAAAACAACTACTGTAATAGTTAAAAACTTTAAATAATAAGGTAAACCATTCACATGAGGAATAGGAAAAATTAACCAAGACAAAAGGCTACCATCAAAAACAGCAACAAATAATAAACCAATTATACCAAACGAAATATAATAACCCTTATCATCAAAAGAAAATCTAGAATAACAATTATTATCCCCAGATATTGAATAATAAAATAAACGAAAAGAATAAGAAGCAGTTAAACCAGTAGAAAAAAATAAAGAAAAAAATTAAACAATTAATTCATCTTAAACAAACCATTTCAAGAATTAAATCCTTTGAATAGAAACCTGCCAAAAAAGGTATACCACACAAAGACAAACTAGAAACATTAAAACACACAGAAGTTAAAGGTATAAAATTAACAATTGAGCCCATAAAACGAATATCCTGAGAATCCTTTTAATTATGGATTATTGAACCTGCACACATAAATAATAACGCCTTAAATAAAGCATGAGCTAATAAATGAAAAAATGCAAGTTTTGGATAACCCATAGCCAAAATTTTTATTATTAAACCAAGTTCACTTAAAGTAGAAAGAGCAATAATCTTCTTCAAAACAAATTCAAAATTAGCCCCATATCCAGCCATAAATATAGTTATACAACCAATCAAAAGTAAAAATCAACCACAATTATAAGTATCTAATATTGGTCTGAAATGAATTAATAAGTAAACTCCAGCAGTAACAAGAGTAGAAGAATGAACTAAAGCAGAAACAAGAGTAGGGGCAGCCATAGCAGCAGGAAGTCAAGAAGAAAAGGGAATTTGAGCTCTCTTAGTTATAGCTACCAAAACAATTAATATAGTAATAAGCTTTATTTCAAAAGAGTTAGAAATAAAATCATAATAATAAATATAATACCAACCACCAAAATTTAATTTTCAAGCAATAGAAATTAAAATAGCAACATCACCAATAATATTAGAAAGTGCAGTTAATATACCAGCACTATAAGATTTCACATTTTGGTAATAAACAATTAAACAATAAGAAACCAAACCTAAACCATCTCATTCTAACAGACTTCTAATCAAATTAGGACTAATAATTAAGAACCCTATAGAAAGAATAAATATTAAAACAATAATAATAAAACGATTTATATTCTTTTCACCCGATATATAATCCTCTCTATAATAAATATCCAAAGAAGAAATATATATAACAAAAGATATAAAAATAAGAGACATTCAATCCAAGATTAAAGTTATAACAACCATAGAACCATTTAAATTAAAAAGTTCCCAATCAACAAAAACTCTATAATCAATTATTAAATAATAAATACAAAAAATAAAAATTATAGTTCTAGAAAAAAATAAAGAAAAAAACTCAAAGAACAAATAGAAAAAAATTCACGGCCTAAGATGAAAAACTTCATACCATTGATTACACAAAACAATATTTTTAATTAAAATACTTAAGCAAATTAAACAAAGAAATATTCACCCTTTAAACAGAGAATATTTAAAGGCAATCAATGTAAAAGTAAAAGATGATATTCACGAAAATAACCAAGAGAACAAGTATAAACCCCAGAATAATAATTACCATGCTGAGAATAAGAATATATATATAAAGTAAAAACAGCTCTAAAAAAAGATAAAAAAATTAAAGCAAAAAATCTAAATGAAGATCAAGACATAATTCTATTTAATAATCTAAGTTCACCTACCAAATTTAATGAGGGAGAAGCAGCTATATTTGCAGATCTCAAAAGGAATCACCATAAGTCCATTCTAGGTATTAAATTAATTATACCCTTGTTAATTAATAATCTTTGTCTACCTAAACGTTCATAAATAATATTAGATAAACAAACTAACCCAGAAGAACATAAACCATGACCAACCATTAAGGTAAGAGAACCTATACAACCTCACCAATTTATAGTTATCAATCCACCAATAACCATTCTTATATGAGACACAGAAGAATATGCAATTAAAGACTTTAAATCAACCTGACGAAAACAAATAAATACAACAATAACCCCACCTGATAAACCTAAAGATAATCAAAAATAATTAAACTTTAAACCCAAATAAGAAATAACCTTTATAACACGGAAAACACCATAGCCACCTAACTTCAATAAAACGCCAGCAAGAATAATACTACCTCAAATAGGGGCCTCTACATGAGCCTTAGGAAGCCGTAAATGAACCAAAAATATTGGTAACATGACTAAAAAGCCAAAATTATAAACACATAAAATATAAAATAATAAGAACCAAAATCAACCAATAAAGGAAAATACAAAGTGTTAGAAAAATCATAAACCTTAAATAAAACAAGTAATAAAGGCAATCTAGCAATCAAAGTATACAAAATTAAATAAACACCAGCCTGTAAACGTTCAGGTTGATAACCTCAACCCAACATCAAAAGTAAAGTAGGAATCAATCTAGCCTAAAAAAATATAAAAAGAAAGAAGACTTAATCTAGCAAATGAACAATAAAGCATAATCATTAAAATTAAAACCATAAACACAAAAATATTAGAATGATAAGAACTTAAATAAACTGAACCTCTAGCAGTAATTATTAAAGAACAAATTCAAAAACTTAACAAAATCAAACTAAAAGAAAAATAGTCAATACCAAAATAATGTCTAATTATATTCAAATCTGCATAAGAATAAACACAAATCATAAAAACAAAACTCGACAGAAACATTAAAGAATGAGCCAACCATCAACAATTATGCAGCAAAGAGGGATCAAAAAAATAGTTATAAATAAATACTTTAACATAAAGATAATCCAAAAGAATCAAAAAATCATTACCATGAGAACGAATTATTGAAACTAAAATAGAAAGACCTAAAGCACCTTCACAAACAGAAAAACTAAAAAAATAACAGGAAAGAAATAATCATAATCAAACTCAATAAGAAAAACAATAATTAATATAAACAAAGACAAATCAATATATTCCAATCTCCAAAGAACTACTAATAAATGTTTACATTTAGAAGAAAAAACGTAAACACCAGCAAAATATACGTACAAAGAAGTAAAAACAGAGAATATAAACATTAGTTTTAATAGCTTAAAAAAACGCCGGTCTTGTAAACCGGAAATAAGTCTAGTCCCCACTTTTAAAACTTCAGAGGTGAAAAAGCTTCCATTATCGGTCCCCAAAACCAATATTTTATATAAACTAACCCATGAAATGATTTAAATAATAATTATATCACTATCAAACGTAATAAATATTTAATTTTATCAAATTAAGACACCCAATATCAATAATGCTTTTCATTATCCTACAAACCCTTTTAGTTGGATTAATAACAGGAACAATAATGGAAAATATTGATTATCATATATTTTAGTTTTAACGTTTCTTGGTGGTATATTAGTTCTATTTATTTATATTATAAGAATTGCATCAAATGAAATATTTCAACCTAAATCAATTACCATAATTATTACCTTAACAATATGAGTATTTATTATATCAACATTAATTATCCTAGATATAACAATATTTATAGACTTTTTCAAAAATTCTGAAACTCTGAATATTGATAATTCAATCAATTACCAAGAAATAACAATATCTTCAGAAAAATTATATAACAGACCAACATTCATTATTACAATAATAATAATTATTATTTATTTATTTTTAGCACTATTAGCAGTAGTTAAAATTACTAATATTAATCAGGGGCCTATTCGTAAAATAAGATAATTTACTAATGAATAAACCCTTACGATTAAGACATCCTTTAATTAAAATTATTAATAACTCTTTAGTTGATTTACCTGCACCAACATATATTTCATTTTGATGAAATTTTGGGTCCCTGCTAGGGTTATGCTTGGTAATTCAAATTGTAACTGGACATTTTAGCTATATATTATACATCAAATATTGAAACAGCAATTAGTAGTGTAGTGCACATCTGCCGAGACGTAAATAATGGTTGAATTATTCGAACTTTACATGCAAATGGAGCATCTATATTTTTTATTTGTATTTATTTGCATGTATGATGAGGAATTTATTATGGATCTTATATATACATACACACCTGAATAATTGGTACTGTAACTCTATTTTTAGTTATAGCAACTGCATTTATAGGATATGTTTTACCTTGAGGTCAAATATCATTTTGAGGTGCAACAGTAATTGCTAATTTATTATCAGCAATTCCATATTTAGGAACAGATTTAGTTCAATGGGTATGAGGGGGATTCGCCGTTGATAACGCAACATTAAATCGATTTTTCACATTTCATTTTGTATTACCATTTATTATTGCAGCTATAGCTGCAATTCACTTATTCTTTCTTCACCAAACAGGGTCTAATAACCCCTTAGGACTAAACGGAGATATTGAAAAAATCCAATTTCACCCACACTTTACTGTCAAGGATTCTATTACATTCGTATTAACAACATCATTATTAATTATATTATGCTTAATCAACCCTTACCTCCTAGGAGATCCAGATAATTTTGTACCTGCTAATCCATTAGTAACACCAGTTCATACTCAACCAGAATGATATTTCTCATTTGCATACGCAATTCTATGATCAATCCCTAATATGTTAGGAGGTGTTATTGCATTATTTTTATCAATTAGTATCTTAATAATTTCACCATTTTATAATAAAACACCATTCCGAGGTATCCAATTCTACCCTATTAATCAGATTTTATTCTGAATTATAGTAGTTGTTGTATGCTTATTAACATGAATTGGTAAACGACCTGTTGAAGAACCTTAGATTATAACAGGACAAATCTTAACAATTATTTACTTTACATACTTCTTAATTAATGTCCATGTTGCAAATGCATGAGATAAGCTAATTAAGGAATAATAAGTTAATTAGCTTAGGAAAAGCATATGTTTCGAAAACATAAAACTAGAAGTTTAACTCTTCTATTAACTTCACTAAATAAATGAGATAAATAAAATCTTTAAACCAACAAAGAAAATAAAAAATTTTAAAGATAAAGGTAAAAAACTTTTTCAAGCTAAGTATATTAACTTATCATAACGGAACCGTGGTAATGTACCACGAACTCAAATAAAGCCAAAGGATATAATAGCAAGCTTAGTAAAAAATATAAAAGAATAAAAATCACCACCTAAAAAAACCATAGCTAATAATATTCTTATTAAAACAATTCAAGTATACTCAGCTAAAAAAATTAAAGTAAAGCCACCCATACCATATTCAATATTAAACCCTGAAACTAACTCAGACTCACCTTCGGCAAAGTCAAAAGGAGTACAGTTAGTTTCGGCTAAACAAGAAGCAAAGCAAGCTAAAGCTAAAGGAAAAGAAAAAATAACAAATCAACAATAAAGCTGATAATTTATAAAATGAAACATGTTGAAACTACCAATTAAAATAATTAAAGATAATAAAATTAAAGGTAAACTAACTTCATATGAAATTGTTTGAGCAACAGAACGCAGAGAACCTAATAAAGAATAATTTGAATTAGAAGATCAACCAGCAATCATAACAGTATAAACACTTAATCTAGTGCAACATAAAAAAACAAAAACCCATAAGAAAAAGAACATATATAAGTTAAGTAAGGGAAAATTACTCAAACAGCCAAAGAAATTATTAAATTAAAAACAGGAGAAAAATAATAAAGTAAATAATTAGATATAATAGGAATTGGCTGCTCCTTACAAATCAACTTAATAGCATCACTAAAAGGTTGTAGGATTCCTACAAATCCTACTTTATTTGGACCTTTACGAATCTGAATATAACCTAAAACCTAATGCTCTAATAAAGCTAGAAAAGCAACGCTAATTAAAACACAAATAACTAATAAAAGAAAATTTAAAATAAACATAAATAAATCATAAATTATCAACACTTTTTGTAGAAAAATCTACATAAATGAATTCTAAATTCAACACATTAATCTGTCAAAATAGTAAATTAATTAATATTAATTAATATAATAAAAAATATTTCAACCATGTGGTCCTTTCGTACTAATATGGATTAATAATCTTAGGATAGAAACCGACCTGGCTCACGCCAGTCTGAACTCAGATCATGTAAGAATTTAAAGGTCGAACAGACCTAATTACTGGGCTCCAGCACCCAAAATTTTTCTTAATCCAACATCAAGGTCACAATCTGCTTTGTCGATATGAGCTCTCAAAAACAATTACGCCGTTATCCCTAAGGTAACTTAATGTTATGATCATAAATTATGGATGAAAACAACAAACATAAAGCAATGATATAATAATGAAGAGTTTATTTATTCTTCATGTCACCCCAACAAAACATCATCATTAAATATAGAAAGACAAATAAAAAACTATATAAAAGTAAAATGTTAAGCTCTGTAGGGTCTTCGTGTCCTAAAGAAGAATTTAAGCCTTTTGACTCAAAAGTTAAATTCAAAAAATTATTAAGAGACAATTGATTTCTCGTCAAGCCATTCATTCCAGCCACTAATTAAGAGACTATTGATTATGCTACCTTTGCACGGTCAAAATACCGCGGTTCTTTAAAAATCCGCTCAGTGAGCAGGCCAGACCTCAAAATATTTTCAAGAGGACATGTTTTTGATAAACAGGCGGAAATAAATTTTGCCTAGTTCCTTATAATAAGTTTACAAGGTAAAAATTTTATACAAATAAAAATACTAATTCTATCATTATTACAAAAATTTTAAAATTAAATTAATAATCTTAATAAAAATACTTATAAAATCAAAATAAGAAATAATGAACTAAAACATAATCTTAAAGATAGCTGGTTTAAAGCTTACTATTATATTTTTATAAAACAAATTATAGGTTATTAACTTCAAAGCTTATCCCTTAAAGAATAAATAAGTTAATATTTGTATGTAAAAAATTAAATAAAAACAATTAACTTCAAAAAATTAAATTTTTTCTTAAGAAACTAGATATCTTAGGATACGATTAACATCTCATTTCTATAAATAATTTAATAATAATTACGATACATTAACTATAAATTATTTATAAATCAACCCAAATCGAGACATGTAAAATAAATACTAAAATTTTGATAAACCCTGATACAAAAGGTACAATAAATAAAATCTACTTTAAAAAATTTAAAATAATATTTCATAAAACACTTACATTACCAATAAACTATAATTTAAAAAATTGATTCTATAAAATATACTAAGACAAAATTCAACAAAATTATTTATATTAAATAATTAAATAAACAAAAAATAAAGATAATAAAATAAATAATCAAGATATCCTGATTTGCACAGAAAAATTTTCAGTGTAAGTGAAACACATTACTAATAAGTTATATCTAGGACCTCTTCCTAGATACACTTTCCAGTACATCTACTATGTTACGACTTTTCTCATCTAAATTGAAGCTACATTAAAATAATAAAAATAGAATAATCAATAATGAGAGTGACGGGCGATGTGTACTCACCTCAGAGCCAATATCAGTTAAATTAAATAAATTAAATTACTATCAAATCCACCTTCATTAACAGTATTTCACCATCAAATCCGTTATAAACAAAAATCTTTTGTAACCCACCTCCTCTTAACTATAAGCTGCACCTTGACCTGAAATATTTTATAATTATAAATCTTGAGAATTATAACTCTAAAAAGATTCTCTGATAACGGAGATATACAAACAAATAAATTAAGTAGAGTAATTGGACCACGGCCTCTGAGCCCGGAAGTTTTAATTACAGAAGAACAAGCAAATAATGAATGTAGTTTACTGCAATGGAGAATGAGAATGGCTGTGAATATAAAAATCTATAAAAATAGGTTGATCTTTGAGTTGGCACAATGCAAATATATTCTTAGCATTTAGTTACTGAATTTAGTTCTGGATGTTTGCAGAGAAAAAGTCGGTACTTCTCGCTAGTGTAATACAGTGTGAACCAGTAACTATCCTTTTCTTAGTACACGACTCAAGCAGGTCTCCAAGTAGCTACCAAGGCACTGCTGCATTTTGTTCCCTGACATTGCTCTGATGACAGTTAATGCGATAGTTCCGATTATGAAATACAAAACGTATTGCAGGTTAGTTCCTAGGATAGTGAAAATAAATTTGCGATGTAGATGGCACATGAACGTGATACGACTATCCAGATTACTCGTCAATATATAAAACCAATATTTTGGGAATTGAGCATGGTCCTTCGGCACCAGTCCTGAAAGAGAGTGAATGACCACAGGTGTGCCAAACCCTTCCAAAACGTCTGCCAAGTACCAAAAACTGTAGCAATATGAGTAAGGCATTGGACAGATCAGAAAGGCCTCACAGCTATCCACAGCCTGTTTCTGTCAGCCCTAGTGAAGCTGCGCTGCCAGACGCCAACCAGATAGCACATTACACCGCTGAAGTCGACCAATGAATTGTGTACTTATACTCATCAGCTTCAGTGAAATTTGTTATACATGACTAGGATGTAGCTGCCATAGTTAATACATCAATAATAACCTCGTTTATTGCTTCAGTGACTGTTACCGTCTTGTTTGACACCGAGATGATGTAAACAACACTTTGTTGTTGTAGATTGCCATTCACGAAGCATACTACTGTCACAAATCCTGAGAGGTTTTCGAAATACATATACGGAGGGCTAAGAATAGTCTCTCAGTTTTGACCTGTAGAATAGTAGTTGCCACGTGGTGTGGCCGCACGGTCTAGTGCGACGTGTCACAGATTTCACGGCCGCTTCTGCCGGAGGTTCGAGTCCTCCCCCGGGCATGGATGTGTGTGTTGTCCTTCGAATAAGTTAGTTTAAGTTAGTGTAAGTAGTTTCTATATATAGGGACTGATGACCCAGCAGTTTGGTCCTTTAGGCATTAGAACTTAAAAAAAGAGCACTAGCGGAAGGAATTGATAAGATCAAGCTTCTGCAGAAAAACTGGAACTAATAAAAAAAACAGCTACAGTTATATAAATTGAGCACTTTACTGCAGCAGTGCCTTGTTCGCACAGTAGTAAATACTGCCCTTACCATAATTGTAGCTGACGTATACAGCTCCCAACATGAAACATGAAGAGTACGACCACCTCTTGCATGAAGCAACCATTTTGAACTGAAATACGTTTCCTAACTCAAAACCACTCCTTCTGTGATAATTATTGACAATATTTGATCGAGATCACAAGAAAATATTAACTGGATGCAGCAGATACAATGTAGTCCCACAACCGCAAATCATTCTCATACCAATACAGTTGCCAAGAAAGGTGTACGACATTGTGAGTCCTAGACTACGTAAGTGCCATGAAGATTCCGTTTCCTTAGCAGGAATTCTTCACGAACGGATGCAGATGCAATACAGTCCGAATGACAGATATGGCGCTATGCCTACATGTCTAAAAACAGCAGAAAACCTAATTGTTAATCCTTTGAGTAATATTCCCACGTCTCTGACTCGTATCATGGTTAAAGCTCATGTATTACCACTGTTCGTGCTTACCTACATCATCAAATAACATCAGAAACGGAGATAAATACTTTCGGAGTGTACGCCTTGATATTTGAATTCATTTTTGGATGTAGCAGGTTTTCTATTTCAATAAGGCTATTGTTTCTATTTCCAGACAACATTTCATATCCTTCTTACTTCTGCCGCAGCAGTTATTTTGCTGCCCACATGGGAAACCACGCCTACGACTACCACCATCTCATTTCATGACCTAATACCCTCTGCATAGCCTTACGTAATTTTACTGCTGCTCATTACCCTTTTATTAAAGGCTATACATCAAGGAAAGAGAAATAACATCTACATGCAATGTTTACCGTGATGCAATCAGAAAATTGTGCTTATAAAAGCGCTCAGAGCCGCTGAACGAGCCTTTCAATTTGCAGTACACTCCAGACCGAATGAAAGAAAAAAGAGGAGCAAGTTGACCATAGCGAGCGTCCGGAGGGTTTGATGTAGTGCCATGAAGTTGGACCAGTTTCCATCGAATTTAGTTCCTGATAGACCAAAATGTGATCTTGATACAAAAGCATCAGTGTACTCATATGGGAACTACTTCCAACGTGTAATTGATAGAATACCTGGTCACGTTAGGTAACGTTTCGCTTGCGACCATCACTGATTTTAATTTCAGCCCATTCCTTGATGATGCACTGAAATGTTTTCAAACTTTTTTTTATTGTTTCCGACCTCAAGGAATTCCTAAAGCGTTAATATCGTGTGTTAGTCATACCGTAAGTTAGACACCCATAAAGCTCTGACTTGCTTTAGAGCATCAAATTGAGCAGCGATTCGAAAATACAAAAGACCACTTCTGAAGAAGGGCCTGCTGGCAGCAGGTCCTGGAATACAACACTGTGGGCAGTAACAATGCCCATGTTTTACGTCACAAGATACAGAAGTGATTATTAACTTCGCGAAAAATTCATTTATTGAATGCTTTCGAGTCTGGTAGCGTATGGGAAGGGTGTTTTTGTGATGAGAAAAAGTCGGGCAACGCATATTTCACTAGTTTCGTTGGATTTGAGAATGGGAGTCAGTTTTTGGGTAGTCGAGTGATGTGATCATGGTCAAGACCGACTGCTATTTCAACATCACGGTGGCTGCCGCAGCGTTCCTGTTTTGTTAACACAAACACCACGTGACCGGGCACACTGCTCATCACGTCACATGCTGCGAGTGGCAGTGTCAAGAGGCCGCACTGTTTTTTCAACATGTTACTGAAGTAATAAGTCTATGGGAGCCTTTATATTTTATGAAGTAACAGCTTTTTCATGAAATGAGAAAACATTTTATTTTCCAAGCACAGACCAAAAACTAACAAGAATAAACAACTCGTAACCAAGCCGACGACGCCAAAGATAAATATCTATCAGCTGCAGCTTTCACCCGCTGTTTTTGGCGCAGTGGATAAATGACGTCGCCACAAGTCAAATGGATTACATGAATATTATAAGTGGGACAGAAACCTTAATTTACCTTTCATTGCTTATTTGTGGGCTGACGTAAATGAACAACAGCATCGTTTAATTTTTTGCCTAATGATTGTCATTTCTTTCTTAATAGTGATTCTTGACAAAGCATTTTAACAAAGTTTATATTTTTGTGTGTCAGATAACTGAAAAAAGATATTCTTTTATTTTGTCAGTCGTTGTTTCTCCACTGAGTTGTAAATGGTTCTCTCTATAAAACACGTGGTAACGTCACAAGGGCAACAGTCGCAATGTAGTCGCAGTGGAATCGAGAGAGTAGGGTGCGTGTGGTTGCACTGATTGAGCATGGCAACTACTCAGTATCAGAAGCTGGAGAAAAGTGTGGAGTACCAGCAAGAACAGCTAAACGCTGGTGGAAAGAATACCAGGAAAGGGGCTATATAGGGCGGGAAAGAGGAAGTGGCCGGCCCCGTGTGTCTACTGCAGCAGATGATCAACGTGTTTTGGAGAATATATGTGCTAATCCATTCCTCAGTTGCCATGGCCTGAAAGAGATATCTCAGTTTCCCGGCAGTGGATAGACTGTTGCGAGGAGACTGAAAGACGCCAGATTATATTGTCGGAGAGCTGCTGTAAAGCAGCCATTGACCGACTATCAGAGGATTGACCGCATGGCTTTTGCAGCACAATATATCGGCTTTGACTGGAGTAGAGTCATCTTTTCGGATGAAAAAATATTTTCTTCCTGAAGCGACGCCCCTGTTCAGGTGAGACACGAAATTTTCTCCATAAAGTTATTAGTTTAAACTGTTAGTGACATTACATTTGTAGTAAGCACAAAATAATAAATATAAACAGTTCCCTATATCATGATTTTAGTAGTGCATCCCTCAACTGATAAGTAAATGTAACCCCTGTGTTTGTGAATATTTGCATTAACACACAAATGTTTTTTCCGTTCGGTATACCGCCCCCGAGGACAACGCTTCCAGCAAATGTATCTTAAAGAAAGACAAAGAAGTGGACGGTTCTCTGTAGCTGTATGGGGCTATATTTCGGCTCATGGGGCAGGTCCTCTCTGGAGAATAGAAGGAATTCTCAATGGAGAGGCCTACATTAACATACTGAATTCCATTATGAAGCCGATTGCTGAAATGCTGTACCCAGATGGGGAAATATATCTTCTGCAGGTATTAACAGTGGACGTGTGGAACAATTAAGAGTATTTCCGGTTTCTCCTACGATTTATTCATTACTTTGATAGGCTCTACTTCTTATCGAAGTGACTGATCTACTTTGTCAGTCGTATAATTTTGATTTCTCCACCTTGCTATGATATTGATGGCCGTGAAATATAGCTTCTTTCTTAGTGCCTCGTTCGGTAATTGTATGTGTAAGGAAGACGCCGTGTATAAATAACTGATGTATATAAATTTTCCTACTTACATTTTCCCTTCTTAGGCTTCTCTCCACAGTTACTTCTTACACAACTCTGTAATTCGTTTCTATCTCCTTCTACCTTGTTTTGGTCATTTTCCACAACATTCAGTATCCTATTACCTGTAGGCGGATCATACTTTATTTTTTCAGATCCAGCCTTTCACTTCCAAGGAAAAGAGTACTCCACATCGTCCATTTTGCAGTGTGTTTCTATGTTTCTATCACTTGTATGTTTACTTGAAAGAACATTATTCGTAAACATAAATGGTTTGCTAGCACTTTTATTAGCTTTACTTTTGTTAAGCATCTATTTCTCTCTCATTCTGGTCCTGGCGTGGCTGAAGTGCTATACTTTTAATGCCATAAGTTTTTATTGCTGTGTTCATATGTTTATTACTTTTTCTCATTTCCATTACCATTGGTGGTTGTTCTTACATTCCAATGTTATTATTTTCTCGATTTTCGGGTAATACCTGCAAAATGTTGTTCATTTTGTTTCTAAATCTGGAATTATTAGGAAATTGTTAACAAATGTGATGCAGCACATCTTTTCACAATTGAATTTAACTTTTAATGTTAACTGTTCCGTTGTTTGTATTGCTTCTGTAATGTATATACATGGTGTTAAGGAAAGTGGTTTTCTATGCTTTGCGAGTCGGTAGTATGGACTAAAACAAGACAAACTGCATATCGTAAGAGCTACACGCACTACTTCTGTACAAGAGAAGTGTTTTAAGTAGAACACCATATGTTTTTCACAGTGGTAAAGGTGAAGAAGTACTCATTGCTCTTAAGATATTCATTTCACACTCATTGCTCTTGTTTACCGAATATGTTTCTCTTATTTCTGTCCATCCTATCAGCTCTCGAAATATGGATTACTTGTTTTTGATACAATATATTCGAAGCAGATATGTAGACAAAGGACGTCCTCGCTTACTCATTTCCAGACGTCATATTCCCATTTTATTCCATTTGTATTGATTATTGAGCTAATCAACTCAATCCAGGCCAGTTTTTTGTAATAGTAAAATTATACCTTCCATTTCGAACCATTCCTAAATCAATGAAGGCATTATTTCTTTATCGGTTCATTTCTTCTCTTTTAACTAGCAGCACATACAAACCTGTAACTGATTTGGTTGTTCTTACTTTGTTCCCGAATAGGCCTGCCCCAATAAACCGATCTATATTTCCTTTTATTAAAATAGTACAATATTCGTACGTTTCTTGGAGGCATGCTGTACTTTTCACTGTTGACTGCCTCGACTGATTTTTCTTTTAAAGTTAAGCATGAGGTAAAATATACTTTACAGTGCTTTACTAACATTACAGTCATGATCTATAACATATCCCCCAAAGTATACACTCTTTTTCTCCAGGTCACTTCTCGTAACTTAGAATATAACTGCGCAGTAATGTCCACATGTAAAATTAAAATGTGTTCAACGTCTTCGTAAGTGTATTTCCTCACCTCCCGGCATGGGTGTATGATAACACATCTGTCAAACAGGTCGTTCGCGCATGTTTCTGCCAACCACTTTGACATGGGAAGTGCGTGGTGACAGGGCTAGGAATCGGAGAGTGAACATACTGGTGACGTAGTTAGAGGTTCCTTGTGTCTCAACCTAAAGCCGCTCACCCTAGTGTGCTTTCTGTCAGGAAATATCGTCCTCGAAAAGTTGACAGGATGGTTTTCTCATCCTTTGAAATTGTGTGATAGCCGGATCAGCACGTTTCCAGGATAGTACACAGTTGTTCATGGGTTCGAGATTTGTTTCTCGTATATCTTTTTCATTATTCCTCCTTTACATTCAGTTTTGATATCAGCTGGCAACTGCCCACATTGCCTTGATTAAAAATTATATGACAAAGAAACAAACAGTTTTCATGTTTAATATTCCGTAGGTGCATGCAAATATATGAATTGGGTTACAATTTGCAGATTTTATGATCTTAGTCATAACAGCACCGTTGCATACACGAATTGTTCTTGAGCAATGAGCATTACGTAAAGACACGTACTCGTAGTGATATTTAGTTCTCACTAATATGAAGGGAAGATTTATTTTATTAACATTCCTGAAATCAGCCATTTACCTCAACTGCAGGCGTTTACTCTGAGCGCGGGGCCGCGTTGACACGAGGTGTGAACAGGTGACGTCAGCGGCCACGGCCGCCTTCCGTAAATGGTAAATGCAACACATTGAGCGAACGAGCACGTGTAAAGTCCGTAGAGAATATCTCACTATAAAACAGATTTGTTTCTTCTATATATCTTAGTCAGTGGAAGTACAGAAGAAAGAATTCTATAGTGAAGGCTATCAATCGTTATGAATAAGCTAAGCAGATTAGCTTTACAACCATGCAACGAGTCTAACAGTTCAACAGACTGCTGCACTGTATTGAACAACTTCCACTCCACCTCATCATTACCAAAGCATAGGAGTGGCCGAGCGGTTCTGGGCACTTCAGTCTGGAACCGCGCGACTGCTACGGTCGCAGGTTCGAATCCTGCCTCGGGCATGGATGTGTGTGGTGTCCTTAGGTTAGTTAGGTTTAAATAGTTCTAAGTTCTAGGGGACTGACGACCGCAGATGTTAAGTCCCATAGTGCTCAGAGCCATTTGAACCATATTCCGAAAGAAGGTCTACCTGCGTGTTATAACTGGTGCCTTAAACTATATTACCATTCGCTCTGTATTCTGATCTCCATCCCAGCACCCTCACCTTGTCAGCGTAGGTTTTTGTCAACAGCTATCAGCAAAGTATTTTATACTGTGGAATCCTCCGTATGATTTATAGACCTGTAGCTTAGACTACACAGCCATTGCAGTTGTCGAATTTTTTTCGCAGTATGGAAATTAAGTATTCATAGTATTAGAAGTACTGAATTTCGAAATTAATGGATTATCATTTCTTTTCAGGATCCTAGCCCGATTCATAATAGCAGAGCCGTCCAGAACTGGTTCCAAGATCAGCAGAGAATAAAACTACTTCCTTTCGTGCCAAAATCACCAGACTTCAACCCAACTGAAAATATGTGGGCGGAGGTTACAAGGTCATTACCACCTGGATCAAGGAATTCAGAAACTCTGTGGGGAAAATATAGAGAATACATGGTGGGATATCAACGATCATTAGAATCTCTCGAGGAATTTAGCCTTATCACTTCCCAGACGCCTTCGAGCAATTATAGAAAACGAGGGAGGATGGGTAGAGTACTGAAAGAAAAATAAAGGTCAAACCAGTTGCGAGGTCCTGAAGTGTTCCGGAAACCTACTAATGCTAAATGGTCCCTGTGTATTCTCATTAAATGTGTCACTGCATGATTCTTCCACATAGCAACTACTAATTAAATTCTTTACTCAAAGAAATAAACAAATGTATGCACAACGGATAAATGTTTGATTTTGTAGTATTAACCCCAAATTTGGTACACTGTTAATCACCCGACTGTGTTTAAAGAAAAAGTGTAAGTAACCAGAATCGTAACTGGACCTGCATAATAACTCCTCCTCCGTTCTACAATCTATTTTTTTTCATTCTGTCTTACTTTAATCTCTCAAAACATAATAACGGTATTACCAGTAACATACAGGATTTAATTCCCTAACAGATGATATTGCAACAGCTCATATAAAGATATTTCTACTTCCTACGGTTTCTTATGAAGATAACCTTTTTCTCACCTACGGGAAGGAACGAAGGATAGCCCACAGTGCTTGATTCATAACGTCACAGCCACACACTATCAATCTTATTACCATTGGACAAAGCAATGATCGTATCTCCACGCAGACTAGTACTAGAAAAAGTCTGTAACTTCTTCAATCACTGTCTCATCCCAAAAACACCTCTCACTTATTGATGTGCCTCGATGTTAACTAAGTCTCGCGTCGTTGGAAAATTCGCGCGGTCGCGATTCTGAAATTTACGTTCCCCTCATATTCGTGCGCGGCACGTTATTCCAACTGAAAAAAAACCTCCACAAATTACTTAGACTGATTTCCCAATTATATCTCGACACCATTAAACAATATACCATCCAAAACCTCCCTTCCAAAAGATACATAAATACACACACAGAACTTTTCACAATAATTACAGTTCGTGTATAGCATGCATAGCATGGCTACACGAATTACTGTTATGCTGTTTCCCCTTTATTTAATTCAGGAAACCTATCTCACTGATTCCCACGTATCTTTCAAATCCTGTTGTTCTAAAAATCAGCTTCACACGTAAATTTCTACTGACTCATTTCACAAAACGTGACTTCTTATTCTTTCATATTAAATTAGCAACCCTTCCTTTATCCATGAATTTTAGAAACCCGTCAAATTACAAATTGAAACACATGCAAGCTGCAAATGGCTTCTTTGAAAACTAATTTTTCAGATCAAAATTAAGAACATTACTTTCTACCATGAATTTCTGTTAGCAGCTCGATTAGTTGGAGCCACGAGTTAATATTTTCCTGCACTTCCACATCACATTTTGATACAAACTAACCAAAATCATGAATTTAAATTGACCATTACTAAAACAATTATGGTAAATCAACACATTCCTACTTATAAACTAATGGTTCCTAGCACTCAAAAATGGTTCAAATGGCTCTGAGCACTATGGGGCGCAACTTCTCAGGTCACCAGTCCCCTAGAGCCTAGAACTACTTAAACCTAACTAACCTAAGGACATCACACACATCCATGCCCGAGGCAGGATTCGAACTTGCGACCGCAGCAGTCACGCGGTTCCGGACTGTAGCACCGAGAACCGCTCGGTCACACCGGCCGGCTCCTAGCACTCAGTCATCAACACTTCATCATTTCTGCATCAGCCCCATGTGGTAAGTGCCAGGTCTTTAGGCTATAATAGTTCATCACATGTATCCTATTTGTGTCGTACCTGCTTCACAATTGAATTCTAACACTTTACTGTTCACCGAATTACTCAAACGAAATATCAAATTCCGTTAACTTTTAAGTTACTCTTCACGGTCGTGACATAGTATTCTCACATTCGCCTATCTTTTACCTGCCTATAAACAATTTGGTTCCCACGAAAATATTATATTAAATTAAATCTACCCTGAAAGAGAAGGTTTCTAACTAAGGTGGAACATTAAAGCCTTAAATAACTCATTTCCTTTCCCTTTGAGGAGAGCATTTTGCTCCGCCACTTCCTCAGTCCATCCGGCTGCTTCAGTCGTCCCCAGGTAAATGCCTTTCTCTTACCACGCTACCGCTCTCCCCCTGTCTACGGTAAGGGTGGTGTGCACCCTGGCCAATCAAGGCTCCAGAATTTCAAGCATTTGAAACTCCTGGCTGTCTTCTCCCCAGCACACAATGAAATCTGCCAGCGCTTTTCTACTCAGTGAGCTTAACGTAAGAATACAGACAAACCTAGTCCCCGTCTCTCCAAAGTCAGAGACAGACCTTTACCTCAGGAAACTATCATGTCGCTGCATGTCGATACGTCATTGCCTTCCCACGATTCTAATAATTTCGTTTCAATATTCATTCCCATTCTATCCACATTGCATACTGTTTACCTTTCAACCCAAAAAAAAGGCTCTGAGCACTATGGGACTTAACATTTATGGTCATCAGTCCCCTAGAACTTAGAACTACTTAAACCTACCTAACCTAAGGACATCACAAACATCCATGCCCGAGGCAGGATTCGAACCTGCGACCGTAGCGGTCACGCGGTTCCCGACTGAAGCACCTAGAACCGCATGGCCACACCGGCCGGCCTCTCAACCCAATCATCAAATATTTAGGATAGGATAAGTGGGAAAAGTGGGTTTTCATACATTATAGCAAAATAATAACTCATTCAGTTGATCTGATCAATTTCCTTGACACAGCAGGTTGATTCAATAAAAATTAACTGCGTCTGATAACACATACCTGATACCTGACGTAGCAAGGTATTCTAGCAATTACGTGTGGATAGTAATTCCCGTGTGAATATGCTGATACTTTTGTAGTGACAGCGCCTTTGGGCTATCAGGAAGTAAATTCGGAGGAATATGGCCAAATTCAGGGCACTGCATTGACAGTGCCCACGCTCAGTATGATGAGCCTGCTGCTCTTCCTGTTATTTTGTTTCTTTCGTTCTGAGGTGTACCACGAAATAAAGTTCTCATCCGCTAAGCGATTTTCGCTTATATTCGAAAAGCTTCTTGAGTAACCCAGCAGTGAACATTACGTAGATATGATACTTATACTTTTTGAAATATGGACATATGTCTAAGGATAACGAACTGTAGTCGAAATTAAACCAGATGATTCTGAAGGAATTAGGGTATGACATGCGACAGTGAGAGTGGTAACCATTGTTTGCTATGTGGGAAGCAAGACACCTGAGGCCTTCAGTAGTAACTTGTATGTCAAATGCAATAACAAGAAATCCTTTTTGATGGGGTAAGGATGCTAAAATCATATATGTCTGAGGTTCAGGAAACATTATCTGAAAGTACACTCCTGGAAATTGAAATAAGAACACCGTGAATTCATTGTCCCAGGAAGGGGAAACTTTATTGACACATTCCTGGGGTCAGATACATCACATGATCACACTGACAGAACCACAGGCACATAGACACAGGCAACAGAGCATGCACAATGTCGGCACTAGTACAGTGTATATCCACCTTTCGCAGCAATGCAGGCTGCTATTCTCCCATGGAGACGATCGTAGAGATGCTGGATGTAGTCCTGTGGAACGGCTTGCCATGCCATTTCCACCTGGCGCCTCAGTTGGACCAGCGTTCGTGCTGGACGTGCAGACCGCGTGAGACGACGCTTCATCCAGTCCCAAACATGCTCAATGGGGGACAGATCCGGAGATCTTGCTGGCCAGGGTAGTTGAATTACACCTTCTAGAGCACGTTGGGTGGCACGGGACACATGCGGACGTGCATTGTCCTGTTGGAACAGCAAGTTCCCTTGCCGGTCTAGGAATGGTAGAACGATGGGTTCGATGACGGTTTGGATGTACCGTGCACTATTCAGTGTCCCCTCGACGATCACCAGTGGTGTACGGCCAGTGTAGGAGATCGCTCCCCACACCATGATGCCGGGTGTTGGCCCTGTGTGCCTCGGTTGTATGCAGTCCTGATTGTGGCGCTCACCTGCACGGCGCCAAACACGCATACGACCATCATTGGCACCAAGGCAGAAGCGACTCTCATCGCTGAAGACGACACGTCTCCATTCGTCCCTCCATTCACGCCTGTCGCGACACCACTGGAGGCGGGCTGCACGATGTTGGGGCGTGAGCGGAAGACGGCCTAACGGTGTGCGGGACCGTAGCCCAGCTTCATGGAGACGGTTGCGAATGGTCCTCGCCGATACCCCAGGAGCAACAGTGTCCCTAATTTGCTGGGAAGTGGCGGTGCGGTCCCCTACGGCACTGTGTAGGATCCTACGGTCTTGGCGTGCATTCGTGCGTCGCTGCGGTCCGGTCCCAGGTCGACGGGCACGTGCACCTTCCGCCGACCACTGGCGACAACATCGATGTACTGTGGAGACCTCACGCCCCACGTGTTGAGCAATTTGGCAGTACGTCCACCCGGCCTCCCGCATGCCCACTGTACGCCCTCGCTCAAAGTCCGTCAACTGCACATACGGTTCACGTCCACGCTGTCGCGGCATGCTACCAGTGTTAAAGACTGCGATGGAGCTCCGTATGCCATGGCAAACTGGCTGACACTGACGGCGGCGGTGCACAAATGCTGCGCAGCTAGCGCCATTCGACGGCCAACACCGCGGTTCCTGGTGTGTCCGCTGTGCCGTGCATGTGATCATTGCTTGTACAGCCCTCTCGCAGTGTCCGGAGCAAGTATGGTGGGTCGACACACCGGTGTCAATGTGTTCTTTTTTCCATTTCCAGGAGTGTATATGACAGGCTTCCTGCTATTATGTAATGTCGCTTGCTTTCAATAAACATATAGATAACCCATGGCAGGGCTTTCTCGTCATCCGAATCACATAAATGGGAATAGCCATCAGAGGGTTATTACTAAATTGTAGGCACATGGCCAAAAATATGGAGAGCAGAATCTCTCGCAACAGATTGGACGTCTGGATCTTATCATGAAATACTCAGGCTGCGATAACACCTTCTTGCTGTCAGCGTAGTCCAGACTGCAACGTTGTAGGCATCATTTGGCAATCCTGATGGCATAACAATGATTTGCAGCTGTGGGACAGATTTATTCTGCTAAATTCGCCTGACATTTTCTGGTCATCTCTATGAAATATTCTGAATATTTTGTGAATACAAGGTCATTTCATGCAGAAGCTACCCCTTGTCTCATCCTTCATGTTGCGAGTTATCAGTTACCTACTGCAGCCGCGATTATGGCAATGAGTGTGTTTATGCTGGAATTCCTTGGCAGCATAGTTTTAGTGACTTTATAAAATGGTAGTTGCCTCCGAAAGCAGTTCCAGGTTTGCTGCAAAAGATGTATCAATTCCTTTCAGTAAATTTTAAATCAGGTGCTACCTGTCACATCTAAGTGTGTCCTAGCAAGCTCGCAGGGGTTGCCGTGATCGTAGACCTAACTAATCTTAAGTCACATCAAAATTACTGACACGATTACTGAACAGATTCGAAGCATCTGTAAGAGTCACGAATTTGTACTTTTTTTAATCAATTTGGTCTGAAACAAGAGGGAAAAAACTACAGGGACAATGACCAAGTTTGTCAGTATACATTATCTGTGGTAGATCTCGAGGGGAAAACGTACAAAAGAAGTACAACTGCGCTTTTGCGAACTGCTGTTTTATTTTCGCATCGATAGTGTTGTGAACCCACCATCTGGTATCGATGCATTACATTAGCATCCATTATATATAATCATTTGGATAGTACACCGGATATTATAGATGAGTAGGACACAAGACTAGGACGTATATAAGGTCTGTTTGACATCAACAGTGTTTAACATTTTACTTTTTTTGAATCGGACAATGTTGCTCCCCAATCATTTTTAGATTAGTTACAATGAGATTACGCTGCAAGAGAATTCGCTTGTATTTTTCAATATGTGGTATGTTGTCGGTTTGAAGGTCTTCCATTACATCGGCAACTTAGTGCAGCTCCACCGAGAGCTCTCTGGAGTAGGGTGCAGATAGCAATGTGAAAGCTGCGAGCTGTCGAAGATGATCTTCATACTGATAGTGCAACTGGGACTTAAATACTCTTGACGATGTTTAGCACCTTTTAATGAAATAAAAAAGAAAATATTTATATACTTATTATGTAAAAATTGAAAAAAAATGTGAATGGATTTGAAAATGGGGAGAAGTGTTGCTTTGTATATTTTTGTTATTTACTCTTTCAGTACGGACTTTGTTGTAGAACCCCTTACTTACGTGTGGTAATAAAAATTCATTTAGACAGAATTAAGCACATTTAAAATTACGTGAACCTTAGCAACCCTCTCATGCTGATAAATTCATAGTAACTGATTAAGAACCTTTAGTTGAAAATTGTATAAATTAAATTTTTTACGTATTTCGGCCTTGGCACACATTTTCTAAATGCAGTGGTTTTTTAAATAGTTACTGAATTCTTTCCTGGCGTTAGCTATGGAACACAAGAGTGTCTCTGTTAACATAAAATGGTTAAATATTGCCAAGCCGACCTGAACGTTTAATTATCATTGACAAAACACACTTCACTATACGTTTAAGTTATTTGCTTTAGAAATTGAAAGAACCAACAGATTAACAACTTCAGTGTTAATTATCCGCCTATGAATGCACAAATGTAAAACCAGTAATAAATTCCGTCAGCCTCAGGATCGCTGTAAAAGAAAAATATTTCATAATTCACTGCTAATTTTATTTGCTCCAGATTTATGGGTTTGGTTAAATTTTTTTTAGCGGAACAATTTTTTAAATGTGCCGCCGCTGCAATTCGTTCGGTCGCGGCACAGCCCAGCAACACCAACGATAATCGCTAAAAATGCTGAAAATTCTTTAAAGAAATATTATAGATGACATGGGCAAGCTAATTTACATTAGTAATACACAATTTTGATAAATTATAATGTATTTAGACCACAACAATAATTAAACTTACGTTACTTTGTAATTTCTCCTCTAATGGCGGCTAAAGATAGATATAGACGAAAGAAGTCTACTCATTCATAAAATGCTACGTCACAGGTTCCTCCCTCTCTCTCTCTCTCTCTCTCTCTCTCTCTCTCTCTGTGTGTGTGTGTCAGCTCTCGAGGAAGACGACAAAGAATGCACATTATGTATTCCTATTTATACTATTGCTGATTGTTAATATCTCTTTGTAACCTTACAACATTATTTTCCTCTGTGGCTGTTTTTTACATCTTTTTATCGCAGGTATCAACATATTTCGTAATTACATTATGAGTATTGAAATATTACAATCATAAATACATCGAGAATATTATTACAGAAAATATTGCAATAATAACGAATGTCCTTTATACAAAATTAAATAATATTTTTTTGTTAAACAATTACAGTACATACGAATTGCTTCATAGTGGCTTACATAGTACAATTAAATGTCATTTCATTTTATTAATAGTGTGTGTGCTGCCAGGGAACGTTACAACCTGTGCGACCAGTAACCCAATTTCAGAATTCATGTTGAGTAAGCCTGCTCCATTCAAATAATATTCTCTTTTTATATTGATGAGTAATCTGGATAGTTGTCGCGTTCATGTGCCATTTACATCGCAAATTTAATGTTACGATCCTAGTAACTAACCTGCAATACGTTTTGTATTTCATAATCGAAACTGTCTGCATAAACCGTCATCAGAACAATGTCAAGGGAACAGACTGCAGCACTGCCTTGGTGGCTACTTGGGGAGTCGTGTTCTAAGGTTCACATTATATTACACTAACGAGATGTATCGACTTTTCCTTTTTTCTGCAAACATCCAGAACTAATTTCAGTAACAAAATGCTAAGAAGATTTTGCATTGTGCCAACTCAATGATCAACCTATTTTTATAGATTATTATTTTCACAGCCATTCTCGTTCTTCACTGTAATAAACTTCATTCATCATTTGCTTGTTCTTGTTACGATTATTATTGTCATTCTCTCACTCGTAAGAGTTTTCACATCCCTATTTGGTATCGATGCACATGAAGAGTGGCTATGAAAGAAGGGAATACTGCATGTTACGTTATGCAGAATACACTCATTTACTTCTACTACTCGTGATCAACACTAGAGGAGAAGAGAGATACATAAAGTTGACAATGGGATGACAGATATGCTGGCACAGCTCTGCAACTATTCCTGTTGTTTTGACACAGCGTTACCAGATAAACAGGTGCTGCGGAATCGAAAATGTAATACGGACTTTGCCACAATAGCAGAGAGTTGCTAATTTCGGACCATGACCGTGGATTACCCTTCGGTCGGCTGCTGGTTAGAGTGTTGCAACTGTAAATGGATGACTTTGTTTGATAGTATTGTGCTGATGCTGTCTGAATAAATTATGCCACTGGATAAAAAACGGTTTAGTTTTGAGACCTAACCCTCGAGGGGGGAAGGCACAGTGGTCTGCTTAATGAATTCCAAGCAAAAAACACAAACAATACAGGAAGGGTTCAAACAACGACTTACATGCAGAGACATGCATTTGGAATCTGTTCATCGTTAAGGGGCCAAACAAGAACGTAACATTATGGAAACAATGATCAAGCTACTTACTATATAATAAAGCATACAGATTTCAAGGAGGAAACGTATGAAGACGCATACTTTCTCGTTATCCATATGTCTGGTATATCTTTCGCGTTAACGAAAGTAATATCCCGCTTTTCCTCTTCTTACATCTCAAATTAAATGAATGCCATGAGGAATCGAATATTTGTTGACTGCGTCTCTTCTTGCTTCCATCCTTACCAACATATTTCTTCATTCTCGTGGTAATCATGACATTCTATACGTTGATGCAAAAGATTGCACGTGGACACATTCGACATCGAGGTGCAAAGCGTTTGATATCTTACATTATATTCAGTTCAAATAAGCTTCCGATGTATTTTTACTTCGATTGAATTTTGAGATGATTACGAACGTTACGGAAAATTATCTCACATGATTTATGCTGAATGAGGAACACTGAATCATCCGTTTTGCTTTCCCAACGTTGAAATGATATAATGTCAGCGTCAACAGCCTTTTTCCACGCCGGAAAAATGGCTCTGAGCACTTAACATCTTAGGACATCAGTCCCCTAGAACTTAGAACTACTTAAACCTAACTAACCTAAGGACATCACACACATCCATGCCCGAGGCAGGATTCGAACCTGCGACCGTAGCAGTCCCGCGGTTCCGCACTGCAGCGCCTAGAACCGCAAGACCACCGCGGCCGGCGTTTGGTTTTCCTGCGGCGTTCTCCCCTGACAGTTTCTGACGTCGCCTTGTGGGCTATGTATACATTTGAACCATTTGAAAACCAAACGTGCACGCGCGTCTCTCCTCTGAAGAACCGTATCGGACAATCACAAGCATTTCGCCAAAGAGCTATCTTGTAATAGAGCCGAGAATTGGCACCGTCGTAGCAAAAATATTTGTCAACACTGTGATAGAGCATTTACTTATAAAAGTTGCGTTTTGAGGCACAGGCAATATCGCAATGACTATCGTGGGCTTGTTGACGCCAGTGTGTCGTTAGCTCAGTGGTTCCCTCATGTGCTGCAATGCTTGTGCTATATGAGATTGCAGTTCCAATCTCGATGAAAGTCGCTGAGTACAACTTTTCAATTTTAATTAATGGAGTTGCAAACTGCTAGTAAAAATTCCTTATACGAAATCTGAAGAACGCCTTTACACATCAATCTTCGTGCAATGTCAACTTAGTAAATTATGTTAATATCATGGATGTCTGCTTTCCAAATGCCAAGGTGCTTCACTGTAAAATACTTCCTGAAAAAATTCAAATCGACTATCAACGGTACGAATTTGAGCTTTGTTCGTCATATATCATTTCCGATCAACGTTAAATACTTCATGAAACCATACATGGAACACCAAATGTGTAGTGTTCCTGCACTGCTACAAAGCATGCATTGCAAGGTATTCACACAATTTATCACATAGACTTACCATAAGGAATGAAACAAGACTGTAATACACTTTACACCACAGACGCTCACTCTGGCTTGACGAAAACATCCGAATATTGGCCGAAAGTTGCACAAATAATTGACTTTGAAAGGAAAAGAAACGAGGTATGAAGCAGTTATTAATTCATCGAATGTAGTGAGGTGGTTTAATTTCGTCCCAGTCTATAAAATTAATTTCGGGCCATACTCAGCTCATGCTGATTAGTGTAATACAGTACCCGCTTACTAATCAGGGCGTCTGTCTCCGTTGCTTTCGAGCGTGAATGGAAATTGTAGAAATTTTCTGTGGATCAACATTAAAAAATAAAGCGTTTAAAATTATCAAAAGCGACGAGTGGTAGGAGGCGCTTTCGATAAAGGGCGAGGGAGTGCAGCCCCACTGCTGTGGCCACGGCTGCTGCCGGTAGCCACTACCTGGATCCCTGAGCTTTGCCGCATACGGCGTCCAGCGGAGGACAGTCTGCAGGAAATCTGCCGCAAAATGGTTACTGTATAAAAGTTTGTCATCGGTGTGTCAGAAAGCGAAATAGATTGAACCTGCGCTACCATTACATTCACGTCTTCAGCATTCAGACAGAGGAGGCTATAAAAATATTTTGCGCCAGCTGTTCTCGATCCACAGACGTCGTGAACAGGAAAAGCGCACGCTACCGCTAGACCACAGGCGTGAACAGCGTACGATTTCTCTATCGTGGGACATGATTTCCTCCAGGAAGTGCCGCAGTCTACAGTGTTGCCAGATTGTGCAGATTACCGGACTTAGAGAATTAGCGAAGTGGTCAGTTTATTTGTCCCATGTCGCGATCGGCACGTACTTAGCCTCTGCAGCGGCCGGCCGCCGGTCGAGTTTTATGTCAAAGAGTGTACATATACAGCCAACAGCTTCCATTTTTGAACAAAACAGAAGCACGTCCAACTGCCGACAGTTTCTCGCTGAATAAAAATGCGACCCCAGAAAGATCAGTTTCTGAGGACACTTTTTCCTTCACTGACGATACTCAGGATCCAGAAACTGATTGTAATGAGACATTCACAGAGGAAGTACGTAATTCTGACATACCGAAATCACGCAGTGACAAGAAGAGGAAGCTTGACCCTGTAGAGGTAGAGCTGATCAATGCACTGCACAGAAAATCCAATCGCCATATGTATTTTTTCAGCGGGATAGTTCCAACGCTGGAAACATTTGACGACGATGAGGTAGTAGAGTTTCAATTAAGAGTTATGCAGATTGTTTCCGAAATTAAAGAACGTAAAAAGTCGTGAGATAAAAATAATACTGCTGCTCATCCTAGTACCTCACGTGAATACACATGTTTACCCATTTATGAGGTACAACCAATTACAAATGCAGAAGTCAACAGGCAACGACCCACAACCTACACACAGTGTTACCAACAAGCAGTGGAGCATTTTTCAGGGACATGTTCCAGATCCTCTACGCCATCACAAACCTCTGAAAATTCATGTGCTGGGTCGTTCAGTTTTTAAGCTATGTTTCAATTTTTTAATATGATTACAAAAATGTACATCCTTCAGAATAATAAACATTTTAAAAATTTAACTATTGTTTATCCCACTAACCTGATTGTAATTGCCAACATTTGTTTAGGCTGGATACATTCTCGGAAGGACGTGTTGCGGCGCTGAATGGAACTCTTCATTCGATCATGTAGATCGTCAAAAGTTCGTAAACTCATCCGAAAATAATTAAAAAACTTATCTTCATCTCCCCTTAATTCCTCAAAAAGAACAAAGAATGCACCCACTTCGTCTCTTCTCACATTGAGTGGATGAACCCAATGCAACTTTCTTCTTCTTCTTTTCTGACATCTGTACAAGACAAGCCACGCTAATAACTGGTCGGGCTCCATTTGCCACCTGACGGCAACTGCTGGCGGAAGGACGGCGCGACACGGCATGCCGTGCTGCTGTCGGCTGAGTGTGAAGAGACGCGGCTCTTGTGTCGGCCCGGCAAGAATGCCGGCTTGTTGGCTGCCGGTTAGATGTGAAGTAAGCCTTAGCAAGTGCGGGCAGGTGAACATTGCACCGTGCGTGCTATCTAGTAGCCGCAAGTACAACCTGGCTACTTAACATTCAATAAAGACAGACGAATATTTTGATGCACATTATTCAGTACATGATGTAAAAGGCAATATTTTGTTTAACAGCAGCAGATAAAGTAACATTTTGTCTACATCATCAGAGCTTAGATATACAGTTTGAAGTATGAAAACACCATTATAGAAAATACAAGAATGTTTTCTCCTTCATATTGTTTTAAATGTCTTCCTGTCCGCTTATGTCTCTCGGCTGAAGAGATATGAAAGATGGTTCAAAAAAATGGCTCTGAGCACTATGGGACTCAACAGCTGTGGTCATCAGTCCCCTAGAACTTAGAACTACTTAAACCTAACTAACCTAAGGACATCACACACATCCATACCCGAGGCAGGATTCGAACCTGCGACCGTAGCGGTCGCGCGGTTCCAGACTGAAGCGCCTAGAACCGCTCGGCCACTGTGGCCGGCTATGGAAGATGCATGGAAGACGCGGGTACGATCTGATCAGTATGTTTCTTTACGAAAAACATTCAATGATTTTATTTTCTTCTACTGTAAGCGCCAAGAAAGTTTAATTGGCGGGCCTCGTTTTCGAGTTCGATGGTGAAAGGTATTTTCTCAAGAAGTTCATTGAAGCCATTGAAAATACGGTCAATGGCATCAGCAGGTCCCTTGTATATGACTAAAATCTCATCAATGTATCTGAAACAGGAGAGAATGCCTAGCGCTGTACCTAAACAACAGTTGAAAAACTTTTCTTCTTGAGAGTTGATGAAAATATCAGCAAGAATACCAGCTAAGGGATTGCCCACAGCGAGACCGTCGGATTGCTAGTACAATTGTTCATTAAATTCAAAATGGTTGTGTTTGACAACGACTGTGATGAGATTCATGAAGTCAGTGATTTGTTCATCTGAAAGATCTTTTTTGAAATGACGTAAATTTTTTCTACAATTGTAAGCGTTTCTTGTACAGGAACGTTAGTATAAAGATTTTTGATGTCTAATGAAAACAACTTGGTATCTCAACTGCATTCTATATCTTTTATTTTATGGACTAAGGCGGGACTAATGGGGATGAAATAATTGTTCTCAAAAGAGAATGATTTTTTTCAGTTTCATGCAGAAATTTGGCCAAATCATGGTACGCGCTATTCACACTATTAGATATCGGCCGTATCGGATGGTTAAATGTGTGAATTTTAAACTGAGACCGAAGTTTTGGGGGCTGAGGGTGCATGTTGATAAGAATTTTCTTCTGGAATGGAATTTTGCTTTATTGATGGCTGACCTGACTTCTTTTTGTAATTCTGGAATCGGGTCCTCATGCAGTTACGAAATATTATTTTCGTTAAAAAATCTAAGGTTTTGGAAATATATTCAGAATTGTAGGCAATAACTAAAGAACAACCTTTGTCAGACTTAGTTATTAGAGCATCAGCTTCTTTAAGTTTATTATTAATGGATTTAACCAAATTTCTATTGTTATGCGTAACATTATGAAGAGAGGCTGTGTTTTTACATCATCAATTCTAGTTTGACATGAATTATCTATTTTTTTACAATCAAGACGAATTTTTAGGTCGACATGCATTTTTTCTATTACATTCTTCTCTAACAGGTTGGGTATGACATTGTAATTCAGCCCTTTTTCAAGCAAGACAGTTTCATTCTGTGTAAAAATAATGTTAGTTTTATTTAGAATTCTTTTATAAAATACGTCACTGCTTTTCTTGAAAGTACTTGAAGGACATTTTTCAGCAGGAAACAGACAAAAAAATTTTACTAAGTTTCTTTTCGTGCTTACACAATATGCCTTGTTTGCAAATTTCTAAATGTTCATTAAGCTGCATCCATAAACAGTCAACTTTAAAATTATAATTAATATGGAAGATATAGAACTCACAAATATCTAACAGTGTGAATAGCGCGTACCATGATTTGGCCAAATTCCTGCATGAAACTGAAAAAATCATTCTCTTTTGATAACAATTATTACATCCCCATTAGTCCCGCCTTAGTCCATAAAATAAAAGATATAGAATGCAGTTGAGATACCAAGTTGTTTTCATTAGACATCAAAAATCTTTATACTAACGTCCCTGTACAAGAAACGCTTACAATTGTAGAAAAAAATTTACGTCATTTCAAAAAAGATCTTTCAGATGAACAAATCACTGACTTCATGAATCTCATCACAGTCGTTGTCAAATACAACCATTTTGAATTTAATGAACAATTGTACTAGCAATCCGACGGTCTCGCTGTGGGCAATCCCTTAGCTGGTATTCTTGCTGATATTTTCATCAACTCTCAAGAAGAAAAATTTTTCAACTGTTGTTTAGGTACAGCGCTAGGCATTCTCTCCTGTTTCAGATACATTGATGAGATTTTAGTCATCTACAAGGGACCTGCTGATGCCATTGACCGTATTTTCAATGGCTTCAATGAACTTCTTGAGAAAATACCTTTCACCATCGAACTCGAAAACGAGGCCCGCCAATTAAACTTTCTTGGCGCTTACAGTAGAAGAAAATAAAATCACTGAATGTTTTTCGTAAAGAAACATACTGATCAGATCGTACCCGCGTCTTCCACGCATCCACAATCTCATAAAAACGGTTTCTTTCACTCTGATGGTCACCGAGCTACTTCTATTCCACTCTCGAAAGGAAAATTCAATGATGAAATTAATTTACTCAAAACGATAGTTAATAACGAACATGAACCTGGTATAGTGGATGACATCCTTAAAAAGAAAACTTAAGAGTTACTACGCTCAGCACCTCTATCATTGAATGTAGCCCAAAAGAAATTTTATATTCCTTTCTTGGGGCCCATCTCCTATCAGATCCAACGCCTTCTTCGTAATAAATACAACTGTAACGTTGCCTTTTCTACCAATAATAATTTGGAAAAAAACTTCATTCGTACCGGTAATTTAAATTTGACTCGCTCCCCTTTGGAGAGTTCTGTCGTCTATAGGATTTTCTGCGACACCTGGTCTTCTTATTACTTCGACAAACATGACGTACGTGTGCCTTTACAACCAGATATAAATAATCTCTTTTAAGAAAAATTGCACTAGCACCCAGAATTCTTTTGCCGACCACTTTCTGATTACAGGTCACGCGCCTAAAGCTATTCACGATATCAACATTTTGCAAACCGAGAAGAATGGGCGTAGATTAGATATTCTTGAAGAACTAGGAATTTTTAAACATATTTCTCGAAATGATAGTCTCATTCTCAATGGGCAGTTGCAGTTGCGTACTAAAAACTACTTCAACGGTATAAAGCCGATACTTGATATTTAATTTCGGGTTTCCTCGTGCAGTTACCGAAATGCTTTTTCCATCTAAGTCAATTCATAATTTTTAGTTTATTAAATGGTTTATATTGGATGTATTTCAAGTTATATCTTTTTCTACAGCCCTTCTTGTATTTTCTATAATGGTGTTTTCATACTTTAAACTGTACTTCTAAGCTCTGATGTAGACAAAATGTCACTTTATCTGCTGCTGTTAAAATATTGCCTATTACATCATGCACTGAATAATGTTCATCATAATATTCGTCTGTCTTTATTGAATGTTAAGTAGCCAGGTTGTACTTGCGGCTACTAGATAGCACACACGGTGCAATGTTCACCTGCCCGCACTTGCTAACGCAGACGCCTCAGTCTGTTGCTACCTGCGATTTCATAGGTATGAGCAGCCCATAGTGGCTCGCCTTTCATGTATTCTTTTTAAAACTTTTGTGACTAAAGCCTTTCTGGCTTGATATTTATCATATACGTGACGTGTAAGTAAAGTTTCTTTCTTCTACTGTTAGTCAGTATGTACACTTTTTTGTACAAAAGTTTTTCCCATAAATTTGTACTTATCTTATAGACCAATTTGAATATTTAATTTCTGATGAAGGCACTCATCAAAGTGTTGAAACCTGGTGAAAAGACTTAAAATTTGTGACAGAGGGCCTATTTAGTTTAACACTCACACTTAATTGGTGTCACCCATCTTGCTTCTCCTGGAACACTGCCGAGCAAACTCTTTTTGGAACTCACTCATCCCATTTCTCCAGAAGTGCCCCGAGAGCTCTGTACTGTGTGGTACCAACCTGTGCAAGAGCTTCGTCCAAGGTGAACACAAACATCTTTGCTACCTGGTATGTGCTTTATACGGTTGGCTATTCTGCCACAGTAGAAGACTACTTTTACTCCCACAGATCAAGATACTAAAATTTACCTTGTACACACCCATGCATGCTTTTCATTCAACAAGTGAGAGGAGGAAAGGATGTATATACTGCACATAGATATATTGAATATGTGTATGGGGCTACCATAATCACCAAAAATCTTAGTAAAATGTGTGGTGAAAGAAAGGAATATACCTTGTGGCCACTATCGACACTCAGTTGCTCCGTCTTTTTTTCATGTAGTTTACAGAATTGAGGTGCCAGAGGTGGGTACATAAGTTAAATGTTAAACAAAATGATGATTAGGCTCATGTAGACACCCTTCAAACTGACTTTTGTGATTTTGGATTAGAGGATGCAGTACCTATACACCAGATTTTTTTGAACCTTACACATTGCATCTAAATGGTGCACAAGGGTGGAATGACCACAGTTCATCACATATGCCACTTCTTGAGTGCACTGGTGTGGATCATTGTGGATTAATTCAATTAAATTACCTTCGCCAAATCCCAGATGTCTTCCTGAACACAGATAGTCACCAAGGTCAAAACAATTCCCCTTAAAATGAGGTTCTTGTCGTAATCTGTCCAGTTGCAGTATCCCTATACATAGCAGAGCTATTTCTGGTTGCCTCCTCTGCTGTCAGCCCTCGACAGAAAAACAAAAGAATATGTTGGAAATGTTTAGATTTCCCCACTTAGCACTACATTTTCTATCATCTACAGCTCCACTTATTATCTACAAATGACAATATGTAAACTCAAATAGCAACAGTGAACTACCAACAAAAGTGACAGTTGATAAGTCAACCCATAGCAACCAGAATAGTAACATGCAAAATAAAAATACTATGAACTTATGCACCAACCTAATAACTAACCAATGTTTAAACACTGTGAATATTTGGTTTCAATTCAGTAATATTCCTTAGTTCGAACAACTTTCTACATTTTGGATATATGGGTCTATAGACGTTTGAGTGTGGGTTTGCCACTACAGCAAACAGACGTATGTAAATGTCAAAAACGTTTTTAACTCACTTGTTAACAATTTGGATCTCTTGTGGCTCTTAATTATGACTATATCTCCTACCTTCAACCGCATTACTTTAACCCTAGCATCATGTCTCTTCTTTCTTGCTTCATATTGTTACTTCATTACTTCTTTTACTATAGCTTCTCTCTCTCATGTTGATATATTAGGATTTACATTCTGGAAATTCAATAAGTCTGTTAATGAGATTAGCACAATAAGTCTGTTAATGAGATTAGCACAATAAGTCTGTTAATGAGATTAGCACAATAAGTCTGTTAATGAGATTAGCACAATAAGTCTGTTAATGAGATTAGCACAATAAGTCTGTTAATGAGATTAGCACAATAAGTCTGTTGATGAGATTAGCACAATAAGTCTGTTAATGAGATTAGCAGGCTTTGTGTCTAATAGTATTTCATATGGTGAAAAACAATGCCTTCCATGATTTAGAGACTCACTGTGATCCATTATCAGACCTCATTCCTACATGTGCACCTGCCTGTGTAAAATAGTCCTTGTGTATTTATTGAATCAATGCCTTACTTTTTTTTAACAGGGTATATTTTGATATATTAAGAAAATATATCCACCATGACAAATATAAAATAGTGTCCCTTTCTTAGTCATGACAATGAACCCTAAAAATCAGTGGGTACTGGACTCATAGGTTCCTCTGGTAGTATGATTTACAAACTAATCTGACAAGATTTGTTACTCACCTTTACTCATTTGCATTTGACAAAAGTTGAGATTTGATTTCTTACCTTTTCATCATACTGTAAAAGTACACATTTTCCTGTAATTTTTTAAAGTATTTCTGAGCACCAAAGTGTCCACAATTTTCATGAGTGTGCATATACTGACAGAAAAAAAATCTCAGCACCAAGGAGTTTTGAGACAAAAAAAAAAGATGGTAGGCATGTTTCTGCATCTGAAATATGATGTCTATTCAGATTTCATGCCAGTCGCATAAGACTGATGCTAGTATCACCACTATGAGGATGCAAATCAGGTTTACTTTAAATACACAATGTAACAGTCACGAGCATTAGTTACCTATGAAATTAGAATGGTGAGTTGATATTAGTCAAGAATGCCTTTATGGCAACGAAGACACCATTATCAACACCTCACTGAGTTTGAAGAGGTCATGCAATAGAGCTACTGCAAAAAGACTTGGCAGGAATGTAGCCACTGCACACAATTGCTGGCAGCAGTGTTCATGTGAATGTATGGTTACAAGAAGACCAGGCTCTGGATGGCCACATGGCACTATTGAGAGGGAAGACCATTATGCTCAGCATATGGCTCTGGCGGACTGTACTGCATCTGCACCAGCAATTTGAGCAGCAATTGGCACCACAGTGACACAACGAGCCAGTTGCCCTGTAGGGTGCATTCCATTGATCCCAGTCCACCGCCATTTACAACTTCAGTGGTGTTAAGTGATATCTCATTGGAGGGCAGGGTGGAGGTCTGTTGTGTTTTCTGATGAAAACTGGTTCTGCCTCAGTGTCAGTGTGGCCACATGTTGGTTAGCAAGAGGCTAGTTGAAGGCCTGCAACCAACCTGTTTGCATGCTAGACAAACTGGACCTACACCTGGAGTTATGGTCTGGGGTACGATTTTGTGTGACGACAGGAGCACTCTCGTGGTTTCCCACACATCCTGACTACTTATTTTTACATCAGTCTGTTGATTTGGCCTGTTGTGCTGCCATTCACATACAGCATTCCAGGGTGTGTTTTTCAATATGGTAACACTCACCCACATACTACTGTTGTAACCCAATAAGCTCTACAGAGCATCAACCTGTTGTCTCAGCCTGTTCATTTACCAGATCTGTCTCCAATTGAGCATGTACGGGACATCACTGGACAACTCCATTATCGTCCACAACCAGAGTTAATTGTCCCTTTACTGACCAACCAAATGTGACAGGCATGACATTCCGTCCCAGAAAACCACAACCGGCACCTATACAACACAATGCATGCGTATTTGCATTTATCATTCTGGTGGTTACATTACATTGGTTATTAATGTACCAGAATTTCACATCTGCAATGGCTTACCTCATGCTTACATTAACCTGTTAACTTGCAATGTTAATCACTGAAGTATGTTATCCACATAAATTTATTCACAAAATTTCATTGCTCTACATTATTTTCTGATGTTGCAACTTTTTTTGTGCAGTAAGTTTGGCAGTACACTGTTTTGGCCAACACAATCTTCAATGGTTTGAGTCTAAATCTGTTCTCCAAAATAGAATTCTCTCATGTACTTGTCAACTTTTTCGCAATCCTCCTTATCAAAATGACTTTTTGCTTGTTTCCTATTATCATCGTAATTCTGGTTCCTAGAAATATCATTATGGATGCTCTTCATTATTTTCTCACCTTTAACACCTTTCAGATACATAATTCTGAACCCTGTCTTCCTCCTCATAATATTATCATCCCCCTTCTATTAGTATCTACAACTGGGCTTCCATATCCTGTAACATACTGAATTTCAGTCAAATTGTTCTAAGAATATGGCCAACATTGTTAACCTACTGTAATAAAGCTTGCCCTGTTTTAAATATCTTAAGGCCCTGTGGTCTGAGTAGACAACAGTTTTATGTCCCACCAAGTAGTTTTGAAATTTAGTAAATGCCGAGTGTAGAGCTAACAGTTTTTGCTCAGTTACAGCGTAGGTTTTTTCATGTTTTTGGAGGGTCCTACTTCCTAAAGCAACAGTCTGGTGTTTATCTTCCCCATTTGCAGTTTTTAATTAGAAACAAATTTACACTAAGTCCACAATCAGTAGCATCACACGATACACAAAATGGTAAGGATAAGCCTGGTCTACACAGAAATTTCCAGTTATACTGAACATTATATATATGATCTTCTTCGCATTCTTCATCCCACATAAAAACAGAATCATTTTTAAAAAATAATACAAACTTGATGCATTCATAGTCTAATTCCTAATGTACTTCATATAATATCCACATTCAAAAGGAAGATTTCAAATGTCTCTTATTTTTAAGTATTACAAGACTCAGCAATGGCTCTGATTTTGTCAAAACCTGCTAATATCCCAATCTCAGCAATGCAATGTCCCACAAATTTCAGTTCATTAACCACAAATTTACATTTTTCTAATTTAGTGCCATCCTTCCTAATCTCAATTTGTCCAACACTTCTTTTAGCAACAAATAATATTCATCCCAAATATGACCATAAAGAAAAATGTCAAAACACATAGTTCATTTAGAAGACAATTCCTGAGCCAAAACATTTTACCATTGTACAAACAATGCTGTGTAGTTCTGAAATACTGGAGCAGATGGAACTTGATGAAATACAGAGGTTAAATTTAAACTTGTCATCAGTTTAATACACTCAAACTTACGTAATAACTCATTTATGTTCTCAGAATGGTCATTTTCTCTACTTATAAATTTATTCATAAGCCTGGAATCTAAAGTAAGTCTACACCTCCATCACATTTTGCCACAGTTGCCAAAGCATTACTATAATCACTGCAAATTCTCTCGCTCATACCATATCTTTCCATCTTTTGCAACTCATTTCTACAGCTGGTCTCTTTGCAACTGGTATATCATACAGTTTTTTAAAAAAATGGCTCATGAGGCTTCAGTTTTAGTACAAATTCAAAAATATTCACACTTCTTGGTATTTCACAGCACATATTTCCATATATCTAGAACAAACCTTTTATCTCATTCTTTTGTTTGCCATTCAGCCCCACAATTTCAAATTTTCCTCAGTTGTTCTCAATGGCACCCTTTTCTTCAACTTCTGGCACAAAATTACCCTCTGCTACATACCTCCCCTCTTTTACTAATGTAAGCCCGTTCCCCCCCCCCCCCCCCCCAATCTTTTTCCTTTTTCTCATCTATCAATTTTTATCATACTTATTATTTTTGCTTTCTTATTTGCCAAATATGTTTTCTATTTCCATTCAAGGACTGCACTAAATTTATGTAACCACTCTGTTCCCAAGATAAATTCTTAACCTAATTCTGTAATTATCAAACAACCATGTTCACATTCTGCACACCCAATTTCAAATTTTGGTAAAGTTTTATATCTCACTGACTTGCTGTGTTTACCAGCAGTCCCTCTAATCATAAATCTCGTCACTGCCATTTTGATGTAATTCTGACTATTTTATTTCATTACTTGAAACTTCTGACATCCCAGAAATTTTGCTACCTGAATCAAGTAATGCTTTACCTTCTCAATTTCCTACTTTCATTGGTTTCTTATTTCACCTTTGTATCAATGCTTTCATCTATTCAGTCCTTTTCAACTTCATTGAACTGCATATCCTTGCTATTTTGAATACCCTTGGGCCTGTTCTAGTTAAGTCACTTACCTCCTTCATCCACTTTATATCAGAGTCAGCAGTGCCACTTGTATCACAGTGGTCATTATACAAGTTACATAAAAACAACTCTTCACTCACTCCTACCTTTCTTTTATATGATTCATAAATTAAATTGCAATTTTCTTCCTACCAATCAGGGTGAACTCTTTTTGCAACAGATTGCTAACTTTGGAAAAAGTGTATCACTAAATAGCTCTTGCAAAATATTTGTCTAAACTGAGCGTAGAAAACTTTCACCATTAACTTCAGGATTTAGAACTGAAGACTGATTAGAGAACTCACACACAGATTTTTTCTGGACACTAAGTCATGAGCATCATCATTCTTATACATATCGCACTTTTGCACTTTCGCACTTCATTGGCAACTTCATCTACACTTCTGCTTATCTCCCCACTCCAGGTCCGGGGGCTAGAATAGGCCTGAGATATTCCTGCCTGTCGTAAGAGGTGACTAAAAGGCGTCTCACATGTTTCAGCCTTTATGTGATGGTCCCCTGTAGGGTTTGACCTCCATTTTTCGAAAGTTTCCCGAAGGGTGAGCCAATTGGGGAAGGGCACTTTAGATGATGCATAGTGTCTATCATGCGCTGAGACCTCTCACATACTTCATCGAGGTGGATCTGCACTTCTGTTTATTCTCCAGCTGTTGGGCGAGGTCACCCTCGTGGGTGCATTTTCCTCCATCCTCTGTGCAGTATCGCTTTTTGCACTGTTAACAATAACGGACTTCTTCACTTGCTTGTGCTTGATATCCAGCATGGTAGCCAGTCCGTTGTGGTGGGGCTGCCATGCACCCTGTTGGTTGTAGCCCCCTGACCACACAGGGATCACTCTGCTGGTGCTTGTGCCGTTAACTCCCCACTTATGCCGAGGAGTAGATTCCCGTCATCCAGGGGCATCGGGACTCCCAGCAATGGCCATCCTGCCAGGTGGCCTTTGCTGTGGCTGGGTGGTACCCGTGGGCAGCACCCTTGTTAAAGAGGGTGGCATCAGGGCGGATGGCATGCCATGAAGTGTAGTACGTCATCTCTTGCTGGTGGTCAAACACCAGCAGTCTCTAAGCAGTCAAGGTCTAACTTCAATGCTACAAAATATGACCTCAAATCATCCCCCCCCCCCCCCCCCGTCCCAGCCTCACCATGGGAGGAACACTAGGCTAAGGATGGCAGCAAAGCTTATTCACCCCAGTACCTTGCATGTACGAGAGATGATGGGTAATCTTTCTTGTTGATGAAACCTCAGTTTTTTGTGGAGCATTTAAAGGACAAGTTTGGGGAGGTGGGCTTGTCCAAAATGCAGTCCGGGTCAGTCTTGAGCCAAACAGCATCCTCTGCCCAGTCATGGGCACTACTCACCTGTGACAAGCTGGGGGATGTTTGTTTCCATCACACCCCATAAGAGCTTAAATATGGTCCAGGGTATCACATTTCACAGGGACCTTCTTTCGCAGTCTGACAACGAGCTGCATGCCAATTTAGAGCAGCAAGGAGTCCATTTCTTCTGGCATGTCCAATAGGGTCTGAAAGATAATCAGGCTGCCACCAGTGCCTTCATCTTGGCCTTCAAGGATGACAAATTACCCAAGAGCATCAAGGTGATGCTCTACCGCTGTGATGTAAGGCCATATATGCCTCCCCCGATTAAGTGCTTTAAGTGCTGGAAGTTCAACATATGTATTCCCGTTGCACTTCCAGTGTCACCTGTTGGGATTGTGGATGTCCTTCACATCCCAATACTCCCTGCGCCCCGCCTTCCATCTGTGTCAACTGCGGAGACTACCATTTGCCTTGCTCGCCAGACTGCAGGATTCTCCAGAAAGAAAGAAAAATAATGAAATACAAGACCCTTGACCAACTGTCCTACACTGAGGCTAAGACAAAATATGAGAGCCTACATCCTGCGCATATAACATCAACCTACACCATGGCTGTGACAATGGTTCTACCGCTTTCCATTGCACTGTGTACAGTGGGCTCTGAGCCGTCAGACTCCACCTACCCCTTTGATGGGGGGGGGGGGGAACTTCCCTCCCCATTGCTCCTGGACAACCTACTTCAGGAGCGACACCCCCCCCCCCCCTCACCCAAACCATTGGGGATGTCAGTCCCCAATTCTCAGCCGGAGAAGCGTAAGTCTTCTTTGGCTCCTCTCACTAGGAAGGGGTCCCTTGGGTCACTCCCTTCCCAGGTTTCTACCAGTGGCAAAGCTGAGCCGCCAGTGGCTGAAGCAACCACAGGTAGCTGGTCGTAGGGCTTCACGGTCCTCCTCAGTCCCTGATACTGAATCAGTAAAGCCCTCCCAGATGGACAAACCTAAGGAGCAGTGAGAGAAACATAAAAAGAAAAAGACCCCCAGGAACCAAGGCACTGCGGTGGCATCCACACCACCACTACCTACAAGCTCTGTGTCTGAGGATGAGGTGGAGATCCTGGTGTCCGATGAGGCCCTAGATCTCGCTGGGATCTCAGACACAATGGATGTCAATAGCACACAAACTCATCTGGTGGCAGCAGGTGACCCTGAGGCATAGACCACATCATTGAGTGTTTCATGCCTTCTCAGTCACACGATCACATAATCCTCGAGTGGAATTGCAGTGGTTTTTTCCACCACCTGGCAACTGTTAAGCTTTACACCTGCTCTCTGTATTGCCCTCCAGGAAGGAAATCTGGTTCCCAGCAATGCAGAACCCTGCCCTCCGTGGCTGTAAAAGATATTTCAGGAACTGTAGCGACTATAATAGTGTGTCAGGTGGAGTTTGCATCTATGTCCTAAATTCAGTATGTAGTGAACCTGTGCCCCTTCAAACCCCTCTTGAAGCTGTGGCTGTCAGGATAAGGACGACACAGGAAATAACTGTCTGCTATATATTTCTTCCTCCAGATGGTGCAGTACCACTGAACATTTTGGCTGCACTAATTGATCAACTCCCTAAACCTTTCCTACTTTTGGAAGATTTTAACACCCATAACCCCTTGCGGGGTGGTGCAATATTTACTGGCCGAGGTAGAGAGGTCAAAAATTTACTGTCTCAACGTGACCTCTGCCTCTTAAATGCATGTGCCCCACACATTTCAGTGTGGCACATGGCACATATTTGGCAATTTATCTCTCGGTGTGCAGTCCTGGCCTTCTCCCATCTATCCTGTCACTCCCCCAGTGACATGCCCACAGACGTCTACCCAGATGGACTTTAAACAAGGCAGACTGGGATGCCTTCCCCTCTGTCACCATTGAATCTCCCCGACACGGTGCCATCGATGTTGTCATTGACAATGTTACTACAACGATCGTTTCTGCAGCGGAAAACGTGATCCCTTGTTGTTTACGGTGCCCCCCAGAGAAAGACGGTCCCTTGGTGGACGCTGGAAGTCACTGAGGCAATTAAAGAGCATTGGCGAGCTCTACAGCGTCCCAAGTCTGGGCGAAGATCAGACGTCTTTTTGGGTACCTTCAACAGGTGTGCCTGGTATTAACATCAATGGTGTGTTGTCTACCAACGCAAATGCAATTGCCAAGCACTTTGCTGAGCACTATGCCCGATCCTCTGTGTCAGAGAACTACCCCCAGCCTTTCACACCCTCAAACAGCGGGTGGAAAGGAAAGTCCTCTCGTTCACTACACACCACAGTGAACCCTACAATGCCCCATTTACAGAGTGGGAGCTCCTCAGCACCCTTGCACATTGCCCAGACACAGTTCCTGGGCCAGATTGGATCCACAGTCACATGATTAAACATCTCTTATCTGACTCCAAGTGACATCTCTTCGTGATCTTCAACCGGATCTGGTGTGCTGCTGTCTTTCCATCGCACTGGCGGGAGAGCACCATCATTCTGGTGCTCAATCCCAGTAAAAACACGTTTGATGGGGACAGCTATAGGCCCATCAGCCTCACCAACATTCTTCGTAAGCTGCTGGAACGTATGGTGTATCGGCAATTGGGTTGGGTCGGGTCCTGGAGTTACGTGGCCTACTGGCTCCATGTCGAGGCGGCTTCCGCCAGGGTCGCTCTACCACTGATAATCTCGTGTCCCTCAACTCTGCCATCCGAACAGCCTTTCCCAGATGCCAACATGTGGTTGCAATCTTTTTTGATTTACAAAAAGTGTATGTCACGACCTGGAGACATCATATCCTTGCCACATTGTATGAGTGAGGTCTCCGAGGCCCGCTCCCGATTTTTATCCAAAACTTCCTGGCCCTCAGCACTTTCTGTGTCCAAGTTGGTGCCTCCCATAGTTCCCCCGTATTCAGGAGAATGGCGTTCTGTAGGGCTCCGTACCGAGTGTATCTCTACTTTTAGAGACTATAAACGGTCTAGCAGCAGCTGTAGGGCCGTCAGTCTCATCATATCTGTATGTGGATGACTTCTGCCTTTTGTACTGCTCCTCCAGTGTTGTTGTTGCTGAGCGGCATGTACAGGGAGCCATTCACAATGCGCAGTCATGGGCTCTAGCCCACGGCTTTCAGTTTTCAGCCATGAAGTCGTGTGTCATGCATTTCTGTCGGTGTTGCACCATTCATCCAGAACCAGAACTTTACCTCAATGACAATCCATTCACTGCAGTGGAGACACACCAATTCTTAGGACTGGTTTTTGACACCCGATTGACTTCCCTACCTCACCTTCGTCAGCTTAAGCGGAAGTGTTGGCAGCACCTCAATGCCCTCCACTGCCTGAGCAACACCAACTGGGTTGCAGATCACTCTACACTGCTGCAGCTCTACAGAGCCCTTGTTCAATCCTGCCTTGCCTATTGGAGTCTTGTTTACAGTTCAGTGGCGCCCTCAACATTGCATTTACTCGACCCAGTGCACCACTGTGGCGTTTGCCTAGCAACAGGATCTTTTAGAATGAGTCCGGTGACCAGTGTCCTGATGGAGGCCAGAGTCCCTCCATAGAAGGTTAGTTGTGCACAACTGCTCGCCAGTTACATTGCATACATTCGTAGTTCTCCTGTGCATCCAAATTACTGACTCCTTTTCCCTACCACGGCGGTTCATCTCCCTCATCGGCAGCCCAGGACAGGGCTTATGATTGTGGTTCTTTCTGTCTGAACTGGAGTCCTTCCCGTTACCACCTATCCTCCAGGTCCATTCACATATACCTCCATGGTGGATTTCATTAACCCTGTAGCTCTCCTCTATAACTTCCTCTCGATTCTCGACATGTACATGTACCGGAGCCATGAAGTGGTTTACACAGATGGCTCGATGGCTGATGGTCACATTGGCTTGGCATATGTTCATGGAGGACATATTGAACAGCACTCCATGCCCAATGGCGGCCATATCTTGTGCTGTTGGGCACATCCGCTCATGCCCTGGTGAGTCATTTCTCCTGTGTACTGACTCCTTGAGTAGCCTACAAGCTATCAACCAGTGCTATCCTCGCCATCCTTTTGTAGCGTCCATTCAGGAGTCCATCTATGCACTGGAATGGTCCCGTCATTCAGTGATGTTTGTGTGGACCCCCAGTACACGATGGAATCCCAGGCAACGAAGTTGCCAACAAGCTTGTCAAACAGCCTACGTGGAAAGCGCTTCTGGAGATCGGCATCTCCGAAACTGACCTGCATTCTGTCTTACGCCACAAGGTTTTTTGGCTTTGGGAGACAGAATGGCATAACAGCACGCAAAACAATCTGTGTCATTAAGGAGACTACAAATGTGTGGACGTCTTCCATGTGCACAGGGAATCGGTTGTCCTCTGCCAGCTCTGCATTGGCCATATGTGGCTAACACATGGTTACCTCCTCCGTCGCGAGGGCCAACCTCGGTGTCACTGTGGCTCACAAATGATGGTCGTCCACCTCTTGCTGGACTGCTCACTTTTAGCCGCTCTGTGGCAGACTTTTAACTTTCCCAGCACCCTGCCTTCAGCAATGGGCCACAATGCCTCAACAGCAGCTTTAGTTTTACTTTTTATTTGTGAGGGTGGGTTTTATCATTTGATCTGAGTTTTAGCACATGTCCTTTGTCCCTCTGTGCCCTCCACCCTAGCGCTATTAGGGTGGAGGTTTTATGTGTTGCAGAGTGGGTGGCTTCTCCTTTTTACTCTCATAGTCAGCCAGCCATGGTAATCTGCTATCTTGTTTTGATCTCTCCTACATGTTTCTTGCGTCTCTCTGTTGTTCTCTTACCCGACTATTTTACTCCCCCCTTGTGGAATTATTTTAATTGGAATGAGGGACCAATGACCTACCAGTTTGGTGCCCTTCTGTAAAGTTTGGAAGGTAGGAGACGAGATACTGGCAGAAGTAAAGCTGTGAGACCGGGCACGAGTCGTGCTTCAGTAGCTCAGATGGTAGAGCACTTGCCCGCGAAAGGCAAAGGTCCCGAGTTTGAGTCTCGGTCGGGCACACAGTTTTAATCTGCCAGGAAGTTTCAACATACAAATTGTTTCACATGCAAAACTGATGTCACTAGTAGGCCTTATGTGTCTATTACATCCTCTCTGTTCTCCAGTCATATTGTTCATAAGTTGTCATTTGCAGGACATGATGCTGGCCGCAGATCCTATTCTCATACAAAGAAACATTAACTGATGAAAGGATTGTGATATTCAGGTGACTTCTGAAGAAATTTGGTACAGGGGGTGTAGCTTTGGGACAGCACATAATATTCAGCATTTGAATTAAGCATGAACACTATTTGTTTGAAGTTTGCACGCAACTGCTGCTACCATAAAGTTATTATGTACTGCCCTCTGCCAGTGTTTGGAAGCCATCAAGCAACTGTCTCAATAGATCCCATTTGTTTCTAGCACCAAATGTTCAAGGCTCATTTTTCCCATAAACTTTTATATGCCAGTAGGAAACTGTGCATATTACATTACTAAGGTGTATTTATTTTGAGAATTACATGCTCTGCTTGCAATCTGTTAGTTCTTTAAATTTGCATTTATTACCTCCAAATTGTAAAAAGTCAGCCATGGGTGGGGTAGCTTTGGACTGTCCCAAAATTAATCCCAAGTGCTATTTCAAATATTTTTTCACCTTTCTCCAGTGTCATTACTGACTAACGATGCCCAGAAATCCATAAAACTCTTGGAACATGACCAAACAATTACTCAGAAGAAATGTTGAATGAAATGATTCGAGTAGAATCCCATCTAGCCACATTTGGAACTCTGTTGAAACACATCTCAATGACATATCAAATACTGGAAAAATTATCATGAAAAGGGGAACTAAGTACACAGAGATGATACAAAAATCAATATTGATGTGTGGCAATGCAGCAGAGGACATCACGCCATTTTATGTAAACTACAAGGAGTAAATGAGGACATCTTGGACCAAAACTGGCACTTCCAAAGGACATTACAATTAAACCAAATCAGGTTGTTTGATGTGTACACCTTAGAGCCTGGTTCAAATCAGCACTTTACCTAGTTTGAAGTGCGAGGATGGACCAAGGCCACTACTGGTGAAAACCTTAGTTCCCACATTAATCACAAAAAAACAGCTGTCATTTTATTATTAAAACCTTTTATTTTTGTCTCAGATGTTCATATGGTTAATGTTTAACTGCAGGAAAAACAGATTTCTGCTTGTACTTCAAAGCAAAAATTTAGCTGTCCCAATGGTACCCCACATAACGCAACAAGATTGGGACATCGAAAGAGCATTTATTACTAATACTTTGCTCATAAAATAGACTCATGTCCATATTTTGGATGAGGAAGGTCATCTTTATCTACAGTCTTGGTGTAATGGCTAGGTAAGTACTGACAAGAGACAAACGAAACCTATAAAAGTGTCCCTAAGTTACTCTGTTTTACAGTATTGAATGAAATAAAATTTCAGAACTTCGAAATAATTATATTCTGCAGTATTTCACACTCTGCACAACTGACACAAAATACATCTGCCTTCAGCAGTTCTACAGAAGCACTTGACCTCCATTTACAACTACATCTTGCCAAGGTTGTGCACAACAAAGAAAAACTGAGATGAAACACATAATCCAAAGTGTTTATAACTTAAACAATAACAAATCACTGGTACACTTTTAAAAAAAAAAAAACAACAACATGAATTTACAGCATCTTAAGTAAAATGCTTCAACATTAATTCAGATATGTCAGGAATGAATATTTAAGAATTTAATAACTAGTTTTTATGGACATGTTATTTTCATTTATTTTTTATTTACACATCAAGATCCGTAGGAGCAAATCTCCAAGGACATGGAATGTGTCAGTACTTGAAATTACTACGTAAAAGTAATAACAGATAAAAATAAAATGTTTATGAACCCAAAAAGAGTCAAGCCACAATTTTACTTAAATGCAATCAACAATACATCAAGAATCAGCTTAATTTTTCAAGGAACTCCTTGACAGAATAAAAGTAGTGACCCCACGAGGAAATTCTTCAGTTTCGATTTTAAAGCACCTGGATTACTGCTAAGATTTTTTAATTCTTGTGGTAGCTTATTGAAAATGGATGCAGCAGTATACTGCACACCTTTCTGCACAAGAGTTAAGGAAGTCAGATCCAAATGCAGGTTTGTTTCTTGCCAAGTATTAACTGAGTGAAGGCTGCTAATTCTTGGGAATAGGCTGATATTGTTAACAAGAGGTTTGCGAACTTACACCACTTACTGCCCGAACTGCCCGTTTCTGAGCAAAACATATCCTTCTAGAATGGGAAGAGTTACTTCAAAATATAATACCTTTTGACATAAGATAATGAAAATAAGCAAAGTAGACTAATTTTCACGTCGAATGATCACTAACTTCAGATACCGTTCAAAACTGGCAGCATTAAGTCTTTGAACAAGACCCTGAACGTGAGCTTTCCATGACCGATTACTATCTATCTGAACACCTAGAAATTTGAACTGTTCAGTTTCACTAATCATATGCCCATTCAGTGAAATTAAAATGTCGGGTTTTGTTGAATTCCAGGTAGGGGAGAGATGAGTTCTGACACCACATGGCATGAATGAAAAATATAACATTTTTGCTAATAAAGTGCTTACCTTATTTGAACACTGCTTTCCCCCAAAACTTACCAAGGTTAGAGGAAAATCTACAAAGAAGCCATGGATTACTCGAGGAATAAGGGTATCTTGTAAAACAAAAAGAAAACTGTATCTGTCAATCCGAAACATTTCCAATGTTGATGCTATAGCACATTATAAGAAATACTGCAAAATATTAAAGACTGTAATATGGATGTCAAAGCAAATATTTTACAAGGAAAAGATAGTCATATCAGATAACAAAATAAAGACAATATGGGATATAGTGAAGGAGGAGACCGGTAGGACCAGACATGAAGAGGAACAAATAGCATTAAGAGTAAATGATACATTGGTGACAGATGTGTATAGTGTTGCAGAACTTTTTAACAAACATTTTATAACTGTTACTGAAAAGATGGGGTTGTCAGGTTCGGTAGATGCTGCTATGGATTACCTTAGACCAGACATTTCAAGTAATTTCCATAATATGAATTTGACCCTCACTACCCCAACAGAAATGATGTCCATCATAAAATCTTTAAAATCAAAAACATCTAGTGGGTATGATGAAATATCAACAAAGTTAATTAAAGAATGTGATTCTGAGCTAAGTAACATATTAAGCTATCTGTGTAACCAGTCGTTTATCAGTGGAATATTTCCTGAATGGCTGAAATATGCTGAAGTTAAGCCACTGTTTAAGAAGGGAGATAAAGAAATAGCATCAAATTTCCGTCCAATTTCACTGTTACCAGCATTCTCAAAAATTTTCGAAAAAGTAATGTACCGTCGTCTTTATAACCATCTTATCTCAAATAACATACTGTCAAAGTCACAGTTTGGATTTCTAAAAGGTTCTGATATTGAGAAGGCTATCTTCACTTACAGTGAAAATGTGCTTAATTCATTAGACAAAAAATTGCAGGCAACTGGTATATTTTGTGATCTATCAAAGGCATTTGACTGTGTAAATCACAATATCCTTTTAAGTAAACTAGAATATTATAGTGTAACAGGAAATGCTGCAAAATGGTTCAAATCTTATATCTCTGGCAGGAAACAAAGGGTGTTATTAGGAAAGAGACATGTATCAAGCTATCTGGCATCATCCAACTGGGAACTAATTACATGTGGGGTCCCACAAGGTTCCATTTTGGGGCCCTTACTTTTTCTTGTGTATATCAATGACCTTTCATCAGTAACATTACCAGATGCCAAGTTTGTTTTGTTTGCCGATGATACAAACATTGGAATAAATAGCAAATCAAGTGTAGTCTTAGAAAGATCAGCCAATAAAATATTTGTGGACATTAATCACTGGTTCCTAGCCAATTCTTTGTCACTAAACTCTGAAAAAACACACTACATGCAGTTCAGAACTTGTAAGGGGTGTCCCAAGAGTATATGTCTAACATATGATGACAAGAAGATAGAAGAAGTGGACAGTGTTAAATTCTTGGGATTACAGCTTGATAATAAATTCAATTGGGAGGAGCACACCACAGAACTGCTGAAGCGTCTTAACAAATCTCTGTTTGCAATGCGAATTTTGTCAGACGTAGGGGATATAAAAATGAAAAAGCTGGCATACTATGCTTACTTTCATTCCATAATGTCATATGGGATTATTTTTTGGGGTAATTCATCAAGCCAAGCTAAAGTTTTCCGGGCACAAAAACATGCAGTAAGAATTATATGTGGTGTGAACTCAAGAACATCCTGCAGAAGCCTGTTTAGGGAACTAGGGATACTAACTACAGCTTCCCAGTATATTTATTCCTTAATGAAATTTGTCATTAAAAATATATCACTTTTTCAAACCAACAGCTCAATTCATGGAATCAATACTAGAAATAAGAATAATCTTCACAAGAATTTAAAGTCACTTAGTCTTGTACAAAAAGGTGTGCATTATTCAGGAACACACATTTTCAATAACTTGCCAGCAGCCATAAAAAGCTTAACAGCCAATGAAATTCAGTTTAAGAGAAGCCTAAAGGATTTATTGGTGGCCAACTCCTTCTACTCCATTGATGAATTTCTTAGTAAAACCAACTGATTTGTATATAAGTACAACATAACTTCTGCACAATTTCAGTGCAGTAATGTGTTCACTGAAAATTTGTGTGTGTGTGTGTGTGTGTGTGTGTGTGTGTGTGTGTGTGTGTGTGTGTGTGTGTGTAAGTATAATCTAACTTCTGCACCATTTCAGTGCAGTAATGTGTTCATTGTAAATAACTATTACAGTAGTTGTATTACATGTTTATTACCTTATAAATAAATAAAAAAACGTTTTTTATTTTAAATTCAATGCATTAGTATTTGTAAAATGACTCTTAGTGTTCATTAAAAATGACGATCATTCCACTTGGGACCTGTGGAATGGTACATTAGCTTATTTGTTTTAGTTGTAAATATTTGTCATGTATTGTTTTTCTGACATGTTCCACATCCAGGAGGACCTCCTCACTACGGATCAATTGGAATGAAAGTAAATCTAATCTAATCTAATCCACTCACACCCCAAATGATTTGGTGAGTTGGAGGGCCAGCATATCAACTTGAACTCGCCTCTGTCTTCCTCAAGCCACTCTATCACACTCCTGGCCTTGTGACATGGCACATTATCTCTTTGAAAAATGCCACTGGAAGTAAGATCACAAAAAGGGTGTACGTGGTCTGCAACCAGTGTACAATACTCTTTGGCCATCATAGTGCCCTGCACAAGCTCCACTGGACCCATGGATGGCATGTGAATGTTCAAAGCACAATGGAGCCACTGCCAGCTTGTCTCTATCCCACAGTACAGATGTCAACAAGCTGTTCCCCTGGCATACGATGGATTTGCACCCTCCAATTGGCATTATGAAGAAGGTATTGGGATTCATCAGACTATGCAAAACTCTGCCACAGCACAAATGTCCATTTCAATTTTAGTTACCGATGTCGTTGTGTTAATATTGGCACACTTGCGGTTCGTCAGCTGCAGGTGGTGGTGGTGGTAATAGGGATTAAACTATTGGATCATCAGTCCTTCCATTTCATGAGCGAAATGTAAAATGGTAAAAAGTGAGGACTTGGCTGCTACAACTATATAAGCAAGTCAAAAAGGTAAAAAAAGAATGTGACAGTAGTCATAACACACTAGGCAAAAAAAAATTTGAGATAACCCAGGCAGCATCAAGCACAAGAGGCTCTAAAGGCACAACAAGGTGAGGGGGGGAAGAAAGTAACCTGCAATCGGATGGGGGGTAGCTGCTATAGGCGGTGGCTCTCCCCAGCCCACGACCTCCCCTAACATTGAAAGTGGGGGAATTTTATCGATTAGCATAAAATCTGCTTTCCCTCAGGAAATCCAACACTTTGGCAATGGCTGTCTTGTCATCCGCAATCATCTGAGGGAGTGAGGTAGGCAAGCACAGCGCATGCCGCAGATTGGCCAGCAAGGTGCACTCAACAAGAACATGTGCTATCATCAGTAGACTACTGCAGATGCAGTGAGAAGGATCCTTCCAATGCAGAATCAACTCGTGGATGAGTCTCGCGTGGTCAATATGCAGTCAGCACAAACAATGGCATCTTTCTGAGAGGCCTGGAAATATGTATGCCACACTTTAGTGGACCCCTTAATAGCTCTTAAATTGCTTTGGGTCACAGTAACCTGCAAATCGAATTACCAGAGCCTCAAAATATGGCATCAAAGTTGTAATCATAAGTCTGGACCCTGTGTTCTGATGTAAAGTTAATCTGCAGTGGTGTCTTCAGCAAAACGGTCGGCAAGTTCATTTCCTGGAATGCCTATGTGGCTTTGTGTCCAGATGGTCACTGTCCTTCCAGAGCTGTAGAGGCCAGTCAGTAGGCCCTCGATGTTGGTGACCAAAAGATTTTTGAGACAGCACAGGGATACTCCTTTTAAGTAACTCATCAACTCACTACAAATCAAAGTTTTTCGTGGCTAGGGATATGACATACCATGAAACCTGAGATATGGCAACCAACTCTGCAGGGTATACATTGCAGACACTCAGCAGAGAGTACTTCTTGTCCCCTCTTGCATGTATAAAAGCATAACCAACCCTATCGTTGACTTTTAGATGCATACTGAATTAAAATCATCATGGAGGATTGAACAAAGCAGGTGTCAAGCAAGGGTAGGATCAGCATCCTTCTTGGGGCAACAAAAGAGGTTCATCTGTATCACAGGACAGGGTACAGACCACGGGGGTGTTGAGTCGAAGCCCTAGGAACACAGACTAGAGGAGGCTGTTGGAGGTCCTTCTAGGGTATCAAGTCAGACCTCACCTGGTCTACCCAGTTTTGGGTGGTGTGCAAGCTGACTGAACTTTGGTCATGGAACAGTGTTTATGACTTTTGCGAGTAGGCATCTGACAGATTGTGACTGCGTAATTAGCCAGAAGCTGCAGTTGTCCAAACCACAGTGGTGGAACACCGGCTTCTGCCAGGAGGCTGTAAACAGGGCTTGTATGGAAGGATCCCCATTGCCAGCTGCGTGACTGGGTGGTGAACAGGTTCCAGCAAGCTCAGTGCGGACAGTGTTGCCAACCCATAGGCAACACATCCATAGCCCAAGTAAGATAAAATCAGTGCTGTGTAAAATCTCAGAACTATGCAGTCCACACCCCATCAGAAGTCGCTAAGAAAATGGAGAGCTTTTAGCATCTTCATTCAAGTTGCCTTGAGACAGCAGACATGTGGCAGCTTGTTGTCAAATAAAATACCTAAGAATTTAAAACATGAAACGACTTCACGATAAATTTCTGGGCGCTGGTGCACAGTCCAGAGTCAGCAAAAATGCACAACTCGTGATTTTGCAGCAGAGGGTCGATAGCCATGATCCAAAGCCTGGTCATGTACTCTCCAGAAAGTCATTGAATTTGGCACTCAACAGTGCGCAGTGATGCAGAGTATAGTACAGGCAATGATCATCCACATCAAGTGATGGAGAGGCTGTGAGGGCTACTGCATTTACAATGCCATTGATGGCGATAGTGCATTATGCTCAGAACCGATCCTTATGGTATTTCTTTCCTGTACATATTGGTTGCTGAGAGTTGAACCTATCCAGACCTAAAAATGTTGGATATAGGAAATTCTGGATAAAAACAGATAAACTGCTCCAGTAACCCAACTCATGCAGTGTAGACAGGATGTGATGTCGCCAGGTGGTATCGAATGCTGTCTGTAGGTCACAGAACACAGCAGTCAGATGCTGGCAATATGCAAAAGCATAGTGCACTGCAGATTCCAGACAAACCAGGTGAGCTATGGTGAACCAGAAACCCACTTTGGAATCATGATATTTGCCATCTGGCTTTAAGGCACCACCAAAGGTGGCAATTGACCATTTGTTCAAATAACTTACACAATGCATTTGTCAGAGAGATTGGCCAGTAGTTAGTTAAAATATGAGAGTCCTTTCCCAGTTTCAGGAAAGGGATAATAGTATCTTCCCAACATTGAGAGGGAAATTCTCCTTCCTGCCAAATACGATTAAAAAGTCTGAGGTATGTCTGATGCCGTCGGCACAAAGATGTTTGAGCATTTGCTTGTGGATTTTGTCATGTCCAAGGGCCATACCTCAATACAGTGCGCATTCACTAAAAATGGCGTTGTATGATAGTCATGTGCATGGAAGGATACCAGGTTGCACTCAGTAAGGTGTTGCTGTGTCAGGAAATGAGGATGGTAATTACTGCAAGCGGACACTTCAGTGAAGTGAGTCAAAAAACAAACAGCAAGTACCACGGAATCAGTGCAGATGTTACCATTGACAAGGACACGAGGAACTGCCGTGAGTGGTCGATTACCACAAATGCAACAGAGTTTAGTCCATACTTAGGACGATTGGGTGTGGCACCGCATAGATTACACATAGAGCGCCCAACACTCCTGGTTCCTTTTTTCATTAAAAACCACGCTTGCACAAGGAGTCTCTTGAGTGCTTTTAAATTATCCATTGAAGGATGGCGCTGTGCTGTCGAAGTGCCCTGCAGCATTCCCTGACAGCTGTGACTATATCTTCACATCACCATGGCACCAGCAGTTGTCGTGACGAGCCGGAGGAGTAGGGGATCATTGCTGCTGCAGTACGAATAATAGTATCAATAGTATCTTGTACCACTTGGTCGACATCAATCGCACGACTGGCTGCAAAAAGGGATGTGGAGGAGAAAGTCTATCAGTCACCTTCCAAAAGCAACCAATGTGGAGCATGTTCCAGATGTCTATGAGTGGAGAGGGAGAGAATGATAGGAAAATGGTTGCTGTCACAAAGATGACCATGGAAACACTACTGATCAGGGGTAATATACTCAGGCTGAAAATGCCGAGATCGATAGTTGAGTATGTTCTGTGTACCACACTGAAATGGTTGCAGCTCCAGTGCTGATTAGGCGGACATCCAATTGTGGAAGGGAGTGTTCTAGTACCCGGCACCTGCGAGACAGTGTCGCCGCTCAAAAGAGGACTATGGACATTAAAATCCCCAGTAAGAGGAAGGGGAAAGGTAGCTGTTCCATTAACTCTAACAGCACTGGATAATGGAAACGTCTGTCTGGGGGGAGATAAACATTACATATTGCCATCCGAACTGACAGGTAGACACTAAAGGCCATGGCCGTTCAGTGCTAAGGGGCACCTGCTAACTGAAAATATCGGTGTTTATGAGGGTACAAACCCCACCAGACATTCTCTCAACAATAATGCAATTTGTACAGCAGGGTTTGTAGTTTTTCAGAACCGGGAGATGTGTTGTCATAAACTGTGTTTCCTGAAGTGCTACGCCAATTACGAAATAAGTGGCCAGTTAATGACAGAGTTCAGTCAGATGGCAATAGCAGCTGTTACAGTTCCATTGAAGGAGTGTTGGACTAATGTCTGAGAAAGTGGTGAATGTAAAAGATGGGTGTGATTACTTCACTACCGTGCTACAGTCCACCTCGCCTGATTGTGGCAACGTGCAAAGGCCAAAGGCTCGATGTTCACAGGGGTTCACGGGGGGGAGGAAGGGGGCAGAACATCTGAAGACTCAGAAAGTAATTTACCTTACTGATTATCCTTCTTACCCATGTAAGACTTCAGTTTCTGTGAAGATTTCCCCATTTTATCTTGCAGGAGAGAAGAGGACCATACATTTCTTTGGCATTTGTCTTGAGTGAGGGGCACCTTCACTGGTGTCCTCATCCCTGATGACGACAGAGGGTGACTAGGCATCTCTGGCTGCATCGATGGTGTGGGAACCAGTGGTGCTACAGGGGTAGGGGGCATGGGAGCTGAAATTCCCTCCCCCAACTATGGGGCAGGCCCTCGAATACAAACAGGACCAGAAGGTGTCGTGTGATACCTCGTCATCGCATGAGATGTGGACTGTGACACAAAATTGGATACCATATCAGTGGGATGAAGTCTTTCAAACTTTTTCTTTGCATATTGATAAGACAGGTGAACAAGTGTTTTATGCTCTTGAATTTTCTTCTCCATCTTAAACACTAAGCACTGCAGTGAACAAGGAGGGTGAGGTTCCAGACAGTTGACACATTGGGGGTGTTGATCACAGGGGCTGCCCATCCATATAGACAAATAGCCTCATTAGAACAGAGGGAGGACATGTCCAAACCTCTAGCACCTAAAAAATCTCATCAGAGGAGGAAAATAAGGCATGACACCACACCTATGAACCATGACCTTAACCTTCGCAGGCAAAATGAAGCCGTCAAAGATCAGAATGAAAGTTCCAGTGTCCACACTTACCTCTGGGTCCCTTCTAGATGCAGCAAATAAAATGGACTCCATGCCACATCAGATTAATATGCAGCTCTTCATCAGTTTGTAGCATTAGGTCCCAGTGGAAGTTGATACTTGGAATTCTATTGAGGTTATTTTGAGGAGAAATGGTGACTGGTATATCTCCTATCTTTACACAGGCCTGAAATGCCCACGATTGGTTGGTGTGCAATGTTTTGATCAGCAAAGATCTACTTGTCTTTTTGTATTGCTCCAATCTCCCCAAACCGATCTTCGATGTTTTCAATGAAAAACAGTGGCTTTGTTGTAACAAAAGATTCACCATCAGTTTGGGAACACATGAGGAACTCTGCAAACTGTCCACTTCCATTTCTCCTAAACCTGGCTCTCATCTATAGGCATCGTGAAAGATGGAAATGCCATAGGACAGTAAAACTCTGAATTATAACCACTGTTCCTGACAGCTGAGGTGGCCGTGTTGGCACAGCCAATACACAGTCAAGAGTTAATTCACTGCAGTAAGGCATCCATCCCCAAATGACCCGCCCTTCTGTAAAATTTGGAAAATAGAGGTCAAACCCAAAACGGGGACCAGAATTTAAAAAGCTGGAAAAGGTGATGGGGGGAAAAAAGAATTTAAGAAAGTGAAAGAGCAAAAACCTCAAGGTAAAACTGTAAACAAATAAAAGGATTCCTCTTAGTTGCCTCTTACAACAGGCAAGCAAGAGCTGCTGGTCTATTCTAGCCCCCCACCATTGCAGGGGGGTTGGGGGTGGGAGACGGTCACCTGTGGTAGCACATTATTAGTTGTACTCTGTCCAGCATTAAAGTCTGATGTTAGTTGTGCCACATTTCACAGTTGGTCCTGTTTTACCAGTCTGCCCAGCCTACGATGTCTGACATCTGCACAATGAGGGGTGGTTGCCCAACCCCATGATATTCGGACGTGGTTTTGTCATGTGTTGAAGACACTCACTACAACACTCCTCTAACATTAGACAACAGTTCTAGCCAAATAATTATTGAGTTATATAATGCATAGTCTAATGTTATTTATAATTACCTGGGTTGTGCAATGAATCCCCCCATTCATATCTCCACTAAGACTGATACTGAACCATAGTATGACTGATCAAGGCCCAACTGGTTGATGTTAAAAAAAAAGGCACCATAATGGCAGATCTGAACAAATCAGACACAGAGGGTTGGTTATGCAAGTGTGGAATTCAGATTTACCCATTTCCATGGCCAGGACAATTTCTAACCAAGCTCTCATTTTCTTGAGACAGAGACTGTAGCAGGTATCCAATAAGGTGTTCTGACAAGAGGCGCCATTGCTATGGTTAAGCATCTCCTTCGTGAGCACACATTTACCGGAGGAGAAAACATTATACCCAGCAAATGAAAATGCATTAAGTGTGAGAACAGTTTCATATGAAAACAGTGGGAAATAGCTCATAGAATGAAACATAATGTCTAACCTGATGGTAATATTGCTGAACGATCATAAGGAAATGCTGAATAATGTCTTCCAGTCATCGTACTGAATGGCAGCACTCTTTAGATTTATATGAATGTCTGATAATGCATATAACACATATAATAAATCTGATAATGTCTGGTTGGAAGATCAGTCATAAACTTCAGGAACATATATCATTTAAATATCTTAGGGTAATACTCCTACAGCAATATGAAACAGGGTGAACATAAGAAATCAGTTGTGGGAAATATTTAAATTTATTGAGAAGTTTCTAAGAAAGTAGGGTGCTAATGTACAAGAAACCATATGTAAGGCACTGGGTCCACCTCATCTAGAGAACTTTGTCACTATTTGGAGTCCTCAATAAACATACACCACAGCAGATGTCCTACATATTCAGAAACTAGCAGCTCAGGAAAATAACACATCCAAAAGCATAAGAAAGATGTGCAGTGAACGGGACTCTTTGGAGAAAAAGAGACTGTTTTCATAGAATCCTATGGAGTAAATTTAGGAAACTGGTGTTGGAGGACTGTAAAACAATTCTGTTACCATCACTGCATGTTTTGGGTAGGTACCATGAGAACAAAGTAAGAATGTTTATGGCACATCCCCCTCCCCTCCCCCCCCCCCCCCTCCTTTTGCTTCATTAATTAATTTAATGTTGATTCAGACTGCTGTCAAAAGTAAGAAGATTCTTACCTTGGGGGGAGGGGGGGGGGTAAAGTTGGCTTGGGTGATGGCCCTGCCACCCTCCCCCTCCTAGTGCTTCTGTAAAGAAAGGATGCACTCTACCTGCAGTCAGGCCAATAGCCCACCCGGGGTGGGTGGGTGGGTGCCACAGACTTCACCTTTACCTTCTTACAGTGCAGTGGCTTACAGAATATGCATGAAAATACAGATGGTGAATTTAGTGTCTCAAGTCATTTATCACTACATCAATTGCATTGTAATTGGTTGCCCAATCCCATTGGTAATACCTCCAAAAAGATTTATTTTTGAAACAGTGAACTTGCTTGCGTAGCACTGATAACTTTCTTCTTGCTTATTGGTACTTTATTATTGACTTTTGGAGACGATTAGTACATGTTGTCCCTTAGTAATGTACACAATCTTTGAAACAATCCCTCTTTACGTAAAGCAGATAGAAATTTTTTTTTGTGTGTAATAATTTAGAGTGTAGTAAAAAACGTTTTAACACTTCTGTTTGTTGCAGGATTGGAAATAAACATTTCTTTATCATTTCAAGATCAGAAGTGTTACTGGGAAACAAAGAATATGAGAGGTTCAGCAACATTTGAGAATTGAATGTGGAACACCGCCGCCTTCACAGTTAACAATTCCAAGAATCAAAGACAACTTTGAAGGCGATGAAATGATGCATGATGTGAAGATGAGATGTAGCTGAAGAAAGAAATGTTAATTCAATGATACAGCAATGCACAACATTACCAAATAAGTTTGTGAGGCAATATTCTCATGAGACTAGGATCAGCAACACCGGTGTTCCCAGAATTTTTTAACTCAGATATGGAAACCTTATATTCTGACACGCTTCATGCTCTGAATCAGGATGAAGCCAATAAGTGAACTAAATTTAGTAAGTGGTTTATCACCACTTCTGAAGAAGATCAACAGTTCCAAGAACTAATTCCTTGGCTGGATGAGTTCTCCTTTAAACTTCATGGAACAATTAACTGTTATAACTACTTGTACTGGGGCTAACAAAAATCCATACATAACAGAGAGAAAGCTTATTAATCTACCAAGAGTGTCAGTCTGGTGTGGTCTATCATCTAGAGGGTCAAATGCACTACTTATTTGAAGGGACTGTCACAGGTGACTCTTACCTAGAAAAGTAGCACATAGTAACTATATCTTAATGACTACTTTGACAAAGAAGATTGTTACTTTCAGCAGAATGGGGCATATAAGGGAATTTCTCAATCACACTTTCTTTCAATACTGATAGGATGAGGAGGGAGTGCTGTGGAATACCCTGCTCTATCATTGGAATTCACCCCCTTCAGACTCCCACCTTTGGGGTACCATCAGGAACACAGGGCGTGTCACAAAACCACTGGATGATTTACGAGAAAAAAATTGAGCAAGCCTGTGATGCTGTTTGATTAGAAACAAGACAACTGGTATGCTGCTCTGTTCTAAGTCATTGTTAATGATGCACTGCAATGGAAGGATGTAATTTTGAGAATATACCATCTTAAGGTAATTAAAAACTTTGTAACACTTCCATTTGTTGCAGGACTGGAAATAAACATTGCTTCATCATTTCAAGAATCCCACACACTAACGTCTTTGATGGTTTTTCCTTTACTGATAGACCGGACCTTCCTAGCATGCTTCCAGCAAGTCTACGGGTTCGTTTTGCCTTTCATAAAACTGATTTTACGTGTTTAACCCATTTCTTATGTACATGACACCAGAAACATTTCATCTGCTTCAATTATAAAACGTATTCAGTTTCAAAGAATGTATAAATTCTTTTGGGACACCCTGTATAAATGTGGGAACTCAATGGTGAAATAAATTAAAATAAATAAATAAAAATCCAAAAAATGTATCATTTAGAATGAATACAGTTTTCTCAAGAGTATTTCCTGCAGGACAGTGTCAACAAGTGCATTTAGGTAACTTAGTATCTTATGTATGTTTGAAAAATCTGCTAAACAATACATGACCGGACAACTAGATGTTGCAAAAACATCTCCATTTCTGAGAATTTGTACAGTATAGGGAGTACATCAATGTTGCAGATTATTCTAAACACAAACATACATAACACATGCCTACATTACTTACTAAATATTCACCTGGCTTTACTATTTTACTTGATACTTCATTATACCTTGAAGACTTAGCACTTTTAATGTATTTCATGACTTTATAACTTCATCCAATTCGTGTATGCAGAATAAAAATGTCAGCAAAGATATAATACAAGGAAAGGTACAGTGGCTGTATAAACAAAAAAACAAATTACTAAATTACATCCCAGCCATAGATCCAAATGAGTACTACAATGGGCACTCTTTCAGTGCCATGTTTTAATATTAGACCCACAAACATACAAGATAGCAGTTCTGACAATGTGTGGAACCCCAAAAGGAATTATTTTAAATTTAATCAGACTGTTAGAGAGTACTAACAAGATTTAGTAAAAATAACTAGAAAGTAACTGTGTATGGTGATTTCAAAATTGGTTTCATTTCAAATATTACAGATTGTGGACTCTAGACTTACTAATACCCAACTTTGGCTAGTTCTCCACAGCAATATTCTCAACAAGAATGGGAGCATGTAAGATAAGTGCAATTCATAATTTATTTCTATATCCAATTTCTTGCATGAAACAGATGTGAACCCCTACAATAATTGGGCTGTCTTATGATGATAAAATGGCAACAGCAAAATACCCCATCAATCAAGTTAAGCAAAGAAGGGAACAGTACAATTTCACAAACTCATTTTCTGACACACACTATCCAGAGAGACGTTACTGGATCAATAATGGGAAAAAATTTACAAAGGGCACATGGTAGATGAGATATTTTATTATTTTCTTAAAGGATTCTTGTAACACTGTTAATTTAGTTTATATTTAGAATGGGTCACAGACAGGGCAGGTCCTGGGTTTAGTTCTGGAAAGGACATGGGGGAATCAATCTTCAACTGCCTCACTCCCCACCCCGCCCCCCAAATAACTTTTTGTCAACCTTCATTTAACTTGCCACAGATACAGAAGGATTTAATAATAAAAATAAAATATACAAAATACAGGGTGATCCATTTGAGATATCTGAAAACACTATATACAAGGAGCCATGCACGCTCGTTGCTTATTAATAGTATATACATGTCAAGGAGAGTCTGGACTGTGTGTCTAAGTTTGTGTCGCAGCACATTAGCACTCAGCATGTCCACCACTGCGAATACGGCACGTGTCATATTCCGTCCACGTTGTACCACAAGGTGTGCAGCATTTGATGAAAGGTTTCTGTAATCTGCCTCCACATGTTGGCCAGATTCTGTGGTCTTTGTGCATACACTCTTGACTTCACACAGCCAGACACAAAAAATCTATAGGCATTATGTCGTGTTACTCGGAGACCACAGGATAGGTCCACCATGGACAAACCAGTGATATTTAAATATCTGTTTAAATTGTTCCCGTATTATTTGACCCAATGTGATGGAGCACCATCCTGTTAGATACTGGTGTCCAGTATCACATCTTGCTGTAATCAAGGGACCACATACTGCACGATCAGTTCAAGATAACTAATGGCACAAAGAGTCTCTTCCACAAAAAAGAATGAACCAATACCATTCACCAATGCCTGAAAGCTCCCTGGGCCTGTACCACACTCAAAAATTTCACATACCATAAGACACATTGACCTTGCTGTTGTGGCATAATGACCATTTTCACTTAACAATTGAGACACACTGTTTGCATTAACTTGTGCCATCTCCACAGGTTCTACAGAGTGTTTCTGACATCTGCTATTTGCACTTTGAACTACGCACTGTTGGCTTGCCTCCCGGCGCATGGTTACTCATTGTTAACTTTCACCATTTTCATGTACATTGAAGAAAATTGCTCATACACTTGCCACAACGATATCAATTTCATTGTCTTCCCGTGATTCCATCACAGAACGATGGCGGCTATGGGGGATACAAAGTTTTTCCAACAATTTGATTCCATGCCGAATTCAATTGAAAGCGGCCGTCTCGATTAATAAGAAACTTACTGTCAGACAGTCTTATTTCCACGGATTCATTAATAACAGAACTCCAAAAGTTACTGTCTGACAGCGAGTCTCTTATTAATCGAGACGGTAGTTTTCAATTGAATTCGGAATGGAATCCAATTATTGAAAAACATCGTGTCCTCCATAGCCAGCGTAGTTCTGTGATGGAACCGCAGGAAGACGATCGAATTCATATTGATACAGAGAGTTTTCACCACGGAGGGCACATGGCGCAGCAGAATCGAACGCGCTCAAGTAGTGTACGTGCAACACCAAGTGAATCCACCACACGTTTGCTGACGGGGCCTTAAATACCAGTACTCAGTGTGTTTTCACCAGTATCACCTGAAGATGGCCAGAAGATTCTGCGCCGAAATATTGTGGCAAGAAGTAACAAACATCCAGCAGTTCACCCAAAATTTTGTGAAACTATATGTACGCTGGCAAAGTTTTAAATCTCATTTATTTTCCTATTGTATATGTATGATGTCTACTACTAGTTGCAATTTTTTGTTTAATGCTGCATGTAGATACTTTTTACGCAATACTCAGATATGCCTCTGTAACTTTGGCCAATTTTTGTTACTCAAGTCATAAATACATTTTGCTTGCTGTGTTATTTTGTTTGTGTATGCACATTATGAAGTAGACATTAAGGCTTTGTAAAAGCTATTATGTACTTCACTATGCCTTCAGTTACACACAACCCAAACAGCAGTTTTTGGTAGTATAAACATTAATTGATGATCAGACGACTGAATTGCCTCATTTTTATCTGCACAATGAGTATACTCCTTAAAGAACACCAAATTAACTGTTTATTGTGATAGTTGTTTGGTAATGAATATACAAACATTCTGCTTGTTGCACTCATTTCTTTTTAAATTAAACTGACTGAAATTAATGAGCATTTTGTATATCTGGCTTCTTCACTCTCATTTCATCAGCAGGTAAGTTCATAGCCTCTCTGTTTACAATTTTGAGATTTACTGCGGACTTTCATTTTCAGTGGCCTCATCAGAAAGGTTTCTCATCACAGGTCATCCCATATTTGCTACTTTCTATTTGTGTATACAGTTCCTTGTAGTGCTGATGATTTGTTTTTGTGTCTCTTAATTCTCCTGGACTCTTTCTTTGATTTTCCTTTTATAATTATCTGAATTAATCATTAAGTAAATTTTCATGGTAACTATAAGATTTAAATTCCATTATCTTCAAATTTATTAACAGTAAATTCAGTTTTGATAGTCAGCTTTCTTGTAATGTATATGAACATCAATTTCATAACACACATCCTTATATCTGCGTGGTTCACAACAGGTTTCACCAAACACTTTGAACTGACATGAGTTCACTGCTGACTGACTGACTCACTATCCTTACACTTTAATTACTGGACACTGACTGCTGCTTTGTGTATGACACCTATTTATTAACACACACACTACAGAAATCACAAAATTGTAAGTACAGGACTATTATATTTTATATCTCAACATGAATGATAGAGACCGTGAAAGATACAATAGGCAAGTAAAGTAAATTTGTGCAACCAAATGCTATATAGTTTGAAAATAGCAAAACAGTACGTCCAATTTTGAGAGATGGAAGTTTTAACATGCACGGAGTGTCCCAATGCCTGCCCAGGATTAGCTAGAAAATTTGGTTTCATACTGTGAATAATTGACAAACTAACATGTTATTTTAGTAAAAGCATACATTTTTGGGAACAAAAAAATTAGGCTACAAAACTGAAACACTTGGTTTTGAAAAGAATTACATCTCAAGATGGAACATAAAAATTTTGAATATGAATAATTATTGAAATCTCATTTTTGGACAAATCAAAGCGTTTATTAAAGAGAAAAAATGATAAGTATCCCAATGTTTAAAAAAATAAAAATAAAAAATAGGTTTCAAATTTTTATGTGAACCAGGTTTATAGGTATTGCAAATGTTTCCCTTAAATAAAATGTTTATGGATGAACACTTTACAATATTGTCACTGTAAATTGTAGCAAGAATAATGTTTCCTGAAATACTGCACGAATAAGAATTTGGCAATTTTAGTTCATGCACTCTATGTTTATTGAAAAACTAATTATTTGTTCAATGAGTAGAATTGCAGCAAATGGAGTTATTGCGCCTTTTCTGCGTGTGTCTATTTTGAAGCTCTTCATATTGTGACTGTCTGTATTGCATACCTGTAATTGATTTTTATTTATATTTGGCAACAGCCTAATAATTGTGTAAATAGTTATGAAAAATTGCACAAAACTTGATGGACATAAGAAATTAAGAGTCCGCAGACCAGGACGTGGACTCCACTCAACTCTAGAACACTTCTGTATCTTGTAGCATGCATTATATGAGCTGTTTATTTTACATTACCCATTGTCCCACGTGTTAAATTCTCCCCTCTCAGCCAGATCAACATTTTTCCCTTATTTCAGAAGCAACACATTACCAAATGCAATACTTTCTTCTCATTTATGATACTTAATAAATTTATAAAAAAACATTAGCTCCAGTATTTGACATTGTGGTAAACTGTCTTTAATGACTTTAATATGTAATGTATCTGCAGTGCCTATTATGATAAATCATTTCCCAAAAGTAAAATTGAATTTTAGATTCTCTATTTCATGTCACATTTTCTCCTTAGAACTTTTGGAAGTACGGCGAATTGCTAATGATGGTACCTAATAATTAGTGAATGTAAAATTTCTTAGTCACAATAAATTTTGTTTGAAGCATATCATCTTTAATGATTTTATTCTCATCATGCAGCTTTCATTTATGTTCTCATAGCTGATACACATACACTGTCAAAATTTAATCAAATTTGGTATGACATTGAAATTAATTTTGTGCATTTTTTATTTGAAGACCAACTTCAATTGTACAAGCATAAAATATCAATAAAAATAATCAATTTTGTAATACTGTGAGTGGATGGATAAAAATCTACTCACCAAATGGCAGTAGGAGAAAACAAAGTTTAACTAAATTTGTAAGCTTTCACAGCCAGTAGCTCTTCCTCCTGTCAGGAGCAATCTTGTAGCTCTGAAAACTTGCAAATTTTCCTAATCTCTGTGTGTTCTCCTGCTACTGCTCGATGAGTAGTTCTTTTATCTGTCCAGTTACATTACAAGCATAATAGATATCCACAGTGGCTACAATTTGAGCCTTCCGGAAATTCCTCCACTAAACACACAATTATTATTTTACACTCATCCATTCATTTAAAAGTTCTATTCTGTAAATTTTCATTACAGGAATGTTGAATGTATGATGTTCCACATTAGTGGGCAGAGACAGATATTGCAGACTATTTATGTAAAGTATTATAAATAATTACAAATAGTGCAACATTCACACTGTTAATTACATAATTTATTTTTAGATTAACTTTTTTCTTAATAAATAAAGATATCTATAACAGTACAGGAGGAAGTACCTTGAACAAAGCCACTGCTCTTCCTCTTAAACTATTCAGTTGCTGCTATTACCGATAACTTCATATTAAAAATTTACGTAATTCTATGAATCTCAGCCAACAATGTCAAATTTTTACCTGCTGCAAAAGTTAGATCCTGTTACAGTTTCATGTTCCGTGGACCATTTGTATGATTAATCATAATGACGTGGAAAGAGTCATTCTACATTCACATTACACGTTTGTACATAAGTATGGCTGCATGCTGACCATTTACAAGTATTTTTCCTTCACAAAAATATAGATGTGAGTTAGCAATTCCTACCTCACCACCTTTCACACATTACAAAAACAAATAGTACTATTCAGTAGGAGGAGTTGTCAAGAAGATATTTACTTTCCTGACTGTCTAATATTTTATACCACTGCACAAATGATCAAAAACTTTAGCTGCAGCATTGTGCACCCCTTTTTGTGTGAGAGACAGTCTTAATGTGGAGTAATGCTGATGACACCTCTATCCTCATCAACAAAACTCCCAACCTCAATCTTGAGGAATCTGCCAATATTGTCTTTAGTGAAGTATGTAATTGGTTTGTAAATAATGGGTTATCACTAAATGTTAATAAGACTCAGTTTGTACATTTCCAAGTAAGGAAAAAAGTTGAGGATCAATTAAGTATTACACTGAATTCTAGTGAGTTACTACAAGTTGAGTCAACCAAGTTTTTGGGTGTACACATTGACAACAGTCTAAAATGGTCTGAACATATTTTGCACCTCCACAAAAACCTCAGCTCAGCAACATTCGCTGTTCATATTATTTCCACTATATGTGACCGAGACACCACAAAAACTGCTTATTTTAGTTATTTCCATGCACTATTGCTGAATGGCATAGTTTCCTGGGGTAATCAGCCACTATCCAAAAAAATATTCATTGCCCAAAGGAGGGTTATTAGGATAATGAGCGGAGTCCAGCCTAGACATTCTTGTAGGAACCTTTTCAAAAATTGAGGATACTGACAACTGCATGCCAATATATCTGCTCCCTGTTATGTTTCATTGGTAAAAAATGGACAATTGTACAAAACCAATGATTCATACCATACCATACCATACCATACCCACATTACCAGGAGGAAGATGGACCTCCATTATGACTCAAAAAACCTCACTATTGTACAAAAAGGAGTCCATTATATGAGCTTCAAGGTGTTCAATGCTCTCCCACCATCACTGAAATTACTTATCCACGAGCTTCCCAAATTTAAACAGCAGATCAAACAGTATTTATTAGATAATTCCTTCTATTCAGTAGAAGAATATTTCAGTAGAGTTAATTGTAACTAATTTTTCGATTTACTAATTTGATGTGCTATTGTGCATTACGATACTCACAATCACTGTTAACATCACTGTGACTTTCATTTAGCTATTAAGATCTACCATTTTTGTTAATGTAATTTTTTCTTCTATACCTATTAATGTGTATTTTGTCTTATACCAGATATCCACTTGCAAGAGGTATTTTTATGTATTCCTTTTGTATTATTTGTAATAATTCTGACACATCCTACATCCACGCGAATGCCTCGCAGTACTGGATTTATGGGATATAAATAAATAAATGCCATTTCTCCTCCTTGAGTTGTTATTATGCTCATCATTGTTCCTTTTAAACTGCAGTGGATTATTTACAATAAACTTCATGAGGCAATAAATATACTGTGAACCTGTAGTCGCTATGGTTATCTCCCTAAACAGATGCTTACAAGATAATCATGCATGAGCATAACGAATTACTCTTACAGCAAACTTTTGAGGAATGAAGACTTTCTTAAATATGAGTTACCTAATAACATTATTCCATGTGATATAATTGAATAAGGGGGTAGTTTCAAGGTGCTTGGAGAGTCTGTAATGCTATTGTAAATATAATACTATAACGAAAGTAAGCTTTTGTTAAGTGTGGTTTATCTGTTTAAAATAACCTCTTTGACATAGGTGGAATAAATGTATTAAAACATATTTTGTAAATAATTACGTCATATTTCAAGTATAACTGTAATTAATTATGTCAATTTTGTATGTATATGCTGTCATGCAATTGTAGATGGTTCATACTTAGGGTTTTTGTATTGAAAAGGTGTAGTGATCATAGGTAGAACAGAACTCCGTTCTGTGGTGGAATGGAAAAGGTGGTGGGCCGCGCGAGTGAGAATTGGTGCGCAAGTGGTTCAGTCAGTCAGTAGATGCACTGCAAGTGGTGAACACTCATTATGTTGGTCAAGCACTACAGGCCTCAAATTTACCTGCAAGACTCGGTTTTTGCCTTGGGCGTGTTCTACATGATTGGTGCAGTATGGCAACAAATTAATAGCTCAGAAATTTTTTAAAGTATTTGTATGGAGTGTAGCCATGTATGGAAGTGAAACATGGACGATAAATAGTTTGGACAAGAAGAGAATAGAAGCTTTTGAAATGTGGTGCTACAGAAGAACGCTGAAGATTAGATGGGTAGATCACATAACTAACGAGGAGGTATTGAATAGAATTGAACAGAAGAGAAATTTGTGCCACAACTTGACTAGAAGAAGGGATAGGTTGGTAGGGCATATTCTGAGGCATCAAGGGATCACCAATTTAGTATTGGAAGGCAGCGTGGAGGGTAAAAGTCGTAAAGGGAGACCAAGAGATGAATACACTAAGCAGATTCAGAAGGCTGTAGGTTGCAGTAGGTACTGGGAGAAGAAGCTTGCACAGGATAGAGTAGCATGGAGACCTGCATCAAACCAGTCTCTGGACTGAAGACCACAACAACAACAACAACTTTCTAGATTATGATAGTAGTAGAGCTGACCTGTTACATATAATGAACACATTCAACCTCACACCCATGGTACACTTCCCCACAAGGGTTACGAACTACTGTTCAAGTCTTATAGATAATATTTTCATTGATGAGAATAGAAACACCAATGCAACAGTAAAACAAGTCGTAAATGGTCTTTCAGACCATGATGGCCAATTGCTAACTATCAATGATATATGCCCACACAAGGACAAAGTCTGTAAAAGGTCATTTAGGGTAATTAATAATGAAAATCTCATGATCTTCAACAGTTATTTTCAACTCATTGACTGGAGTCAAATTTATAGAGCACTGAAAGTCAATGACAAATTTAACCTATTTATAAATGAATTTGTGTGCCACTTTGAAGCTGTCTTCCCTGTAAGAACTGTTAAGAACTAGTACCAGAGCCATACCAGCAAACAGTGGCTCACATCATGTAGGACTAAAAGACTGCTTTATGTTTTTCTCAGAAATACTAATGTTCCTGAAATAAGAGCTAATTATAAAAGGTACTGCAAGATCTTAAATGAAGTTCTGATAAAGGCAAAAAGTATGAAATAGATAATTCTGGCAACAAAATAAAAACCATCTGGGGTATTATTAAAAGTTACTCAGATGATGCAGAAAATATTGAAGTTAGACATAATGGGAGTATCATTGATAAAGGTGAAAATGTTGCACAAATTTTCAACAAGCATTTTTTGACTGCAGCAGATAAAATAGGGTGTAATGGTTCTATAAATGAGGCTCTGAATCTTTTACAAAGAAATGGACTTAGTGCAACACCCCAGATTAGCATGCCTCCTGTCACTTTTGAGGAAATTAAGAAGATAATAAGGACCATGAAAAACAAAAACTCAACTGGTATTTATGATATTTCCATCAAAGTGTTGAAACACACACATTTTCATTTGTGAAGTCCTGTGCCACATCTTTAATGAATCACAGACTAGGAATTGTCCCTGATAGACTTAAATATGCAGTGGTGAAACCATTGTACAAGAAGGGTGACAGAAACGAAGTAACCAATTATTGTCCTGTTTCACTCTTAAATTGTTTCTCCAAGATTCTCGAGAAACTTGTACACAGAACGATTCTTGAACATCTTAGTAAATACAATATTCTCAACAAAAGTCAATTCAGTTTCCAGAAAAACATCAACAGAAGATGCAATATATTCTTTCACCAATGCAATCAATCAAAAATAAAATGTCTCCAACTGGAATTTTTTGTGACCTTTCTAAGGCGTTAAATTGCGTGAACCATGACATTTTTCTGAGAAAGGCAGAATTTTATGGGTTAACTGGAGAAGCAGGGATGTGGCTTGCCTCCTATTTAAAGGACCGGAAACAGAAAGTCATGGTAAATGACACTAATGGGGAACCAGTGTCCTCTTCTTAGGGCACAATAAACTGTGGAGTCCCACAGGGCTCTATTCTGGCTCCTCCACTTTTCCTTATTTTCATAAATGACCTTCAATGCGTGAAATGGCTAAGATAAAATTTACTTTGTTTGCCAATGACACGACGATTCTGGTAGACAATTCAACAAATACTAAACTTGAAATCACTGTAAATGAGATTTTTCAGGAGACCGTTAACTGGTTTACCTCTAATGGATTATCACTAAATTTTGAAAAAACTCAACTGATTGAATTTCATACAAGTCAAAATATTGAAGGGGAGATTAATGTTAAATACAATGATGGGAATTCAGCAAGAGTGGAGTCAACAAAGTTCCTGGGTCTACTTGTTAATAGCAATCTAAACTGCTCCTTACACATTCCTTACCTATATAAAAAACTAAGCTCATAAATTTACGCTATTCATGCGATTGCTTCCTTCAGTGGCATAAATACTTTGAAAGCTGCCTATTTTGGTTATTTTCATGCCCTGATGGCCTATGGAATTATATTCTGGGGAAACCAGCCAAAGGCAAACAAAATCCTCATAGCCCAGAAAAGAGTCATTAGGATTCTGTGTGGTGTCAATTACAGACATTCCTGCAGGAAACTCTTCCAAGAACTGAGAATACTCACAACAGTATCTCAGTACAGTCTCTCTCTCTCTCTCTCTCTCTCTCTCTCTCTCTCTCTCTCTCTCTCTCTCTGTCATGTGTTTGTTGTGTAAAAACCATTCCCTTTTTTAAATGAACAGCATGCATCATAACTATGAGACTAGGGTAAAAAATGATCTACACCTTGAGCAAAAGAATCTAAGCATGGTGCAAAAAGGAGTACACTACTCTTGCACAAAAATATTTAAAACTCTCCCTGAGGCAATAAAAATGTCAGTTACTGACCCACCTACTTTTAAAGATCAACTTAAACAGTATCTTCCAAGTAAAACCATTTACTCACTGGACGAATTTTTGTATGAGAATATGTGGATTGATTTTGATCTATTGTAAGTCTGTTCAATGTAATTTGTAACTTTTTACAGAAAACAATTCTTGTGAACATTTTTTCTATGTAATATATTATTCATTGTACAACCCATTTTTATAAACAACTGTCTCAAATCTATGTAAATCACACATTCTATGCCCAAGCGATTTATCGCTAATGGGTCTACAGAACACGAATGAAATAAATAATTAGTTTTTTGCATTCTGTGTTAGCTTGTTAGCACTACACCATTTTTGTATATCTTTTAGGACATGGTCCACAGTACTGTGCAACGACTGCTTCAGATCACTAACTATTAAACTAGTATCATCAGCAAATAACATGATTCTAGCTTTTCTCTCTGCCACCTGAATATCAATGTAAATGAGGAACAGCAAGGGGCCTCACACTTCCTTGGGGTACTCCTACTGTGACCTCCCTTGGATCTGATCTTAGTTTAATTTTTGATTAATATTTGGTGCTGTAATTTCAACCATCTGCATCCTCTTTTCCAGATAAGACTCAAACCACTTTTTTACTGGTCCTCTGATACCTATAGCTTCACACTTTTGGAAAAGTATGCTGTGGTCAACAGTTTAAAAGGCTTTTGACAAATCTAGATTTATCCCAACTACACTTTTTTCCCTCTTCCAATTTAGTGATTATTTCTTTTGTGTATTCCAGTACAGCTGTTTCGGTACTTCTCCCAGCTTGAAATCCATGCTGATTACTGTTTATCAGATTGTGGATATTAAGATAATGTGTGACTATATTTCATTAGTATCTCTAAAACCTTAGAGAAAGTTGGGAGAAGTGAGACAGGTCTGTAGTTTTGTATTTTAAGCTTATCACCATTTTTCAACAGGGGGGAACGACTTTAGAAATTTTCAGTTTCTGTGGAAACATGCCCTCAGCCATTGACAAGTTTGCTATGTGCGCCAATGGTTTCGCTATTTGATTAGCTGTTTTATTTACTAGTATTATTGGCACCTCATCTACTCCAGCTGACATCTTGGACTTGAGACTTTTAATCACTTTTAAAACTTCCTTTTCATTTGTTGGAACTGCAATCATACTGCTGGCTGCCTTGGGTGCTTCCGTCTTAATCTGCTCCCCAAAATTCCTGCTTAATGTCTGGGGTACATTTAATAAGTAATTATTTATATAATTAGGCATGGCATATTTATCTACCATTTTATTCTCCTCATCTTTTATAATAATTTCCTTGTCTTTGATAGGTACCCTGGTTTCTTTTCTCACAATTTCCCTTGCTATTTTAGTTTTATTTCTGGACTGTTTTATTTCCGTATCATTACTTAATAACTTTTCATTTGCACTTACTCTGCAATATATTTTCCTATACCTTTTTACATATTCTATAAAATCAGTATCTGTACACTCCCTCAACTCTGAATTCAGTTTTTTCATATTTTCACATGATTTCTTAATGCCAAGAGTCGTCCAAGAACTTGACTGTGTGTGTCCAGTACACACTATTCTGGTCAGTTTCTTTGGAAAACACATCTCAAAGTTCATCATATAAATTGATGCAAATACACTATATGCCTCATCTGTACTTGTTTGTTTCATAACATCTAACCAATTTTCATTTTCTAAGATACTTATGAACCTTATGACATCTGTCCACAGAGAAGTTTCTTTTGTAAATATTATTTACACCTTTATCTTCCTTTGACCTTAAAGGCAAGAACATATTGATCTGTTAAAAGACGTCTTTGTAGCACTAATTAAAGGAGGTATGACTCTGAAGCTAAAGAAATGTGAGTCCGTGCAGAAGCAAATAAAATTTTTAGGACACATCATTACCACTTCAGGAATTTGCAAGAATCCTGAAAAACTAACAGCAATAGAAAATTGTCCTCCACCTAAAAACAGGAAGCAGCTCAAAGCTTGCTTAGGCCTGTTTGGATTTAACAGAAAATTTGCAAAAGGACAACTGTTCAATAGTCCACATTTGAATAAGTTACTGGGAAAATTCAGGCTTTCATTTGGACACTGGAATGTCAAGAAGACTTTGACAGGTTAAAAGCTGAATTAATAAGGATATAAGGTACAGCATCATCCGGAGCTATCTCAACCGTCCCATATGGGAACAAATAGCAGTTTTTATGGCATTGGTGTCTAAATATTTCACAAAATTCAAGGGTCAGGAAAAGTTTTACATAAGACTATTGCTTTTGCTAGCAGAGCTCTAACGCAATATGAAAAGAACTATACCATCTCAGAAAAGGAAGCATTAGCAATTATATGGGGTCTTAAAATGTTCAGGCATTATCTATGGGGACACGAAGTAGTCATTCATACAGATCACAAGGCATTAACCTTTCTGAAAGACTGCTGACTGTTGAATTGGAGATTGACATGTTGGGTGCTGTGTTTACAACAGTACGATTATGACATTCATTATGTAAGGGGAGAGGAAAACATAGTTGCAGATGCTTTGTCTAGGTTGCCAGAGGATGTGGATTCTATCCCCAGAGAAATCCCAGAAGAAGGGACGTTTCAGATATTCCATCTTAAGGAAGTACCTGGTAGGAAAAAGATTGAATGCATTTGTAAAAGTATGAGGCATTGCCAGAATGACGATGAAAATTGGAAATCAGTAAAAGTCAAATTTGATTCCACCCAACATCCACAGATAGCCAAAGTCTATAAAATACACAAGGGCATACTTTACCAAAGGAAAAATCTGACAACTGAAGAGTGACAAGTGTGTTGGCCTTCGCAATTTGAAACTGAAATAATTGATTATGTCCACTTAGCGTTAGGTCACTGTGGAAGTAAGAAATGTCTGGAAAAGTTGTCCAATATAGTAGTAATTTTAAACCGAGCAGTTAAAAAGGTAGCAGACAGGGTGAGATCTTGTGATGTTTGTCAGAAAGCCACAGTTCCCAGTCTAATAAGCAGAGGACCAATGTAAAACATTATTCCACAGGATACTTTGGAATTGCTTTCTGTTGACTTGTACGGAACCTTCCCAAAGACATCTGGAAACTGTATCTGTATACTAGTAGTGCTGGAAGTATTTTCAAAGCACATAAAGCTGTATCCTTTGAAGAAAGCTAGTGCAAAAGCCGTTTTTAACAGAATGGTTGAATATTTTGACAAAATCGGAAAACCTAAATTTGTAATGTCAGATAATGGACCCCAGTTTATTTCAAAGACCTGGAAAGAAGGAATGGAATGTTTAGGTGTACAAGTAATACATACACTCCTGGAACTGGAAAAAAGAACACATTGACTCCGGTGTGTCAGACCCACCATACTTGCTCCGGACACTGCGAGAGGGCTGTACAAGCAATGATCACACGCACGGCACAACGGACACACCAGTCACCGCGGTGTTGGCTGTCGAATGGCGCTAGCTGCGCAGCATTTGTGCACCGCTGTCGTCAGTGTCAGCCAGTTTGCCGTGGCATACGGAGCTCCATCGCAGTCTTTAACACTGGTAGCATGCCGCGACAGCGTGGACGTGAACCGTATGTGCAGTTGACGGACTTTGAGCGAGGGCGTATAGTGGGCATGCGGGAGGCCAAAAGACGTACCGCCGAATTGCTCAACACGTGGGGCATGAGGTCTCCATAGTACATCGATGTTGTCGCCAGTGGTCGGCGGAAGGTGCACGTGCCCGTCGACCCGGGACCGGGCCGCAGCGACGCACGGATGCACGCCAAGACCGTAGGATCCTACGCAGTGCCGTAGGGGACCGCACCGCCACTTCCCAGCAAATTAGGGACACTGTTGCTCCTGGGGTATTGGCGAGGACCATTCGCAACCATCTCCATGAAGCTGGGCTACGGTCCCGCACACCGTTAGGCCGTCTTCCGCTCACGCCCCAACATCGTGCAGCCCGCCTCCAGTGGTGTCGCGACAGGCGTGAATGGAGGGACGAATGGAGACGTGCCGTCTTCAGCGATGAGAGTCGCTTCTGCCTTGGTGCCAATGATGGTCGTATGCGTGTTTGGTGCCGTGCAGGTGAGCGCCACAATCAGGACTGCATACGACCGAGGCACACAGGGCCAACACCCGGCATCATGGTGTGGGGAGCGATCTCCTACACTGGCCGTACACCACTGGTGATCGTCGAGGGGACACAATAGTGCACGGTACATCCAAACCGTCATCGAACCCATCATTCTACCATTCCTAGACCGGCAAGGGAACTTGCTGTTCCAACAGGACAATGCACGTCCGCATGTATCCCGTGCCACCCAACGTGCTCTAGAAGGTGTAAGTCAACTACCCTGGCCAGCAAGATCTCCGGATCTGTCCCCCATTGAGCATGTTTGGGACTGGATGAAGCGTTGTCTCACGCGGTCTGCACGTCCAGCACGAACGCTGGTCCAACTGAGGCGCCAGGTGGAAATGGCATGGCAAGCCGTTCCACAGGACTACATCCAGCATCTCTACGATCGTCTCCATGGGAGAATAGCAGCCTGCATTGCTGCGAAAGGTGGACATACACTGTACTAGTGCCGACATTGTGCATGCTCTGTTGCCTGTGTCTATGTGCCTGTGGTTCTGTCAGTGTGATCATGTGATGTATCTGACCCCAGGAATGTGTCAATAAAGTTTCCCCTTCCTGGGACAATGAATTCACGGTGTTCTTATTTCAATTTCCAGGAGTGTATTTCAGCATACCATCCAGCCAGCAACCCAGTTGAATGTAGTAACAGAAAATTAGGACGTTTATGTAGGACATATTGCCACCACAATCCTAGAGCCTGGGGCAAGTTTGTGTCCAAATTTGAGGCGATTATCAACTCAGCCTCACAAATCTACAGGGTTCTCACCGGAGGTAATCTTATTAGGTAAAAAAGAGCAAGAGTGTGGTAGAAGAGATGTTAGAATACCCTCACAGAAATGAATTAAGTATAGATGAAAAAAGAGTTAGTGAGAGAAGGAATGAGGAAGAAAGCGGACACCAGAAACAAAAGGCACAATGTAAAAGCTAAATTTGTGGAATTTGACAAAGGCAACCTCGTCTTAGTTAAAACTCATGAAAAATCCTGTGAAATTAATCATGAGATTGCCAAATTTAAGTTCATTTACCACAGCCCCTTTCTGGTGGAAAATGTTTGCCATAACAATGCTTATTATCTGGTGTGCCCAGAAACTAAAAGACAATTAGGGTTAAGAAACGTTGTAGACCTTAAGCCCTATGTGGCTGGAACCTGATGTGACTAATCCTTACTACGTCTAGTATATGATATTTAGATTTTGTAAATATTAGTGTAGAAAATTAATTACGTCAGAGAATTTCTAATACTGGTATATAAGTTTCAGGTTGAATGCTAAATATGTAACGAATTAGTCGTTACTAATTCGACCTAATGACATGAAACGAACAGTACAAAATCGTAAAATATGGATGGACTGCCAAATATTGCCGGAGGCAGCAAAGTAACTAAATGCAGTAATATGCATAAAGTAATATGCACAAAGTGGCGAAAAGGGTGGTACCAAGTGTCTTTGTAATGGGAAGTGGACTGCACTGCGCAGTATAATGTAATTGGATTTGGAAGTAAATTGTTTTGCTTTTCTTTTGTATGTGTAGTTGAAAAGGACTGCACTGTGTAGCATGAAGTTGAAAATTGTCTAAAGCAGTTATTTGTTTATGAAGAGAATAGTAAATGGACTGCTTTAATTTTTTCATGTTGCAGCCGAATTTTCTGATGAAATATAATAAGGTTACTTAAATACAGTTGAAACTAAGGTATACCTAAAGATCTGGCATATAACTGGAAGTTACGAGAAAAAACAGTAGGTTAGTAAATTTCTTGGATAATGATTACCTGATAGGTTGCTGTAGGTAAAAATTGGTGTATTTAATGGTAAAGCTATGTTATGAAACTTCATTTGTAGTTATGTTGGAACGTATGTACAGGTTTAGGATTTCTTGGTACACATAAGTATTATTTTTCTGTAACATTACTGTTTAACACCAGAATTTATAATGTGTGTGGAAGAAGAAGGAGGGGGGAGGGAAGGGGGGGGGGAAGATTTTGAAAAAAAAAAGTTTATTGCAACTGAAGAAAAATATTTTGTCCACTATTGCTTTGAGATATGTATGTATAAAATGTAATGTAATAAGTTTTAAAGAAGTGGCTCCTTTACAGTCAATAGCATTTGGATGTTTTGCTAAGATTGCCTTGACAGAAATCATTACCAATACAGGGGCACATGTAATGCTATTGTAAATATAATACTATAACGAAAGTAAGCTTTTGTTAAGTGTGGTTTATCTGTTTAAAATAACCTCTTTGACATAGGTGGAATAAATGTACTAAAATATATTTTGTAAATAATTATGTAATATTTCAAGTAAAACTGTAATTATGTCAATTTTGTATGTATATGCTGTCATGCAATTTTAGATGGTTCATACTTAGGGTTTTTGTAAGCAGAAGTGTAAATTGAAAAGGTGTAGCGATCATAGGTAGAACAGAACTCCGTTCTGTGGTGGAATGGAAAAGGTGGTGGGCCGCGCGAGTGGGAATTGGCGCGCAAGTGGCTCAGTCAGTCGGTAGCTGCACTGCAAGTGGTGAACACGCAGTATGTTGGTCAAGCACTACAGGCCTCAAATTTACCTGCAAGACTCGGTTTTTGCCTCTGACGTGTTCTACATGATTGGCGCAGTACGGCAATAAATTAATAGCTCAGAAATTTGCAATTTTATCATCGCCACCAAGAGGAAGACAGAGCTATGTACATCAAGAGCCGTACCCGCGCAATGTTACTACACAGCACCACCTCACGCCACCTTCGACATCAGTAACAGGCAAAGTACTTTATTTGTAAGTGTATGACAGTATGAACCATCCATCTTCAGTCAGTGGAATATAAGTGTTAAATGTACCTTTGTGTTTAACCGTAATTTTCCTATTTCATTTACCTCAGTAGGGTCCTTACCTAAACGAATTTATTCCGAGTATCCTGATGTTTATTGAAGCTTGAATAATAGTAAAATACTGGCAATAGTACTGTTTTGATAGTAAATTCTGAAAATCATTAGTAAATACTAAAGTTTGCACGTATCAGTTTAAGGGCCACTGCTTTGCGTGACCATGAGGATAAGTTTTCAATAGCATTTCTGAAAGTAAAATAACATAATTGTTTAACTGCAACAATCTTAACAGTAATTGATTGTGCTGCTTCTCCATGTCAAAGAAAGCCAGACAAATATTGGTGTTAGTAAAACGTTAACAAATAACAGTTGAAAAGAAATGAAATTTAGTTGTGTTAAATAATAGTTTTGATCATATGAATGATAGCTATAAGTTTAATATTTTTTTGTATCCTTATTGAAACATGTGTGTGTCTTCTTTAAATAATTACCAAAGTATAGTGTTAAATTCCCTAAGTAACATAAAGTGGGATTAACAGTACTTACTGCCAAGTGACCGTAGTAAATGGAAATTAAGTGGTTGTGTCTACATTACGTAGTAAGTGAAAGTAGTTATTTATTCAGTGTCAAAAATTGACTTCATCTTTTTGTGTAGACACTGTGCCCGATTTGGGCTGGCAGCCGTTTTATTAAGTGAAACAGTTTATTGTTATAACAGGCTTTGTCTGATAAAAGGTTTCCAAAAGTAAGTATTCTCGCTGCTTTTCCCACAAACTGTATGATTCGGAGAAAAATAGTTCAATACTTTACCATTAGGTTGAACACGGTTAAAATCTCTGACAGTCTATGGTTTGGAGTGTTACTGCTACGTAATTTTATGGTGGTGTTCCTGCCGCTACTTACTACACAGTTCTGACATTCCGAATCGTGGATCTTCCGTCTTTACAGTGGTAGAACTTAAACATTCTGGTACCGCATTGACGAGAACGCGAGAGAACCGTTGCAAGTCCCTAAGCTTGCCAACAACTATGTGGAAAATTACATTTCATAATTCGAGTAACTGACTACCACGTTATTTTAGAAAAGGCATACTATTTGGAAACCAAAATATCAAGGCCACAACAATGAAACAAACATTGGTTTTGGAAAGAATTGCATAATAAGGTTGGAACATTCTGTAACAAAAAAAAATTTGAATATGAGTAATTTTTAATATCATTTTTGGATAAATTAGAACGTTTATTTGAAGGAAATTGAAAGTACGTAACAGAAGCAGCTTACCGTCTCTCCCCAAGACTGCAATGATTTTAAGTGCAAGCATGGCTGAACTTAGTTGTTTCAGGATTTCCAAAATGTGTTTTTTCCTGTTTAAATTCTGATCAGTATGGGCACCTATGAATTCTAATGTTTCAGTCCAATTTATTATTTCCTCACCATGTGTTACACTTATATGTATAAAACTGAATCGGTTGCCTGTCTTTAAAACTGAAGATGAGACCATTTGCAGCTATCCAGTCAATGATACTTTTAAGAACATTGTTCATAATTTCCTGTTTCCATGCGTATGCTTTGATTACAATACTAGTGCCATCTGCAAAATGAATTTATACTGATTTTTGTGTATTAGACGGAAGATCATTTACACACACGAGGAACAATAGTGGACCTGAAATTGAGCCTTGGGGAGCCCCATACAAGATTTCTCTCTCTATTCAAAAGTATAGCTGTGGACTATATTGGCTGAATTACTAAGTGCAACTTTCTGTATTCTTTTGATTTGGTATGACATTAGCCATCGGTTGGCTATACCACCAATCCCATGAAACTTCAATTTATCCAGGAGAATACTGTGATTCACACAGCCAGATGCTTTCTACAGATCACAGAAAATACCAACCAGCACTGTTTTATTATGCAATGCTTGTAAGATTTGAAGAGTGAACATATAAATGGCATTCCCAGTAGAGCAACTCTTCTGAAACCTAAACTGTGAGATGGTGAGAATATTACTGTTGGTAAGGTGAGATACTATACTAGAATACATCACCTTCTCAAAAAATTTTGTAAAATGTCATCAGCAGTGAAACAGGACAGTAGTGACTGACATTTCTCTAATAAGCTTTCTTAAAGAGGGGTTTAAGAATTGCACACGTCAGCCTCTCTGGAAAAATGCCTTAAGTTAGTTAAGCATTAAATATTTCAGGTAAGACCAGCATTATTCTAGGTGAACAAATCTTTAGTACTCTATTGGAAACACTATCAAAACCAGATGAGCTTTTGTTTCTGAGAGAATCTATAATTTTCTTGACTTCAACATTAAGATAAGTGTTCATTGGAATTTATATCATTGTGTCCAAATATTCATGTAAATTAAAATTCCTGAAAAGTGAAGTATACATAAGGTGGTAATAAAATCAAATGAAACTTCACGGGTTGAGAAAGTATGTGGCGTTATTTCACTGATTACAAAACCCAGTCAAATTTACAAAGAACTTTGGGTAGGCACCCACTTGCCAGGACGATGTTGCAGACCCTTGGCCTGTATGCATAACTGGTTCAGTTGGGATGAGTGTCATAAAAACCATTATGTCCTCTCCTGAGGCAAGCTGGCCCACAACTGTTGTAACTGGTTCTTGATATCCAGACAATGGCACTGGGACTGGTTGGTTGAGTCAGAGCAGGTGGCCACACGGTGAGGTCATTGGTCTTACCACATTAGGGAAGGAACACTAAACACAATTCTACAAGGACATTCATCATCAGTCCATGGCATCACTTGAAATGTAGCCACTCATATTGTTGTGTTAACAGCAGCATACACAAGGCATGGGGAAGTTTCTTATTATGGCTGCTGCTAGTCACCAACCAATGGTATGCTATGGCAGTTGTAGGGAGTCCATTACTTATTCTTTAATGGCAGGCACAGATATGAATGGGTTCCAAAGTGCTTAGTGCATATTATACTGACCCTCCCATGTGATGGTCAGCCATGGCCAACTGGAAGCTTGATAGTGAGTATGCCTGCCCTCATGTACACATTCAGTCCTAATTCGGGCCACTCTCAGATGAGAATGCACAACACATCTTGACATTCCATTACTTTGCTATTGTAGACTCACAATGATGCCCCTTTGAAACACTTTTGTGTTGATAATATTATCTCACATGGGTATGTGGCAGCTGTGTGTCCTTCAATGATCACTGAACATATGATGCTGTTAATGCCCCTTATATAACCTACCACAACTGGGAACAACAGTAAACATCAATAGCACTACCATACTCTGGTGGACATTCTACCTGTCACAAAGAATTGCATATCTTATCATTTATGGACCCTTTGATGGTGTATATGTGTACAAAGTTACATTGTCATCCAATCATATCTTCCAAATGCTTCACTTTATGTCAGGCAGTGTATTAAGGGTGCATAAAAATGGATACTCAGTAAGAGCTGTAACAGAAAATTTGTTTTTCTGCATATGAGGTTGAATTTCTGGGAAAAAATAATTTTCTGTTTCATCAATACATGGCAACAGAATTACTGATACAGCTGTGAGACCCTGTTAGCGGTAATACACTGATGCAAAGTTGGTGGATGTACATTTGAACTTTAAAAAGGGAAAGCAGGTTATTTACTGCCACTAGAAGTTTGAGAATGTTGCAGTGGTGCAGAACCAGTGGTCACTCGAGTATAGCACTGAGCCACCTACAAGGTATACAACCTGGGCACATTTTGGGGTGAGGTTCAAGTAGAATGCACAGAAATCCCATCGGTCATTTTGGTGTATGTTATAGCATCTGTCATGATTTGCACTCAGAAATTTATTGATACTGAAGCTCAAACGTCTGGTTGGTTGGTTTAAAAGAGAGGGAAGGGACCAAACTACAAGATCATTGGTCCCTTGTTCCTAATAAAACAATGCATAAAAGTGTGAAAATAAGACAGAAGAGACATGTAACACAAAAGGGAAAGAATGGAAAAACCACAACAATGAAGGAAAGGCAACGAACACTAAAAGGAACAAAACAGGACAAGAAAACAACAGAGCAATGCTAGAAACAGAAGAGAGTAAAACAAGAAAGCAGATTACACTGGCTGGCCGACCATGAGAATAAAAAACAAAAGCCAGCCACTCTACAAAACATTAAAACCACCACCCTAAAAGCACTACTCACGAATAAAACTTAAAACTAAATCAGCCAATGAGGCGTTGTCAGATAAAATGAGCGGCAATGAGTCCGGTAATCCAAGATTTCGTCACTGGGCAGTCAAAGTGGGACAGTGCACCAGAATACGGGCCACTGTCAACCACGCGCCGCACCAACACCAAGCGGGTCTTCATGGTGCAGGAGGTAACCATGGGTCGCCCAAGTGTAGCCAAGGCGAAGCCTGCAGAGGGCAACTGATTCCCTGTGAAAGGCCCCCATGGAAGACTTCCACACATTCATAGTCTCCTTAATGACACAGTTTGTTGTGCATACTGTTACGCCATTCCATCTCCCAAAGCCGAAAAACCCTGTGGTTTAAGTCAGAATACAGCTCAGGTTCAGAGATGCCCATATCCAGAAGCAGTTTCTGTGTAGTCCGTTTTGCCAGCTTGTTAGCAAGTTCATTGCCTGGGATTACGGTGTGTCCTGGGGTCCACACAAACACCACTGAACGGCGGGACCAGTGCAAGGCACAGATGGACTCCTGGTTGGGGGTCACCAAAGGATGGCGAGGGTAGCACTGGTCGATAGCTTGTAGGCTGCTCAAGCAGTCAGTAAATGATTCCTCTGGGCATGAACGGATAGACTGAAGTGCACAAGATATGGCCACCAGCTCTGCAGTAAATACACTGCAGCCATCGGGCAAGGAATGCTGTTCAATATGGCCTCTGTGGACAAAGGCGAAGCCAACATTGCCATCAGTATAAACCACTTCAGAGGCCCAGAACACATCAAGAATTGAGAGGAAGTGACAGCGGAGAGCCACAGGGTTAACGGAATTCTTGGCGCGACGTGAAAGGTCCAGACGAAGCTTCAGCCTACAGCTACACCAAGGAGGTGAACCTGGAGGGACCTCACGTAGAGGTAGTGAAGGGAAGAACTCCAGTTCAGACAGAAGCGATTGTACGTGATCTGCAATCGTTAGCCCTGACCTGGGCCACCTATGTGGGAGGTGAATCGTCGTGGTTGGGAAAAGAAGATGGTAATTAGGATGTTCAGGAGAGCTATGAATGTGTGCAACGTAACTGGCGAGCAGTTGTGCACGTCTGATCTCCAATGGAGGGACTCCTGCCTTCAACAGAATGATTGTCACTGGATTCATCCTAAAAGCTCCTGTTGTTAGTCTAACTCCACAATGGTACAGTAGGTTGAGCAAACGCAATGCTGAGGGCGCTGCCGAACCATAAATCACACTCCCATAGTCGAGGTGGGATTGAACGAGGGCTCTGTAGAGCTGCAAAAACGTAGAGCGATCTGCACCCCATTTGGTGTTGCTCAGGCAGCAGAGGGCATTGAGGTGCTGCCAACACTTCCGCTTAAGCTGATGATGAGGAAGCCAAGCCAAACAAGCATCTAAAACCAGACCTAAGAAGCGGTATGTCTCCATTATAGTGAGTGGATCGACATTAAGGTAAAGTGCTGGTTCTGGATGAACGGTACGATGCTGACAAATGTATGACATGTCTTCATGGTGGAACTGGAAGCAACGAGCTAGAGCTCATGACTGTGCCTTGTGGATTGCTCCCTGTAAGAGATGCACAGCAACACCAGTACTGGAGGAGCAGTACGAAATGCATAAGTCATCTGCAAAAGAGAAGGTGAGACAGAGGGGCCCAACAGCTGCAGCCAGACAGTTAAGGGCCACTCAAAATAGAGAAAGACGGAATACAAAGCCCTGCGGGACTTCATTCTCCTCGATATGGATGAAACTATAGGAGGCACCAAAATTGGACACACAAACTATGGACCAAAAGGAAGTTTCAGATCAAAATCCGGAACGGACCACGGAGAACCCATTCATACAATATGGCAAGGATTTGATGTTGCCAGGTCATGACATACACTTTTTGTAAATCAAAAAACATGGCAAACAGGTGTTGGCACCTGGAAAAGGCTGTTCAGATGGCAGACTTGAGGAACACAAGATTATCAGTGGTAGAGCGACCCTGGTGGAAGCCGCCCTGACATGGAGCCAGTAGGCCACATGACTCCATGACACAACCCAACTGCTGACACACCATACATTCCAGCAGCTTATAAAGAATCTTGGTGAGGCTGATGGACCGATAGCTACGCCAAGCAGGCTTTTACCAGGTTTCAGCACCGGAATGATGGTGCTCTCCTGCCATTGCGGTGGAAAGACACCAAGGCAACGGCAAAGCCCCCGCCAACGGCAAAGCCCCCGCCAACGGCAAAGCCCCCGCCAACGGCAAAGCCCCCGCCAACGGCAAAGCCCCCGCCAACGGCAAAGCCCCCGCCAACGGCAAAGCCCCCGCCAACGGCAAAGCCCCCGCCAACGGCAAAGCACCCGCCAACGGCAAAGCACCCGCCAACGGCAAAGCACCCGCCAACGGCAAAGCACCCGCCAACGGCAAAGCACCCGCCAACGGCAAAGCACCCGCCAACGGCAAAGCACCCGCCAACGGCAAAGCACCCGCCAACGGCAAAGCACCCGCCAACGGCAAAGCACCCGCCAACGGCAAAGCACCCGCCAACGGCAAAGCACCCGCCAACGGCAAAGCACCCGCCAACGGCAAAGCACCCGCCAACGGCAAAGCACCCGCCAACGGCAAAGCACCCGCCAACGGCAAAGCACCCGCCAACGGCAAAGCACCCGCCAACGGCAAAGCACCCGCCAACGGCAAAGCACCCGCCAACGGCAAAGCACCCGCCAACGGCAAAGCACCCGCCAACGGCAAAGCACCCGCCAACGGCAAAGCACCCGCCAACGGCAAAGCACCCGCCAACGGCAAAGCACCCGCCAACGGCAAAGCACCCGCCAACGGCAAAGCACCCGCCAACGGCAAAGCACCCGCCAACGGCAAAGCACCCGCCAACGGCAAAGCACCCGCCAACGGCAAAGCACCCGCCAACGGCAAAGCACCCGCCAACGGCAAAGCACCCGCCAACGGCAAAGCACCCGCCAACGGCAAAGCACCCGCCAACGGCAAAGCACCCGCCAACGGCAAAGCACCCGCCAACGGCAAAGCACCCGCCAACGGCAAAGCACCCGCCAACGGCAAAGCACCCGCCAACGGCAAAGCACCCGCCAACGGCAAAGCACCCGCCAACGGCAAAGCACCCGCCAACGGCAAAGCACCCGCCAACGGCAAAGCACCCGCCAACGGCAAAGCACCCGCCAACGGCAAAGCACCCGCCAACGGCAAAGCACCCGCCAACGGCAAAGCACCCGCCAACGGCAAAGCACCCGCCAACGGCAAAGCACCCGCCAACGGCAAAGCACCCGCCAACGGCAAAGCACCCGCCAACGGCAAAGCACCCGCCAACGGCAAAGCACCCGCCAACGGCAAAGCACCCGCCAACGGCAAAGCACCCGCCAACGGCAAAGCACCCGCCAACGGCAAAGCACCCGCCAACGGCAAAGCACCCGCCAACGGCAAAGCACCCGCCAACGGCAAAGCACCCGCCAACGGCAAAGCACCCGCCAACGGCAAAGCACCCGCCAACGGCAAAGCACCCGCCAACGGCAAAGCACCCGCCAACGGCAAAGCACCCGCCAACGGCAAAGCACCCGCCAACGGCAAAGCACCCGCCAACGGCAAAGCACCCGCCAACGGCAAAGCACCCGCCAACGGCAAAGCACCCGGCAACGGCAAAGCACCCGGCAACGGCAAAGCACCCGGCAACGGCAAAGCACCCGGCAACGGCAAAGCACCCGGCAACGGCAAAGCACCCGGCAACGGCAAAGCACCCGGCAACGGCAAAGCACCCGGCAACGGCAAAGCACCCGGCAACGGCAAAGCACCCGGCAACGGCAAAGCACCCGGCAACGGCAAAGCACCCGGCAACGGCAAAGCACCCGGCAACGGCAAAGCACCCGGCAACGGCAAAGCACCCGGCAACGGCAAAGCACCCGGCAACGGCAAAGCACCCGGCAACGGCAAAGCACCCGGCAACGGCAAAGCACCCGGCAACGGCAAAGCACCCGGCAACGGCAAAGCACCCGGCAACGGCAAAGCACCCGGCAACGGCAAAGCACCCGGCAACGGCAAAGCACCCGGCAACGGCAAAGCACCCGGCAACGGCAAAGCACCCGGCAACGGCAAAGCACCCGGCAACGGCAAAGCACCCGGCAACGGCAAAGCACCCGGCAACGGCAAAGCACCCGGCAACGGCAAAGCACCCGGCAACGGCAAAGCACCCGGCAACGGCAAAGCACCCGGCAACGGCAAAGCACCCGGCAACGGCAAAGCACCCGGCAACGGCAAAGCACCCGGCAACGGCAAAGCACCCGGCAACGGCAAAGCACCCGGCAACGGCAAAGCACCCGGCAACGGCAAAGCACCCGGCAACGGCAAAGCACCCGGCAACGGCAAAGCACCCGGCAACGGCAAAGCACCCGGCAACGGCAAAGCACCCGGCAACGGCAAAGCACCCGGCAACGGCAAAGCACCCGGCAACGGCAAAGCACCCGGCAACTATGACTGTCATACACACAGGATGAGGGCGTTTTAATTTTCACTTAGCCTCTGTGTAGGTCAGTCTGTCCAGGGTCCTGTACTCCGTCATTTTCCTTTCTTTCTGGAGAACCCTGCAGTCTGGCGAGCAAGGTTAGTGGTGCTCTCCACAGTTGACACAGACGGGAGGCGGGGCACATGGAGTATTGGTATGTGATGGGCGTCCACAGTCTCAACATGTGATGCTGGAAGTACAGTGGGAAGACCTATGTCCTAACTTCCAGCACTTAAAGCACATCGTCGTGGGAGGGACTGGGCTTTACATCACAGTGGAAGAACATCAGCTTGACCTTCTAGGGCAACGTATCTCCTGCGAAGGCCAAGATGAATACACTGGTGGCAACTAGATCATCCCTCGGACCCCGGTGCACACGCTGGATGAAGTGTACACCTCGTGGCTCTAAATTGGCACGCAGGTAATCGTCAGACTGAAAAAGAAGGTCCCTGTGAAATATGATACCCTGGACCATATTTAAGCACCTACGGGGTGTGATGGTTATAGAAACATCCCCAGCTTGTCGCAAGCGAGTAGTGTGTGTGACTGGGCAGAGAATGGTGTTTTGATCAAGACTGGCCAGATCTCATTTTGGACAAGCTCTCAACCTGACCAAACTTGTCTAAATGCTCAACAAAATACTGAGGTTTCGTCGTCATGAAAGATTCCCCATCAGCTCTCAAACATACAAGGTACCGGTGCGAATAAGATCTGCTGCCATCGATAGCCTGACGTTCCTCCCATGGTGTGGTCAGGGAGGGGAACGATTTGGGGTCATACTTCTGTGCGTTGAATTGAGCTCGTGATCGCTTAGAGACTGCTGGTGTTTCACGACCAGCAAGAGATGATGGACTACGCTTCATCCCGTGTCATCTGTACTGATGCCACCCACTCTGACCATGGGCCGTTTTCATGGGCACCATCCAGCCGCAGCTAAGGCCACCTGGCAGGATGGCCATTGCTGGGAGTCCCGATGACCCAGCGGGATGGCTATCTACCCCTTGTCATACATGGGGAGTTAATGGTGAAGGCATCAGTAGAGCAATCCCTGTGGTCAGAGGGCTACAACCAACAAGGTACATGGCGGACCCACCACAATGGACTCGCTACCGTGTTGGATATCAGGTACGAAGTAGTCCATGGTTACCGTCGACGCAGAAAATGACACTGCACAGTGCATTGTGGAAAACACAACCAGGAAGGTGTCCTCGCCTAAGAGATGGAGAATGGTTGGTTGGTTGATTGGGGTTGAATGGATCAAAATGGACGGACGTCAGTCCCTTGTTTCCAATGTGGTCCATTCCGATAGAGCGACATCTCAGAAAAGTCGGAACGATACAAAGGAAAAGGCTAAAAAACGTAGAAGTGCAGTTATGTCGTCAATGGTAAAAACAAAATGAGGTAAGTCAGCAAGAGAGCGAACCCAACGCTATGCTAGAGGCAGGAAATGTCCAACCTCTGAAGCAGTAGAGGCAAGACCACTTGCAACTTAAAAGTGTGCAACCGCTAGAATGTAGAAATGCGTATGGGAAAAGGAGACTAACCAATCCTAGAAAGTGATAAAAACAGAGTAAAAGAGGAAAAAAAGGGGATCTCGGCCAGGGAGGGGAGTCTGGATTCTCCAAACAGGGCTTACAGTGGGAGATACCCCAACACCCACTGCCCTGCCCCAACACCGGAGAGAGATTAAAAACCTTAAAACTGAGAATAAAAACCACTTTCCAGGAGGAAACCAAGAACCAGTTCGACCATCTGAGAATCATCAGCCAACATCAAAGGTAAAGTGTGGGGGGAGTCTGTACTTAGCACACAGAGCCAAAAGAAGGGGCATTCAACCAAAATGTGGGCTACTGACTGAAAGGCTCCACAACCACAAAGTGGGGGTGGCTCATCACACGAAAGAAAACCATAGGTCAGCCTGGTATGGCCAATGTGGAGACGGCACAGTGTGGTCGAGGCCTTTTGGGGAGTCGAAAGGAAGAATGCCAAGGGCCTGGTGTCACCTTAATCGCACGAAGTTTATTAGACACGGAGGTAGCCTCCCAAGAGTTGGCCCATGATTGTGTGAAATGGGATTTGATGTGAAGCCGTAAATCTGCTGCAGGTTAGAGAAAAGGGGGGAGGGGGGTAAGTGACTGCTCCCCCAGCCAAACGATCAGCGAGCTCATTACCTGGGATACCCACATGGCCAGGGACCCAAAGGAAGTCAATGGAACAAGCAGCATGGTGAATATCAGCGAGATGGTCATGGATGGCAGATACCAAGGGATAGTGCGAAAAACACCGGTCAATAGCCAGAAGGCCACTCATTGAATCCGTACATAACATAACGCGGTTGTGTTGGGACTGTTTAACAAAGGTAAGGGCCTGGGAAACTGCCATCGATTCCACAGTAGACACCCCACGTGTAGGTGGCAGCAGATGATTTTTCCATTCCAACAGAGGACGTGAAACCATATCCCACATGATCAGCAGATTTAGAGCCATCGGTGTAAAAAAACAGTAGCATCCTGAAACTCCCTTAAAATTTGGCAGAAATGGAATGGGGGTATGGAATCTTTCAGACTTTGGTGGAGATCCATCCGAATTCGGGGCCAAGGAACTAACCAGGAGGGGGGGGGGGGGGGAGAGTGGAAGACAGAACAAAGAAGTTGAAAATCACAGCGAAGAGATGCAAGGTGGAGCCCAACCGGTGAACCCGCCCAAGGGCGGGAATCAGGTGGGCGATGTCCATGGTCTTTGAACAGGATAGAATAGGAGGGATGAGTGGGAGAGGAATGGACAGCGATTGCTTAAGACACCAGAAGCTGGGACCACCGAACATAAAGGGAGGGGGGGGGGGAGGGGATCCCAGCTTCATCCAGGAGACCATCATTAGGGCCAGTAGGGAAGGCACCGGTGACCAAGCAGATACCACAATGGTGGACTAGATCCAGCACGTGCAGTGTGGAAGGAGCAGCTGAACCATAAACCTGACAACCATAGTCCAAGCGAGACAGAACTAAAGCACGATAAAGGTGGAGAATGAGGCAGCGGTCCACACCCGAAGAGTAGTGGGAAGGAAGCGAAGGACACCGAGTTTACGAAAACATCCTACCTTCACAAATCTGATATGGGGAAGCCAAGTCTAGCTTGTTGTCGAAAAACAGACCCAGGAAACGAAACCACAGGCAATTGTGCATCAAGATAGAGCTCTGGATAAGGGTGGATTGTAGTACGGCGACAGAAGTGGACCACCCGCGATTTTAAAGGAGAGAAATGAAACCCGCGTTTTTTTTGTTTTTTTTTTTGTTTTGTTTTTGGTTTTAGGGCGCAAAACTATGGTCATTAGCGCCCGGTCCGTGACTTAGGAAACAGTAAAAAACCGAAATTGAAAGCCAGCAGCAATGGGAACGAAAGTCATAAAATTGGAGAAACTAAAAGCAGAAGGAAGGCTTAAAAATCCACTACAGAAAGGGGTTGGTTGTCCCCAAAAGAAGCTTCAAATGACTGATGCCATTTCACTGGCACTAATAAACTTGAGAACGCGGTCGGCTGAGCGCGTGTCATCTGCTAAAATCGATGATATAGCAGGCGATAGCTGTAGACGGGAGCGTAACGGATTAAAATAGGGGCACTCAATTAAAAGGTGTCTTACCGTCCACAGCTGAGACCAGTGGGGACAGAGTGGGGGAGGATCGCCGCTTAAAAGATGTCGATGGATAAAAAGACAGTCCCCTATCCGGAGTCTAGTTAAAATTACCTCCTCCCGACGACGCGGTCGGGAGGAAGAGGTCCAAGCACAAGGAAGAGCTTTTATGTCCCACAATTTATTATGGGTAAGTGTAGACCAATGCGTGTGCCATAAATGAACAACACGTCGACATAGAACGCTCCGTAGATCGGCGAAGAGAATCGATTGAATAGCTGGCCGAGGAAGAGAGACTACACCCTTGGCTGCAATATCGGCCGCCTCATTTCCACAGATACCAACGTGCCCCAGGAGCCAGAGGAACGCCAACGAGACGCCCCCCAGGTGGAGCAAGCGCAGACAGTCCTGAATCCGGTGGACCAGAGGGTGCACAGGATAAAGAGTTTGGAGACTGAGGAGAGAGCTGAGAGAATGTGAGCAGAAAACGTACTGTATCCGCTGATGGCGGCGGATGTAGTGGACAGCCTGGAGAACAGCGCACAGCTCCGCAGTATAAACCGAACACTGGTCGGGAAGCCGAAAGTGATTTGGGGTGTCGCCAACAATATAGGCACTCCCTACACCTAACGATGTTTTAGAGCCGTCGGCGTAAAATGTGGCGTCCGTCATTTGTGCACATAGAGCAGCAAATGCCCGACGATAAACAAGTGAAGGGGTACCATCCTTGGGAAATCGACAAAGGTCACGGAGCAGGCAGATCCGGGGACGGAGCCAAGGCGGTGCTGTACCCCAAGTTGTCAAGAAGGTTTTAGGAAACCGGAAGGAAAGAGAATGGAGCAGTTGACTGAAGTGGACTCCCAGTGGTAGTAGGGAGGAGGGGCAGCCTGCATACCCTACATCAAAGGAGCCATCGAAAAAAATGTCATGGGCTGGATTAGCAGGCATAGAAGACAGATGGCTAGCGTAACGACTCAGAAGGACTGCTCGTCGATTGGTCAGCGGAGGTTCAGCAGTCTCAGCATAAAGGCTTTCCACAGGGCTGGTGTAAAAAGCTCCAGACACTAAACGTAATGTACAGTGGTGGATAGAGTCGAGACGCCGAAGAATAGACGGCCGAGCAGAGGAGTAGACTATGCTTCCATAGTCCAATTTCGAGCGCACTAAGGCGCGATAGATGCGGAGAAGGACCACTCGGTCCGCTCCCCAGGAGGTACCATTCAGGACACGGAGGGTGTTGAGGGATCGCAGACAGCGAGCCGAAAGATAGGAAATGTGGGAGGACCAGCACAGTTTTCTGTCAAACATAAGACCCAAGAATTTAGCGACGTTTGAAAACGGAAGGTTGACAGGACCTAGATGTAAGGAGGGCGGAAGAAACTCCTTACGTCGCCAAAAATTAACACAAACGGTCTTACTGGGAGAAAAACGGAAGCCGGTTTCGATGATCCAAGAGTGGAGGCGATCGAGACATCCTTGAAGACGTCGTTCAAGAAGGCTGGTCTGTTGAGAGCTGTAGTAGATCGCAAAATCGTCCACGAACAGGGAGCCCGAGACATCAGGAAGGAGACAATCCATAATTGGATTGATGGCAATGGCAAACAGTACAACAGTCAGCACGGAGCCCTGGGGTACCCTATTTTCTTGGGAGAAAGTATGGGAGAGAGTAGTGTTCACCCGCACTGTAAGTGTGTGCTCTGCCATAAATTCTCAAAGAAAAAGGGGCAGCCGACCTCGAAAGCCCCAAGAGAACAGTGTGCGGAGGATGCCTGTCCTCCAACAGGTATTGTATGCTCTCTCCAGATCAAAAAATATTGCTACTGTCTGGCGTTTCCGGAGAAAATTGTTCATGATGTAAGTGGAGAGAGCAACAAGATGGTCAACTACAGAACGATGCTTTCGGAATCCACATTGGGCAGGTGTTAAAAGACTGCGGGATTCCAGCCACCACGCTAAACGGTAATTCACCATACGCTCCAAAACCTTACAGACACTACTCGTGAGAGAAATGGGGCGATAGCTAGAGGGGAGATGTTTGTCCTTTCCAGGTTTTGGAACAGGAACGACGATAGCTTCCCACCATCGTCTGGGAAAAGTACTGTCGGTCCAAATTCGATTATGAAGGCGAAGGAAGTAACGCAGACTATGGGTTGATAAATGCAGCAACATTTGGACGTGGATACCATTTGGTCCTGGGGTGGAGGAGCGAGAAGAAGAGAGTGCATGTTGGAGTTCCCGCAAGGAGAAAACAGTATTGTAGCTTTCGCGATTTTGAGAGGAGAAAGCAAGAGGTCGCACTTCCGCTGCACGTTTCTTCGGGAGAAACGCTGGCGGGTAATTTGAAGAGCTCGAAATCTCAGCAAAGTGCTGACCCAATGAGTTAGAAATTGCGACGGGGTCCACTAATGTATCGCGCGCGACAGTGAGCCCAGAGACTGGGGAGAAACTAGGCGCACCTGAGAACTGTCGAGGCCGACTCCAAACTTCCGAGGAGGGAGTGAAGATGTTAAATGAGCTAATAAAGAATTTCCAGCTTGCCTTCTTGCTATCGCAAATGACGCGATGGCATCGTGCACGGAACTGCTTATAGCGGATACAGACGGCAAGGACAGTGCTGTATTTTCCTTTCTGAGGCACAGTGGGCTGTCGACTGGCGAATAATTTTTGAGCAGCAAAGGTCGACACCTTTTCCTTTACTCTAATTTCCTGGATGAGCTTTTTTTTTTTTTTTTTTTTTTTTTTTTTTTTTTTTTTTGTGGTTTTAGGGCGCACAACTTCAATGGTCATTAGCGCCCTGACTACTCTAAGAATGCACCGCGAGGCACAAGTTGACCACAACAACTAAAAGGGAAAACACGATAAAAGACAGACTGACAGGCATAGGATTAAAAAACAGCATCATCAAATGTCCTTAGCGAGGTGTGTCAAATTGATAAAACGAAGAACACGAGCAGCTGCTCGTGGGTCATCCGCTAAAATGGCATCTAAAGTATTTGGCAGGTTAAGATCGAGGCGCAGTGTGTTAAGATCTGGACAGGACATTAAAATGTGTCTAACCGTCAGCAAGTGCCCACATGGGCAGAACGGCGCCGGCGCAGCCGTCAGCAGATGGCGATGGCTGAACCGGCAGTGTCCAATTCTTAACTGGGCTAAAACGACCTCCTCCCGCCGAGAAGGGCGTGAGGAGGACGTCCAAGCCACGGGAAGAGGTTTTAAGGCCCGAAGCTTGTTGTCGGTAAGTGCAGCCCAATCGGCATGCCACAGAGATAAGATGCGCCGACAAATCACCCTGCTAAAATCGGACGAAGGGACGCAACAAGAAGCTGTTCGAGGCTGGAGGACCGCAGCCTTGGCCGCGGCATCTGCAGCTTCGTTCCCAGGGATACCGACATGGCCCGGAACCCACATAAAGCTAACTGGAGAACCGACGTCCACCAGCTGCTGAAGAGAGCGTTGGATCCGGTGTACGAAAGGGTGAACCGGGTACGGATCACTGAGGCTCTGGATGGCGCTCAGGGAATCTGAGCAGATGACATAAGCAGAATGTCGGTGGCGGCAGATGTAAAGAACAGCCTGGTAGAGGGCAAAGAGCTCAGCTGTGAAGACCGAACAATGGCCATGGAGCCGGTATTTGAAACTTTGTGCCTCGACAATAAAGGAACACCCGACCCCGTCATTGGTCTTAGAGCCATCTGTATAAATGAAAGTCATGTCGATGAACTTCGAACGAAGTTCCAAAAAACGGGAGTGGTAGACCGAACCGGGGGTGACCTCTTTTGGGAGCGAGCTGAGGTCAAGGTGAATGCGGACCTGAGCCTGGAGCCAAGGTGGCGTGCGGCTCTCGCCCACTCGAAAGGTTGCAGGGAGGGAAAAAGTAAGGTGTTGAAGGAGGCGACGAAAGCGAACTCCAGGGGGTAGCAGGGCAGAGACATACAACCCGTAGTGACGGTCAAGAGAGTCGTCAAAAAAGGAACGATAAGACGGATGGTCGGGCATTGACAGTAGCCGACAGGCATACCGACAAAGCAGTATATCGCGCCGGTAGGTGAGTGGCAATTCGCCAGCGTCAGCATGAAGACTCTCTACGGGACTGGTATAAAATGCTCCGATCGCAAGTCGTAAACCCCGATGTTGTATGGAGTTGAGGCGGCGTAAGATGGATGGCCGTGCAGAGGAGTATACGAAGCTCCCATAATCCAGCTTGGAGCGGACGATCGACCGATATAGACGAAGTAGGACGGTTCGATCCGCTCCCCACGACAGACCACTGAGAACACGGAGGACATTTAAAGAACGGGTACAACGGGCGGCCAAATATGACGCATGTGGAGACCAGCTAAGTTTCCTGTCAAATGTAAGGCCTAAAAATTTGGTTGTCTCCACGATTGGGAGAGCAACGGGACCGAGTCGTAAGGACGGTGGGAGAAACTCTTTGTATCGCCAGAAGTTAATACAGACCGTCTTCTCAGCAGAAAAACGGAAGCCATTGGCGACACTCCAGGAGTAAAGACGGTCAAGAGAACGCTGAAGACAGTGCTCCAGGACACGTGTACACTGCGCGCTGCAATAGACGGTAAAATCGTCCACGAAAAGGGAGCCTGATACATCAGCTGGGAGGCAATCCATTATTGGATTGATCGCGATGGCGAAGAGAGCGACGCTCAAAACTGAGCCCTGTGGCACCCCATTCTCCTGGCGAAAGGTGTCGGACAGGACAGAACCCACACGTACCCTGAACTGTCGATCCATTAAAAAGGAACGAATAAAAAGAGGGAGGCGACCGCGAAGGCCCCATGTATGCATGGTGCGGAGAATGCCCGCCTTCCAACAGGTGTCGTAAGCCTTCTCCAAATCAAAGAACACAGCCGCGGTCGGGCGCTTCCGCAAGAAGTTATTCATAATGAAGGTCGACAAGGTAACCAGATGGTCAACAGCAGAGCGGCGCCTACGAAATCCACATTGTACATTGGTAAGTAGGCGTCGAGACTCGAGCAGCCAAACCAATCGAGAGTTAACCATTCGCTCCATCACTTTACAGACACAGCTGGTAAGCGAGATAGGTCGATAACTGGAAGGCAAGTGCTTGTCCTTCCCCGGCTTAGGAATTGGGACAACAATAGACTCGCGCCAGCATGCGGGAACATGTCCCTCAATCCAGATGCGATTGTATGTACGAAGAAGAAAACCTTTACCCGCAGGAGAAAGGTTCTTCAGCATCTGAATATGAATAGAATCTGGCCCTGGAGCAGAGGACCGTGATCGGCCAAGTGCGTTTTCGAGTTCCCGCATGGTAAATGGGGCATTATATCTTTCACAATTCGAGGAGCGGAAGTTAGGTGGTCTAGCCTCCTCTGCCTGTTTGCGGGGGAGGAAGGCAGGGTGGTAATGAGCGGAGCTCGAAACCTCTGCGAAAAAGCGGCCGAAGGCATTGGAGACAGCCTCAGGGGCCACAATGACGTCATTCGCGACCTTCAAGCCAGAAACTGGTGAGTGGACCTTAGTGCCAGATAGCCGGCGCAGGCTACCCCAGACAACAGAAGAAGGAGTAAAACTGTTGAAGGTGCTTGTGAAAGCAGCCCAGCTGGCTTTCTTGCTTTCTTTGATAATACGACGACACTGAGCACGTAATCGTTTATAATTGATACAATTCGCCACTGTAGGGTGGCGTTTAAAAGTGCGTAAAGCACGTCGACGAGCACGTAAAGCGTCTCTACATGCTGCAGTCCACCAGGGGACCGGTACGCGACGTGGAGAAGAAGGAGGGTGAGGGATGGAATATTCAGCAGCAGCGAGAATGACTTCCGTGAGGTGTGCGACCTGACGATCGCAGCTTGTAAAGGTTTGATCCTGAAAGGTCGCCCTGGAAGAGAAGAGCCCCCAGTCTGCCTTGGAGATGGTCCAATTAGAGAAGCACGGAGAGGGGGTATGCTGCAGGAGATGGATAACACACGGGAAGTGGTCGCTCGAATATGTATCAGAAAGTGCATACCACTCAAACCGGCGTGCAAGTTGGGGAGTACATATAGAGAGGTCTAAATGGGAATAGGTGTGAGATGTGTCCGAAAGAAAAGTAGGGGCGCCAGTATTGAGGCAGACAAGATCGAGCTGGTTGAAAAGGTCTGCTAACAAGGAGCCCCTCGGGCAGGATGCTGGAGAGCCCCAAAGGGGATGGTGGGCATTGAAGTCTCCAGTTAACAAAAATGGTGCAGGTAGCTGAGCAATAAGTTGCATCACGTCTGCCCTGGTAACGGCAGATGACGATGGAGTGTAAACGGTACAAAAGGAAAACGTAAAAGTGGGGAGAGTAATGCGGATGGCAACTGCCTGCAGGCCGGTGTGCAACGTGATGGGATCGTAGTAAATATCATCCCGGACCAGCAACATAACCCCTCCATGGGCTGGGATACCTACCACAGGGGGTAGGTCAAAACGCACAGAGGTGTAGTGTGCCAAGGCAATTTGATCGCATGGGCGTAGCTTCGTTTCCTGGAGGGCTACGACAAGCGGACGGTGCAAGCGGAGCAGCAACTTCAAGTCCTCTCGGTTGGAGCGAATGCTGCGAATATTCCAGTGAATAAGTGCCATCGTAAGGAAAGAAAGATGAGAGAAGTGGTCACCTCGAAGGCCGCTTAGGGCCTGGCTTCGAGCGAGCACTGCCGCCGCTATCAGTAGGCGGACAGTCATCGTCCATTGGGTCTATAGGGTCATCGGCCATCTCGGGAGGATGGCCGGGAGGGGGAGCTTCCTCCGCCAGTGAACGGCCAGATGTACGGCGACCAGCGGTGCGGCCAGGCGAAACGGATGACGGCCTGGGGCGGCAGCCGCTGGGTGGCGCAAGAGAAGAAATGCGCCGTGGCGGGGAAGGAGAACTGTGCTTCCTATGCGCCTTTTTGGAAGGACGTGTAGTGGAAGTACCGGTCGAAGGCTGGGAGGTCGAGGTACGGAGGAAGTCTGCACGGGATGGTTCCTTCTTGAAGGCCCGTGCATCTGACTTCGGTGTCTTCGTCTTAGCAGAAGCTGAGGAAGGTGCTCGTGTCTGTGGGGTGATGGGAGGAAGAGGAGACGTCGACCGCGCGATCTTAGCACTGGCCGAACGGACGACCATGGTGCTGAAGGTCAGATCGCATGTCTGGGTTGCTACCTCCCGGGTAGTCCGAGGAGAGGCGAGGACAGTACTGTATTTCCCCGCTGGGAGCAGCGTGGGCTTCCTACTAGCCAATAGCTTGCGAGCAGCCGAGGTGGACACTTTCTCTTTGACCCGAATTTCCTGAATACAGCGTTCTTCCTTATAGACAGGACAGTCGCGGGAGGATGCGGCATGGTCACCCTGACAGTTCACACAACGAGGAGACGGAGGTGGACAGTCACCCTCATGGGCATCCCTGCCACAGGTGACACATTTAGCCGCATTGGAACAAGACTGTCGAGTGTGATTGAAACGCTGACACTGGTAGCAGCGCGTAGGTGTCGGGATATAGGGGCGAACAGAAATAACCTCGTAGCCCGCCTTGATGCGCGATGGCAGCTTAACACTATCGAAGGTCAAGAAAATTGTCCGGGTCGGTACAAGGTCATTGTTGACCTTTTTCATGACCCTATGGACAGCCGTCACGCCCTGCTCAGCGAGGAATGATTGAAGCTCCTCGTCAGTCAATCCGTCGAGGGAGCTAGTATAGACTACACCACGAGACGAATTCAAAGTTCGGTGGGCCTCCACCCAGACAGGGAACGTGTACAGGAGGGTGGCCCGAAGCAGTTTTTGTGCCTGAAAGGCACTCTCAGTTTCTAGTAATAAGGTGCCGTTACGCAACCTGGTACAGGATTTGACAGATCCGGCTATGGCATCTACGCCTTTCTGAATAACGAAAGGGTTGACAGAGGAAAAATCCTTTCCATCCTCAGATCGAGAAACTACGAGGAACTGTGGGGCAGGCGGTAGTACTTTTGTCACTGTTGGCTGGTCACGTTTCCGTTTTTGGGCCGAAGTCGAAAGAGATGGAGTAGAATCCATTGCGGAGGAATCCCCCATGATTGCCAGCGTCTCCGATGGCGCGCTCCTTCCTTGTGGGGACCCTCTCAGAGGGCACTCCCGCCTTAGGTGAATGTTTACACCTCAGGTCACACCTCCCGAGAAACAGACGGAGGGACCAATCGGCATGGTCAGAAGGTATCAGCTCAGGCAATCACCCCTCCCCGGGCCTGGCCTTTACCAGGGGGTACGCGCGTGCCTTACATGTCTACCCAGGGCGGGGACTTACGCGTTACCCCGTCACCGGCTACGCGTGCGAACGCGTGGGTCGGCCTTCAGACACGCACAGGGAGGAAGGAAGAAGAGGAAAAAGAAGAGAGAGAGGGAGAAAGAGGACAGACTGTCTCAAACGCCGAGGCGGAGACCAGAGAAGGCAAGGAGAAGAAGGCAATGAGAAAGCAAGGGGAAGAAGGCAATGAGAAGGCAAGGAGAAGAAGGCAATGAGAAGGCAAGGAGAAGAAGGCAATGAGAAGGCAAGGAGAAGAAGGCAATGAGAAGGCAAGGGAAAGAGTAAGGAAGACAGTGAGGTGGAGAAGAGCAAAGAAAGGAACCAACAAAAGGAAGGAAGAAACGAGAAGTAAAAAACCAAAAGGACCACGATGATAGGTCGTGGAACCGTCCATCTCCGGACGCAGGCGCTAACTACCCCCGTGAGGGGGATGGACTCCTTTTAGTCGCCTCTTACGACAGGCAGGAATACCGCGGGCCTATTCTAATCCCCGGACCCGCAGGGGGGCTGGATGAGCTTTTTCGTCCTTAAAAACGGGACAATCTCGAGAGGAAGCAGCGTGGTCACCCATACAGTTGATGCAGCGAGGGGATGGAGGTGGACAAGCACCCTCATGGGCATCCTTGCCACACGTAACACATTTGGCCGGATTGGAACAGGACTGGCTGGTGTGATTGAACCGCTGACACCAATAGCAACGCGTAGGGTTTGGGACTTAAGGGCGAACGGAAATTATCTCATAGCCTGCTTTGATTTTCGATGGGAGTTGAACTTTGTCAAATGTCAAGAAGACAGTGCGGGTTGGAATGATGTTCGTGTCAACCCTTTTCATAACCCTATGAACAGCCGTTACGCCCTGGTCAGACAGGTAGTGCTGAATTTCTTCGTCAGACAATCCATCGAGGGAGCGTGTATAAACGACTCCACGCGAGGAATTTAAAGTACGGTGCGGTTCCACCCGGACAGGGAAGGTGTGTAGTAGTGAGGTACACAGCAATTTTTGTGCCTCGAGGGCACTGACTGTTTCTAACAACAGGGTGCCATTCCGTAATTTGGAACAAGACTTTACAGGACCTGCAATTGCATCAACACCTTTCTGAATAATGAAAGGGTTGACCGTGGAGAAGTCGTGACCTTCGTCAGACCGAGAAACAAGGAACTGTGGCAACGATGGAAGAAATGTCTGTGGCTGAGACTCAGTGAACTTACGCTTGTGAGCAGACATAGTGGAAGGTGAGGAAACCATTGCGGAAGAATCCCCCATGATTACCGGCGTCTCCGATGGCGCACTCCTCCCTTGTGGGGGCCCTCTCTGAGGGCACTCCCGCCTTAGGTGATTGTTCACACATCAGGTCACACCTCCCAACAAACGGACGGAGGGACCAATCGGCACTCTCGGAAGGTATCAGCTCGGGTAATCACCCCTCCCTGGGCCTGGCCGTTACCAGGGCGTACGTACGTGTCCTACCTGTCTACCCGGGGCGGGGAATTACGCGTTACCCCATCACCGGCTACGCACAAAAATGCGTGGGTCGGCCTTCAGACACGCACAGGGAGAAAGAAAGAGAAAGGGAAAAACAAAGAAAGGGAAAGGAAAGAAGAGAGGTCTCAAACGCCGCAGCGGAGAAAAGGGTAAGGAGAAGAGGTAAGGAAAAGAGAAGGACAAAGGAAGGATGAAGACATACAAACAAGGAAGGTGAAGAATGCGGTACATTTACAAGCATCCGTCTCTGGACATAGGCACAAACCAAACTCCCAGAGGCGGAGAAAGGGAAGGAAAGAACCAGAGGTGAGGGAGGGGAGGCGAAGCTGGGGGACGGGGAAGGATGCGGAAAGGGACGGTATGCAGCCCAGAAAGGAAGGAGGGCCACATTAGCTCGGGGTCCCGTGCTCGCTACGCACGTGTCCACAAAAGAGTTGTGGACCCCCTGGGGGGGGGGGGGGGGGGGGGGGGTGAAACCCGCGTGAGAGGGTCCAAGCAGAGGTACGCTGTATAGCTCCCTGGAGCTTCCGCTCTGCAGAGGCCATCAAAGATGAACTAACCCAAATGCAGAAATCATTCACATACAGAGCAGGGGCAACCAAAGGACCGACAGAGGCCACAAGTCCATCGATAGCAATGAGGAAAAGTAGTACACTCAATACAGAAACCTGTGGGATGCCCGTCTCCTGGGTCTGTGGAAAACTAAAAACAGTACCAACCCAAACCCTGAATGACCGATGGAACAGGAACTGGCGGATATAAATCTAGAGTGGGCCCCGAAGACCCCAGTGATGAAGTGTAAGTAAGACGTGATGGCACCAAGCCGTGTCATAGGCCTTGCGAAGTTCAAAAAATACTGCAACCAAATGGCAGCGCTGAGAAAAAGCCTGCCAAACTGTGGATTCCAAGTGAAGTAAATGATTGGAGAGTGTCCCTCTCAGAAGCCACACTGGTAAGGAGCCAATAGATTCCGAGATTCGAGGACCCAATTGAGCCAATGGGCTACCATCCGTTCAAGTAACTTGCAAACAACATTTGTCAGACTAATTGGCCCATAGCTTTCATCAAATAGCGGGTTCTTACCAGGCTTAATGACAGGAACCACAATGCTTTCCCTCCACTGAGAAGGGAAGTCACCCTGGAGCCAAATACGGTTAAACACCCGGAGAAGATGTTGCCGTTGTGGAGCACTGAGACGTTGAAGCAGTTGGTTATGAATGGAGTCTGGACCAGGGGACGTATTATGAGAAGAAGGAAGTGCAGAAAGAAATTCCCATTCAGTAAAAGGTTCGTTGTAAGATTCTGACTGACAAGGGGTAAAACATAAGGCCGAAGCTTCGGCCCGCTGTTTCCGGTGAAGGAAAGCAGCCAGATAGGAGGCTGATGCTGATGCCGTTGTGAAATGGGTCGCACAATGTTCCGCAAGAATCAACAGGTCTGTACGAAGGCCATCTGGGAGGTGAAGGCCTGGGAGGTTGGACTGCCAATGGCAACCTTGGAGAGAGCGAACTGTAGCCCATACCCGTGACATAGGGACAGAAGAACCGAGGGAAGAAACAAATCATTCCCAACATAGCCGTTTGATTAAATAACGGGCTTTAGCATGAAGGCATTTAAAGGTAATAAGGTTGGCAACGGATGGCTGCTCTTAACGTGTTGCGAAGCTCAACAGTGATCACGGATGGCAATGGAAATGACCATACTCCACCACGGGACTTGTCGGCGACGAAATGGTCCAGATGAGCGTGGTACAGCAAGGCTAGCAGCGCGAACAATCTCGACAGATATGTCACATAGGATGTCAGCAATACAACCCGACAAAGAGGGAGAAAACATGACGTGTGCAGTGTATAGAGGCCAATCGGCGCGTTGGAAAGACCAACTATGTAACCTGTCCATCGGGGAGTGCAAAGGGAGCCAAATAATCAACGGGAAATGGTCACTATCACAAAGCTTTTGGTGTAACGTCATAAGCGTGTGACTGCGTGTGAGATCGCTCTCTAAGTTTTTATATATTTTTAGGTTCCAGATAGATATTTCAACGGTTTTTGTGATATTTACTATATAAGTGATTTATTAGTTGTTTCTACATTCACCTCTGCCTTTCTTGTGTTGTGACCTGATATTTGTGTGTGTTTCGTATCGAGCAACTTAACCTCTTACCTGTGTTTACGTTCCGCACTGACCAGTTGCAGCTGTAGCGGCGCATCGAAAGCTAAGAACTAATTAATTGGAGTATAGTGGTTTATTTAGGAACTGTAGTAGTCTTCAACCAGTGTTCTTGGTGTTTTCTGGTGAAATAATTTCAGAAGAACTTTTTGGGAAATGTTTTCAGTTTCGTTACTGTGTCATTAGACGTTTGATTTTCTTTCTGTGTTAGTCTTTTGTTATATTCTCATTTGTTGTTGATTAATGCTGTTAATAATAGTAGTTACTTCCCTTGTAGAGTACGTTTGTGATTATAATAATCAGTTTTTTAACATCTTATTGTAATAGTGGAACTTAAGACACAGTAGTTTTCTTGTTTAATAACTCTAAAACTTTACCATGAGTGAGAAGTGTCGGCTTTGCCGTAGGTTCGTGAGTAGTGGATTGCGATGTGAGACTTGTTCGAAATATTTTCACTGGGGACGGGGGGGGCGGGGGGAGGGGGGTGGGGGGAATGCAGTGGGGAAGCCAGTGGGCATTCTGGTGAGATCCTCTCCTGGAACTGCAGGTTATGTAGCAAGAGTAAGTTGATAAGGAGCAGGAGCGTAAGATTTGTGCCCTTCAGGTGCAGTTGAAAAACTGCACAGGAGGAGCTAGATAGGATGAGGAGGGAGAAGGCGGATGGAGAATGGGAGCTGGCTGTTGGCAAGATATCTGCTAGGAGAAGGAGATTTTCAGATAATTTTACTATTGGTGTTTGCAATAGACATGAGCAACTGTCAGAGTCTAGTGGAGAGGAATCTCTAGTAGCTGTAGATGTAGGAAGTATGCAGCAGACCTCAGCAGTTATGGTGGCTAGGACAGTTGCGAAGTCGAAGGGGAAGAAGAAGGTTTTGCTGTTAGGTAGTTCTCATGGCAGAGGTGTAGGCCAGCAGTTGCAGGAACTGTTGGGGAGTGAGTACCAGGTCACCAGCATTGTGAAGCGTAATGCAGGATTGGCTCAGGTGACATAACATAAGGGGGGGGGGTTAAAAAATGGCACTGAGCACTAGGGGACTTGACATCTGAGATCATCAGTCCCCTAGAACTTAGAACTACTTAAACCTAACTAACCTAAGGACATCACACACATCGTAGCCCAAGGCAGGATTCGAACCTGCGAATGTAGCGGTCGCGCGGTCCCAGGCTGAAGCGCCTAGAACCACTCGGCCACACCGGCCGGTTAGGGGGGTTATGTAGGGATTTTACTAGAGAGGATCAGGTAGTGATTGTGGATGGGGCTGGTAATAGTATTGATAGGGATGGGGATGGGGAGTATGACGTAGATGGTGACCTGGAAAAGATAGCCACTCAGACTGGCAACACGAATGTTCATTTCGTGGAACTGTTTCAGCGTCACGGTCGGCCTCATCTTAATACAGCCGTCAGGTGTAATAACATGAGACTTGGGGCTGTGCTGATGACAGAAGGCATGGGTCACATTTCAGTGGTGTCGGTGGGGCCTATCAGCAGGACAGGTTTCACTAGTCATGGTCTGCACCTAAACAGGCATGGGAAGGGGAGGTTGGCAAAGCTTATAGGTGACAGCATAGGTGGGGGTGGTTGGATCACTCATGGGAAAATTCCTCTAGTAGTGGGTGTTAGAGCTGCACCTGTTTTTAGATTGAAGTCAGCTGATAGGTATTCCAGCTTAAGGGAAGTCTCTCTAACAAAGGAACCACTTTTGACAAAGCTTAGGTATCTGAGTAATGAGGGAATTAATATATTTCATCAAAATATCCAAGGTATTAGAGATAAAGTTAGTGAAATGTTTATAGATGTTGACTCTGAAATTATTGGTATATCTGAACATTTCTTAAATAAGGAGATAATTCAGAGGCTTCCTTTACCAGGATACAGGTTGGCTGGCAGCTTTTCTAGGACCTCTTTGCGGTGTGGGGGAGTGGCCATGTACGTGAAAAACGGCATCACATTTGAGTCAATTGATGTTTCAAAGTACTGCACTGAAAAGGTGTGAATGTTGTGCAGGTGTGGTTAAATTTAGTGGAGCTAAACTTCTAACTGTTGTTATTTATAGATCCCCAGACTCCAATTTCACAACATTTTTGCTAAAGCTAGAGGTGGTTCTTGGTTCACTTTATAGGAAATACAAAAAGTTATATGTGGTGGCTTCAATATTAATTGTACAAGTGATTGTGCAAGGAAAAGGATGCTGGTAGACCTCCTTAATATAATATCTTATGAAAACCATATTCTTTCCAACGAGAGTGCAAGGGAACAGTAGAACAACCATAGACAACATATTTGTTCATTCCTCATTACTAGAAGGGCATACGGTTAGCAAAAAGGTGAATGGCCTTTCAAATCATGATGCACAAATTTTAACTCCAAAAGATTTTTGTGCTGCAACTCCTGCTAAATATAGTTATCAACTGTTTAGGAAAGCTGATCCAGTTGCTGTAGAGACCTTTGTAAACCTTATCAAGGAACAAGAGTTACAAGATGTTTATATTGCTGATACAGTAGACGATAAATATAATGCTTTGCTCAAGACTTTCCATTAGAATGTTCAAAACAGGGTACTAGCACAAACAGCCAGCCTGGGTGGCTGACTAGAGGGATAAGAATATCTTGTAGAACGAAGTGGCAATTATATTAAAACGTTAGAAACAGTCAAAATCTAAATGCAGCAGCCCATTACAAACAGTATTGTAAGATGCTTAAAAATGTTATTAGGAAGGCAAAAAGTATGTGGTATGCAGATAGAATAGCTAAGTCTCAGGATAAAATTAAAACCATATGGTCAGTCGTAAAGGAAGTGGCTGGTCTGCAGAGAGAGGTCGAGGATATAGAATCAGCGCTTAGTGGGAATGTCCGTGTTACTGATAAGTCGCATATATGTACAGTATTTAATAATCACTTTTTGAATATAGCAGGTGAACTAAATAGAAACCTAGTCCCAACAGGGACTCATATAGCACTCTTAGAAAGAAGTGTTACGAGACTGTTACCTGAAATGCTCCTCCACGATACTGACAAGAGGGAGACTGAGTTAATAATTCAATCACTGAGGATGAAGAACTCTCATAGATATGACGCGGTATCTAGCAGAATACTGAAGTATTGTTCTATGTATGTTAGCCCAGTACCCAGCCATATCTGTAACTTTTCCTTTAGGAGTGGTCGGTATCCTGACCGATTAAAGTACTCTGTAGTGAAGCCACTTTATAAAAAGGGAGACATTGATAATGTTGACAATTTTAGACCTATTTCTATGCCATCGGTGTTTGCTAAAGTTATCGAGAAGATTGTATACACACGGTTACTGGAGCATTTAAATTCGTATAATTTGCTGTCAACTGTACAGTTTGGTTTTAGAAATGATTTAACAACTGAAAATGCTATATTCTCTTTTCTCTGTGAGGTTTTGGACAGATTAAATAAAAGGTTGCGAACACTAGGTGTTTTCTTTGATTTAATGAAGGCTTTTGACTGTTGACCACAAAATATTACTGCACAAGTTGGACCATTATGGAGTAAGGGGAGTAGCTTACAATTGGTTCGCCTCTTACTTTAAGACCAGAAAGCAGAAGGTAATTCTCCACAATATTGAGAGTGGTAGTGATGTTCAGTCCCAATGGGGCACGTAAGTGGGGCATTCCCCAAGAGTTGGTGCTGGGGCCACTGCTGTTTCTTATTTATATAAATGATATGTCTTCTTGTATTACATGTGATTCACACATATTTCTGTTTGCTGATGACACCAGCTTGGTAGTGAAGGATCTTGTGTATAATATTGAAACAGTATCAAATAATGTAGTTCATGAAAAGTTCGTGGCTTGTGGAATATAATTTGATGCTAAATCACAGTAAGAATCAGTTTTTACAGTTTCTAACTCACAATTCAACAAGAACCAATATTTTGATCAGACAGAATGGGCATATTATAAGTGAGACAGAACAGTTCAAGTTCCTAGGCGTTCGGATAGATAGTAAGCTGTTGTGGAAAGCCCATGTTCAGGATCTTGTTCAGAAACTAAATGCTGCTTTATTTACCATTAGCACAGTATCTGAAATAAGTGACCGTTCAACACAAAAAGTAGTCTACTTCGCATATTTTCATACGCTTATGTCATATGGTGGTTTTTTTTGGGGGGGGTAATTCTTCCGATTCAAAAAGGGTATTTTTGGCACAAGAACAGGCTGTTCGAGCTATATGTGGTGTAAGTTTGAGAACCTCATGTCGACCCCTATTCAATAGTCTGGGAATTCTGACATTGCCCTCACAGTATATATTTTCTTTAATGTCATTTGTTGTTAGCAGTATTAGCTTATTCCCAAGAGTTAGCAGCTTTCACTCAGTTAATACTAGGCAGAAATCAAATCTGCATGTGGAATGCACTTCCTTGACTCTTGTGCAGAAAGGAGTGCAGTATTCTGCTGCATCCATTTTCAATAAGCTACCAGAACAACTAAAAAATCTTAGCAGTAGCCGAAACACTGTAAGTCTAAACTGAAGAGTTTCCTCATGGCTCACTCCTATTCTGTCAAGAAGCTCCTGCGATTTCCAGTGCTACATTGTTGATTTTCTTTATTTAAACTTACGACTTGTTGCCTGAATAGGTTTCTTTTATTTCATTTTATCTGTTGCTATTATCGAGTTATAATTTCATTTATTGACTCGTTCCATGACCATGGAGACTTCATTTGGTCCCACAGAAAGAAAAGGTCGTGTGGCGACCAGTGTAATGAAGGGAAGAGGGAGGGAGAAGAAAGAGAAAGATCAATGGCAGAAAACGTACCATGACCGGCACTGGAATGAGTAGGGGAGCCAGGGAGCCATCATTAAGAAGGCAGAAGTCGTGGTCTGTAATAAACTGGTCTATGAGGAGACCTCGTCTAGATGGAAAGGCACTGCCCCACAAGGGATGATGAGCATTAAAATCCCCGAGAAAGAGGAAGGGAGGAGGAAGTTGCTGAAGAGGGGCAGTTAAGGCAGCATGTGTAGGATCCCTGTTAGGAGGAAGATAAAGATTGCAAACCGTGACCTCAGAGTCCACGTGAACCCTAACTGCGACCACTTCCAATGTAGTTTGAAGAGGAATCCATGTGCTAGCAATGTCTGTATGGACCAATGTACAAACGCCAGCAGAAGCCCACAGGGGTCCGCCCCGATTTCGAGAGAAAACACGGAACCCACAGAGGGTCGGTGAGCGATCATCAGTAAAATGAGATTCCTGTAGAACCACACAAGTTGCAGAGTAAGACGAAATAAAGGATTTCAGTTCCAGAAGGTGACAGTAGTATCCATTACAATTCCATTGGATAACCACAGAACGATGATTCCATTGGGGGTTGAAGAGGCTAAAGCCAGTCATACCACCGGGTCACCAACAAGGAGGGGGCAACGTCCACGAACAACGGGACAGAATCTGGTTGTGAAGCCGGGGATGGGACCTCTGGTGACACCAGAGGCTCCTTGTCCCAGGACTTATGTTTCTTCTTCTTTTCTGTTTGAGATCGAGGAGGGCTGTGTGGCATAAAGGAGCCAGCTGCAGTAAGATCGGGAACAGAACGAGATCGGGCGACCTGTGGGCCGACAGACCGGGGTTCCCGCAGTCGTCGCGTAGCAGCAGACCTTTGGCCTAGAAAGTGCCAGGAAGAGGCATCCCGGGAGGGGCACCCTTGACCGGCAGACGCCGAAGAAGTGGGACACTTCTCTGGCTGGGGAGAGGGAGCAGCACCCGGAGGACAAGGTGTGGGAGCCGCAGTGGAGGGGGGGAGGAGAGGGGTCCGGGTTTGGGGTAAGGAAGGGGTGAAGATTTAACTAAAGCATAACTGGACGTCATGGACACAGGGTGAAGACGTGCATACTTCTTACGAGCCTCAGTGTAGGTTAAACGATCAAGGGACTTATACTCCTGTATCTTCTTTTCCTTCTTATATACTGGGCAATCTGGTGAACGTGGAGAATGATTGCCATGACAATTAACACACACAGGAGGGGGAACACTGGAACTCCCCTCATAGGGTGGACGTCCACAGTCACCACAGAGAGCGGCCTGCGAACGGCAGGAAGACGTGTCCAAAACGCAAGCACTTCAAACACCTCATAGGAGGTGGGATGTATGGCTTCACATCACATTGATAAACCATAATCTTTACTCTCTCAGGGAGGGTATCCCCCTCAAAGGCCAGGATAAAAGCACCAGTATCAATGCAATTGTCCTTCGGACCCTTCTGAACACGCTGAACAAAGTTAACACCCTGCCGTCCGAGATTGTCCCGAAGTTCATCAGTTTGAAGGATGAGGTCCCTGTGAAAAATCACACCTTGAACCATATTTAGAGACTGGTGGGGGGTAATGGACACAGGAATTGTGCCAAGATGGGTACAGGCACGAAGGGTCGCAGACTGGGCAGCTGAAGCAGTTTTGATCAACAACGAACATGACTGCATCTTGCTCAGGGAGTCCACTTTGCCACACTTGTCTTCAATGTGTTCCACAAAGAATAAAGGTTTGGTATTGGTTAAAGTATCCCCATCAGTCCTGGTGCAAACCAGATAGTGGGGGAAAGGTTTCGCCCCTAGCCAACAGGCCGGACCCTCCTCCCAGGGGGTAGCCATGGAAGGGAAGGGGCAGGAGAAGCAGCACTAGAAGAATCAGTTCCACACAGAGAGACGGCCGCAGAAGAATGGCCAGAGTTCTGGACCCGTATGCGTTTCATTTGCATAGTGTCCACCCTGATACCACCAACTCCAATCAGGGGCTCTCCTCACGGGCTCCACCCAGCCACAGCAAGGGCCGTCTGGCACAGTGGCCATTGCCAAGAGTTCCAATGCTCCAGGATGACAAGCAACCACTCCTAGGCTTACATGAGGAGGTCACAGCTCAGGTATCAGAAGTGTGATCCCTTGTGTTCAGGGGGCTCAACCAAGAGCGTACACAGCGATCCCACCACACGGGCTGGCTACTGTGCTGGATACCGTGCTGGCTATGCAACCCAACATCAGACAACGACATGAAAGAAAAGATGGAATGAACTAAGAGGGCACACGTCAGAGACACTAGGTAAGGTGCTCTTCCCCAAATGGCTCGTACTACGGAAGGGCAAGGACACCAAGAGAGGGAGAGGGCGAGGGGGAAGGAGCATGGACATGAAAGGAGGGGAAGGGCAAGGAAATGCAGCCCTGGAAAGAAGGAAGGCTGCAATAGCTCAGGGTCCCGTGCTCGCCACGCATGTGCTCACGAAAGAACCTTGAGCCCCCTGGGGGGAGATGAAGAATGGGTGGGACTGAAATGTGACGATGAGAAAGTGGGCTAAAGGTTTCAATGCACGATGGACAAGATGCACTATGTAAGGTGCCCTTCCCTAATTGGCTTGGTCTTTGGTAAAATTTTGAAAAATGGAAGTCAAACCCTACAGGGGACCATCACATAAAGGCCGAAACGTAGTAGACTCCTTTTAGTCACCTCATATGACAGGCAGGAATACCTCGGGCCTATTCTTACCTTCAGACCTGCAGGGGGGTCAAACGCCTGCATATTTGCTTTACCACCCACTGGAACATTTAGTCTAAGTTGATAATACACTGTTACTATTAAAGTTGTTTTTTTTGTTGTTTTGGTTTTAGGGTGCAAAACTGCTATGGTCATTAGCGCCCGGTCCGTGACTTAGGAAACAGTAAAAAACCGAAAATGGAAACCAGCAGCAATGGGAATGAACTCAAAAAATTGGAGAAACTAAAAGCAGAAGGAAGGCTTAAAAATCCACTACAGAAAGGGGTTGGTTGTCCCCAAAAAAAGCAAATGACGACGTCACTTCACTGGCACTAATAAACTCGAAAATGCGATCGGCCGAGCGCGTGTCATCCGCTAAAATTGACGATATATCAGGCGACAGCTGTAGACGGGCACATAACGGAGTAAAATAGGGGCACTCAATTAAAAGGTGTCTTACCGTCCACAGCTGAGAGCAGTGGGGACAGAGTGGGGGAGGATCACCGCTTAAAGGATGTCAATGGCTAAAAAGACAGTGTCCTATCCAGAGTCCAGTTAAAATTACCTCCTCCCGACGACGAGTTCGGGAGGAAGAGGTCCAAGCACATGGAAGAGCTTTCACATCCCGCAATTTATTATGGGGAAGTGTCGACAAATGTGCGTGCCATAAAAGAACAACACGATGACATAAAACGCTCCGTAGATCGGCAAAAGGAATCATGCGAATAGCTGGCCGAAGAAAGACTGCAGCCCTGGCCGCTATATCGGCCACCTCATTGCCACAGATACCAACGTGTCCTGGGAGACAGAGGAACGCCAACGAGACGCCCCCCAGGTGGAGCAAGCGCAGACAGTCCTGAATCCGGTGCACCAGAGGGTGGACAGGGTAAAGAGCTTGGAGAGTGAGGAGAGAGCTGAGAGAATCTCAACAGATAACATACTGTATCCGCTGATGGCGGCGGATGTAGTGGACAGCCTGGAGAACAGCGTAAAGCTCTGCAGTATGAACCGAACACTGGTCGGGAAGCCGAAATTGATTTGGGGTGTCGCCAACAATATAGGCACTCCCTACACCAAACGATGTTTTTGGGCCATCAGTGTAAATAAATGTGGCTTCCTTCATTTGTGCACATAGAGCAGAAAATGCCCGACGATAAACAAGTGAAGGGGTACCATCCTTGAGAAACTGACAAAGGTCACGGAGCAGGCAGATCTGGGGACGGAGCCAAGGTGGTGCTGTACCCCAAGTTGTCAAGAAGGTTTTAGGAAACCGGAAGGAAAGAGAATGGAGCAGTTGACTGAAGTGGACTCCCAGTGGTAGTAGGGAGGAGGGGCAGCCTGCATACCCTACATCAAAGGAGCCATCGAAAAAAATGTCATGGGCTGGATTAGCAGGCATGGAAGACAGATGGCTAGCAGAACGACTCAGAAGAATTGCTCGCCGATTGGACAGCAGAGGTTCAGCAGTCTCAGCATAAAGGCTTTCCACAGGGCTGGTGTAAAAAGCTCCAGACACTAAACGTAATGTACAGTGGTGGATAGAGTCGAGACGCCGAAGAATAGACGGCCGAGCAGAGGAGTAGACTATGCTTCCATAGTCCAATTTCGAGCACACTAAGGTGCGATAGAGGCGGAGAAGGACCACTCGGTCCGCTCCCCAGGAGGTACCATTCAAGACACGGAGGGTGTTGAGGGATCGCAGACAGCGAGCCGAAAGATAGGAAACGTGGGAGGACCAGCACAGTTTTCTGTCAAACATAAGACCCAAGAATTTAGCGACATCCAAAAACGGAAGGTTGACAGGTCCTAGATGTAAGGAGGGTGGAAGAAACCCCTTATGTCGCCAAAAATTAACACAAACGGTCTTACTGGGAGAAAAATGGAAGCCGGTTTCGATGATCCAAGAGTGGAGGCGATCAAGACATCCTTGAAGACGTCGTTCAAAAAGGCTGGTCCGCTGAGAGCTGTAGTAGATCGCAAAAACAGTACAACACTCAGCACGGAGCCCTGGGGTACCCCGTTTTCTTGGGAGAAAGTAGGGGCGAGAGTAGTGTTCACCCGCACTCTAAATGTGCGCTCAGCCATAAATTCGCGAAGAAAAAGGGGCATCCGACCTCAAAGACCCCAAGAGAACAGTGTGTGGAGGATGCCTGTCCTCCAACAGGTCTCGTATGCTCTCTCCAGATCAAAAAATATTGCTACTGTTCGGCGTTTCCGGAGAAAATTGTTCATGATATAAGTGGAGAGAGCAACAAGATGGTCAACTGCAGAACGATGCTTTCGGAATCCGCATTGGGCAGGTGTTAAAAGACTGCGGGATTCCAGCCACCAAGCTAAACAGCAATTCACCATACGTTCCAAAACCTTACATACACTACTCGTGAGAGAAATGGGGCGATAGCTAGAGGGGAGATGTTTGTCCTTTCCAGGTTTCGGAACAGGAACAACGATAGCTTCCCGCCATCGTCTGGGAAAGTACTGTCGGTCCAAATTCACTTATAAAGGCGAAGGAGGTAACGTAGACTATGGGTGGATAAATACAGCAACATTTGGACGTGGACACCATCCGGTCCTGGGGCGGAGGAGCGAGACGAAGAGAGTGCATGTTGGAGTTCCCGCATGGAGAAATCATTATTGTAGCTTTCGCGATTTTGAGGAGAAAGCAAGAGGTCGCACTTCTGCTCCAAGTTTCTTCGGGAGAAACGCTGGTGGGTAATTTGAAGAGCTCGAAATCTCAGCAAAGTGCTGACCCAATGAGTTAGAAATTGCGACGGGGTCCACTAATGTAACACGCGCGACAGTGAGCCCAGAGACCGGGGAGAAACTAGGCGCACCTGAGAACCGTCAAAGCCAACTCCAAACTTCCGAGGAGGGAGTGAAGACGTTAAATGAGCTAATAAAGAATTTCCAGCTTGCCTTCTTGCTATCGCGGATGACGCGATGGCATCGTGCACGGAACTGCTTATAGCGGATACAGACGGCAAGGACAGTGCTGTATTTTCCTTTCTGAGGCACAGTGGGCTGTCGACTGGCGAATAATTTTTGAGCAGCAAAGGTCGACACCTTTTCCTTTACTCTAATTTCCTGGAGGAGCTTTTCGTCCTTAAAAACGGGACAATCTCGAGAGGAAGCAGCGTGGTCACCCATACAGTTGATGCAGCGTGGTCACCCATACAGTTGATGCAGCGAGGGGATGGAGGTGGACAAGCACCCTCATGGGCATCCTTGCCACACGTAACACATTTGGCCGGATTGGAACAGGACTGGCTGGTGTGATTGAACCGCTGACACCAATAGCAACGCGTAGGGTTTGGGACTTAAGGGCGAACGGAAATTATCTCATAGCCTGCTTTGATTTTCGATGGGAGTTGAACTTTGTCAAATGTCAAGAAGACAGTGCGGGTTGGAATGATGTTCGTGTCAACCCTTTTCATAACCCTATGAACAGCCGTTACGCCCTGGTCAGACAGGTAGTGCTGAATTTCTTCGTCAGACAATCCATCGAGGGAGCGTGTATAAACGACTCCACGCGAGGAATTTAAAGTACGGTGCGGTTCCACCCGGACAGGGAAGGTGTGTAGTAGTGAGGTACACAGCAATTTTTGTGCCTCGAGGGCACTGACTGTTTCTAACAACAGGGTGCCATTCCGTAATTTGGAACAAGACTTTACAGGACCTGCAATTGCATCAACACCTTTCTGAATAATGAAAGGGTTGACCGTGGAGAAGTCATGACCTTCGTCAGACCGAGAAACAAGGAACTGTGGCAACGATGGAAGAAATGTCTGTGGCTGAGACTCAGTGAACTTACGCTTGTGAGCAGACATAGTGGAAGGTGAGGAAACCATTGCGGAAGAATCCCCCATGATTACCGGCGTCTCCGATGGCGCACTCCTCCCTTGTGGGGGCCCTCTCTGAGGGCACTCCCGCCTTAGGTGATTGTTCACACATCAGGTCACACCTCCCAACAAACGGACGGAGGGACCAATCGGCACTCTCGGAAGGTATCAGCTCGGGTAATCACCCCTCCCTGGGCCTGGCCGTTACCAGGGCGTACGTACGTGTCCTACCTGTCTACCCGGGGCGGGGAATTACGCGTTACCCCATCACCGGCTACGCACAAAAATGCATGGGTCGGCCTTCAGACACGCACAGGGAGAAAGAAAGAGAAAGGGAAAAACAAAGAAAGGGAAAGGAAAGAAGAGAGGTCTCAAACACCGCAGCGGAGAAAAGGGTAAGGAGAAGAGGTAAGGAAAAGAGAAGGACAAAGGAAGGATGAAGACATACAAGCAAGGAAGGCGAAGAATGCGTTACATTTACGAGCGTCCGTCTCCGGACGTAAGCACAAACCATACTCCCAGAGGCGGAGAAAGGGAAGGAAAGAGCCAGAGGTGAGGGGGAGCGGAAGATAGGGGATAGGGAAGGATGCGAAAAAGGAAGGTATGCAGCCCGGAAAGGAAGGAGGGCCACATTAGCTCGGAGTCCCCTGCTCACTACGCACGTATCCACAAAAGAGTTGTGGACCCCCTGGGGGGCTATGAAAGTGTGACAGTTCGAAATGTTTATACTTTTTTTGACACATGCTGAAGAATGAATTGCTGTAAAGGTACTCTTAATACCACTAACTGTGTGACTTATTATTTAAAACAGATCTGGAAGATAAGAATTGTTATACACCATTATTTTAGGATTATATTCTGGTGCAATTTGATCTCTATGAAGGGCAAGTTTTATGAAGTTATGGTGGTGTTAACCCATCAACTGCCATGCCTTTGTATTTGTCTTTGTAACAGACTTTTGTATTTGTAATTATGTTGGCAGTAATTTTTACTATTTCGCATTGTTGTCTAGACCTTCGTCAAGCCTGTGCATTGATTGTTAGTCAGTTGTTGAATAAGTGAACTTTACAGGACTATTTGTGTGAAAGTGAAGGTTACCAAAAATGAAAGAGTTAAAACATTTTCAAAACAGCATAATTTGCATTATTATGTACATAACTTCAAGCATCCGTGTACTGGTGTGTTCTGTAATGATTTTAGATATTTATCAATCATTTATTTCCAAGGACTATTTTATTTTCCTATGACAGCTCTCTGAATTTCAATCCCCATTTGCGGCTCAGGACAGGTACTGCATAAAACATTGTTTTTATTTTCCCCCAGGCACCAGTGAAAACATTGTAAATGGCCCCAATTTCATGGCTGCTTCTGGTGATGAGGGTGAAGTGAGCGAGACCACTGACACAGTCTAGCTCCCTCCAGACCTCATGAAATGAGATCTCCGACTGATGCTGTACACGAAAATATGCTGGAAGATACTCTTTCACCTGATGTTCCATGTACATTGGACATTCACACTAACGAGGAATGGGAGGACAAAGAATATACAGGACATTGTAAGAAGAAAATGAAAGCTAATATCACTTCTAATTGAACAACTGAAGATTCAACTTACAGTAGAACCTGCCCTAATCTTGTAGAACGCTGACAGCACTACTGCCACTTGGTAGCACTGCTAAATGTAAAGTTTGGAGCCAACAGCTTTGATGGATTTTTCAATGAACAAGCACTGGACTTTGGTGCTAGTGGGGTTGGGTTGATTTTGGGAAGGAGACAAAACTGCGAGGTCATTGGTCTCATCGGATTAGGGAAGGATGGGGAAGGAAATCAGCCATGCCCTTTCGTAGGAACCATCCCGGCATTTACTTGAAGCAATTTAGGGAAATCACGGAAAACCTAAATCAGGATGGCCGGACGTGGGATTGAACAGCCATCCTCCCAAATGTGAGTCCAGTGTGCTAACCACTGTGCTACCTCGCTCGGTGTGATTGCTAGTGAAAGCATCCAATAAGCTATACAGAATAATGATCACAGCTTTGTTCCAATGAATGCATAAAAAGTTCTTAGGCATCCTGTTCTTCACTGGATACCATGTTCTTCCACAGGAACAGTTATACTGAATGAAGACGAGGACTTTGATAAAGTACACATAACAGAGTATGAGGCACAACAGATATCTGGAAATAATGTGCCACTTTCACTTCAATGACAGCACTTTTGTGAACAGAACCTCAGATAATGAAACGGATTAACTTCCCAAATTTCTTGTGGTGGTGGACTTGCTAATAAGAATGTCATAAAATTCCAAGTTTTGTCATACAGCCTGAGCATTGATGAGCAAATGGTTCCATATTATAGACGCCATTGTCTAAAACAATTCATTTGTGGGAAACCAGTGAGATTTGAATTCAAACAGTGGGTCAAGTACTGTTCCGACCATCAACTGCCTCAATCAAAATATTCCAATGCTCCAGTCCAGAAGGATGATGAGAAGGGTGTATCATGCTCAATCATCTGCTGCTTGTGATCCAAAAAGGGGCAGGTCATCAATCATACCCAAACACTTCCACTTAATGTGTTCCAGTTGAACTCAGGACTTTTCAAACGAGACACATTGAACTTGCAACATTGGGGAAGGAAAGAAAATGAAAAGAATGCAGGGAATCACTGCACTGTGTGTACTGTGAGACTCCGTATTGGGTGCTTTGTGTGGCACAAAATGCGAAAGGAGAGTGGCATGTACCATGATCCCCTTTAGGAATCAACTAAAATATAGTGTTCATTTCCCAGTTATTTCTTTTTTTTTATTTTGCATTACATTCCTTTTCCCAACCTCTGTCAATCAGACAACCCAAAAATAAATGTAGATTGAAGAAACAAATTTAGCAGTCAATGAAAAGTGTGATAAATTCACTATTTTGTGAGTGTTTATGCATATCCTGACACCTGATATCTCCTAATCCTCAATAAATACTAGTTAGACAATGCAGAAGATTTTGCATATGTAGCACTATCTTAGCTCAAACATGTTACAAACTGGTGATAATACTTTCCAATCTGTCTGTAACAGAGGAACCAATGATATTTACACAAAAATTGTGGAGGTTTCATTCAGCAAAGGGCACATGACAAGCGGTAGCAGTAAAATCTTTTCAATCAGGGTTACAAATAATGTCACAGAAGATATTCACTGAGCATTCTCAGTGATGAGACTATTATGAATTACATGAAAATGAGCCCATGCCCTTCATGTAAGAGGGGGCACAGTTAAGATTCCTATTTATTTACACCTGATAAAAAAGGAGGGAAAAAAATATAAGATCTTCAGTAGTTTGGTGTATTTTCCTGTAAAGGTCTAAAATGCCTTACAAGGAATCCATTGAGTGCAAGGTCACAAAAGGCCAATGCTGTTTACAGCACTTGACAGCCCATATATTGTTTACCATGCTACCACAATATTGACAGCTAATGGCAACAGGAAGGAGGATGAAGTATACAATGGTGAGCACAGGACAAGGCTACAGAGTGTAGTTGAACTGCTTAGTCAATGAGTAACTCACAACAGTGATGGTTGATACAAAGCAGAGCAATGGCAATAAAAACAGAGCAAATATTGCATATCTACAACAACAGTTGCCGAAGCTGACATTTCACCACAAAGGAACCCAATAAATTTCGCAGAGTGAAGGAGACGTGGCAGATGAAATATTAGCATTTCTGCAAGATCAGTCAGTGGAATGTGTGGTGTCGTATATGCTCTACTGTGCGGACTATGTACACAAGGAGAACGATGATGACAATATGTGCTTAATGAGTGAAAGTGACACTGGAACGGGTGTCAAACAGTGTAGTTTGTCATCTTTGTCAAACAAGGAGCCACAAATCCCACCTCCAGTGAAACGTAGTAAAGGAAAATAGCTGTCCGAGGAAAGGGTACTAAACATACTTATGTACATGGAAGATCATCCGCAACACAATAATAAAGTTATGAAAAAATTTTGAATAAGTTCGCAGCAATACGACCGTATAGTATATAAGGGAATTTTTCAACTCCAGCCAGTCAGGATTTGATGAGGAAATGCATGACAGGAACCTTGGAAATTAGAGGTACCAAAAGAGTTGTCTAATGATCAACTAACACCAATGCTTTAACACATTCATATGCAATTATGCTGACCATTAATCTGGATGGTAAAATGGCTGGAAAGTTATTTATTGTGTTGTGAGAAGTTGGAGGTGATCTGCCCCTTACAATTCTTTCTTGTATGTGTGGTCTCGCAAGGGCAGTACAGAATATTTACATCACAGCAAGCAAGAGTGGGTAAACATGTGTAAGAGAACTACAGTATTAACACTGCTTCTGGCAGAGATCTGGTCAAAATAAGTTGCCTCTGCTTGAATCTTGGTCTGCATATATAAATCTTACTTCTTTAGAGCAAACTATCCCTCCTTGAAAGTGTGGCTGGTTGGTTGGTTTGCGATAAAAATAGGCCAAACTACTGGGTCATGCTCAAAGTACAAAAACACCCAACACAACACCTAAAAATAAAACAAATGGAATGAACAAAAAAAATGGGGAAAACTTACACCACAGGGAAAAGTAGAGGAAGGTATTAAAAACCAGAGAGCAGATGGTCTGGGCAGGTTGATCACAATAATAAAAGAGGATGAGCCAGTCACTCTGCAACACATTAAAATGTCCACCTCATAAAGACAAGCCGAGATGAATACATGTAGGGAAGAGACGACGACCACCAAAACAAACAAATGTAAAGAAAGTGTGACAGAGTTAAAATGGAGGGAGGGTGGCAACCTCAGAGTGAACATTAAATGCTGACCCTTAGTTGGTTAATGTGCCAAGGATATGATGTCACCAGGTGGTGTCATATGCTTTTCGTAAATCAAAAAGACGGCAACAAGGTGTTTGAGTCTGGAAAAGGCTTTTTGGATGGCAGACTCGAGGGACACAAGATTATCAGTGGTAGAGCAACCCAGGTGGAAGCCACCCTGGTACTGAGCCAGTGGGCCAAATGACTCCAGGACCCGACCCAACCCAACCGCTGACACACCATATGTTCCCACAGCTTACAAAGAATATTGGAGAGACTGATGGGCCGACAGCTATACATATCTAGAGGGTTTATATCAGGTTTGAACACTAGAATGATGGTGCTCTCCTGCCTTTGCCATGGAAAGATGCCATCACACCAGATCCAACTGAAGATGACGAGGAGATGTTGCTTGTAGTCTGACTAAAGGTGTTTGACCATCTGACTGTGGATCCAATCTGGCCCAGGAGCTGTGTTGAGCAATTTGCAAGGACGCTGAGGAGCTGACACTCTAAATGGAGCATTCACTGTGACATTCAGTGAACTAGAAGGCTTTCCTTTCCAACCACTGTTTGAGGGCGCGAAATGCTGGGGGATAATTCTCTGACACAGAGGCTCGAGCATAGTGCTCAGCGAAGTGCTCGGCAATCGCATTTGCATCACTAGATAACACGCCATTGTTGTTAATGCCAGTAACACCTGTCGTGGTCTGGTACCCACAAACATCTGATCTTCGTACTGATTTGGGAAGGTGACATATGGCAACCAATGGTCAAGATGTACCTCTCCCAACACTCCTGTTTCCATCTTTTTATAAGCTGATGAACACAGGCATGGAAGCGTTTAAAAGCTAATAGGTGCTCTTGGGAAGGGTGCCACTTGTGTCGCTGTAGAGCTTGCCGACACATTTTAATGGCCTCAGCGATTTCTGGCGACCACCAAGGTACTTACTTTCACCAGGGGCACCCTAAAGAACAAAGGATCGTGTTTTCTGCCGTAGAAACGATCATTCCTAGTGACCTGCTCAAACTACCACATCGATGGTACCATGTGGGGGAGATTCAACAGGGACAGCAGAGGTGAAAGAATCCCAGTCTGCCTTGTTTAAAGCCCACCATGGTAGACATCCAAGGGAATAGCGCTGGGGGAGTGACAGAAAGATAGGAAAGTGGGCTCTAGTGGACAGATTGGGGGAACTCCTGGGCTGCAGAGGGATAAATCAATGCCCGCGTAAGTCACACGAGCCACACTGAAATGTGTGGGGCCCCAGTATTTAAGAAGCAAAGGTTGTGGTCGAGGTCGAGTTGAGACAGGAAAGTTGACATCTCTACCTCAGCCAGTAAGCACAGTGCCAACCCACAAGGCGTTATGGGCATTAAAATCTCCCAAAAATAGGAAAGGTTTAGGGAGTTGATGTATCAGTGCAGCCAATGTGTTCAGGGGTACTGCACCATCTGGAGGAAGAAATACATTGCAGGCAGTCATTTCCTGCATCATCCTTATCCTGACAGCCACAGCTTGAAGAGGGGTTTGAAGATGCACAGGTTGACTGCACACTGAGATCAGGACAGACGCAAACTCCACCTAACACACTATTATAGTCGCTAAGCTTCTTGTAATCTCCCCTATAGCCACGAAAGGCAGGTGTCCACATTGCCGGAAACAAGGTTTCCTGGGGAGGGCAATGCAGAAAGTAGATGTAAAGCTTAACAGTTGTCATAGCTCTGCCAGGTAGTGGAAAAAACTGCAGCAATTCCACTACAGTATGACGTTATCGTGAGGCTGGGAAGGCACGAAACATGCAAGGAGGCAGGTTATGCCTCAGGGTCACCTGCTGCCACCAATCTAATATCTGTATCCTATTCCTATTGAGGATGAGACATCAGTGAGATTCAGATCCTCAGGGGAGGCTGTGATCTCCACCTCATCCGCAGGTGCAGAATTGGTAGGAAGTTGTGGTGTTGGGGCCACCGGAGGGTCCTTTTTCTTAGCAGATTTCTTTGTTTACTTGCCATCTCACTTCTCTTTAGGGGCTTGCTGGGAGGCACGGAGGAAGACTGAAGGTCTTCGTCTAGCAGCTTTTGGCTCCTTTAGCCACCGGTGAGAGTCCGCCGTGGCATTAGTGGAGAACTTGGGAGAGAGGGTCCCAAGGGACCCCTTACACACAAGAGGAGCCAGAGTAGGCCATTGCTTCTCTGGCTGGGGGGGAGTGGACTGATCTCCACTGCGGGAGGGGGGGGGGGGGGGGGAGCACCCTTGCTCCAGAAGTAGGTACTTTGGGAGCAGCGGAAGGAGATTTTCCCCCTACCACAAAGGGGGGCAGATGTATTCTGGAGGCACTGAGGACCCACTGTTCGGGGCATACAGTGTGGTACCACTGGTACTTGTGATGGTGATGGTAATGTAGCTGCAGCAGCGTATGTGGACATCAACCAAATGGGGTGTAATCATTCAAATTCGCATTTAGCTTCTTGGTAAGTCAACCAGCCCAGGGTCTTTTACTCCCTGATTTTCTGCTCCTTTTGGAGTACTGAGCAATCTGGCGAGGAGGGGAGTGCTGCTCTCCACAGTTGATACAAGTGGGAGGAGGCACACGGAGTATCTGGATGCAGCGGACGTCCAGTCTACACGTGTGGCATTGGAAATGCAGCAGGAAGACGTGCCCGAATTTCCAGCACTTAGGCACTGCATAGGAGGAGGGATGTATGGTTGAACGTCACAGTGGTAAACCGTCACCTTGACCTTTTCAGGCAATGAATCACCCTCAAAGGCCAAGATGAAGGCACCGGTAGCAACCCTGTTGTCCTTGGCTCCCCTGTAAACACACCAGATGAAATGAACATCCTGCTGTTCTAGATTGGCACGGAGCTCGTTGTCAGACTGCAAGAAGTGGTCACGATGGAAAACAGTCCCCTGGCCCGTGTTAAGGCATTTATGGGAAGTGACAGAAACAGGAGTATCACCCAGCCTGTCACAAGCTAGTAATGCCCAGGATTGAGCTGCAGATGCTCTCTGAATCAAGACTGCACTGCTTCTCATCTTGGACAGCGCTGTTATTTCCCCAGACTTATCCTCAATATGTTCAACAAAAAACTGAGGCTTCATATGTAGAAGGGAGTCCCCATCCATTCTGCTACAGACTAAATACCATGGCAAATATGGCTCTTCTTTCTGTAGCCCTGTGTTCCTAATATAGTGTAGCGAGGGAGGGAAACGATTTAGGGTCGTAACTGTCAGCATTGTACTCAATCGTGCTGGCGCCATATGGTCACCAGCAAGAGATGATTTAGACCGCTCCACTGCGGGTCACCCACCCTGATGCCACCCACTCCGACCATTGGCTCTCCCCACAGGCGCCACCCAGCCACAGCAAAGGCCACCTGGCATGAAGGGCATTGCCGGGAGTCCTGATGCCCAAGGAAGACAACAGTGTGATCCCTGTGTTGTCAGGGGACTACCACCAAATGGGCATGTGATGGCCCCACGACAATGGACTGGCTACTGTGCTGAATACTGGGCACAGAGAAATACAATAGCCATGAGAGTGAAAGAGAACAGGAGGCAACAGAAGAAGATGACACCCCAGAAAGCGTCTTCGCCCAAATAGTTGAATTGCAGGTGGAGATGCAAAGCCATGACAAGTGATTCAGGAGATCGAATCTAAGGGCACTCATGCACCACATAAGGCGTCCTTCTGCATATGGCCCGCACTTCTGTAGAATTTGGAAAGTGGCAGCTCAAACCATAAATTGAAACCTGAACTTACAGGGCCAAAAAGTGTGAGACTCCTTTTAGTCACCTCTTACAACAGGCAGGGATACCTTGGGCCTGACTGTTTCACATTCCGTTGTATGCCATCACATTCCATCAGTTATCCCATAACGTCAATATGGTGCGAACCTTCAAGATCACTGTGGTGCACAATTTTTCATTCGTTGTTCATAATGCAAGATAATGGTTTGTTTTGGACATACCCTGAATGTGAACAACATCCTTTTTGTTGAGTGTAATACATACATTCCATTGAAGATTGACCTCTGCACTTCCTAGACACTCATTTTCTGTCTGTGATTAACAGCTAATATTTTTGTTGTCATTATTGTTAACACAATGCTTTTAAATGAACCTTACTAAAAATTGAATTTGAGACCTCACACTCAAGGGGTTCTGTACATAAATGGTTATGAGGACAAAAAATTCAACATCCATATTTCTCATGAGGAAGATACAAAGTTCAAAGCCACATAGTTTTTTTAACCACTGCAAACATTCTTCGTTGATAATTGGGTGTCTAATGTTCTTCACTACACAACATTAAACACACCCCACCTTTATGACTACATGCAGCTAGTTTCCCACAGTAGACATGAAATAGTTTAAGATGTGAACTGAAGTGATTCACTTCTGCTGGCAGGTATGATAAAACTGCTAGTAACTTTGCTATCATCCCATCCATGTGCGGCTGTTCTGACATCTGCAACTTAATAATGATAGTAACAATACCATAATAACAAGTTAGGTCCATAGCAGTTATGACGATGTTTATGAATATCAAAAGCTGGTAATTTCATCTACACTATAAGGTATTTGACTGGTCAGGATGATGGTGGGGGGGGCGTGAGGGTCTTAGGGTGAGCCGGTGATCAGCATTTGAACACAGTCGAATTTACTTTAACTTTTATTAAAAACTCTTAACATACATACTCAGAAGTGGTCAGTGTCCTCGCAGCCTACCAACCCGAATGTGACGCAGAAGCCCAGTGTCTGACGACACAGCAGGGTGTCTGACGACAACAGCCACCCGGCCAACAGAAAGACCCACTTTCATTCTGCGTTGCTAGCTGACTCACGCGCGCGCAGCAACCCGGCAATGCAGAAGCAGCGGTGACGGAAATATGTGTACCGCGCTGGAGGGTGAACGATTGCTTGCCTACTTCACCCGTTCCCTTACACCACCCTCCCGATTAAAATTGAGCTACCTGGTGGCTCATCAACAATCCTCTACCAAATAACTTTTAATAGCCTTAGGCTCCATTCACAATAGGTGACAAGTCAACTACAATGTCACTGGCAGTAACGCGTTTGAGCTCAGCAGGTGCAGAGGGCCTTGACCGCTTTAATACATAAAAACCAAAGGTGATCAAACATAACAAAATTATCGCAAAAGTTGCAGTTAGTCCAATGGAAAGCTTTAAAGTAATGGTACTCTGAGTAGCTTGTTGATACTGGTTAATACTGTTGAAAGCATGAAACAAATTCGAATCGTTGCCATTAGTACTTATGGATTGAAGTAATTGGTTGTACAGTTCGACTGTCCCACTTAAAGTTGAATGAATTCATTGACTCAAATAAATAAGTATTATTGTGGAATACAGTAGAAATGGGAGTTACAGATAACTTGCCTCCTATATACAAGGTGCCTTGGGACATTTGGGGTACATGGAAAAAGTCACTTGACAGCTCACAGTTTTCTATGTCTACCACAAAACCACTACCTTGTATCTTTTGGGTAAAGGGAGAGAAAGACTTGTTACACATGAAGGTCAGGTCAATTGAGTTGAAAGAGTAGATGATACCCTCTGCAAACCATTGTAGGAAGGGTTGAGTGTTTTCAGGTTCCTGGGACAGTAGTTCTGGGGTTGAACATTCATGAAAAGATCTCTCTCACAGCTGTATACACGACTGTCAAAAAATGATATTCGAAGGACAAACAAGTTTTTTTGTTTGCTCACATTCACGCAAAGTGCTCTGAGATAAAGCTAAGAAATATCTTCAGTCCTGACTAATTAAAAACTACTCCCGCAGATGGTACCGAACATAGGTATGGAGGGGCGCCCAAAATACTGGATAGGTATACACGCGGTAAACTTCAAAGTGATGTCTGGAGTCTGCTAAGGGAATGGTGACAGACCCAATTCATTGTCCATCATGATTGCATCTACATCACTCAATTGGTAGTAGAAATACAAATTTTGCATATTGACAGGTAGGATCATAGTCACAGGATTAGTTTCCTTTCCATAGCTATTAGCAATGCCAAAATTTTTTCAGGACGCAGCAAAACACTGCCCAAATGATTAGCTGAGCTAGTTTCAATGGTCTGCCTCAGATTAGAAGCATCTAGTTGTGCATTTGACAAACTATCGGCAATCCTAAACAACAAAGTACTTAATTCTACATGGGCATTCAAGATATTGACTTCGTTCCATAATTTCCTTTGGACTCTTGTTGTCTCATTGTACAGATCCCTAAAATGAGCTATGAACTACTTGACAACCTTACCAATGAACACGGTATTATTACTAACTGTCTGCTGCATATCACGTAACATCACTAAATGTTGCATTGGAATGTACTACTTCCCCTGCCTGCTCTAACTTTTTACTCACGTCAACCAAGTCCCTGTTAGTTAATGTTCCGAAGACAGTTCTGAGTATATTGTCACCAAACTCAAACCAAGCCCGCTTACGTCTAACAAGATTATTGTGGGGTAAAAGATTTAAAAAGCAATCAATTTCCCTTTTATACACGATAAAGGCTACCTTCACTTGGTTTTTAGCCATAACCCAACTATGATACCATGACAGTGCTGGATCCCATATCGTATGGAATTGCCTCAATAAAATTCACGGGTTCACTTATGTTCCGAAACTGCTCTTCTACCTAGCTTAGGTTATACTTCAAAATAATATTAAAATTACCACTAGCTACTACCATACTAGTTTGTGGTTCGAAAAGAACACCCGATTGATGCGGAAGGATTCTAAAAGACAGACAAAACCTAAAATAAAAGCAAGTGATCAAAGCAAAAACAATTATTATCCTTAAATTTAACATAATGAAGGCAAGAAGTTAGTCTTCTGCAATAAGAACAATGTTAACACTGACTCAGTTGGTTGTTACCAGAATAACACACTTCCACTTCTGCACATACACAATTAGGCACTGCACACTGCTGTTAACGACATATACGCACTTAGCACACACTTAGCGTTGTCTCGGCCGTAGCAGATACCTTGACGAGGGGGAGCTTGGGGCCGCTCCGTGGCACGTTTGGCGGTGGGATGCGCTCACTTTCAGTCAAATGTACATCGACTGAACGGTATACTTGTGCCGCTCCTCTGTTTGCGCGTTACCTCAGCGTCACTAACATTCTTGTTAGTCTGACTTAAGAGTTCCCATTACAGCCATAATCATTATGACCGAATCAGATTTCTCTCTTTGCTACATAGATCTGAGTGTTGTTAGCCGACAGGAAATCCAACCCTAGTATACCTTTGTAGTGTCTCTCTCTACTTCTTATCACTTGCATTCCAGCCTCATATTCATCTTAGCCTTATCACGAAGTTAATCACATCTTCTCCCTAATTGTGCACCTGGTTGCCATTTAAACCTTTCATGGTACACCTCGGCTGCCTCCAGCTTCTCTCTTTAACTAAATGGCAGCACATTAGAGAAATTTGAGCCCCTGTATCAACTAGAAAATGGACATTCTGTCCACGGTAAATTATGTTAACAAGCAGGCCTTCAGAACTGTCATTTGTGGAATTTGCAGTAACTATAGCTTACAGAGGGGAGGGGGGGGGGGGGGGGGCGCGGAAATAGTGGTGGCCTTCCCATCCCCTCTGTCGTTCAACATACTCCTTGCATTCCTTCCTCTACAGTTCCGCACTATGTGGCCTTCCCTTCCACAAACGAAACACCGAATCTTCTTCCCATGAGTATTGGCCGCCTGTTGCCTGTTCCCATGATAACTGGTTCCTGAATAAGCTTCAAAAACACGCTGATCCAGTTTGCGGTCCATTTGAGGTCTCCGTAGTTCTTCCACAAATCAAACTGCTGTCTGTATGGCTTCTTCAAATGTCTCAATGTGCTAATGTGACTGCACGACCGACTTCACCCTGTAACCCATTCAATAACATATCTAATGCCCTTTGTCCTGCTTTAAACAATTTTCCTCATTGTGCGAATCGTTCTCGCTGAGCCCATACGTATTAGCGTAAACTTTTCTAATGCGATCAGCAAAATGCTCAATAGATTCTCCGTCCAATATATGCATATTGTGCAGTTGTTCCCTGTAAAATCTTGCTGTCTTCTTCCCTTTGTACCGTTGCACCAGTGTCTGCTTAAAAACGTCATAAGTAGCTGCTCGAGTGCATCATCTTGAATTTGCAATTTCGCCACGGTTACCATATCTGAATCACTCCAGGATCCTAAACTTGCTGCATTTTCCAGTTTACTAAAAAACACGTGAATATCCTCATCAGTCTTCCCACGAAAGACAAACTGTGGGGATCAAAGAAAAATTTTAACTACTGCTGAATCTGTGGTGCTTTCATCGGCTACATTCCTAAGGCTACTATTCACTTGTCCCACATCCCTTCTACTTTCTGCATCTGTTTTCAATCACTGAATTTCTTCTTGTAACTGTGCCTCTGCCATACTGAATAACCCGGTCACTATTTATTTAAAAATTTGCCATCATTGCCGTTTGCATGCACGTCACGCAAAGCCAGTATCTGCTGCAGTCCTACCTTCAGTCCTGGGTCTCATTCTGTTGCATTGTCTGCAGAGATGTGCTCCGACAGAGGATGGTATCTGCCTTGTGATGCTTCCACGTACGGATACGAAACACTAACTTCGCGGACAATGCCAATCACCGCTATACCCTATTAAAAGACTGTAGGTTTTCTTCTCTCCCCAGGAAAGGATTGATAGGGATCAGGGCTACAGTATTCAGTGTGACCTGGTGAAAATAGCCTCGGCAACGACCCATACCAATGTTGGGCTGGTGTCTGCTTTCGTGCGGCATGATCAGCCCCAGTTGAACCGCTCTGTCAGGAGGGTAAATATGAAGTTGGATCAGTTGCGTAGGGCAGCCACTCTGGTTTGGTTCCTGTCAAGGCTACTGATAAGGGCGATTTCACAAGGCATGGCCTACACCTCAATAGGAAAGCGAAGGGTAAACTGGCAGGGTTGTTAGCGAAATCCATAAGGGGGGGACACTAGTACTAATGGATGTACCTCTTTTTTAGACTAATATCAGTGTCCAATGAGAAGTTCAGGCAGGCTGGTGCTAAAGAGGTCTAAAACTCAAAAAAAATCTCACAACAGGAAAGTAAATAATAATGTTACCATATTTAACCAAAATATTGGATTAAAGAAATACAAACCCAAAATACTGGATTAAAGAAAAAAAAAGTAGATTATCACAAAAGTAAAGTAAAAAATAATGTTACCATTTTCACCAAAATATTCCAGGATTGAAGAATAAAGTAGATGAGTGCCTGGTTTGTTTAGATAACACTGAATCTGATAATGTAATAGATATACTATGCCTGTCTGAGCATCACATTGTGTCTGACATTCAAAAGGTAAGTATCAGTGGTTATAAACTAGCTGCACATATGAGTAGAGAGAATAAGGTGAGAGGAGGAGTTGCCATATATGTCAAAAGTTATCACTGTGTAGAAAGCTTAGATACAAAAAAGTTTTGAGCAACATACAGAAGCATGTGCTTGTCAACAAACTGAAGGAGGGCTCTTTTATAATTGTAACAGTACATAGGTCCCCTTCAGGAAACTCATTTATTCCTGGAAAACTTGGATGCCTTGTTGTGCTATCTGTAAGATAGGGGAAAGCAAAGTATTATTTGTGGGGACTTCAATATTGATTCACTGAAAGAATGTAATAGGAAGAATGACCTGGAAGTCTTGCTCGGTTCTTTCAATTTGACATCTCATCGATTTTCCTACTCAGGTAGTGAAGGACAGCAGCACACTGATAAACAACACTTTTATAGACCAAGATAAGTTTAAAAACATAAATTCTTGTCCTGTTGAGAATGGCCTTTCTGATCATGATGCTCAGCTACTTACAGTATATGACATAGGTCCATTCAGTAATTCGAAACTACCCTCCAAAGTTGTGCATTTAATTAATGACTCAACAATTAGAAATTTCAGAGAGAATCTTCAGCAGTTAAGACCGGGATGAGGTGTACAATGAACCTAATGCTAATTTATAATATAACTTATTTTGTGATACACTTGTAAAAGAATTAGAAAAATGTTTCTCCAAGAAAGTAGTTAAATCTAATTATAAGAAACCATGTAAAAAACCTTGCCTTACTAAAGAAATAAAAGTATCTTGTAGCCACAAAAGGGAACTGTATCTAATAACAAGAAAGGGTAATGACCCAGAAACAGCCAAATATAAATACTACTGTGCTACATCAAGAAAGGTTATTAAGAAGTCCAGAAGCTTGTGCATCATGTCTTAGATTAGTACCTCTGATAACAAAAATCAAAACAATTTGGAATATTATTACAAGGGAGACAGGGAAACCAAGAGTATAGGATGACGGCATCACCATCAAAGCAAATGGAAACTTGATAAACAACAAGCCGGAAGTCTAAAACATTTTGAATAATCATTTTTTAAATGTTGTAGAGAAAATAGGAGCTAAATGTTCATTAGAAGACGCAAGGCAGTTAATGGAAGAGGTCTTACTCACACCATTTGATATAATTTAAATTCCAGCCACCTCTCCTTCTGGAATTAGGAAGATGATAAACTCTCTCAAGAATAAAAGCTCACATGGAATTGATGGCATTTCCAGTAGGATAATAAAAGCTTGTTCCCAAGAAATAAGTGGGATTCTAAACCACATATGTAATAGCTCTCTGAAGCAGGGTATTTTCCCAGATAGACTGAAGTATGTCATTGTTAAACCACTGCATAAAAAAGGGGATACGTCTGATGTCAACAACTACCGCCAAATCTCTCTTCTGACTGCCTTATCCAAAATTCTTGAAAAAGTAATGTATTGTAGAGTAGCTTCACACCTTTGTAAAAATAAATATTTAACAAAATGTCAGTTTTGTTTCCAGAAGGGTTTTCCAACAGAAAATGCTATTATATACTTTCACTAAAGAAATATTAAATGCTCCGAGTAACCTGATGTGAAAAATGTTGGATTTTTTGTGATCCCTCAAAGGCTTTTGACTGTGTAAATCATGGAATACTTCTAGATGAGCTGAAGTACTGTGGTATGAATGGGACAGTGCTCAAATGGTTTAAATCATACCTAACTGGAAGAGTGCAGAAAGTTGAAATAAACAGTTCACATAACATGCAAAAAAACTGGTGATTTCTCAAACTGGGGAACAATGGTGCCGCAAGGTTCGGTCTTGGGTCCTCTGCTGTTATTAATATATATTAATGACTTGCCATTCTATATTCACGAAGATGCAAAGCTGGTACGTTTTGCCGATGATACAAGTATAGCTATCATACCCGACAGACAAGAATTAACTGGTGAAATAGTAAACGATGTTTTTCAGAAAATCATTAAGTAGTTCTCTGCAAATGGGCTCTCATTAAACTTTGTCAACACACAGTACATACAGTTCCACACAGTAAATGGAATGACACCATTAGTAACTATAGACTTTGATCAGAAATTGGTAGCTAAGGTAGAATATTCAAAATTTCTAGATGTATGCATTGAAGAGGGGTTGAACTGGAAAAAAACACACTGAGGATGTGCTGAAACGTTTGAGTTCAGCTACTTATGCTATTAGGGTCATTGTAAATTTTGGCAATATACATCTCAGTAAATTAGCTTACCAGGTCTACTTTCATTCTCTGCTTTCGTATGGCACCATATTCTGGGGTAACTCATCATTAAGTAAAAGAGTGCTCATTGCACAAAAGCGTGTAATCAGAATAACTGAATCAGAATAATTGCTGGAGCTCATCCCAGATCATCCAGCAGACACTTAAAGAGCTAGAGATCTTCACTGTAGCCTCACTATATATTCACTTATGAAATGTGTTATTAACAATCCAAACGAATTCAAAAGTAATAGCAGTGTACATAGCTACAACATTAGGAGAAAGGATGATCTTCACTACCCAAGGTTAAATCTAACTTTGGCTCACAAGGGGGTAAATTATGCTGCCACAAAAGTCTTTGGTCACTTACCTAATAGCATCAAAAGTCTGACAGGTAGCCATATAGCATTTACAAGGAAATTAAAAGAATTTCTTAACGGTAACTCCTCCTACTCATTAGATGAATTTTTGGATATAGTAAATGGGTAATTTCCCCAACACCCACAAAAAAAAAAAAAAAAATATTAAAAATATTAAGTGTCATGTAATACTTTGTGTAATGTAATATCTTGTAAAGACACCTTTTATTAACCTGACACATTCCACTTCATCATGAAGTGTCGTATTCATGATCTATGGAACAAGTATCTATGAGTATAAATGAGACTGCACTTTCATGGAGATGTTAGCTTGGTGGCAATCATGAACTCTTGTGCACATTTTTACGAAGAGGTGTTAACTGTGTAATAACTGGATGTGGAATCACAGAGAGTGATGCAGAGAAGTTTACTGGTTGACTGCCTTGTTCAGATTTGTTATGCACACACCTTATATCGAATGATAACCTTCGACAACTGATTTTTGGGTTGGGGTGGTATGTAAAGACTGCATAATGACAATTTGTAGTTTTGATGGTTACATTGTAGTTTATAAAAAGCAAGGTGAAAATTGACTGGTATGGATAATTTGTAGGTGCCAACAATTATTTGGTTTAACTAAAGGATGGTGGTTTGGGAAATATAACAGTTCTCGGTACTATTTTACTAACACACTGTATGCCTACACATTGGATTACTTACTCTTAAGTATATTTGTCATGTCTGAATTTTTATTTAAATTTAAGCATATTTTTAAGTAAGGGTTAAGCTGAATAAGAGCATTATCTAGTTAACAAAAACTGAGGCAACAGAAACAATCAAATTCTGGAATCTCAAACAAGGGTTCAGTTGGCAAATTTGTGATATGTCTAAATATGAATATCTTTTAAGTTAATTATGTGCCCCTCATTTAGGTCTTTAAGGCCCAAGGATGTTTACCAGCTGCTGTGTCATCCTCTGCCTTGAAGCATCATGCACTCGGTATGGAGATACATGTGGTCAGCACACCACTCTCCTAGCCATTTTTATGACTTTCCAAACTGTGGAGCTGCTACTTCTCCCTGTGACAAGTTTTGAAATTATGTAAAATAGTAGGTAAATATGAAATTAATCCTTTTGAGTGTGTACATTGCATATGCCATGCTTGTGTAAGTACAATTAGCTCAAAGACAAGGAACCACAATAGTTATTAAAAATGATTAGAACAATGGCAAGTAGAATAGTTTCAGCTTGCCCCATTTCAGGTTCTCAAAACTGGTGACACACCATACCATTCTTGACTGTATAAAGGGCAGCAGAAATGAAGGATGTCGGTGCAATCGATTTAATTTTTTTCAAATAAATTTTATAATGATAGTGTAGTGTACACTTTTATGTTCCTTACATAATGTGTAGCATTAGTAATTGGCACACCATTACCTTTACCACCTCAATGTTTGAATTTTCTGACATCAATATTGTTAGTAGCTACCTTGTTCTCACACCCTTCTGCCTTAAATACTTTCAAAACTAGGCAATTCTGGATAATGTCTAGCTAAATACATATTATTGCACTTGCCGTTGACTTCAGATTTTTGTAAATTCATTTGCAACACTCAAAAGCGGATGTTATGTCTGTATGTCTATCAAACAAGCATTGCATGGTACTCACTTTATCAGTCATTCTTCAAGGAATAATTACAGAAAAACAAAGCACTTTATACCCACCGAGACGATGCGTAGCAGCAGAGACAATGAACCATAGGCTGTCACTGTTCCACGGGAACACCCGGGTGGTGACTGGAGCCAAATCACTTGTAATATCTTGGAGATCTCTGGGCCATGAGGTGTTCAGATGTACAGCCCCAAGAACTCTGTTGCAAAAATATTTTTGGACAGAACTATTTTATCATTATTGGAAATGACGTAAATTATGGTTTCTTTTTTACAGTCACGTTCCGTCTGCATACAGCCTAAAGTAAGTATAATAATAATGGCTTCATTACCTCAAACGATTATTTCATGGTCGTATTCCATTCCTTAAAACACTAACATGCAACATCACCCCATTCCAGCACACAAATCACAGTAAAAGCCGTTCCTTTTACGATGTCACAGAAACTAGAGAGATTTTATTGGGCAGAGCAAAAATTATGTCACTTTCTCTGTACACACCAGCCTTATATCATTCATAAATAAAGTACAATAAACGTAAGTATGTGCGCAAAAACACTGTCGCAAGATTTATCTCCATGTCGCAATGCGAAAACTTAGCTCATGTAATATAACATAACAAACCATAAATATAATATGAATGAAACGCTTAGGAAATTCGCAGGCTGTCCCAAACCATCATCAAATACGTGGTGATGGTTGTTGGGATGTTTAAGGGGGACTAAACAGCTAAGGTCATCAGTCCCCCATCAAATACGTCAACGTAGAACCAATTACAGTATTTTAAATACGGAATATAATCACTTTCATATGGTCTGACAAAATCACGAAGAACGAAGACAATATTATCATAAACAGATACAACATCCTCCTCAGGTACTGGTGAAGTGCTACAATATTCCTATTCGAGAGCATCCCAGTTTTATGGGGACACTGACTCGTCACCGTCTAACACAACCGTAAACAAACGTAAACTTAAGACAGCCCAAGGGAGAGATGTGGTGTGGGAAATAAACCCCGCCTCCCTCTCGAAGGGCTGCCATCCTAAGTCCGCGTTCTGTGCTTCCACAAAAGCAGAACTGACGTAAGTCATAGGGATCGCTGATTCCCTTTGTTATAGTGAGAATCGCATTCGAATCTCTATATGCACCAGGATTAGTCTCTTCACTCATTTCAGAATAAGGAGGGGAAAAAAAACAAAACAGTATGCAACACAAGGCAAACTGGACTAACAAAGCATGTGGTAGGGGCTAAGCGCAATTGTGTACTGCGGTTGGCAGTCGACCCAGTCGTAGTTCATGCCCGACCTCTACCGGTACCTTCCGCAACCATAGTTCAAAATGCTCCCCGCCGAAAACTGCCACGATATAGTGTGCGTACAAAATAGTTGCTACCGGTCGGGAGAGAGGTTCCATCCTTCGCTTATGGTAATGCAATCCTGCCTTCAAAGATTTTTACGTAACGTGCTTTGTACCTGTCACCAGGAAGTCATCTCCCAAGCAGAGATTTGCGGCAATTGTCAATATGCAGTACATATGACCCTAATATGTTACCTTTATCTGTCTCTGACGTCTCGTGAAGACTTTGCAGACATTTAATTCACACGTGGTAGTTATCCTTCATTCTCAAACGTGTTACAAAACGGGATTGACATTGCACGTATGTTACGATAAGCAGACTGCTGAAAACCGTCAATCTTGATACTGCTCTGCCATCTGTTGGCGAAGCGATTCGACAACTGTGTGGCACGACGTCCGATGGAAATCGTAGCAGGTTGCTGATTTTATGTCTTATTTTAAAGTTTTATAGAATATTCGTTAATCTGCAAAGCATCTGGGTACTACATATGTATTTAGTTCGTTAATGAAATAGATATAAGCGAACATGGATTCTAATTTTTATTATGAGAATGTTTCACGCTCGTTAATACTATTTATCTTTAATGGTATATAGTTTTCTGGCAAGCTAGCAGAAGTTTGATAGATTGCTCTCACCATATAAATTTTTGGAGGCTAGGATTGCTATCTAGCGATCTGCGCCACGAGTATTTACTGTAAAGTGATAAGGATGTGCTAGACTAGCAGGGTTGTACACTGTTTCTTGTTAATCTTTCAAGCATAACGTGTAACGAATTCTCCAGCTATAGCCCACTTGTTAAAAGAGTCTCTGCAGATACATACCAGTAAGCTGTTATAAGCAACAATCCGCAGTGGTTGTACCTGCTCATCACTCATTTGCTAGCCATTAATAATATTAGCAGTGAATTTAATCCTATTGAAAATGAAGGGTCATTATTCAGTACTTCAGTGGAGTCCGATGCAAATGGTATTCCATCTTTGCAACAGTGTATGCTTTCCACTGGCTGTAATATCAGGTTTCAACAAAATGAGTACCTCAGTTTGTATAAAACCACATTTGTCAAAATCAGCTACTGTGATCAACACTGCCTGGAAGGATGAGATCAGTGTAGGTTATGTAGAAAAGACAGAAAAATTGCGGAACAGGAGGCAAAGATTTGTGCCCTTAAGGCTGAATTAGAAATCGCGAATTTGGAATTATGTAAGGTAAGGGAGGAAAAGGACTCTGGACGTTGGGAAAAGGTATCAAGCAAAGGGTGAAAAAGGGAAACAATTGATAAAACTTCTGAAATGCAGTTAGCAAATCAGTTTAGCTTGCTATCTGAAGTATTGGGGAAGGGCCTCATTCAGATGTAGTTGAATGTAGGTTGAAGCAGAATACTAGCTTAAAGAAGAGACAGATCAGGATCAAACCAGAATAGGAAAAGAAAAATTCTGCTTATAGGTAGCAGTCATGGGAGGGGTGTGGGCCAACAGCTTCAGGAGAAATTAGGGACAGAGTACCAGGTCACAAGTTTTGTGAAACCAAGTGCTAGCCTTAGCCAGGTGACAGTAAACTTAGGTCAGCTATGCAAGGACTTTGAGAAGGAAGATCAGGTAATTTAGATGGGAGAGCAGGAAACAGCCTGGCTATGAATCCAAGATATGGTATTAGGAGCGACCTGGATAAAATAGGAACAGAAATTGGGCACACGAATGTGGGGTTTGTGGAGGTCTTTCAGCACCATGATTAGCCCTGGGTAAACACTGCTGTAAGGCATCTTAACACTGAGCTAAACGGGATGCTCCAGACACCGGCAAAGTCTCACATGAGTGTTGTTCCAGTTGATGCTATTGGTAGGTGGGGTTACACTACACATGGCCTGCACCTTAATAGGAAGGGGAAAGATAAGTTAGCTTCGCTATTACCAGATACTGTAAGGGGCCACAGTCACACAAGGGGTGATCCCTGTGGTTATTGGGACCAGGCAGACAGGTTTTTTAGGTTAAAGCCAAATTCCAGACAGACAACAACCAAGGAAAATAGAAGAAAAGAAACTTCATGCACAGCAAATAGGGATAAAGCTAAGGGTGGTATCAACTTACTTCACCAAAATATCAGGGGAATAAAAAATAAAGTAGATGAGCTGATAATGTGTTTAGATGATCTCAAAAATAAGAATGAGATTGATATACTTTGTCTGTCTGAGCACCATGTAACTGTGGGGATGGAAAATGTCAGTGTAGATGGGTATAATTTTGCATCTTACACTTGTAGATATAGTACGGATAAAGGAGGAGTTGCCATTTTCATAAAACAAGGATATAAATACAGAACTGTTGAAGTAAGCAAATTTTGTGTTAATCAGCACTTTGAGGTTTGTGCATGTGAACGTCGGCTAAATAATGTTGTGTTGATATTAGCAACAGTGTACAGGTCTCCACTAGGAGATTGGGAGCTATTCATAAAAAAGTTTGACTCCTTATTATGCTGTCTGTCAGACAAAAAGAAGAAGTTATTAATCTGTGGTGATTTCAATCTTAACTTTCTAAGCAATTTTGATAGGAAAAGTGAACTAGAAGTGTTGTTAACAACATAGAACTTAGAATCAGTAATCGATTTCCCTACATGTATAGCTCAGGACAGTAGTACTCTAATAGATAATGCCTTTGTACAGCAAGAGGATGTAGAACAAACACATGCTTTCCCTGTGGTAAATGGATTATCTGACCATGATGCACAACTGATTAACTTACAAAACCTAACAGGGTGTACACTTCAGAAACCATTAAGTAAATGTGTGAGGGTGCTCAACCTGGTATCTATAGATCACTTCAGAGAAAGTTTCGGAAATGTAAACTGCGAAGATGTATATAATGAACCAAATGCTAATGAAAAATGCAGCATATTTCTTGATAAATTTATATCCCATTTTGAACATTGTTTTCAAAAGAAAATTACTAAATGTAACACCACAAACTTTTCAAAGAAACCTTGGCTTACTAAAGATATTAAAATGTCTTCAGAAAGAAAAAGAAAACTGTATGAGAAAGAAAGAACTAGTAAAGATCCATAAGTAGTTTTACACTATAAAAATTATTGTAACATACTGAGAAAAGTTGTAAGGAAATCAAGAAATATGTATGTTAGAGAAGAAATTAAAAGCTCGAGCAATAAAACCAAATCAAAATGGAATGTTGTTAGAAGGGAGACAGGAAAAGTAACCACTGGGGTAGGTACTATTACTCTTTAAGAGAATGAGACCATCTTAACCAACAGTACACAGGTAGCCAATCTATTTAACAATCACTTCTTAAGTGTAGGAGAAAAAATTGGTGAGAATAGTTCAAAAGAAAAAGCCAGGCAGTACATGGAAGAGTCAGTTTTGAAAAATTTTAGTCAGATTAAGTTTCATCTAACCTCCTCTTGTGAAATAAGGAAAGTTATTAGATCTTTGAAAAATAAATGTTCTGTTGGAGCAAATGACATCTCAAACAAGTTATTAAAACAATGTGGAGCAATTACAGCTGATGTTTTGAGTCACATATGTAATGCATCACTGACTCGGGGTATTTTTCCAGACAGGTTAAAATATGCCATTGTCAGGCCTCTCTACAAAAACGACAGATGTCAATAATTACCGGCCCATATCCTTGCTTACAGCATTTTCATAACTCTTTGAGAAAGTAATGTACTCAAGAGTGGTTAGACATCTCAACAGTAATGGGATACTTAGTAAATCACAGTTAAGTTTTTAGGTGTACATATAGATGAGAATCTTAATTGGAAAATTCATATTTTGAATCTCCTAAAGCAACTAGGTTCAGCAACTTTTGCAAACAGAATAATTGCCAATTTTGAGGATGTAGATATTAGTAAGATAACATACTTTGCATACTTCCACTCTCTGATGTCATACGGATTAATATTCTGGGGCAACTCAACACTTAGGCAAAAGGTATTCACCGCTCAAAAGAAAATAGTTAAAATAATGTGTGGGGCTCATAGTCGCACATCTTGTAGGCATCTGTTTAAAAGGTTAGGAATTCTTACAACTGCTTCACAGTACATTTACTCAATAATGAAATTTTTTTTCAACAACATGGACCAGTTTAAAATCAACAGTGACATTCATGATTACAATACCAGAAAAAAGAAAGACCTACACTATCCTTTACTTAACCTATATTTGGCACAGAAAGGGGCAAAATATGCTGCTATAAAATTTTTTGATAAATTACCATATGAAATAAAATGTCTGACAGACAGCAGTAACAGTATCAAAAACAAATTGAAATCATACCTCCTCGACAACTCCTTCTGTACCATAGATGAATCCTTGAATATGAGTAAATAAATCTGGAGATATATAATTTGCATTTTGTGCCATTTAAGGGAATGGGATACATAATAGAAATATTTATGTATAACACTATAATGTAAACAAAAAAAGAAGAAAAAAACTTGTTTCCTGTGTGCATTTCTTGTGCATTCAACACATTCCACATCATAATGGTTTCCCGTGCTATTCAATGGAACACCTAACTAACTCACAAGCTTGCTTAGACTACCAATGCACATGACAGTTCCAGGCCCGGAATTGGGGGGGGGGGGGGGGGGCAAACCGGGATATCTGCCCCGTGCGGCAATTTCGGTGGGCACCAGATTCATATTCTTGAAGGGAAAAAAAAAAATCTTGTTTCACAAAGCACCTAGCATCTATCGCATGTTGGTCTATCGAGTATTCATATGATTTTGAAATGCATCCCAGTTGGTTTTCGAATGCATTTTAGGTTGATTTCTGAACGGATCATAAGCTGATTGTTTAATATTTGCATAGTGTACATGATGTCTGTGCCAGGGGAATCCCCATCACATCTAGAAATAAAAAAACTTTCCCACAGACAAAAGAGGACAGGGCTGTATGAGCTGAGCCGAATAAACCCAAACGGGTGGAATGCCAATCATTATGTGGTTGACTGGGTGTACGAATGATTAGGGTTGTTAGCGATATCCATAGATTCAGATTACCAGAGTGGAAATAAATTACCAACAACAGTAACAGGTAAGAAAGATTACGTATTATCTTCACGGTGTATCCAAGAAGACAAAACATTTTTGCCAGATTGCTACACTACAAGCAGTACATTTATGTAAATGAGGTGCATAAAAATAACCATTTGTGCCAAAACAGTCTCGCTTATTTGGCATGTGCTACAATTCTCAGAATAGCACTGTACGCAAAATGTATAAATGCCTAACTGGAAAATAAACGTGGGATAACTGTACTTGTGATCCTGGCAGGGATAGTGAAATTAACTGGAGGATAAGTTTTTACAATGGCAGGAACAGTTACAGAATTAGTGATGACCACATTGTTTGTTAGAACAAGGAAGGTGAAGAAACAGGGACATCACACAAATTATATGGAAGAATCTGGCAATTCCAAATGTATGTAAGAATTTCGTACTATACGTTTCAATCTCATGCTTGAGAAACTGGAGCGTGTGAATGAAATGTGAAACTGTTTCCTAACATGAAACTTCCTGCTTGCAGTAGATCTAATAGGCATTTGATATTGGCACTTGGTAAATTATGTTCTGTCATGTTATTTATGTAAATGAGGTGCATAAAAATAACCATTCATGCCAAAACAGTCTCGCTTATTTGGTGTGTGCTACAAATGCTGCAGTACTAGAAAGGCCTATTTCATTTTATCTAGCAGACAGTAACAAAACAGGCTTAAACTGATCGAGAAACCACACCAGTCTTGGGTACTATCCGTATTAACAGCTTTTTCAGTATTACACAACGACATTTTAATTTTTCATGTAGCAAGACGTTTGACAAACCTTGATGAGGTATTGGATTCTTTCGCAGACAGGAAAGCACACAGTGTAAAGCTGTAGCAAGAGTAGAGATAGGAAAAAATGCTGGAATCTAAGGATTGAAAAAATGTGTACTGTCTTGTTTGTCTCTTGTCTTTACTGGTTTTAGGTTTCCTATATTTAATTTTATGTCACACAAAAGAGAAAGTTATTAGCTAATAGGCAATAAAGAATGCAAATTTTCTGAAGAATTATTATTCTACTGGTCACAAATAATACCACCCAGTATTAACTGTGAGGTTTTTTTTTTAGGGGGGTAGGATGTGAAACCAGCCGACTGGGAGCAGGAGAGGCACCAGAGGACATTTTAATTTCCACTGTCCTGAATATAGGTTTGTTGGCTTCCATTACAAAACATACATGTTTGAATTCTACAGAGCGAAATACAGTGACGTGCGATAGAAGAATGCTGTGTGAATACATGACATCTCACATCTTTAAGCTATTGTACAAAACATTTAATCTTCAACGAATATTTTTGGAACTAGTTCATCATAATGTAACTGACAGGGGAGGATGGGCAAAAGCTACGTGGTTACAAAATCATAGTCACAGCATAAGATATTAAAAGGAAATGTAAAATGATATCAAACTTATAATAATACCTTATTGGTTATCATGTATTTTCAAGGGTATTTTCAAGGTAATTTTCTATTCCACTTTGTGTCTAGTAAGAAATGACATATTTTAACACTTTTTCATTTTGATGTGTGTGCTTCCAGTTTTTTTTCTGGTAAAGATCGCACTAAAAGAGCTTCTGTCTACATTTACATCTATATTCTGCAAACCACCATGAGGTGTATGCTAAAGGATACATCCCATTGTACGAGACATCAGGGTTTCTTCCTGTTCCATTCACACATGGAACATGGCAAGAAGGATTGTCTGAATGCCTCTGTGCATGCAGCAATTATTCTTGTCTTCACAATCCTTATGTGAGCAATACATAGGGGATTGTTGTACATTCCTAGAGACATCATTTGAAGCCTGTTCTTGAAACTTTGTTAACAGACTTTCTCAGGATAGTTTACGTTCAAAAGCCTTCCAGTTCAGTTCCTCCAGTATCTCTGTGACACTCTCCCACAGACTAGACAAACCTGTGAACATTCGTGCTGACCTTCTCTGTATACGTTCAATATCCACTGTAAGTCCTATTTGGTATGGGTCCCACACACACGAGCCATATCCTAGAACCGGTTGCACGAGTGATTTGTAAGCGATCTCATTTGTAGATTGGCTGCACTTTCCCAGCATTCTACCAATAAGCTGAAGTCTGTCACCTGGGTTACCATCGCCTACGTGATCATTCCATTTTACATCACTACAAAGTGTTACACTCAGGCATTGGTATGAGTTGGCCAATTCCAACAGTGATCCATTGATATTGTAGTCACAGGATACTTCTTTGCACCACTTTGAAGTTCAACCAAGATCTGACTGAATACTTATGCAGCTTCTTTCAGATTGTACTTCATAATACACACAGAAAAAGTTTTTCATCACCCCGGTTCCCAGAATTCCTGAAGATAGACATTGACTGTGGATATTGTATCAGAGACACAGTCCCTTTGACTGTTCAGAGATGTCACTAAACCCACCCAAAGATGTAAACAACCATGCATGAGCAGCACCTATTAGACGGAGGGGATCCCAGCACCTATTAGATGGAGGGGGTCTGACAGGCAGTCAGTTCCAGTCATTCCACCAGGAAGGAGGTACATCACTCAAGTTGTCTGTAGTCCATTCATGCCTAGACGGTCAATACCGTGGTTCGATTGCATCCGCATTGTTACTGGGCTCTCAACAAGGGAAGTGTCCAGGCATTTTGGAGTGAACCAAAGTGATGTTGTTCAGACATGGAGGAGATACAGAGAGACAGGAACTGTTGATGATATGCCTCGCTCAGGCAACCCCAGGGGTACAGCTGCAGTGGATGACCGCTACCTACGGATTATGGCTCGGAGGAACCCTGACAGCAATGCCACTGTGTTGAATAATGCTTTTCGTGCAGTCACAGAACGTCGTGTTATGACGCAGACTGTGCGCAATAGACTGCACGATACGCAACTTCATTCCCGACGTCCATGGCGAGGTCCATCTTTGCAACCACAACACTATGCAGCGCAGTACAGATGCACGCAACAAGATGCTGAATGGACCGCTCAGAATTGGCATCATGTTCTCTTCACCGATGAGTGTCGCATATGCTTTCAACAAGACAATCGTTAGAGACAAGTCTGGAATCAACCCGGTCAGGCTGAACACCTTAGACACACTGTCCAGTGAATGCAGCAAGGTGGAGGTTCCCTGCTGTTTTGGGGTGGCATTATTTGGAGCCGACATACGCTGCTGGTGGTCATGGAAGGCACAGTAACAGCTGTACGATATGCGAATGCCATCCTCTGACCGATAGTGCAACCATATCGGCAGCATATTAGTGAGGCATTCGTCTTCATGGACGACAATTTGCACCTCCATAGTACACGTTTTGTAAATGACTTCCTTCAGGATAACAAAATCGCTCGACTAGAGTGGCTAGCATGTTCTCCAGACAAGAACCCTATCAAACATGCCTGAGATAGATTGGGAAGGGCTGTTTAAGGATGACGTGACCCACCAACCACTCTGAGGGATCTACGTTGAGGAGTGGAACAATTTGGACCAACAGCGCCTTGATGACCTTGTGGATAGTATGCCACGATGAATACGGTTATGCATCAATGCAAGAGAAGGTGCTACTGGGTTTAGAGGTATCGGCGTGCACAGCAATCTGGACCACCACCTCTGAAGGTCTTGCTGTATCATGGTACAACGTGTAATATGTGGTTTTCATGATCAATAAAAAGGGCAGAAATAATGTTTATATTGATCTCTATTCCAATTTTCCGTACAGGTTCCAGAACTGTCGGAACCAAGGTGATGCAAAACAGTTTTTGATGTGTGTAGATAACTGTATCATATGCAAAAAGCCTGATGTTACTTTTAATGTTGTCTGCAATGTCATTAATATACAATGTGAAGAGCAAGGGTCCCAAGTTGCTTTTACATCTGACAATGACTCTGCATCAAAGATAATATACTGTGTCCTCCCTACCAAAAAGTCCCCAATCCAGTCACTAATTTCACTTGATACCCCATATGACCGTAGTTTGGACAACAAGCGTATGAGTAGTTCTGAGTCAAGTGCTTTTCGGAAACCAATTAATACTATATTTACCTGGTTGCCTTGATCCAAACTTTCAGTATTCCATGTGAGAAAAGTGAGAGTTGTGTACCACATGGTATATGTTTTTGGAATACATGCTGGATGGCATTGAAGGTGTCATTCTGTTCAAGGTACCTCATTATGTTTGAACTCAGAATATATTCTAAGATTCTACAACAAATCGATGTCAAGGATATTGACCTATAGTTTTGTGGGCACTTCTACTACCCTTCTTGTAAACAGGTGTGGCCTGTAATTTTTCCAGGAACTAACTATAATCTATCTATGATAGAGTGTAGTTAGAAGAGGGGCTAACTCAGTCGCAAATTCAGTATAGAATCTGACAGGTATTCCATCAGGCCCTGAAGCTTTGTTCAGTTTTAATGATTTCAGCTATTTCTCAACACCACTGAGGTTTCATTCATCTTTTCAGTGGTACGAGGATGAAATTGGGGAAATTCTCCTGGGTTTTTCTTCATAAAGGAACATTTCAAAATGGAGTTAATCATTTCAGTTTTTGCTTTGCTACCCTCAGTTTCAGTTCCTGTCTCATTCGATAGGGGCTGGACACTAACTTTAGTGCCATTAACAGCCTTTACATACTACCAGAATTTCTTTGGGTTCTGTGAAAGATCATTTGACCATGTTATGCTACAGTAGTCACTGAAGGCAAGACGCATTGCTCTCTTGACATCCAAACGCATTTCATTCAACATCTCTCTTCCTATAGCCATACACTTTGTTTTACACCTATTATGCAGTAGTCACTGCTTCTTTAGAAATGGAAATGCCGTGTGGCTAGGGCCTCCCGTCGGGTAGACCGTTCGCCTAGTGCAAGTCTTTCGAGTTGACGCCACTTCGGCAACTTGCATGTCGATAGGGATGAAATGATGATGAAAGACACACAACACCCAGTCATCACAAGGCAGAGAAAATCCTTGGCCCCGCCGGGAATCGAACCCGGGACCCCATGCGCGGGAAGCGAGAATGCTACCGCAAGACCATGAGCTGCGGACTGCTTCTTTAGAAGTTTCTTTACAGAGACTGTATATCATGGAGGTTCCCTCCCATTATGAACTGTTCTGCTTGGTATATATCTATCCGGTGCATGATCAGTTATTCTTTCAGACTTGAGTCGTAGTTCGTCACAGTCCTGCACTGTGCTGAAAGTTTCAAGTTCCTCCTTGACGTATGACACTACTAACTTTTTATCTAGTTTACTGAACATATATATATCTCTGCTTGTCTTAGTTGTCATTGGTGTTTTGGTAATTATTGTTGCCACAACCACATCGTGATCACTGATATCAGTTTTGACATGGACATTCTCAAAGAGGTCAGGACTATTTGTTGGCATTAGATCCAATATATTTTCATCATTAGTGGGGTTCCTAACTATCAGTCCTAGGTAGTTTTCAGAGAAGACATTTATTAATGTTTCACAAGATGTCTTACCATGCCTGCCACTAATGAAAATGATTAAAATCTCCACATCAAGAGATGAGTCTGATGGGCAATAAAAGTATCCAATTATAATTTAATGCCCAGCTCTGATACTGAGTCTTGCCCACTCCCACATGCAGCTTCAGTTTCTATTTTGGTGGATTTGAGTTTCTTGTCTACTGTGACAAATACACCACCTACAATTCCCGTTCGCCTATCCATTCGATATACACTTAAATTTTCCCAAAAAAATCTCATTGTAATCAATTTCAGACTTCAACCAGCTTTCTGTACCTAGTATCGTGTGAGCTTCACTGCTTTTCATGAGTGCATCAAACTCTGGTACTTTGTTGCGAATGCTTTGGCAGTTTACCATTAGGATTTTAATAGTCTCACTTGTGGGAGGCATTTCTCTCGATCTTACACTGGTATGTCTGGGTTATAAGGATTAAATGGAGAGTTGCCTCGTCTAAAAACCGCTTGTGCACACCGCACACTCAGTCAGCTACCTGAAGAGCAGCCTCTGATATGTAGTGTACACCTGACCCATTTGAGGGGACCCTAGAGTTCTCAACACTATGGCGCAAGCCCAGGAAGTCACAGCCTAGTTCGTCATGTAACTTTCGAGGTATCTGCTTCAGTCCTTCCACTCGACTCAGAAGCAAGGGGCCACAATCAGTTCTGGGGACAATGCTGCAAATTGTGAGCTTCGTTGAAACTCCGTGTGGAAGCCTGGTCTTTTCAAACTTCTCTGCCAGTCGCTAGAATGACCCAAGTATGATCTTGGAGCAAAGACAACAGGTATCATTTGTTCCAATGTGTGCCACAATATGCAGTTGGTTGCACCCTGTTCCCTTAATGGGTGCTGAAATAGCCTCTTGAACATGTTGAATGAGCCCCGCAGGCATACACATTGAGTGCACCTGGTGTCCCTTCCTGTCCCTTGCTGCCATTTCCGTAAGGGTTACCATCATTCGGCATACATCTGAACTACTGACAATTAATAGACCTCTACCATTGTGCATTTACCTCCTCCTGACAACGGACAAAACAAGTTTACCCAAAAAGGTGAACTGAGTCCCACTGGCTCAGTTTCTGTGAGAGACAGCGCCTCAAACTTGTTGGTTGGGCAATCAGTATAACACCCTGCGTCCTCCCTCATCTCCATCCATCCTGTACAGGACATCTAGATCTACCATTGACATACCACTCGAAGTCAAGTGGACGAGTAATGACAGATCCTGAACTTTCTGCAGAGGAGACAGGATTCACAGGGTAGGATGGTGACTGAGGTACCTCTGGTGCCAGTATCACAGGCACACTACTCTCAGGAGCTCTTCCAACACACCAATTTGCAACAGCTGCCAATTGTCTGACAGTAGTCAGGGCAATTTCCAGCTGCTTACAAACGTCAACTAATTCATCCTGTGTTCGAGAACAGCATTCACAGTGGGGCTGCATTTTGGCTGGTGTGATGTACTACAAGCCAGTGAACAAATAACTTTAAATTAAACCCACTGATTATCTTTTAATCTGTTGAGACAGAAAGTTACTAATGCCCTATAAGAACTGAACCAAATACACAAAACGAAATTTCTATTAAGGTAACAAAAAACTGTGCTAAAAATTACTAGTTTCTCAAAACGTTTTGAGTTTAATCAAATTTGTTAGCAAACTAGAAAACAGAGTTACTTTACTATAAATGCAGATAATATATAAGGCTACTCCTCTGTAAGGGAAAACCAGATTTAATACATGTTAATTAGAATATCTGCTACAGTAACCAAATCCAAAACATCAAAACTAGACATGATTGTCTTATTGGGATTGCCGCAATCGTTCTTTAAATAAAAATATGGCATTTCAGTCTTTGATTGCTGTTTTTTATTTTCACTGACCAGTTTCAGGCTAGCTGCCCATCTTCAGATCATTTACCGGTATTGCAGTTACAGAGTAACCTGTCAGTACAGAACTATTGGTTCGCTGTCATAACTAAAAAAGTTAGTTATGACAGCGAACCAATAGTTCTGTGCTGACAGGTTACTCTGTAACTGCAATACATGATCTGAAGATGGGCAGCTAGCCTGAAATCAGACATTGAGAATAAAAAATTGTGATCAAAGACTGAAATGCCATTTTATAATCCAAAACGCCAATTTATTACAAATTACTAGTAGATTATGCAAAGGACTACGGTAACTTCAGAAAATTCTCAAAAATGCACGTTTATTTGCGTTGATGAACAATGAAATTTGGGGTGAGGTATTCTTTGGCATAACTATGAAACACAAACGCTGATTTGCTAGGAAATAAATTATGTATGTGTTGTATCCTCGTCACCACTGTAGTATCGTCATCGACACTGTAGGGTCTTGTACCACAGGAATCAAGAGAGAGCATGTTGGATGGTGGCCAGTATCCTCTTTCTACAACACAACTGCACACATGTATTAACAGGGTTCTTTATTTACATTAACGGGAAGCTACTTATCAATAAGAGGGTCCATGTGTTGTGGTACAAGCTCTTCAAATAAACGTCCACGTTAGCCTCACTGTTTGTGGAGTACAAGTCCCGCTGTAAACACTACTCCGGTCGCTATACACTCTCGTAGCCAGTGATGTGAACTGACAGACGCCAACTGGGATAATGACTGAGACTGTCTCTCTGGTTAGCGGCGGCGATCTAAATACTTGGGGTCGAGTGGACGTTGGTAGCGTGTTGCTTGGGAGTCTGTCTTTCGCCTATCTCCTGATAGGCGCGCTTGAGCCAGCGCCTACTAACGATATTCTTGCTACATCTTTGCTGACTGGTGTGCTGGCGACAGCTTAAGACACCACAGTATACAAAAGACTCGTACCAGTAGCTCACAAAAATATAGTTTAAGAGTTCGAAAATTCTCAAAATTAATGTGTTTCTCAAGTAACTGTAAAATGAAATTAGAGAGCGATTCTTTTGAACAAGGATAGGCCTGCTGTTTTCAAAAATTTTAAAAGAGCGCAATTAAGTTGAAGTACATGATTGACAATAACAGTACGAGTTAGTTGTGGCACTCACAAATGTTCGAAATGTCACAATATATCACAATACAGATGGATATTGATACACATCAATAAAAGATTATGCAGAAGGGACGTGAACAGTAAAATATGTGAGTCTAGAACTTCAATTGGCAGGCGAATGTTGTGCACGCGGTGTCGCACTAAGAAAAATTCTGAAACCGGCTTTTATATTAAATAAACGTGCGTACTGCACGGATTTTTCACTTCGAAGATTTGTGCACACTTCTACACTGGTGTGCCAAAGGAGAACGCTGCAGCATGAGTTTATCTTGGTCATAGTCGCTAAAATGTGCAGCACCAACAAAGCACATCTTCTACCTGTTGCAGCTAACAATGTTAGTGGCAGATTAAAACTTATGAAATTTGTTATTAACAATCCAAACGAATTCAAAAGTAATAGCAGTGTACATGGCTACAACACTAGGAGAAAGGATGATCTTCACTACTCAAGGTTAAATCTAACTTTGGCTCACAAGGGGGTAAATTATGCTGCCACAAAAGTCTTTGGTCACTTACCTAATAGCATCAAAAGTCTGACAGATACCCATATAGCATTTAAAAGGAAATTAAAGGAATTTCTTAATGGCAACTCCTTCTGCTCATTAGATGAATTTTTGGATATAGTAAGTGGGTAATTTCCCAACCTCCACACACAAAAAAAAATTGAGTGTCATGTAATATTTTGTCTAATATAATATCTTGTATAGACACTTTTATTAACCTGACACGTTCCACATCATTACGAAGTGTCGTATTCATGATCTATGGAACAAGTACTAATCTAATCTAATCTAATCTGGGATACATTAGGACTCAAAACCCAGATCCCTACCTTTCAGTGGCAATGTTCTTACAAACTGAGATACTTGGTCGTGACTCCATGGACGTAGTTAATTGGTTTCAGTTTTGTTCAAGTACAAGATTTGTATTCAGATCAGTATCCCAAAATGCCAGCAGCTGAAATGTCGAACCATTTCAACGTTTCTATTTGGAACACCAGTTACATCTTCTGAAAATTCTAGTTGAAATGAATGTAAATGTAAACAGTGTACAGTAGTAGCAAAACTGCGACACTTTTGATGTTGATGTGAATCACTCCATTAATCCCCAGTGATGGACTGTGGTATTGTTGCTCTGTTGTACAACTCACAATAATTTTACACTTCATGTGTCACCTTTTCTTATATATTTTTTGGTTAAGGGATCCTAATATATGCCTCAAAATATGTTGCGATCAACTACTTTGGTCATCCAACTTTCCTGTTGCTTCATAATGGACCTAGAAATGCTGCCAGTCTCGAACCTAACTCCAAGGGTTTGCACAACTTGTAACGTAGCAACTACTTTAGGTAGTACTATATAAATATACCCACTCTATTTTGCAATGTTATTTACAGGCTTCTATAGTAATTTTTAATAATAATACTAATGTAAGGACTTTACCCCAATTTAAACCAAAGTAATTCACGCCACCCACAAGGCGGCATGAATTAATATATTTTCGTTATTAATTAAAGTAAATGTAAATGAAAGTATGCAGAAGGCTGTGGGCAGGCACATATCGAACGATCGGTATAGAAGGTTCTGAGTCATCTCGAGTGGGAAGGCGCACTGGTTGACGTGGCTGGATGTAGATAGGGGTGCCAGTTTCATGGAAAATTGATATGTTTCTAGTACCTTCTAGAGCAATTTCAGCTTAGTAATACCGTTCCGGTACCAGAAAGCGCGCCGATTGTGAGTGCTGAGGGGAGCTCCTCCCTGTAGAGCTTCAATGGCGATATTGCGAGATATCGGCGTTGAGAGAAAATAATCCACTTATTCTTAACCGTTCAGGTTAAGAAAAATATTTTTTAAATGTAATCTAAAGCACGTAATTGAACAGGGTTTAAGAAAACGATCTCCTCTCTTATATGCTATTTTCTTTCATTGGTTTACAAAATGAGTAAAGACTTGATTACTCATCGGCGCAGAGGTACGAATAAAGTGGAGGGGAGCGCTTGTTTTGGCGCTGGTGCTTTCGCTCTAGTGTGTCGTTCTGTGTCCTTCATCGTGGACAGACTCTTACCTGTCCCCTCCGATGAGATACTAACCCTATTCGGTCAGCAAGTACTTCCACATTACAAATGGCTTTCAAGGTTCTGTTCAGAGTGTCTGCAACAGCAGTTGAGCAGCGACAGGTTATTCCGCAATTTAATACGCCAGTAAAAGCGTACATGAGGCAGTGATTTTGACGGTGTGATACAAAGTCTCATTGGAACTGTGATGAACTTTAGAACGACGGTAGAACCGCGTATCACAATCAAGATGCTGACTCATCGTCATGGGTAAGTGATTTCTGGCATGACTCGGCGCTGGTGTGTATTTCCCATAAGTCTTCAAGGTTTTACTGTACGCAAGATGGCCATAGAGTCAAGTGCAGTTAAAGGAATCCAAATTCAATGTGTAATGTGTTACTGTTCAGGCGAGCGAGTGTCTGTTGCAGTTGCATGACTAGAAGTCCCATGTGGCAGTGCTAAATTAATTGTTTAACTCTGAGTGAAACCAGTATCTAAATTCTATGTACATAAAGAGAAGACAGATTTTTCTAGAAGGGGCTAACGTTTATTGCGTTGTTCTGAAGGATAGATCAAATGGTTCAAATGGGTCTAAGCACTGCGGGACTTAACATCTGAGGTCATCAGTCCCCTAGACTTAGAACTACTTAAACCTAACTAACCTAAGGACATCACACACATCCATGCCCGAAGGCAGGACTCGAACTTGCGACAGTAGCAGCAGCGCGGTTTCGGACTGATGCGCCTAGAACCGCTCGGCCACAGCGGCCGACTCTAAAGGATAGAGCCTGATTCATTGTGAAGATAAATTATGAACATAAACAAGAGATGTGTCATTATAAGAAGCTTAAGGGAAGACGTTAGCCTGATACTCTGTCATTTGTGTGCTCTCAGATTAACTACAGGTGTCAAACATTACTGTCTTAACGATCGCTTGCAGTTGTAACATGTTCTTTATTGGAGGACGCTGCGCCTCTGCACTATATTTTATTTATCACGGTAGGTCCATGTTCTTACTTGCTGCAACACCATTTTCCATTACAATATTACTTGGTTCATTTGGTGCTTCCCAAGATTGCTTACAATGAGTAGCATCGAGAGCGGGAGAGCAGAACTATCTGTGAGAGCCAAACGCCTTCGAGAAATGTAAAGGTCGTGGTGTGTGGTGCTTACGACACCTAACAAATGTTAGGTGGGCATTGTCCCACTCACGGGGGTGAAAGCTATATGGGAGAAGAGGCAACAAGCCAGGTAGTTCCTTTCAGACCACTACGGGTGCTATGGGTCAAACGAAGCTGCAATTGACCAATGAGAACTGTCCAATGGCGGTTATTGGTATTATATCGTCTTGCTCTGTACTGAGGTCCACGGTTACAGTCGTCTTGGTGTATGTTTCATATTTACATACTACTCATCTTCATTATAAACAGGTTTATTACTTTAAATTTCATAAAGTTCACTGTGGAACTGAAGAGATTTCCTGCAGAAAAAATGTCCGCAATTAATCCTAAGGTAAGACATTTAATTTTCAGTAAATGATCTTGTAGCCTATAAATCAAATGTATTCTCTTCTATCGTGAATGAAGTTGTGTGATTTCTGTTTGCTTACTTAAATAACTTTGATATGTCAGTAGTAGTTTTATTTGATGAAGAATTTTATGTTTTTCAGAATATTCAACAGAACAAATTGACGTAGAAATACTCCTGTAAATTCCCTGGCTGTTCATCTGGATATTACGTCGGTTCAATGGAGAAAGTTAGGAACAAGCATTTCAACAGGTTTCCAAAACTACTTCAAGGATTGCTTCTGAAGCGGAAAAGTGTTTGTGAACTGTGACCTGATGTGAATTCTGCTACTTATTTTGTTTGTGAAGATTATTTTTTCGAGGGAGATTTTATGAATAAAACTAGGCATAGGCTAAACAGGGGTGAGTTTCCAAAACATGTGGCAGGTGGTCCATGTGAAATTGTTAATATCAGTAGTGAATCAGGTGAAACTGTTGCCAATAGTAAATTTTTTATTGTATGCTTAACAAATAAAAAGTAAGTTCTGTTTTCATTTCACTGTTTTTTATCCACCTTTACTATTTTTGGTACTTAATATTGACGTCTTTTTTTGTGTTGAAGCGTTTACAGTTGTAAGATGTAGGAGCTTTTTTAAGAAAGTAATGGTCAGTAGTGCACATTTCCTGGGCAATTACTCAGAAATTACAGTCCTGAAACATAGTTGTAACAAATTTTAGAGTTCTTCATTCATTAACACTGTGGCAAAGATTTCTTAATTGAACCTCTTTAACTGCCGATTATTCTCTTAATAATAGTTTTTTTCCTTCCATTGACCCCACAGCTCAAGAAAAGATCATAGAAGCAACGACTGTCAGGCGCAAACGTCAAGAATAGACTTGTAAACTGACACACTTATATTGATTTCTATCAACATATAAGAGCTCCAGGATGTTTTGTGCATCATAAAAACTAGACACAACACTTGAAACTGACAGTAAATCGAAACAAACTTCCTGGCAGATTAAAACTGTGTGCCGGACCGAGGCTCGAACTCGCGACCTTTGCCTTTCGCAGGCAAGTGCTCTACCAACTGAGCTACCCAAGCACGACTCACGCCCCGTCCTCACAGCCCTACTTCTGCCAGTATCTCACGGCGTGAGTCGTGCTTGGGTAGCTCAGTTGGTAGAGCACTTGCCCGCGAAAGGCAAAGGTCGCGAGTTCGAGTCTCGGTCCGGCACACAGTTTTAATCTGCCAGGAAGTTTCATATCAGCACACACTCCACTGCGGAGTGAATATCTCATTCTGGAAGTCGAAACAAGCTTGTAGCTTAAATAGCTGAAGCGAAATAAAATTGTTGCAGCTAAATTGGACTACAAATATTTCTGAATAATAGGTTGTCACTGTTGTATTGCAGTGTGTTATAGCTGTGTTTAAATTATATTATTATGATGCTAGCCAAAATAATTACATAGCACGCCCAGAAAACTGAGATAAGAAAATTAAAAGGAAAAAAATAAAACAGCGTACATAAGCTAGGAGGGATGCAACCCGCAATGTTTATGCTTTTCAGTTCATCTCCATACCACTAGAGGCGCTGCTATCGGTCAGTGTTGCCCTCTTTTAACGCGGGAGTTGCGCTTCTCTTTCCTTGTTGTTCTGTGGACCCACTGCGCGCCCGATTGAATGCAAGCTATGGGGCACCGAGGCTCTCAAGTGTATATATGGATAATAGTATGCCACTCATGTTACATCACATTCCAGCATTCCGTTTAGTCATAATGGTCAGGTGGAATAAATCTTAGAGTCATAAACTGCTCCACTGACCCTGCTAACTTCCAAACTACAGCAACTCCCTGGCGGACAGTGCGGCCCATTGTACATAGAGCAGGCAAGGTTCGAAGTCTGTTCGTAACAGTATGTAGCAGCACAGAACACCAAAATACCAAAACTACAAGACTCATTTTACTGTACGGACACAGTCATAGAGGCAGGGATAAAGGGATATGGTGCTACAGGCCCCAGACATACTACGCTTCGAAGACAGGGCAGCGTGGCTTGCCGCCATGCCACTCCGACCAAAACATTGACAGCGTGGTATACCACTATCTGTATTTACAGTTCACCAATGCATCATATATGCAATTAAAGTTGGGAAGTTTTTGTTTAAAATAAAATGTCAGGAAATCAAAATATCGCGTTTCTTCTGTTCAAAAGTCGTGGAAAAGAAGTGTAGCCCATGTCATGAATACCCAAATTTTATTCATCAGTATCTGAGGACAGGAGCACCTGGTAACTTGCAACAGACATTACACATGGTGTCAAACCATTAAGAAATTTGTTCTCGCTGATAGCTCCCACAAAAATGATGAAAGGAAAGAGCTTATCGCTTACTACATTTTCGCTCTAGATGCAGTGAAACTGCCGCATCAGGTGTGACACTTTAGTTTATTACTTTTTTACTGACGTCTGTATTCGCGACAAATTTTGCAGACAGTATTCACATATAGAACTATATGCACCTGCAAAATTATATCATTGTACAACGTATAGTTGAGGAAATACGACGCCATGAACACTTGGATGCGTGGTAAAGCGCCACGTCATGCATGACGTTTTAATTTATCACTTCTTTACTACTAATATTATTCGCAACACATTTCGCAGATAGTATCCACATGCACCACTGGATGTACCTGCAAAATTATATCATTGTAAGACACACATTTCAAGAGATCAGACGTCATTATCGTGGAGCTGCGTGAAAACAAAACTAGAGGGCGGAGTTCGCTATATTGGTGAAACACGTTTTCTGTTTGAAAGATACGACTCTAGGTACTTCCCTGCTGCATCGCTTATCCCTAGATACGTAGCTTTGTGTAAAACTGCATTGACAGCAAATACAAGCATTGAATCTCCAGTTGCTAACCCCTTCTGTTAACCCCTTTTGTTGACGACATTATTCTTTCTGTGATGCTAAACAATCCTGGCGTGCATAGTTTGTCTAAAACATTTGAGTCTGATGTTCTGTGCTTGGTACAATGGCTAGCAAAAACTTTATTGCTTGATTTATGGAGCCTTGCGATCCTACTTGTGCTGTTAGTCTTAAAAAATGTTTGTTGACTATATCAGCAATTTTTTTGGATCACTAACAATATGATCCTCATTTCTTATTTCATTCTCATTCAACATATGATGATATAATTTCATTACCTGTGCAACATAATAAGGGAAACCACCCAACTCCTGAATCGATGACGGTCAACTCAAAAACTCGGTGTGGATATTAATTCCCCTGCAAGGCTTTACCCCCAACTACTGTGCTACGGTAAAGTGTCAATAAAATTCTTCTTCTGGGATGTTGACCGCATTGTCAGTATATAAAATTTCTCACGTTTCGGTAAAGTATTTGTCACTTCAGCAATCACCATTCACGTGACTATTGGATCAAAAAGTATTCACGAACACACACACACACACACACACACACACACACACACACACACACACACGCACACACAAATATCGATTACATTTACACCCTTCTTCTTGTGTTCTTGTGAAAATTGACTTCCGGATTACGTGATAATATAGCGGCTGCAGAGTCCTGACTTTCACACACAATGTGATCAAAAGTATCCGGACATCTGACTGAAAATGACTTATAGGTTCGTGGCACCCTCTATCGGTAACGCTCAAATTCAGTATGTTGTTGGCCCACCTTAAGCTGGGTTTACACTAGCAAGTCGCTTGCAGAAGTTATTGCTGCAAGCTATTGCTAGCCTCTTGCAGCTGTGTTTACACAGCAGCGCAAGAATTAAGCAAGATTCTTCCACAAGTTCTTTGGCAAGAAACTTGCGTCAACAACTTGCTGATACTGTTTACATATGCTTTCAGTACCACTACAAGTGTGAGCCGAAGTGTAAAATGACAAGTAGGCGGGTGAGATATGCTGCAGCTCTTGTAATTGTAATGCAAAACGTGAAAAAGAAAAAGGGAAGTATTTGGGTTAGAGAGTAGATAGTGAGAACATCGCAAATTGGTGCCTTTTGCAAGAACTTAGTATCGAGAGCATGGATACTTTTGAAAACTTTTGCAGAATGTCCTCAAATGATCTGGAATATTTGTTGATGTTAACAGCGCCCGTCATATCAAAACGAGACACAAACTTCGGTACTGATATTTCAGCGAAAGAACGTTTGCTAGTCACTCTAAGATTTATAGCTACCGGTGACCTAGGAATAAAAGAGGCATTTCATTTATTTACGTGAAACATACAACCAAAAAAAGTTTGAATTTTGAAATCTTTTCTTTGTAGGAGACTCATACAAGTCCCTAATGTACTTGTTTCATATTCCCGTCAGCACGATTTCTCTGATCGTACCCGATGTATGTAGAGCCATTTTTAACGTCTTGAAAAGGAAAAATTATTTGAAGGTATGTGAAAACACAACAATGAAATTTAATTTGTATTGAAATAAACTGAATTTTACAGAATGATATGCTTATAAAAATGTTTTTTTTTCTTCTAATGCTCATAAAATGGAAAGTGACAAGCTAAATAAATAAATCATGTAATAATTACACATCGTCTTTTATTAGACTCCTAAAACAACAAGCGAGTGGATGCAGGTGGCAAAGGAGTTGTGTCTTCAAGTTATGCTACTTTCTATGTACTTCTTTTATAGATGTGTCGAAATCGACGAGATTTCATTTAATGCGCTCATCTTCTTCACTCTACCCTTAAAGTCTCGGTTATGCACGTTCTGTATTTCGGGGTAGCTCTCCACGGCTTCAATAAAATGTTCTGTGTCCTGCTTCATCCATTCCCGTTTCTTCCCCATTTCTGAAATTTGTTTGCATATAATACATAAGATGGTTGCATAAAATTAAGTCACCACATTAAGTAAAATGTTAAATATGAGTGTTATGCAGACGACATGCTTACTATAACTTGCGCTTCCTACTTGCAGGAAATAGAAATAAATCCTAAAAGCTGCAAGTTACTTGCAGATACTTCTTGCGTGGTGTTTACACTGGAAGCGGAAAACGTGTGCAAGTCACTTCCGCAATAAATTGCTACGGTCGCAAGTCGTCTTGGCGATATGTTTACACTCGCAAATCGCGCGGCGAGTTCCTCCGCGGATGTAAATTGCTGCAATAACTTGCTAGTGCAAACCGAGCGTTAGCCTTGATGACAGCTTCCACTCTCCCAGGCATTCGTTCAATCAGGTGTTGGAAGGTTCCTTCGGGAATGGCAGCCCATTCTTCACGAAGTACTGCACTGAGAAGAGGTATCGATGTCGGTCGGTGAGGCCTGGTACGAAGTCGGCGTTCCAAAATATCCCAAAGCTGTTTGTAGGATTCAGGACAGGACTCTGTGCAGGCCAGTCCATTGCAGGGATGTTATTGCCGTGTAGCCACTCCGCCACAAGCCGTGCATTATGGACAGGTGCTCGATCTTGTTGAAAGATGCAATCGCCATCCCCAAATTGCTCTTCAACTGTAGGAACCAAGAAGATGCTTAAAACATCAGTGTAGGCCTGTGCTGTGATAGTGTCACGCAAAACAACAAGGGGTACAAGCCCCCTTCGTGAAAAACACGACCACACCATAACCACCGCCTCCGAATTTTACTGTTGGCACTACACACTCTGGCAGAAGACGTTCACTGGACATTCGCCACACCCACATCCTGCCATCGGATCGCCACATTGTGTACCGTGATTCGTCACTCCACACAACGTTTTTCCGCTGTTCAATCGTCCAATGTTTACGCTCCTTACACCAAGCGAGGCGCCGTTTAGCATTTACCGGCGTGATGTGTGGCTTATGGACAGCCGCTCAACCATGAAATCCAAGTTTTCGGCCGGCCCTTGTGGCCGAGCGGTTCTAGGCACTTCAGTCCGGAACCGCGCTGCTGCTAGGTCGTAGGTTCGAATCCTGCCTCGTGCATGGACGGGTGTGATGTCCTTAGGCTAGTTAGGTTTAAGTAGTTCTAAATGTAGTTCCCAGCAATCCATGTGAATTTGACAAAGTTTCTTTTTGTAGCTGTCGGGTGGAATCTTTCTGCGCAAATTTAAACCCTGAAATTTAGTTCTGTATGGAAATTTATTTGCTACAGAGATTGTATAATTTTTCAGAATGTGAAATTCAGTACTCTAACAGTCCATTTATGTGTACTATTTAAAATAACCACAAAAATTATGTGCTTTTGTGTGATAAATTGAAAAATGTTGGAGGCTTTGTTTAGTGCAATAAAATAAACGAGAAACATTTAAACAACACTTAAATAATTCTGAAAATAAATGTTATATAGCATAAATTAACTGTTTCATATGATTTTTGCCTTAAACCTCGCTTTAAACATAGGGGTCCCAGGGACTCCACCTCATGGTATACGCCACAGAATAGTCATCTCGCGAGTTAAGGATTAAGAGCCACTACGGACTTTGTATCCCTGATCTTCGCACCAACAGAATAAAATCAACATGAAATGTTACAATTCGTGCCAACATTAAATGATGGCTCCTAGGGGACAGACTTCCTTCCATAATCAAACAATAGGCAGCAAGCCAACATTAGCAGCGTTTAAAAAAAATAAAAATACAATTGAAGCAGGGATGTGTAGGGTCACTGCCTACAAATTTAGTGGTGCAGTGGTCTGGCTTTCTGGCCACTCCCATGCACTGTGTTCAGGATGTAGACCATGGTGTTGGTAATTGAGAAGAATCATGTCCACAAAATCATACATTTATTTGTCATAAAGGAATACACTACCACTTAACAATATTTTTTGATAGTGATAGTCTGTGTTTTTGCGATCGCGTGAGTGCAGTGCAGGCATCGCACAAGAGTTGTGCTTTAACACTGTTCTCAGAGGATGTACACTCCTCAGTGAACGAGCACATTACTTGATCATGTAACTGCAGGAAAACGATGGATGTGTGAGTAGACGAAACTGACAACACCTTCCCGACAGATGGGGTGCTGTGCACTACACAACTGTGGTGAAACAAGATGGATAAACAGATGGCGCTTATGAAATAATCCCATACAAGTTGTGGGAACTCACGTTAAGCTTGACCCACGTGGGCCGCTCAAGTAGAATGAGACTCCTGGAGAAGAGTTTACGTCGTTCTGTCACTCAGCTAGCACTTGCCTCAGTTTTGTGGCTTGCACATCGCACAATTGCCAAAATTTGACCACATGGTAAATTTCCGAATGGGCTGGCGAATCTCAGGCACTGCTAGTATGTGCTGGCTGTAAGTGCGGCTCTGGCATTCATGCATTTCTCAGTATGAGTGCCACACAGATCCCTCCATAGGAGTGGAGCTCAGGAGCTATGAGAGGGTGCAGGCGACCAGCTTGTGACTAGCATGTTTGGAACTCATGTCCTTTGTGGTGACATCAGCATGAGCACAATGGTAGTGGGCCAGTTGACAGTGATTAGGCAGCAGCCAGAGACGTCAGCACACAGGCTGGCAGAGTACACGCCTGTGTGTCTGCATGCAGCCGGCTAGTGACATTGGTGGCAGGCTGTGCAAAGTCCATAGTCCATATGTGGCTCATCTGAGAGGACACTAACACACGAGCAAAGTCTGGCTGGCAGTTAATATAATGAAACAATGCATTCATGAGTTGCACTCTTAATGCAAGGTAATGAAATGAAGCATTGACAAAGTAGTGCTGTTCATTGTTCACTGAGCTCACCGACACTGCTCAGTCTGGCCTCAGTACTCGAGACAGTAGAGACAAGGGAACTGCATAAAGTGTCTTAACTTGTGCAAGTGCTGAAATGTTGCGACTCAAACACAAGTCCGGCAACAGCGGCAGAACACCAGGCGACATGGTGGGCACAGTCTATAGTTAAACCCGAATGTAAATATGGAAACCAGTGAGGCAGTTTATTTCGCCTCAATGCCTGATGTGACAGCTGCACAAGGACTTGAACGTGAGTCCAGAAGCTGTGACAGACAAGCTGCTGATGAGATGGGAGGTGTTGACTGGAGATTAACTGATGGTGCAGACCACTGGAGACAGGGTCTCTACAGCAAGCAGCAGTTCAGCGGCCATATTCTAACCCCATACGGCAGCTGGGGCACATGCGGGTAGTGTCACATGGCATGGCATTGTTATTACACAGCACGGGTGTTTGAAGTGGACATGGTGGCTAACACATGTGATGTAATTCATCAGAGGCTGGGATGGTGGGGGTCAGTGTGATTGTGGTGTAAGTTTGGGTCTGGCTGTGAGTTGCACTTGGATATCCTAATAGTAAGGCGACTGTTCGTGATAAGCAGAATATCCGGTTCTGGGTACCGGTCCAGCACATATTTTCACTGTCGTTATTCCATAATACAGGTACTGTTCGTCCATATTAGTAACTGCGAATATATTACATGTATTCATGTAACAAGTGAAATGGTCCAGCATCATCAGCAGGTACCCCTTGCCATCAGACAGAGGAAACAGGCCCACAATGTCCACGTGGACATGTGGAATGTCACATGTCATGTCAAGACTGATACTGACAGGTGCACAGGTGTGCCTCCCAAATTTGCAAATTGGCATGCAGTGCAAGTGCTTACTTGTCGACGGTAGTTTTTCTGGAGTCCCGGCCAGGTGCAATGTATGGCAATGTGTGATACAGTAGAGGTGACACTGGGGTGTAAAGTCTGTGGAGGTGGACAAAAGCACTGCCCTGGAATTTCTCTGGGAGAAATGGGCGATGTTTGCCTGTTGGTACATCATACCAAATCTTATGGGTGGAACCAAGAATGGGCACTAATTCAAGGTGTAAGCTACTGAAGGTGTCATGGCGGAGGCTGTCCAGTTGTTCAGTGCTCACCCACTCTTGGGCGATGCCCACAAAGTTCACAGGTGGAGAGACAATGGCACAAGCATCAGACAAGCAGTCGGCAATGGCACTCTCTGTCCCGGAAATATGATGTATGCTTATGGAGGACTGTGACACATATTCCAAAGGCTGGGATTGGCGTGACAAACATTTGGTGTTGTTTACGCTAAAAGCGTTTGTGATGGGCTTGTAGTCACTGTAAATAATGAAGGAGAGGGCTTCTACAGGTGGGCAGAAGTATTTTACCATCTCCTATACCGCAAAGCAACTAATATTCATAAGAAAACCAAACGCATTGCGACATCAGTAGTTTCAGTGAGAAGAAGCCGAGTACATACCAGCTACTGCTGATGTGTTGATGAAGCATTGCACCTATGGTGGTCTGGATGATGTCCACAACTACAGCCAGTTCTGCATCATGCACTGGGTGAGTAAGCAACATCTCTTCTGTGAGGTTCCATTTGATTTCAGCAAAGTTTTTCCCCCTTGCATTTATCCAGCACATGGTACTCCTTCCCTTTAGAGTGGGGCTGCATAGAGTTGCTGTCAGTTGTTCCTGCACAGTTAGGAAGGTCGAATGGTTAAAGTTAAGCATGCTGAGGTAGAAGTGTAATTCTTTATGCGTCTGTGAGTGCGTCATATTTAAGATCACCTGTACCTTGTCAGGTAGTGGCATGGATCCGGTTAACATAATTAAAAGTCTAAGAACATCTATTTTCATGCCAAAAATATACACTTCAGGGGGACAATAACGATTCCTGCGTCACTCAGACACTGAATGATGGTTTCAGGTGGGGTTGGTGTAGGATGGGCGACTTTGAAAAAACTAGGGTGTCGTTAGGATGTGTGAAACATCATGGTAAGCCTCACAAGACGCCATCCTGTAAACTATGCCAGGTCTGGGCAGCATTCCATAGACCGAACGCCATATACATGCTCTCAAAGAGCACAAACGGCGTGATAATTGCCGTTTCTTAAATGTCTTTCTTAAATGCCTTCATGCACTCGATTTCACTAAAAATTACTGAGCCTGCCAAGGTTTGGCAAAAATCCTGTAGGTGTGGTACTGGATATTGGTCTGGTACCATTTGTGAATTCAAGGCATGATAGTCCCCACATGGAGGACATGAAATATCTTTTTTGTGGATTGAGTGCAAGGGAGAGAAGAATGGGCTGCTTGATGGTCAGACAATGCCTTGTCAAAGCATAGCCTGAAACTCAACCTTCCTTGCAGTGAGCCTACCAGGCGTGAGTTAATGTGCACAGCATGAGGTGGAAGGACCAGGCATAGGTACAGTGTGGTTGAATTTTGAATGTTTCAAGTTTGTCAGAGCACCAGGCGGGTGAGTGACCTCTGGAAATTTGTGCAGGATGACAGCATAGAGCCCAAGGCACTCGAGTAGTTCTACACTGAAGAAAGTCGTCTGCTGCCACAGTCCTGCTATCTTCAACCTTGTTTTTACAACTGTCAACTGGGTGTTAGCAATATCATCAAGCAGCTTTTACTGACTGAATAAATATGCACCCACCATTGGCTTATTGATGTTTGCCACAGTGAAGGTCCATAATGTGTAGTGTAGTCCAATGTCCAAATCTTGTTGGTTTGTGCTTCTGTTTTGATAGTCTAATTACTTGCAGCCATAAGAGGCAACACCTGAGCAGTCCTGCGGCCCCTCACCATGGCTAGTTGGAATATTGTGTATACAAGATAACTGGCACTGACAGCCCATTCAACCATGAAGAGACACTTTGATATAGCACTGTAACAGGGTAAGTCTAAGACCGTTTGCAGCCAGAGTTTGGGTATGAGCAGGATGGATGGCACTTTGTCCTATGTGGTACCAGCGAAAACTGTTCGGTGACTCCTCTGGCATCAGCAGGTTACTGCTAGAGCAGCTGGTGTTGCATTGCTGGTTGTGTGAGCCTCTGCAGCGGTGGCATAATCTGCTTTTGCTGTGATGGCTGTTGCTCTCTGGCCATGAGTGTGCCAGCTGGTCAACCAGTATGCTTAGTGCTGCTACCTGCATGACCGAGTTCTGAACTAGGTGGTGCAGATTGGTGTCCAAAGCAGTGACTGCGGGAGGCATATACTACTGTGGATGTGGGGGTACTTGTCAGGAGCTGCTACAGCTGTGGTACAAAGCGCCATTGCCAGCTCATCGAGCACCTGATCGACCAAGTCTAAAACTGTGCCAAGCTGCATGTCTGTCTGTGCAGCTACGACTGCTTGCACTTGTGCTGGGAGACTGTGCACTCTGATAGCATTCAATATCTTGTTCAGAACCAAATCTGACACTGCAATGCTCTGTAGTTCAAGCAGGAACTGAGATGGCCTCTTGTCTCTGTATTCCTGTTGGTACAGCAACTGAGAGCTGCTTTGTTACTATGACTATTAAATGTGCAGGATTACCTCCTCTTTCAGTCGAGTATATGAAGACTGTGATGGCGGGTCATTGATTGTGTATTTTCCTCCTTATGTGTTTTCTTATTAGCATAGTTCTTAAATTTCACGCATGTTTCTCTCTATTTAAGTCGTTTATTCTCGCGTTTTACGACTAAGCGTAAATTCAGGCAGTCATTTGCTCACTAGTTATTCACTTGTCTGTTTTTAAGAGCCAGGCTGTTTGCTTTGAGCCTAGCAAGCGTCGGACAGGCTGCTACTGCCATCTGGGATACACCTGGTAAGGGGAAGGTATATTTAGTTTCTTAGCAGTAACGTTCTTAAGTTTTGTGCTTTCTCTATTTAAAAGGTTTATTGTTGCGTCCTTGTAACTATAAAGTGACAAGGCAATCTGTAGTGCAGTTTTCATTTCTTCTGAACAGCCAGTTTCACAGCTCATTAGGTGTCAGCCTCCACTGCCTTTTACAGTCAGTTCATAAGTTAGTAATACTGGTATGGTTAGGATGTGTACATGTTGTATGCGGATGCAGAAAGAGCTGCCCACATTTGGCAATCAGCTGAATGTGCATTTGGCTATGGTCAGTCGTCTTTAGGCAGCTGCTCCAGGGTATTGCGGTGGCAGAGAAAATGAAGCATCCCAAGAGATGCCTCATGACACCTAAGGTGTTGCTTGTTTTGCCCACTGGATTTGCTGTTGAAGAACCTCCCAGTGAACCAGATGCAGTGGATGCAGGGGATGTGTGGCAGGTGGTAATGGATTCGCATCACTAAAGCCAGAGGGCCAATGTGGAGACTCACTGTCTGCCTTCACCCACTCGTCCTGTGAATGGACAGGTCGCTGCTCCTGCAGCAGCGTCTGAATAGGCATGTAGGGGGATGGGTTTATTAGTTATTGGGAGCTCCAAATTTAGGCGCATTATAGAGCCCCTTAGGCAGATAGTTCAGGTTCAGAAAGAAATCCAATGTGCACTCAGTATATCTGCTGGGGGGCCTCATCTGAATTGCGGAGGCGGCCTCGTTTGCACTGTCAAACGTGCAGGGTGCAGTTGTCTGCAAGTTGCAGTTCAAGTTGGCTTAGGTTCTGAGGCGTTTCTCAGTTCATACAAGTAGTGGGACAAAGCGGGCATCACCACACTCTGCATTGTTGCCAGATTTATTCAGGATGGCAGCCATAGATGTGGCAATGTCACAGTGATGTCATGGTGGGACGTTCAAATTTTGGTGGGAAAAAAGGTCAATTGGGCTACCTCCACTAGCCTAACCCCTCCCCTTCCCCCTTCCCCTCCCCCCCCCCCCACCTCTGCTATCCTCTGCCATCTGGACACTGGTGGGAAAAGGACTCAGTGTGTGCTGGGCTGCTGGGCAGGATGGACATAAGTCTTTATTTTGTATGCATTGCTCCCCTTTCCCCCTCCTACATCTGGAAATTGGTGGGAAAAAGACTCGATCTGTGCTGGTCTGCCAGACACAATGGACGTAAGTCTTTATTTTGCATGCATTGCTTATTTAAACAATTTGAATTGTCATAGACAAGATCTCCATCCAGTGTGTCCACAATGAGGTCTGCAGTCCAGCTGACCTAGTTCACAGCACCAACACCAAAGCGCACTGTCGCCCCTCCCGTGACATAATCCAAGATGGCGTCTGTGGAAAAAAGTGGCAGGGAAAGGACTCAGTCTGTGTCTAGCTGCTGGACTGGGAGAATGGACATAATTGTTTATTGTGTTCAATGGACTAGCTGTCTGTGCTGGAGGAGGAGGAGGAATATACAGCTCTAATCATGCATGTGAGGACTGTCCAGAATGAGATTTTCACTCTGCAGCAGAGTGTGCGCTGATATGAAACTTCCTGGCAGATTAAAACTGTGTACCGGACCGAGACTTGAACTCGGGACCTTTGCCTTTCGCAGGCAAGTGCTCTACCAACTGAGCTTCCCGAGCATGACTCACGCCCCATCCTCACAGCTTTGCTTCTGCCAGTACCTCGTCTCCTACCTTCCAAACTTTGCAGAAGCTCTCCTGCGAACCTTGCAGAACTAGCACTCCTGAAAGAAAGGATATTGCAGAGACATGACTTAGCCACAGCCTGGGGGATGTTTCCAGAATGAGATTTTCACTCTGCAGCGGAGTGTGCGCTGATACGAAACTTCCTGGCAGATTAAAACTGTGTGCCGGACCGAGACTCGAACTTGGGACCTTTCCCTTTCGCGGGCAAGTGCTCTACCAACTGAGCTGTGTCGATAGCAACGATATTTGGCGGAGATGAATATGCTTCATGAAATAATGAAATGGGGCTAAGTTGCATTCTCAACTCATACTGATAAATTCCTGTGCTGTAAATGTAGAACATTCGATGAAAGTCCAGTCTGGCTGTCTTCTGAAGCACAAGAAGCAAGATGAACAGTCCAGAGTCTCCGTGTCCTGCTGAAGAGAGGCAACATGCCAGGTCACAGCACGACCAGGGAGTGCACTGGCTTACGATATGGTCATGCGGTTGCTGCAGGGCCACGCACTGAGCACTTCGTGTTGCGTTGGAAATACCCGTGGCCTTTTTCCTTCCTATTCCTGGCACAGGGATACCCTTTGTTGTTGAACACGAACTGCTTCAGGAGTTACTACATCTGTTGTTGTGGAACATTGTCACATACATAACTTAGAGATGTCAGGGGAACTAAATGTACCATTGCACAAAGAGAGAGACAGAGAGAGAGAGAGAGAGAGAGAGAGACAGCTTTGCAGATGACGTGAGAATATTTAAACTATTACACGTTTAATTCCGAGGAATACCACCATCACCACAACTGAACACGGACTCTGAAAGGATTGCTACTCACCTCTCAGACCTGAGACATGCACACTTTTGCGGGAAATCCCCTTGTCTTTGAGCACGAGCTGCTTGAAGAGCTACTAAATCCAACTGAACATGTCTGTAAATGCACTTTCAAAAAAGATAGCTGCATAGTAGTTTGCTTCAATCTTGCTATGTATAACGTCACGCTCGAAGATGGGCTCTAAAAAAAGATCGCAGCACACTTATGAAATCTCCCTGAGACACTTCACACACTTTTGTGGGAAATAGGTCCCGAAACCGACATCAACTGCAATATCTGATTTTACACGCCGAAAACGATGCTGTTTGAAAGTCTAAATAAACGTTTCTGTAACTCTAAACAAGACGGTCACCACTTTTAGAGTCTTAGCTGCTGGTTTGAAGGCACTGCCAGAGACAGAGAAAAATTTCTGAGTCCTACAGCTACTGTGGTGTTCATCACTTTTCTGAAACGGTGACTGGGCGTAGTTTTATATTTGCCGCTGCTGGTGTCAGGAATATTATTTTTCCTCTCTCCTCGAAGCTCACACTGATGTCTAAACACAGACAGGAAAATCAGAACAATTACTCAAACAGAATTCGAAGCACAGTCCTACAGACGAGAAAAATTGCTGGAATTTGCGGTGAATTTTCGATGTCCTACAGCTGCTGGTCTGGAGATACTCTAAAGCCACAATGGCGGATGAGGGACAGCACCTCACCAGAGATGAATGGTCTGCTTGGGCGTGTCTCTGGACACTCGAACAAAAAGACATCATTTTGTTCTCAGATGTCACAGAACTTTCCATAGAGACCTTCCCACATCTTGTTCGAACCAGTCTGTAGAGGCTCCTATCCCCACACAAAAGATGTATTGTGAATGGAGCATTCTGATTGGTTCTTACTGAATGTACCCGCCAAACAGCTGCTGCTGCCAGTGTGGGAGCACTGTCCACCATTTACTGTAGACGAAACTTTCAGCAGCAACACTCTTTGGACAGAAAGGAGAAAAAAACGTACAGATGTCATATTGTACTGACAGTTAAACGCTGCAGAAATGGTCTACAGATCTTGAAATGTGAAAATACCGCCAAAGACACTTCCTCAATTACACTGGTCTGCTACTGTCGAGGAAAGCTTGAATTTTTCGACGTGAAACACTCCAAACTGCTGTTGCTGCTGGTGTGGGAGCACCGTCCGCCATTTTCTGCATACCAGACTTTCAGCGACAAAACTATTTTGCACAGATCGAAAAAAAGATACAGCAGTCATATTCCACTAAGAGTTAAACCCTGCAAAAGTGATCTACAGCTCATGAAATACGGAAAGACACTTCCTTAAGTACACTGCTCAACTACTGTCAACGAAAGCCTGAATTTTTTTCAGTGTGAAACCCATATCCAGCTAGGCTATATCACCACATACGATATCAATGTAGTAAGCAGAGACATTTCATATCCTCCACTATACAAAATCATCACTTCCATATCCTGCATATAGCCGCCAACCACCAGACTTTCATATGTGTACTATGAAGACAAGCAGACCTCAAAAAACATAATCACATACACCATACATATAGTTGCAGCACTAGATATTTCCTGCAAGGTGAGGCAGTCATTCACCACAGCCACATGTCACGAGTCAACTGCTCCTGCACACATGGTTGCCCAATGCACGACCAGAGTGCCCGCAGCAGACTGTGGTCACTCTCCAAACTGGCGTACAAAGGCTGAGTTGACCCCCCCCCCCCCCCCAGGTACAAAGGTGTTACTGTTTCCAACCCCAACCTGCTTGCTTTCTGCCATGCTTTCTGCAGCCATCTCCAGATTCTGGGATTACAAGAACATATGTATTTTCATATTGTTTGCCAGATCATCATAGCACTTACGCGATATTTATCGTTATTAGTCACATAGCGGTTAGCTACTGATCGCTTGCAGAGTGTAATTCCGAAGATAAGTAGTGAAAATTGTATCTCTAGAAACCGGAAACTTTAGCGAGGTGCAGCAATGTGGGACATGCTGCAAACCACTGAGTAACTAGAAACGTATCTCGTCTGTGAAGATTTTTATATGAAAACTCGAAAATATAGAGAAAACTGGTAGCTCCACGCGCGAATTTGATATCAATGATATAACAGATTCCAATTCATCCTCGTGATTTACAAAGTCAACCAAGGTGTTTCTTATGTCTAGAGAACCCGCAAAGGTGTCTTCCACCCGTCTTTCATCATCTAGATGCACACACCATGCACCACAATCGATGTTCTCTCAACCAAATAAAAACGGGAAATATGTAGGAGCAGTCAACCAGACATTTTACATGGAAGAGAATAATGGTTCAGAGCAAACACGTGCATTCCTGTACTCCTGCTGGGCTCTCCAGTCTGGACAATTCCCGCCGTAAGCCAGAAGTGTTAATGGTTCCCACCACAGTCTACTGCCATAACACATGCGCTCCTGCACGCCAGGCAGAATCGTCTTAGGAACATATGTTTTATCACGGTACTTACAATTAAATATTATGATTGCAGTCTCAATCTGATGACATTTGGCAATGAGTGAAGTATCGGAAATGCCCCCACCTGACAGCTGTGGTTCTGGAAATATAAATATCTACAGGGTGTTAGAAAAAGGTACGGCCAAACTTTCAGGAAACATTCCTCACACACAAATAAAGAAAAGATGTTATGTGGACATGTGTCCAGAAACACTTAATTTCCATGTTAGAGCTCATTTTAGTTTCATTCTTCCACCTACGCTCAATGGAGCACGTTATCATGATTTCATATGGGATACTCTACCTGTGCTGCTAGAGCATGTGCCTCTACAAGTACGACACAACATGTGGTTCATGCACGATGGAGCTCCTGCCCATCTCAGTCGAAGTGTTCGTACGCTTCTCAACAACAGATTCGGTGACCGATGGATTGGTAGAGGTGGACCAATTCCATGGCCTCCACGCTCTCCTGACCTTAACCCTCTTGACTTTCATTTATGGGGGCATTTGAAAGCTGTTGTCTACGCAACCCCGGTACCAAATGTAGAGACTCTTCATGCTCGTATTGTGGACGGCTGTGATACAATACGCCATTCTCCAGGGCTGCATCAGCGCATCAGGGATTCCATGCGACAGAGGGTGGATGCATGTATCCTCGCCAACGGAAGACATTTTGAACATTTCCTGTAACAAAGTGTTTGAAGTCACGCTGGTACGTTCTGTTGCTGTGTGTTTCCATTCCATGATTAATGTGATTTGAAGAGAAGTAATAAAATGAGCTCTAACATGGAAAGTAAGTGTTCCCAGACACATGTCCACATAACATATTTTCTTTCTTTCTGTGTGAGGAATGTTTCCTGAAAGTTCGGCCGTACCTTTTTGTAACACCCTGTATATCCCTCTCCTGACTAGACATAATTTTCCACGTGAAAAAATCTTTGATTCCAATTACGGCTATCACAATTTTCCACATTAAATACATACCTCCCATTATGACAGGACAAAGCCATCTTCTTTGCACATGTTGGAACACACACATACTTTATAAACCTGCTGATCATAGCGAAGTTATCACTCATCCCATACTGCTAAATATAATACGGCCACAATAAATTAATGCTGATGACACCAAACAATTCTTAGTGAAAATCTGCTATGGATGGACATGTCTCATTTGCTTTCCTTGCGAGTGGTACCAGCGTGATTTAGGAAGATAGACGTAATCGTCTTATAAGCGACGAGCTATTAAGAAAACACGATGACAATGGCTGTGTTACTGCCACAAGAGGCCTTGGTTCTACCGGTGCAGACAAGTATCGCAAGGATATCCTTGTTAAAAACTATACAGGCTTTATACATCAAGGTATGGTATTGCTTCTGAATGAAGTAGTCTTCCACACAAATACTGCTACATTGAATGCAGATGGAGATCACAGGGTGTGTATTAACAGACCAAAAGTGTGGGTGCACGTCACCAGTGGTGTAAGCTCATAATAAAAGCACCGAATTTAGAAAGTTATTCGGTTAAGGAATGTGGTATGAAGCTGATATTTGCAACTCCCTCATGACGCTGCTAGATATTTCTCCAGTATTTGTGACACATTCTATCTCAATGCCATCTCATACCATTCTGTGACATATCCACTGGGTTATAAGCAATGATTGATTGAGAATGATCACATACAGTATATGAGCATTATGCTACTACATTGCAATGCGTTTCCAAACTACATACAGGTACTACAGTCCAAAGGAGATCTGTGTGTCTCAGGGTGCATCCACTCAAACGTTCTCTCTATCATGCACCACCCAACAGAGAATAAGAAACTATGAACTATAATAGCTGTGCTAACTTCGTCCGACAGAGAACTAGATATATACATCGAAAACAAATACCATCTGTCTGCTGGCATTGAACATATACATGTATTGATGCAATCAGTGATTGAAGTCGCTTGTACAGACCACTGTTACGTTTCATCACCCTTACTGTAGAAGGACCATATTCCACACACTATCGGTTGCAGCTTTGTACACAGCCACACCTTTTTTATTTTTTCCAGAATGACTTCAAGTCCTGTGTCTGGTTCTAAACCGATATTAACATGTTTCAAGCCATGGGCTTGCACAGAAAACTAGACATAACACAGTGTAAATCATGTAGCTGCTGCTTTCTCGACACACACACACACACACACACACACACACACACACACACACACACTGGATGATTGAAATAAAAGACAGTCACAACATAAGGAAACTAGAAGTGTTTTCCAGCACTGTGTAGCATCTCCAAACAGCTGTCTGAAGGTGACTGATGACCTCTACATTTAAACTCATCTTTCACATGACACTTTAGCACATGACTCGGTGTTCCATTTTGACTGATTCCTCATCTTGTGGTCATGTACACGATCACTATTTCGCCGCTAGCCATCGCCAGATGATGTTGCCCCTCCACCAACACACTTTCCCCATCTCAAACAAGTAGTGTCAGTCAATTATTATGTGGCAATCAACAGTCTACAAGTGTGTGGATAGCATGGAAAAGACACCATCAGTGTACCGTAATAAGCATTACAGTTGATGGTGTGATCAGTTTTAGTCATTTTACCAGTTTTTCAATGCCGATCAGTGACACAGCAGCATGCTTCAGAGATTATGCATCATTGCTAAACCAGCCCTCCACTACTCTGCGAGTACCATATACTAGATTGCACATGTATACAGATTAATGTGCAGTACATCCATTCACTGTTAATTCTCAGTCACAGAGCATCCTCACATTCTTCGGATAGTCGCTGGTTTAATTAGCAGCTGATCAAAAGTAAACTGCTACATTCCACGTCTCATGAAGGAACAGAGGAGGATAGCATCCCCTATCGGTGTATAGTACATATGAAAGTGTTGTGATGATATAACAGATGGTTAAGAAGCAGAAGAAACGAGTTGTTTATGCATGATAGAGCTCCAGGCGGACATGGTTTGAAGGATTTTACGTGAATCAACTGCTCTATCAATTCAGAAGTATTGTTCTAGTGTCTGAGGTCAGTTTCAAGGAGCTGTTGGTAATATAGAACGTAAACACATGCATTTCTAAGGGTACATTGCTCTACACTTAAAATATGCTATAACGATAGAGCTTTACCAGATGGGGGGGGGGGGGGAGGGGAGGGGGAAGGGGAGGGCTTAGATTAGTCGAAGTAACTCATTTGACCTTTCTTCCCGCCAAAATTTGAACTTCCTTCCATGACATCACTGTGACATTGCCATGTCTGTAGTCCATTCATGGCTAGATGGTCAATACCGCGGTTCGATCACATCCACATTGTTACTTGGTGCCAGGAAGGGCTCTCAACAAGAGAAGTGTCCAGACATCTTGGAGTGAACCGAAGTGATGTTATTCGGACATGGAGGAGACACAGAGAGACAGGAACTGTTGATGATATGCCTCGCTCAGGCCACCCCAGGGGTACTACTGCAGTGGATAACCACTACCTACGGATTATGGCTCGGAGGAACCCTGACAGCAACGCCACCATGTTGAATAATGCTTTTCGTGTAGCCACAGAACATTGTGTTACAACACGGACTGTGTGCAATAGGCTGCATGATATGCAACTTCACTCCCGACGTCCATGGCGAGGTCCATCTTTGCAACCACAATACTATGCAGCGCAGTACAGATGTGTGCAACAAGATGCCAAATGGACCGTTCAGGATTGCCATTATGTTCTCTTCACCGATGAGTGTTGTAATTGTTAGAGATGATGTACTAGTAACTGTCCAGAGATTTTGAGACACGAACCTTAGGGCGGGAATTGCTGGCGGACGGATGGATATGGAGGTTGATGAAGTGGCATCTGACATGGTCCACAAAGAAAGGTAAGTCAGACTGAGGGAGAGAAGCGGAAGGGCTCACAAGTTCGCCAGGGAGAACAATGTTCTGGCTGTATACGAACTCGGCTATTGTGCCTTTGAGGTCTTCCTTATAGGTCGCACGAATGCCGAGTAGCACAAGGGGAAGGGCCTACATCCATAGAGTCGTGGCATCGAAGAGCTGTCTTGACAGTGCGGTGCCAGTGCTCGACTAGCCCGTTACTTTGTGGGTGATATGCTGTGGTATGGATGCGCCAGATGCCACAAATGTTACAAATCCCGTTGAACAGGGCCGACTCAAATTGTCTGCCCTGGTCAGTTGTGATGATAGCTGGACATCAGAAACGCGATACCCATGACTTGATGAAAGCTCGAGCAACAGTTTCTGCCGTAATATTGGGGAGGGGGACAGCCTCAACCCAGCGAGTTGTTCGGTCGCTAGACGAGAGAACATAACGAAAGCCGTTAGAGGGGGAGAGAGGGCCAACAATGTCAATATGAATATGCTGGAAATGCCCAGGAGGGATCGAAAAGGCGCCGAGGGGGGGGGGTGAAGTGTTCTTGTGTACTTTGCAGCATTGGTACGCGACGCAGGAGAGTGGCCATTGCTATCAGTCCTTTTTGACATTTCTCCACACAAAGCACTCCGCTACGAGGTGGGCGGACACACAAACACTGGGGTTGACTAATTTATGCAATGCGTTGAAGACAGCTGGACGGAGCGTGGTTGGGATGAGGGGACGTAACGTGCCCGTACTGTCATCGCACCAGATCTCACCAGAAATGCTAGGGAAGGTGGTGCAAACAAAGTGTAGTGAAGAACTAGAGTCTGAAATCAGGTTTTGTGTTTCCTTGTCGGTGGGTTGGAGGATAGGCAGTTCAGAGAGGTCTAACAGTGAATGGACGGCGTCGACTCGTGAAAGGAAATCAGCAAGTATATTGTCAGCACCCTTTATGTGTCTGACATCGGTGGTGAACTCAGATATGAAGTCCATGTATCTGAAGCGACGAGGACGCGGGTCAGCTGGCGGATTTTAATGGCCGCAGCCAGGGGTTTGTGGTCCATTGAAACATAGAAAGTGTGTCCCTTAAGGTTAGGCTTAAAATGCTTGATCACTTTGTAGACCGCGAGCAACTCCATGTCAAACGTGGAATATTTCTGTTGTGTGTTGGTGAGCTTGCTCGAGAAGAACTGCAGAGGCGAAGTTTGGCCGTTGGTTGTCTGGCTGAGGACAGCGCCGATGGCAGTATCACTCGCGTCGGGTGGTGATGGAAAGCTGCGCATTGGGATGAAGATGCGCGATGGTGCAGGCCTCGGCAAGAAGATTTTTTAGGGCAGTGAAAGAGTCGGTCATAGCAGGGGTCCATGGAACGGGCCGAGATCCTGAAGTGTAGGTACCTGCCAAGGCATCTGTCAGTGGAACCTGAATCTCCACAGCCCGATGTAGATGTTGGCGATAATAATTAACCGTCCACAGAAAGGGCTGGAGCTCTTTGAATGACTAAGGTCTAGGTAGGTTTAGTATTGTTTGAACTTTCTAAGGGGGTGGTGAAATGCCGTCGGCAGAGACCTGAAAACCAAGAAAAGTGACAGCTAGTTGATGTAGCTGCAACTTGTCCTGGTTCATCTCGATGCCTGCTGCCGCGAGAGTGGTCATAACAGTTTGCACATGTCGAATGTTGTCCTCGATGCAGGAGCTGAACACAAGAATGTCATCAAGATATGCAAAGTAGATTTTAGGTCGAATAGCACTTCGTTGATGAAGCGTTGCCAGGTCTGGGTTGCGTTTTTCAGACCGAAGGGCATGAATCGAAACTGAAATAACCTGATCGGGGTGGCGATTGCTGTCTTCTCAATGTCTTCAGGTGCCATGGGGATCTGGTGGTAGGCCCATTTGCAATCAATGACAGATAACGTGGTCGCACCTGCGAGGGAACTGGTAAAGTCGGCAATGTTGGGTATGTGGTAGGTGTCCATAATTGTTCATGCATTTGGTCGAGGGTAGTCTCCGCACATGCACAGGACCCGTCTTTCTTGGGTGTCATATGTATGGGTGTAGACCAGCTACTGGCAGTGGGTTCAATGACGCTGGAGCTTAGTAGTTCTTAGAAATCTAAGTTTTAAGGTGGGAGAGGCACTTGGGACAAAGTCGACGTGGTTTACTGGAGATCAGGGGACCTGGCATGAGGCGAAGCTTGTGAACCATGCTGTTGGTGATGACAGAAATGTTGCCAGCGCCACGGGAGGCGGTTTGTTTACAATGTGTGGCAAGCGGGGCAGGCGAGGTGTGGTTGTGGTGTTCAGAGCCACTTGGCGGATCCGACGGGAGCCGAGGTGGCAAAGTGTCTCAGGAGTCAACGCAACAAGATGGCTGCCGGCCCGAAGCAGTGGCACGGTGATCGGGTGAGCTCTGTAGAGCTAGTGAGCCGTCAGTGAGTCCACTTTCTGAGGGCGCAGCCTGTGGCAGCATAGTCGCAGGTGAAATGCTTGGCTTGAGTGCACTGTTTGTATTGTCAGCGGCGGTCGCACAGCGGCGCACAGGAGCTGAAGTTGCTTAGTTTGCGGTACTGTCCACGAGGGCTGGGGTAGGAGCCGTCAGTTCGGGAACACGTGATGCTCGTCGCGCATGCGCACTTGGGTCTGGCCGAGTGTCAAACGCTGGCTGCAGAACTGTCAATACATGTTATGGCAGTCTTAATAGCACAGTTGTGAGGGGTAGTGGAAGGTGAACACACGGAGGTTCGATTGCTGGGACTGCAATCAGGTCCGGCGCACTTAGTGACCTTACTTTGTCCTTGCTGTAGAGTCTGTAATTCCTTTGCTGCATCGGATAGCTGAAACCGTGTTTCATGGAACCGGAGGAAGAGATCGAAGTTTTCCTTGCGTAGGCGAGCGACATGTTCAAGCTCCACAAGGCACTTGAGCATGGTTTCTTGTAACGTCATCGACAGAGACGAGCATTTTCGGATAAGATGAGCCCAGACCAATGTGTCACGGAGGGGGGGGGGGGGGGTGTTTGCTCAACGGAGCACAGGGGAAGTGATTCTTGGACAGATGATGAAACACAGTGTTTCGCACTAGGTGGGGTGAAAGTTTGTTGTCACAAGAAGTCAATGCCTAGTATAGGTTCATCAATTTCACACACGAAAAAAGTTCACTCGAGTCTGCAGTTTGCGGAGAGTTAGACGACGTGGGAAGTTGAACTTGAGCATTGTAGTTTAGTTGAATTCACGACTTGGAGTGAAGTATGATGAGGGCGGATGTTCGACGACACTAAGGACATAGGCAGCAGCGGAACATTGGCGCCTGCATCCACTAGGAAAAGGTACCCTGACAAAATGTCTTTAATGTAAAGTCGTCCGCAATTATCGAGTTGTTCCCAGACAGAATGGAGCAGTGGGGGGTTCCTGTCATGTTGTGCACAGGAGGCGGCACCTGGACCTACCTGCGATTGGCGTTTGGGAAGCACGGGGTGGTCTGCAGTTCCATGCCGCCTCGCCAAACCGTGTGTGGAAGTAACAGTACGGGTAGTGCAGTTGCATTTCCTGTCGAATGTTCGTTGCCAGTAGCAGTGGCCGAGGTTTGGTGGCCGCAGTAGGTTCAGTTGTAGGAGGGGCGTCACCATGGGTGGAGCTGGTGATGTCCCAGTTGCTTGTTTACTGCTTCCCCTGCCGTGTCTGGCCGCAGGACGATGAGCCTGAACTTGAGACTTGTCAGGTAGGCAGTGGCTGGCGAAACAGGGCAGTGATGCATTCTATAGCTTGTCAGCAATTGTCATTCTTTGCTCGACAGGTTCGGGAGACTTCTGAGCCAGAGAAAAGCGGATGTGAGGAGATAGTTTATCTGACCAGATGGCGAGGAGAGCTGTGTCAGAGAATAGATCGGCACTGACCAGGGCACGTAGCTGTCTCCAGAGCTGGGAAGGTTTGTTGTTACCTAGTTGCTTGGCATGGAGCGCTTGCCATATTGCTGCCTCAGATGAGCGTGCAAGCCGACGTAGAACTGTCTTTTTGGCTAGAGTGTACTGGGTAGATGAGTCCGCGCCGTCGACCAGGTTAGCAATCGAGTCCTCCTGGTCGTGCAGGTGGGTGATGAGGCACAGAAACCTGGTTGATTCTTCGAGTTTGTAATGGTTGAACACTTCGTCCACAACTTTGAACCAGGTTGTAGCTCTGTCGGGATTAAATGGCGGCAGTGTCGGTAAGCATTTTAGAATGACGGAAGAACAGGTTGAGTTGAGTTTGTTGGCGCACTGCCTGAATTGAGCTGTTGTTGCTGTAGTATTCCAGGAGAGTGTGCCTCCAGGGAATGTGGCAACGATGGCTGTTCGGGTGGCAGCGTGAACGTGACACATTGTGGTTGAGCGCGATCCATCACGACATGGAAGGCCAATGCGGGTGACGCACCGAGATGTGCCAAGAATGGTAGCGGAAGCTCGACTGGAGCTGGCGCAAGGGCGACAGGTGAGAAAAAGTTCAAAGTCTGAGAGCACGTGTTAGGCCAAGGAGAGGTCGATGTCTGATCAGAGCCGGGTCCATATGTGTTGCAGGGAGGCTGTGGAAGTGCGGGCTGTTCAGAAGCACAGTGTGGGAAATGATGTTGAACGTGGGATGGAATGTGTGAATGTTCACTGTTCATAGTCACTCCACTCAAAACGGTGTGCAGATAAGGTGAATGTCGTGGCACAAAACACTGAGGCATAGCAGTGGGACGGAGGTGGAGGTCAGGCACATATAAAATTATTTTTCCTGTTGCAGGCCAGGGTATCAAAGTAGGAAGGCATGTGCTGATGCTGAACCGAGGCAGGTGCGGGAGTGGTCAGATGCTGAGGAGGTTGACCTGTGAACGAAGCAGTTCCGGCCACGTGGCAGGTATCCACATGGTATTGCATAGATTTCGGCGTGGCAAACCGTTGTCCTGAAGGTAGTAGGTTGCCCAACGAAGCATTTGCAGAAGTCGACATTGGTCCTGCACTGCACAGTCGATGAGGAAGGGCACATGTGGCAGGAACAAAGGCGTTTGATAGCTGGAGTCATGCGCACTCCTAACCTCACTTATTGTTGCAAGCTCGAAAACGTCCGGCGAAATCTGCGGAATCATAGTGTGAGAAGCATCGTGGCGGGTGTACATCGCCCACAACACCATGCATGTTGATCACAAAATCTGGCGTTAGGCTCTGGGCCAAAGTCATTGTTTGGATGCTGTGTCGATGTAATACATGCGAAAATAACCGACGCGGAGGTCGTGGACACAGTAAAACGGCGAAAACGGAAGACGTTACAACTCGGGGTCACCAGTGAGGAGTGTGTTCGAGTTGGTTGCACCAATACTCACACCCCTTCAGCAATAGTTCATTTATTAACCTTAACATATACAAGGATCACAAAGATCTGAACTCACCATAGCGGAAGAGCCAAAGATAATGCTTAGAGTCCAAAGATGAATGCATATCGATGTTGGTGTCGATTTCATTGGCGCCATTCATTCATTTACCAGTGTGGTGTGGCAATAGAAGAAAGCAAAAGAAAAGCTGAATTTTTAAATTTCGCATTTAAGAAATCGGTCACGCAGAAGAATCGTACAAACATACCATCGTTTGACCATTTCATAGAGTCCTATATGGAGTACATAATAATGGGCAACACTGGCATAGAGAAACGAGTGAAAGAGTTGAAAGCAACTAAGTTGCCAGATCATGATGGAAACCGGATTCGGTTTTACAAAGAGTACTCTACAGCATTGGCCCCTTATTTTAGCTTGCATTTTTCGTGAATCTCTGTCACAGTGCAAAGTACCAGGCAACTGGAAAAAAGCTCAGGTGACTCCTGTGTATAAGGATGGTAAAAGAACGTACCCACGAAAGTACAGACCAATATCCTTAACTCCAGTTAGGTGCAGAATCCTTTAACATAGTCTCAGTTCGAGTACAATAGATTTACTCTGCTTCTGTACATAGATCAGCACATCCTTGGTGCAAAACTCAGCTTGCCCTTTTCCCACACGAGACCCTGCGAACCATGGATGACAGGCAAGAGAAAGAGACCATATTTCAAGATTTAGATAATCATTAGTCATGGTGCTACGCTGCCAACTGTTAACAGAGGTAGAAGCATACAGAACAGGTTCCTAGGTATGTGAGTGGCTCAAACACTTATAAAGTAACAGAACCCAGTATGTTGTCCTAGATGGCGAGTGTTCATCAAAGACAAGGGTATGGTCAGAAGTGCCACAGGGAAGTGTGATAGGACTGTTGTTATTTTCTATATGCATAAATGATCTGGTGGACAGGATAAGCAACAATCTGTGGCTGTTTGCAAATGATGCAGTGACGTATGGGAAGGTGTCATCATTGAGTCACTGTAAAAGGATACATGTTCAGTTAGACAAAAATTGTAGTTGGTGTGATGAATGGCAGCTTGTTATAAATGTATAAAAATGGAAGTTAATACAGATGAATATGGAAAAACAACCAATTATGTCCGAATACAGTATTAGTAGCGTGCTGCCTGATGCAGTCATATCAATTAAATATCTACGCATAATGTTGCAAAGCAATGTGAAGTGGAATGACCATCTAAGGGCTGTAGTAAGGAAGACAAATGATTGACTTTGGTTTACTGGGAGAATTTTAGGAAAGTTTGTTTCACCTGTAAAGGAGACTGCATATAGGATACCAGTGCATCCCATGTTGAGCTCTGTTTTGGTGTTTGGGATCGGCACAAGGACAGGTTAAAGGAAGACATCCAAGCAATTCAAAGGTGGGCTGCTAGGTTTGTTACCGGTAGGTTCATATAACATGTAAATGTTAGAGAGATGCTTTGGGAACTCAAATGGGAATCACTGGATGGAAGGCAACATTCTTTTCAAAGAACACTATCAAGAAAATTTAGAAAACTGGCGCTCAAGGCTGACTGCAGAACGATTCTACTTCTGCCAACGTACATTTTGCGTAAGGACAATGAAGATAAGATTAGAGAGATTAGGTATCGTACAGAGGCATTTAGATAGTCGCTTCTCCGTCACTTTATTTCTCACACGACTGCTCGGCCAGAATTTTTCATTCGCTAACAAAATACTGTTCGCATGTGAGGAAGTCGGCATCACTCCACTCCCACTTCTGCATTACACATACCTATCACAGTTTATCACATGGTTAGCCTACCAATCACATTGATGTCACTAGTAAAGAAGGATCGTGTAGGATTGCTGCTTGCAAGATAGTGTTGCAGTGGGCTGGCTTTATTGACACACCCACGAACTGTGGTCAGGGTGTAGATGGTGGTGGCGGTAACTGACAGGGCACATGTCCGCCAAACGATTGTGTACTTCGTGGTCACGATGACAGGAATCGAACAAAAAAAATTGAGGATATGACTAATCTAGTACGCATTGTGGGGAGCTCATGTTAAACTCGATGCACATGGACTATGGCAGGCAGAATCAGACTTCTGGAGAAGAGTAACATAGTTGCCTTGTTCATTTCGCTTTGGCCTCTGCTTTCTTTCCTGCGTGACCAAGCGCTTCGCACCATTGCCAAAATTTGGACTGAAGGTAAATATCTAGGTATGCCGGCAATTGCACGGAACCATTATCTTGTACTGGCTGTAACCATGGAGGTAAGAATAAGGGGAGATGGCGCTACGTATCCCAGCCGTACTACGTTTTGAAGCCATGAGGGCGTGGCTCGCTGCCATGACACTCTGACCAAAACATTGCCAGTGTGCTATAGCGCTGCGTGTATTAAAGTCGCTAATTGCACCATATACGCATGTAACGTCATCAGATTGGTTGTTTCAAAGTTTTTGTTTAAAATAAAATCTCGTAAAGGCGAAATTCCGCGTTTCTTCTGATTACAAATAGTTTTTAATGTAATAATACGAATAGCTAGTCTTCAATGTAAACGACACAATTTTGTTAATTCAGTAATCAACGTGTATCACAAACTAGGGTTCTTTCTTTACTTATTCTTACGATCATCTGATTGGACGAAGCAATGCCAGATTTATGAAAAGTGACGACGTCTTTTCCGATTTTCGGGACATACAAACCAAAACTTTTCAGTTGTTTGAGTTCAGAATGATGTATTGTAGCAGCTATTTACTAATGTGTAACAGTCTGATTTAGGTTCTGACCACCACCTATATCTGAAGAGGTAACCAAATAATCTGTCTTTTTTGTTAATTATTTAAACAATGAAGCAGCAGATAAATAAGTCTGATAAAATAAATCAATGAAAGTTAATGTCTAGCCAACAACCTGTCACATTGTGCACAACTTCATTCTGTTGTCAAGTGGAATATAACTGCGGAGAATCCCAAGAAATATAAATTAGGTGTTTGTTATACACAAAACAGGTACTTTCAGTTTGCATAACATTGACCCTGAGGAAGAAAACAAAACTCTTTGCCATACAGTTCATACACACTTCAATACATACCCACATTTCTTCTCTTAAGTGATATGCAGCAGCTCTAATATGAGACTAGGGCACTTTTTTTAGTAACTAATAAATCAACTGCAGCAGCAGCAGCACTTATATGACATGTCTGTTAGCCAAGGCAGTATAGCAGTGTTCCAATTTTCATCTGCTATGGGACTCATTTTAATATTAGTAAGGAGTTCTACTTATTGCTTACTTTAGGTTCCAATTTCTTATTTTGGTATGGAAGAGATTCCTTAACAGGGCAACAATGTCCCAGTGTTTTTAGGTAGCTTAGGCATAAACCATTCTTCATTGAGCTTTGTTTATGTCATTCCCTATTTTATAACTTTCATTCTTTTAAATGCAAGCCTTTCTTGTCAAGCTGACAGGTATTTACAGTGGTACAAAATGAAATGAAGGGATTGAGACACATCATGGAGCAAAACTTTACATCATAGTTTGAGAAGTGTGGAATGTCTCAATCGATAAGCAGAAGCTTCATTGCTTGCCAATGACAAAGTTTTACTAACATTGAAACTAGGATTTGCTTTTGAAATCATTGTCCTAATAAAAATATAGGCTATATATTCCTTATTCATTCATAAAAAGTATGGGAACTGGGAATGAAATAAAGCATAAATATTAGGTACTATATTCAGAATTTTATTCCAGCAAGAAAGCTTTTCTTGATCTGTTGTTATCCACTTTGTTGAACTGCTTGTTACAGGTATACAGAAAAATTATTACAATGTGACTTTTCAGTTAACTGCCTTTTTCACAAGATTGTGGAATTTAAAAATAACACAGTTCTATGTAAAAAAAATATTATATGAAATTGTAACAGGGTCCACATCATTGCTTGTTGAGAATGAAAGAAATGTCTCAGTCTCCTGACTGATACAAATGTAATACTATTTACCATTCCACATACATATGATTTATCACAGTGGTCTTGCATAAACCAGGAAAGTAGTCAAGCAAACAAACATAAGAAAATATGCAATCATTTATAAAATATGTCTTACTACAGATATAAACGTTGGGGGCTGTAGTTTCTGTACAACACATGGGTTACATTTCAATGGATTAGGGGAGAGACTGCTAGAAAATTTAGTGCCCAATGAAGTAGTGAAAAACCAATAACGCCCACCTGTGAACACTGCTATCTCTCATTTTTTGAGACTAAACCACTGTTGGACTAGATCACAAAAAAATATAATTTGTAAAGACACACAAGCAAAAACCAGAACATACCACACAATGATGGGAATGTATTTCAATGTGCCAAAAATGAGGCAATTCTATTTCTCATTAATATGTTGTCACTCGTGGAAACTTAATTAACAACACTGGCTAGAACATACTACAGCATACTCTGCCAAACAATGGCTAAATATTTCAAAAAGAAATGTGTGTCCCATTTGGAAGCACACAGATCACAAGCTATTGCAGAACCAGTACTGCATACTGGTATGGTGGAGTATCAATCACTTGGAAACACTCTACATATAATGTAGTTCCAAATGTTGGTTTGAGGAAGATATATTTGAAAGATATTACACACACACATAAAATTATAATTGTCTGACTCCATCACACACCAGGAACAAATTTTCAGAGATACACTGAATATGCTAGTACTAATAGTTTTAAGATACAGACATCACAAACATTTTGTAGCTGGTTATAACAACATAGACATAACAGAAAAGGAAGAATGTGCATCATTTATTAATTACAATAAGGTTACATTCCCAGTTTGCCTCAATATAATGAGTGCTTTATACAAGATGCCTCACACACTAGACCTCTGTGTACAAATATCAGTTACTGACCTTTAAAGAGTACCAGTTTTGTATTGGTTGTCCGGATTTTATTTTCATGCAATGCATCACTTATTCTCTTGGCTGCATGTTTTTGCCATGTCAGGAGGTATCGTGTGGCAATTGCTTTAATCAGCAGTATCATATGATTGTCCAAGGGATGCTGATTTTTCATGTGGTCTGCTAACTCCTTAAACACTGGCTTGAATATGAATTCACTAAGCACCTCAGACACACATTTGGAAAACTGATTTTTGAAAGGAACTTTAGAATTACCTGTAGTATAGCACCTGAGCACTTTTTCTGCACACACACAGATGTGAACAACACCATTCGATGGTAAAACCAACCATCCCCTACTCTTTCTATGAATGAGAGAATAAGCAACATGGCTACCATCCCCTCTCAACACGGATAAACATGGTTCACATTTTAACGTTTTCTCTAAGTGATGCACCACAAATCCAGCTATATATACTACAATATGGACTGCCACTTCAGAGAGATATATTCCAGTAGCAAAGTAATCGTGGTCGTTGTCAGTTGTCACTGCACTATTTTCCGTGCTTAGTAACTGCCACCGTTCCGAAGTGTTATTTATGTGATCTTCAAAATTGGAACTGCTGAAAGTAAGAATGGGAATATCTTCCAAAGTTATACAATTCCCTCTTTCTGATCCAACAGATCTCACTATGAATTAGTAGCCTCTTGTATGCTGCAACAAACTGGCGAGCAGTGGGGTTGTTATTCCAACCATCACGACTTCGGATGGCACTAAAAAACATTTCCAAGTGGTCCTGAGAACATTTGTAAAGAGGCAGAAACCTCAATAGAGGAGCACGAGTTTGTGTCCCCACTAATTTGCTATACATGTGTAAAACACTGGATATACACACCAGGAATCCAATAAACCCTGTCTTTCTATTTGAGTCAACAACTCTCATTGCTTGAGGATTTGGACCAACACTGAGTCCCTAGATGTACCTCTGTGCCTTTAAAAGAAATCCCTCTACAGCACTAAAATTTGATGTATTTAATGCCTGCTTGAAACCACTTTGTAAAAGTGTTCTGTAATTGCAGACATCAAAGAGACAGTTGAAAATGCGTATAAACTTCACTGTTGCAGATGCCTGTTCAAAACCTGGGAGTTTCATATCACAACAGTACTGTATGGCATCTGCCACAGAATTGCTAAGCAGCTGAGTAGCCAGTTTCACCCTCATTTTATTTTTAAAAAAATTAAGGTGACTGGCAGTGATCTTGTTGCCTATGTAGAGCCCTTCCTTGACCTGTAATTTATGTAACAGTTCCAAAAAGTGCCAAGAAATGACACCACCTTGCTCAACCCAAAGAAATTTTGTATCTCCTAAAGCATTGCGCGCAAGTTTCAACATATGTGGAGGGTCTAGGAAAAATGACATTTCATGATCATTCCCTTCAACTGAAAAAGTACTTTTCAAAGTTTCACAATTGAAATTGCAGCCTAAACATCTAGCCATTGACAAATTGCTAGCTGAACCATCACATGTGAGCGTAACAACTTTCACACCACTTGAATTGGCAAGGTCAATGCACTGTTTCACTATCTCTGCTTTTTGCTCACCAGTTATACCAGCAGTCAGGAAATACCCAACCGGGAGCTTCCAAGAAGCATTAATAGCCACAAGCATGAGCACAAATGCTTCTTTGGCAATGGGCCAATTATCTGTGTCTACAGATGATCCCATGTCAACATAACCGTAATAGCATGTACCATCAAATTCTACATGTTGCCTGATGGTAATTTCATCAACTACCAAGCTACATATGGTTGGAAACCTTGTTTCACGGTGACAAGCTTCTGCCATAATTACCTTAAACGCCTCGGATGTGAAGCCAGGTGCTCCACCCACACACTGGTACCACTTTGTTAATGTCCTGGGGTGTGGCAAACATGTATTAAAACAGCGCCTAACATAATTATACGCCCCGTGGGAATAAAAACGCAGTGTTAAGGCAAAGGAGCGCAGTTCTGGGCTGTATGACCTAGGTACAGCCTGTGCCCCAGCTTTCGCAGTTTGTCGCTGCAGCAAGTCTCTCTGCATTCCAGGTATGCTTTCTAGTATATTTAGTGAACTTTCATCCACAAGATGCTTGTCCTTCAGTACCTTAATGATAGCACTCAAAGAAGCCACTTTCTTCTTAAGTCGTTGCTTAGACTGCTGAAGAGTTTTAATTTGTTTTTTGTACTGATCAGTTTTTCTTATGAGGTGTTCACACTTCGTCTTCAGTTCTTCACTTTCAGAGGATGTCTGACTACGTTCTGGTGGTCCTGCAGTGTACTCAGGAACAAGAGCAGGAACTACTTAATCCTGCACTCTGCTGACGGCAGCCAAAACTGAAGATGGAAAGGAAGAGCTCTCCTTCCGTAATGGTGGCTATCTCTTCTTGTCTCCCTAAATGAAATAAACGGATGGAAAACATTAAGAACCGTTTTTAACAGATGGTTGAAGGTGTTACAGTCTATCATGAACAGCATGTTACAGCCCACAAAATTACTCCCATTCTTAGTCCTTTCCAGAAATATAAATTCTATTTTTCCAGCAACTATTTATCTTGTTCATAAAATACTCATTACTCTAACAAAAACCGTTGTTGTGTTCAGCAGACAACTAAAAATATAAACTTTGAACATGTAAAATATTTCTGCTGGGGTGTCTTGTTTAACTATCACACTGTATCGCTATGGGTGCTGTCAGTTAACAAGTTCTCAATACAACTGGTCCAACAGTTAATGATATAAAATTGTGTGTTATATCTAATTTCGCATTAGTGGTTCGTGCATATTCAATGTTCCACAGTAGTGGATAATGTTAACAAGAAGGTACTGCCAAAGCTTTTTAATCAATGATATCTTTCAATGGAGAATGTCAATGAATAGTGCATCAAACAAAAGAAATGTCCATTTGCTGTGCTTAACCCAAATACAGAGTTATATTTAACACAGCTCAAGTGTTAATTTCTGTGACTTCACAAAATAATTATACCAGACAAACTCGTTAGCTTCAGTAGTCTCATAATCTAAACAGCGAACCTGAATTTTCTTCTCAAATATTCTCTTGTGTGCAGAGGCTGATGCTCATCAAAAAGGAGTTTCATAAATTTGTTTCTACATGACAATGTGGAGAACCAGATTATCTCTCTATAACATACTGTGTAGCTGCAGAAACACTTGAGTGTTCCAGCACCTCCCCTCTTAAATTCTATATACAGCATGGAATCATTGCTAGGCAAAAGCTATGTGTAAGGACCTAATCAGGTGGAAAGTGAAATTAATGTATTCAAATGACCTGAAGGAATCCTCCCAAAATCAACATATATAAGTAAAACTAGAGCTGTGTCAATTACTCCTAAAACATAACTGCCATTAACTAGCAAAGACAGTGCAATAAAAATGTTGTACAACACAGTAGACCAGACAAAGTGAGACGTTCACAAACTACTGCCTTAAATATTCACATAACTGATATAATTTACTTCACACGTGTATTCCATTACTTTCGGAGTTAGAGCTAAATAATAGAAACTGAAAACTAAGTTAGCTATACCCTCCCTCCAAAGCCCCATAAGTACATCTTGTTTGTAATACATACTGGGACATTTCAGTTAAGTTACACTACTGGGAAACACTGTTCATTACCACCAATATTTACTGAAATACGGTACATAGAATGGCAAATCTACACAGTGTCCTGTTTAGGCCTATAGTTTACGCCAGTTAATGTAGTGTTAGCTTTTAATTTGGTACATGATGAAGACAAAGTGAGTTACTCAACACTTGGATTATCGACGATACGTACGTATTATACTGAAACGTGAACTTGAAAACTAAGAATTTAATTCTTTGAACTAACATACCTTTTGCAGATGGTTTGGGTGTGTAGGGAAAACTGATGGTACAGCATTTTCACGCAGCCTTACTGTTGAAAGGGAAGTTCGGTCTATGTCCTCTTCTCGGAAATGCTGAGAACATATAGTGCTCCATTTAGACGCACGCCAATTCTTCCTCCTCGCGGCATTCTCCCACAGAGCTTTCCGACATTTATTTTTAGGAAATCTAAAATCATACAGGAGAAAAACACGCTATAGTACAAGTACCGATGTAGCACACGTTCGTTGACAATGAAGTTGTAAAATCTCACTTAACGAGACAACTTACACACGAAATGTTATTCCCTTCGATTTCGCATCACAATCAGAACGATTCGTACATCCAAACACCGCACAAGTCACCATAATAGCGCAAAATCCTTCCAAAAGCGAGCAACAAGCCTATGCACACAAGCTTACAGCAGTAATGTTTTGGTCGGATTGAGATGGCTACCCTCGGCTTCACATAGCGTCACAGCTGTGACGTCACGGCGTCTCCCTATATTCTTACCTCCATGGTTCCATGCATTTCTCGGTATGGCTGCCACCTTGTGAAAAGTTACTTTCAGATCACGTGGTAATACAGCGACTGCAGAGTCTTGACTTTCAAATGTTTGTCATCAGTAGCTGTAGTATAACGCGTGACAGAAGCAACGAGGTTTGCTGCAAGCACATCATAGAAACATTTATGTACAAACACACTTGTTACATGAAAAAAAAGAAAAACTGGAGAACTTAAACGTAAGGATAATCGATTGTGTAAAATTCACTTGACGTACAAGAAATAATTGTAAACCCATAAACGATTACCAGAATGATTACGACTACTCGATTAATCGATTAATTGCAACGAAAAGCGCGTACGTTACGATACCAATAAAAGCGCGAGCCAGATTTGTCGATCAGTTTCGGCAAGATATTTCTGAACGACAGGTGACTTGTTGAGAGGAAATAACCAGAGCGGTGTCTCGGAATATTCACGCTGCAAACGGTTAGTTTTATCATACCAGTAAACCGTTGTATATCCTTATTTATTTATTTGATTCATGTTATCTGATATTGTATAGTGTGCTATAAAGGTTGGACAAAATTTGCTAACATTTACATTTGTTACCTTGTTATGTAGAATACATTGCTACTTGTTTATATAAAATTTGCTTTACTGAAATTTAATGTGTTGCACTTAATCATAACCAGCACATTTACTGTACCAGGTATTGAGTATAAACAGACTTCATGTCTTCACAAAATTGTGATTGTTTTCGCTAGACTTGATACTGTACTTGTGGATAACTTGAACATGTGAAGTCCCATTTGGAATGCTCCTTTTTGACAAAATTCTGTATTAGCGTGTAACACATGCAAGTTTGAATTTATTCTGTTGTAATGTTTTTGAATTTCACTGTTTTGCTGCACTCGTTGTATTGTATGGCATTTTTTGGAATTTTACAGTCTCGAATATATATAAAGGGTGGTCAGAAAATGTCTGAAACGCTTGTCGTGATGTTGTAGGGCAGATTGTACTGAGACATAAATGTTAAGAAAAAAATGCGATACGTTGCGCCGCTTCCGAGTTATTTCGCATTGAAGTTAGCCAATCGGGGCGTCGCGCGCTCACATTAAAGCGGCCTGCCAGGGGCGGTGTTACCTAACGAGTGCTTTGTTTGGTTAGCAGAAACTTGAATTCGCGCGCGCTAACTTCAATGCTAAATAACTCGGAAACGGCGCAACGTATCGCATTTTTTTTTTCTTAACATTTATGTCTCAGTACAATCTGGCCTACAACATCACGACAAGCGTTTCAAACATTTTCTGACCACCCTGTATATAAGCAACGCAGTGTTAGGATCACCAGCTTTCTGAAAATGGGTTTTGCAGAATTCTGTAATTTTGCTTCCATAAGTAATCCTTGTGGCTCTCCTCTTGATTGGGGTTGGGTTGTTTTGGGGGGAAGAGTCCAAGCAGCAAGGTCATCGGTTTCATCGGATTAGGGAAGGATGGGGAAGGAAGTCCGCTGTGCCATTTCAAAGGAACCATCCCAGCATTTGCCTGGAGCGATTTAGGGAAATCACGGAAAACCTAAATCAGGATGGTCAGACGCAGGATTGAACCATCGTCCTCCCAAATAAGAGTCCAGTGTGCTAACCACTGTGCCTCTTGATTCTAAGAGTGCTAAGATCAGATAAAGAATTACTGCATAATATAACTCAATACTCTAGGTGAGGTCGTATGTATGTATAGCATGCATTTAACCACCCATTAAGTTCTCTAATTTTCGCTCTCCATGAGCCTAGTGGCAGCCGCCGAGTGGCGAGGGCGAGCAGCAGTAGCACTTCTGTGATAAACTATAAATTAATTTAGCCTTTGTTTGTTTTTTGTTCACGTAATTCTGCAAAGAAGGGAACTGTACATGTGTATTTTACTGTGTAGACTAGTGGTTAGAAAATTAATCATAGTTTTTGTTTTAGCGTAAGTCTTGTTAATATCCTTGTGTAGGGCGGCTTCCTAGTATAAATTTTCTGTGTAGAGAAATTTATTTCGGTTTAATAGCTTGTGGTCTCAGAGTTCAGTGTAAAATGTGCACACCAGCTTTTAGTGTTACTTTATTCTCCTTTGGTATATTTTCAAACTCAGTAGCGTCATTTGAGACCATATATCTGCTTTATACACAGTACGATATGGCTAGGGACTGTGCTTGTTGTGAGCGGACACAAGGAGAGTTGGCTGCTGTCCGTAAACAGCTGGAAGCTTTGTTGGCTACTGTTGACAAGTTTCTAGCTAATGCTCAAAGTTGCGGTGACATCGGGGTGCCAGTGATGAGACCTGCGACACCTTTGGTGCCACTGAAATCCCCTGGTGGCCCGGACGTCGCTGCAGCTTCTGATACGCAACATCTGACCGGTACGCCCTCACTCCAGAGTGGGTGGCAGACAGTGGTGGGTTCGAATGTCACTGGGCAGAAGGCAAAAGAGGGATCAGGCTGTGCAACTGGCTCCCTACGTCTTAGCAACAGGTACGAAGTGCTTCCCAGTCTTGATGATACCTCTCCTGTTGGGCCAGTGGTGGATTTTCCTGCCCAGTCCAGACAAATACAGAGGGTGGGTATGCTAGTCATTGGGAGCTCCAATGTTGGGCGGGTGATGGAGCCCCTCAGGGAGATAGCATGCAAGACAGAAAAGAATTCCAGTGTGCATTCAGTGTGTTTGCCAGGGGATTTCAACCGTGATGTGGAGGAGGCCCTGCTGGTGGCTATTGAGCACACAGGGTGCAATAGGCTGCATGTAGTGGCACATGTTGGCACAAATTATGCCTGCTGCTTCTGTTCTGAGGCCATCCTCAGCTCCTTTCGGCAGCTGGCTGATTTGGTGAAGGCAACTAGCAATGCATGCGGAGTGCAATCTAAGGTTTCTATTTGTAGCGTTGTACCAAGGGTTGATTGCAGTTCTCTGGTTTGGAGCAGAGTGGAACGTCTAAACCAGAGGCTCAGATGGCTCTGCGACGGTATCGGATGCGAATTTCTTGACCTCCGCTATCGGGTGCAGAATTGTAGGGTTCCCCTTAGTAGGTCATGTGTGCACTACACTCGGGAAACAGCTACTAGGGTAGCGGAGTATGTGTGGCGTGCACATGGGGCTTTTTTTAGGTTAGAGGACCCCTCCGTTGGGAGCAAACATGATTTGCCTCTTAAATCAGCCGCAGCGTCCTCAGAGAATATGGGTCCTGGCAGATCAGAGATAGAAAATATGAATAGATTTTAGTAAACTGCAGGAGCATCCAAGGAAAGGTCCCAGAATTAGTATCGCTTATTGAAGGTTATAATGCACAGGTAGTATTGGGAACAGAAAGCTGGTTGAAGCCAGACATCAATGACAACAAAATCCTAAGTTCAGAATGGAATATTTATCGTAAGGATAGGTTAGTCACCAATGGTGGCAGCGTGTTTATTGCAGTTAAAATTTCCATAAAATCTAGGAAGGTTATCACGGATTCCATATGTGAATTAATCTGGGTGAAATTGAGTTCAATGAACTGTCAAAAATTGTGATTGGATGCTTTTAGAGACCACCTGGGTCAGGATCAGTAGTTGTAAAAGCGCTTCAGATAGAGCTTGCATAATATCATTAGTAATTTTCCTGGTCATGCCATTGTAATAGGGGGTGACTTCAATTGGGCAGGTGTAGATTGGGAGTGTTACGCCATCAAAACTGGTGCCAGACACAGGGGCTGGTGTGGCATTGTTCTGGATGTCTTGTCTGAAAATTACCTTGAGCAGATAGTTAGAGAACCAACTCGGGAGGGTAACGTCTTAGACCTCCTGGTAACAAACAGACCTGAACTTATTGAATCAGTTAACATAGAGGAAGGTATCGGTGATCATAAGGCTGTGATAGCATCTATGACAACGGGTCCTTCAAGGAATGTTAAGAAAGGTAGGAAGATATATTTACTCAGCAAGGGTGACAGGATACGAATTTCAGAATATCTCAGCTGTCGGCATCAAATATTCGGTGATGAGGTCGAAGATGTGGAGAATAAATGGAAAAAATTCAAAGGCATTGTTCAATATGCCCTAGACAAGTATGTTCTGAGTAAGGTCTGAGTGATGAAAGACCCACCATGGTTTAATATCCGTGTTAGAAAAGCGCTACGTAAACAAAGAGCACTTCATCTCAGATTCAATAGAAGTAAAATCCTAGATGGCAAACAAAAGCTGAAAGATGCAAAAATGAGCGTATGGAGAGCAGTGAGAGAAGCGTTCAATGATTTTGAAAGTAAGACGTTGTCAACCGACCTGAGTGAAAACCCTAAGAGATTTTGGTTATATGCAAAATTAGTAAGTGGGTCAAAATAATCTATTCATTCTCTCAGCGACCACACCACCACCGAAATGGAAGATAACAGAGAGAAGGCTGAAATACTGAATTTGGTCTTCCAAAGTTGTTTCACTGTGGAAGATCGTAACTCTATCCTTCCTATCAATTGTCGTGCGAACGTCAAAATGGCAGATACTGAGATAGCCAATCATGGAATTGGAAAGCAGCTACAATCACTTAGTAGTGGAAAGGCTTCAGGACCAGATGAGATACTTATAAGATTATTGGAAAGAACCTGTCCCCCTTCTAGCAGTAGTTTATTGTAGATTGCTTGAGCAACGAAATGTACCTAATGGCTGGTAAAAAGTGCAGGTCATTCCCATTTTTAAGAGAGGCCGTGAGACAGATTCACACAATTATAGATCTATATCATTGACGTCAGTCTGTTGTAGAATTATGGAACGTTTTATGTTCAAGAATTATGATGTTCTTGGAAAATGAACAGCTCCTCTATAAAAATCAACATGGATTCCGCAAACAGAGATCCTACAAAACTTGGCTTGCTCTGTTCCTCCACGAGGTCCACAGCGCAGTGGACAACGGGGCTCAGGTTGATGCCGTGTTCCTTGATTTCAGTAAGGCATTTGACACCGTCTCGCATTGCCGTTTAATGAAAAAAAGAAAAATGAGCTTACGGAGTATTGGAGCAGACCTGTGATTGGATGCAAGACTTTCTTGCAGATGGAATCCAACATGTCGCTCTTAATTTAACTAAATCAACAGATGTAAGGGTAATATCGGGAGTACCATAGGGAAGTATGATAGGACCGTTGCTGTTCACAATATATATATAAATGATGTAGTGGAAAGTGTCAGATGCTCTTTAAGGCTATTAACAGATGATACAGTTGTTTATACCAAAGTAGCAATGCCAGAAGATAGTAAGAATTTGCAGAACGACCTGCAGAGAATTGATGAATGGTGCAGACTCTAGCAGTTGACCTTGAATGAAAATAAATGTAACATATTGTGCATACATAGGAAAATAAATCTACTACTGTACAGCTACACTATTGATGACAAACAGCTGGAGACAGCATCTGCCATAAAATATCTAGGCGTAATTATCCAGAGTGACCTTAAGTGCAATGATCATATAAGATAGATAGTGGGAAAAGTAGACACCAGACTCATATTCATCAGACGAATCTTAAGGAAATGTAACTCTTCCACGAAAGAAGTGGCTTCTAAGGCGCTTGTTCGACCGATTCTTGAGTATTGTTCATATATCTCGGATCCCTATCAGGTAGGACTGATAGAGGAAATAGAGAATATCCAACAAAGAGTGGTGCATTTCATCATGGGATCGTTTAGCTGTTGAGAGAGTGTTATGGAGATGCTAAACAACCTCCACTGGCAGACGTTACAAGAGAGACGTTGTGCATCATGGAGAGATTTACTATTGAAATTTCGGGTTAGCACTTTTCAGGAGGAGTCGGACAACATATTACTTGCCTCCTACATACATCTCGCGTATTGACCACGAGGAGAAAATTCAAGAAATTGGAGCCAATACAGAGGCTTACTGACAATCATTCTTCCCACGCACTATTCGTGAGTGGAACAGGGTTGGAGGGATCAGATAGTGGTACGGAAAGTACCCTCCGCCACACACCACTAGGTGGCTTGCGGAGTATGATGTAGATGTAGAGACGTGTTACAAATAATAAAGCGAGAAATGAGTCACGTATAAAATTTCACGTAATTTTGTATTAGAAAAGAAGAAGTCATTAAACAGTACATCAATGCTACACTAATTGTACGGCATTTGTAGTAAACTCCTACAAGTATCAAAAAATGCACCTCTGTAAGCTATCTTTTTTTACCCTGGTTGTATAAACTTCAGATATGTTAGGAAGACCCTGTGTTGATCAAAACACAATTTTTGTTTATTGTATCTGCAGACACACATGTTTAGGTGAAGCTGCAGCATCACCAGTGGGTTTACATTTATTTTAGTTAACAGCACATACTGTTGTTCATGTCACTGACTGTCTTCTTCGGTGAACTATATTTGAAGCATGCACTTCTCCACTTATGACTGTACATTCTGTACATTGCTTATGGCAGAATACTCGAAACATATTAACCACCCCCCCCCCCACCCCCTCCGGAACCATGGACCATGTTGTTGGTGGGGAGGTGTGCATGCCTCAGCAATACAGATAGCCGTACCGTAGGTCCAATCACAACAGAGGGGTATCTGTTGAGGGACCAGACAAATGTGTGGTACCTGAAGAGGGGCAGCAGACTTTTTAGTAGTTGCAGGGGCAACAGTCTGGATGACTGACTGATCTGACCTTGTAACATCAACCAAACTGGCCTTGCTGTGCTGGTACTATGAAAATGGCTGAAAGCAAGGGGAAGCTATAGCCATAATTTTTCCTGAGGGCATGCAGCTCTACTGTATGGTTAAATGATGGCATCCTCTTGGGAAAGATATGCCCCATTCAGATATCCGGGTGGTGACTACTCAGGAGGACATTGTTATCAGGAGAAACAAAACTGGTGTTCTATGGATCAGAGTGTGGAATGCCAAATCCCTTAATCAGGCAGGTAGGTTAGAAACTTTTAAAAGGGAAATAGATAGGTTAGATAGAGTGAGAATTAGTGAAGTTTGGTGGCAGGAGAAACAGGACTTCAGGTCAGGTGAATACAGGGTTATAAATACAAAATCAAATAGGGGTAATGCAGGAGTGGGCTTAATAATGAAGGAGAAAAAAAACCAGAAGCAGGTAAGCTACTACATAGTGAACGCATTATTGTAGCCAAGACAGACAAGAGGCCTACACCTACGACGGTAGTAAAAGTTTATACGCCAACTAGTTCTGCAGAAAATGAAAAGATTAAAGAACTGTATAATGAGATGAAAGGAGTTCTTCAGATAGTGAAGGGAGACGAAAATAATAGTTATGAGTGACTGGAATTCAATAGTAGGGAAAGGAAGAGAAGGAAAAGTAGTAGGTGAATATGGAATGGGGGTAAGGAATGAAAAAGGAAGCCACCTGGTAGAATTTTGCACAGGACATAATTTAATCATAGCTAACACTTGGTTTAAGAATTGTGAAATAACGTTGTGTATGTGGAAGAGACCTGGAGACACCAGAAGGTTTCAGATTGATTATATAATGGTAAGAGAGAGATTTGGGAGCCCAGTTTTAGAGTGTAAGGTATTTTCAGGGGCAGATGTGGCCTCTGACCGCAATTTGTTGGTTATAAATTGTAGATTAAAACAGAAGAAACTGAAAAAAGTGAGGAAATTAAGGAGATGGGTCCTGGTTAAACTGAAAGAACCAGAGATTGTAGAGTGTTTCAGAGGGAGCATTAGGGAATGATTGACAAGAACAGGGGAAAGGAATATAGTAGAAGAATAACGGGTAGCTTTGAGAGATGAAATAGTGAAAACAGCAGAGGATCAAGTAGGTAAAAAGACGAGAGCTGGTAGAAATCTGTGGGTAACACAAGAGGTATTGAATTTAAGTGACGAAAGGAGAAAATATAAAAATGCAATAAACGAAGCAGGTGAAAGGGAATAAAAATGTCTAAAAAATGAGATTGCTAGGAAGTGCAAAATCGCTAAGCAGGATTGGATAGAGGACAAAAATAAGGATGTAGAAGAATATATCACTAGAGGTAAGATAGATGTTGCCTACAGGTAAATTAAAGAGACCTTTGGAGAGAATAGAACCACCTATATGAATATCAAGAGCTTGGATGGAAAAGCAGTCCCAAGCAAAGAAAGGAAAGCAGAAAGGTGGAAGGAGTATGTAGAGGGTCTATACAAGGGAGATGTACTTGAGGGCAATATTATGGAAATAGAAGAGGACATAGATGAAGATGACAAGGGAGATATGACACTGCGTGAAGAATTTGACAAAGCACTGAAAGACTTAAGTCGAAACAGGGCCCCAGGAGTAGACAAAAGTCCATTAGAGTTACTGATAGCCTTGAGAGAGCCAGCCATGAAAAAATTCTTCCATCTGGTGAGCAAGATGTATGAGGCAGGTGAAATACCCTCAGGCTTCAAGAAGAATGTAATAATTTCAATCCCAAAGAAAGGAGGCACTGACAGGTGTGAAAATTACTGAACTATCAGTTTAATAACTTATGGTTACAAAATACTAACATAAATTCTTTACAGAAGAAAGGAAAAAGTGGTAAAAACCAACCTCAGAGAAGATCAGTTTGGATTCTAGAGAGTGTAGGAACACGCAAGGTAACACTAACCCTATGACTTCTCATAGAAGATAGGTTAAAGAAGGGCAAACCTATGTTTGTAGGATTTGTGTACTTAGAGAAAGCTTTTGACAGTGTTGACTGGAATACTCTCTTTCAAATTCTGAAGGTGGCAGGAGTAAAATACAGGGAGTGAAAGGCTATTTACTATTGGTACAGAAACCAGAAGGCAGTTATAAGAGTAGAGGGGCACGAAAGGGAAGCAGTGGTTGAGAAAGGAGTGAGACAGGGTTGTAGCTTATCTCTGATGTTATTCAAACTGTATATTGAGCAAGGAGTAAAGGAAACAAAAGAAAAATTTGGAGTAGGAATTAAAATCTATGGAGAAGAAATTAAAACTTTGAAGTTTGCCGACGATATTGTAATTCTGTCAGAGACAGCAAAGGACCTGGAAGAGCAGCTGAATGGAAGGGACAGTGTCTTGAAAGGAGGCTATAAGATGAACACCAACAAAAGCAAAACAATGACAATGGAATGTAGTCGGATTAAATCAGACGATTCTGAGAAGATTACATTAGGAAATGAGACATTTAAAATTCTACATTAGTTTTGCTATTTGGAAACTAAGATAGCTGATGATGGTCAAAGTGAGGGGATGCAAAATGTAGACTGGCAATGGCAAAAAGAGCATTTCTGAAGAAGAGAAATTTGTTAACATTGATTATAGGTATAAGTGTTAGTGTTCTGAAACTATTTGTATGGAGTGTAGCCATGTATAAAGTGAAACATGGATGATAAATAGTTTAGACAAGTAGAGAATAGAAGCTTTTGAAATGTGGTACTACAGAATAGTGCTGAATATTAGATGGGTAGATCATGTAACTAATAAGGAGGTACTGAACAGAATTGGGGAGAAGAGAAACTTGTAGTACAACCTGATTGATTAGGACACATTCAGAGGCAGCAAGGGAACACCAGTTTAGTGCTGGGGCGAAGTGTGGAGGATAAACATCATAGAGGGAGATCCAGAGATTAATACAGTAAGCAGATTCAGAAGGATGTAGGTTGCAGTAGTTACTTGGAGTGAAGAGGCTTGCACAGGATAGAGTAGCATGGAGAGCTGCAGCAAACCAGTCTTTGGACTGAAGACCACAACATCATTTACTACAGAAGGAAATATGGATTCTGATAGTGAACTTCTGTAAGAATAAAGCCCCTCAAGAAGCACATGTAAACTCGATTTAGCAGAGTAGATTAGCGTTGTTATTACCATGTCACATTTTCTGACTTGGTGAACTTATAATAACATTACTTCTCATTCTAACCCAAGCCTCAGGCTATACTGCTGTTCATTCTAGGTCATTATAATCTTCATTCCAAAATTAGTGTACATGACAATGAGCAAACATTGAATAAACAATATAGCCCTCCTGTGAATGCTGTTTTGGGCATTAGATAAGTTAATTGTTGTTTGTAAGGAGCTGGAATTGTTTGGACTACTATCAAGTGATTGGAAGTTGCTGCAAATGGGTGTGTTTGCTGAACTATCAAAGAGATAACAAAAGTACTTAAAGTACTATCATCTTCCATAGATACTCTCTCTTTTTCCAGGATATATATTACCTGTCGGTATTCACTGAAATTACTGTCTGGTAAGTCAGGGACCAGGCAAGCCAGAACAGATCTGCTACACCTATAATCCTACTGAAACTGAGCTGCTGTGGCAAACTTCACCTGTTAGGAAGCCTGCTGTGTCAGGAAAAGCGTGAGCAAATGAGTGGAAACCTGTTAATCATAGACATTTGAAATGTGCTGTGAGTAATGCTATCCTGAGGGAAATGTGGGGGGGATGTGAAGGATTACCATGTGCATCCAGACTGTATGCCTCATGGTGGCCTCTTTCAACATGTTGGAGCAGCTGTTCCATGCCACATTGCACAAGCAGTGTGCAATCAAAGCTGATTTTCTGCACATTATGGCACAACAAATTAAATTCATCATCTGGGCTGCTAGGTCCTGCTTGGATCATTCCAGCTACTGGCAGAGAAGGTGGAGGACAGGCTTGGTCATGGAGTTCCAGTGATGCCCATAATCTGTGCCATTGTCCTCAGAACTGATTGTGTCTGCCTGATTCTTAATTGGGTAGAAAGCTTAAACCATAGTCTTTGAAGTTTTTGTTACAAGCTACTGTGGGATCCAGGACTAAAGCCATAGGGTTGAGAACTGTAGGGACTCCCTAATAGGACGGGTGTGCACTATGCAACAGAGGCTCCTACCCATAAGGAGGACTGCATGTGATGTACACACAAGGATTTTTTCAGGATGAGGTGACTCTCCATCCAGTCCAGATAATGATAGTTTCAGGAGACTGTAAAGTATTCATTTAAGACTCAAAGATATCACCACCACAGGTGAGGTGACTAAAATCTTGGTGATCAGCTACTGAAGTATTCATGATGAAGTGCTAGAACTTGAAGAAGTAGTAAAAAGTAACGGCTCTCACATTATACCAGACAGAGAAAGCTTGTGAAAACTCAAAATTGACAGCAGTGAGATTTATGGGATAAGTGTAAGTGTATAACAAAAAGATAGGCTTGTGAGAAATGAAGCAGAACGGAAATTAAGTACATTGATACTGAAATTGAAACTTCATGCAATATTAATTGGGCCATACTCACTAACAAGGATGAGCAGGTACTTGTAATTGAATCATTCTGTTGATCATGAACTCATCCCCAGATGCAACCAAAAATTTTAGGGAAAACCTCAGCTAGCTATTTTAAGTGTTCCCCAATCATACTGTTAGCGTTGGAGAAGACTGATTATCCAAAAATTGATTGGGATAATTCAGTCGTGTAAGTGTTGGACTGATCAAGACATATTGGGAACTAATAAGTGGTCTGTGTAAACTACATACAGTAGATAGTTCAGAAAGGCACTGATAACAATACTAGTTTGTCATAAGAACTAATGGTGACTAATGTGTGACAGCTTTCAGCATGTTCACATTGAGATTGGTATAAGTGACCATGAGGCAACTGAACGAGGGTTGCCCAGAAAGTAATGCATTGCATTGTTTTCTTCAACAGTTTTTTGTTGGACATAATGAGAATTACACATCTGAAATAATGGTGTTTCATCTACACACTATATTTTTTCATGTAATCTCCAGCATGAAACAAGGGCGTGTGTGCCCTGTCAGTACCAATCCTTGTCCTGGTGGTGAAGCCAGAGCTTCACTGTGTGAATCACCACCTCATCATTCTCAAAATGCCTTCCATGAATGGCATCCTTTAATTGGACCAAACAAGTGGAAGTCTGAGGGGGCTAGGTCAGGTGTGTCACATGTGACAGCCATGGATGGTCTCCCCAACTGCTGCAAATTGTGGAGTTCCGCTGAACCGCCTTCTGATGACCTCACCCTCCATGCCCACTGACTAACTGTACTTCTTTCGACAGCAGATGCTCCATGGACTTTGCACAAGCGTCTGTGAATATTTTCACAGGTTCTTTCTCTGCAGAGAGAAAGTCAATGACAGTATGTTGCTTGTAATGTACATCATGTATAGACGCCATTTTGAAACTGTTCTGCAGTACGCCACCTGTCAGAAGTGAGAAAAACTTGGTGCACTCACTCAGGAGACTTCAAATAATACATACATAATGTAGTGTTGGCAGAAGAGCCAACACAGTGTTACAACTGGAGGCCGAAATGCACGCATTTTAGCTCACGCAGGCGGGCTGAGGAGGGAAGAACTATACTGACATAAGGTCTGGAACATGACAAGGAATTAGAATTCAAAAAGCGGACATAATTAGTTTCATACTTAATTTTAATCCATTAATGATGAACATGGCTCTTGACGGTACATGAGCCACAATATTATCTGTTCAGAATAGTAACTGAATATGGCGCCTTGCTAGGTCGTAGCAAATGACGTAGCTGAAGGCTATTCTGAACTGTCGTCTCTGCAAATGAGAGCGTATGTAGACGGTGAACCATCGCTAGCAAAGTCGGCTGTACAACTGGGGCGAGTGCTAGGGAGTCTCTCTAGACTAGACCTGCCATGTGGCGGCGCTCGGTCTGCAATCACTAATAGTGGCGACACGCGGGTCCGACTTATACTAACGGACCGCGGCCGATTTAAATGCTACCACCTAGCAAGTGTGGTGTCTGGCGGTGACACCACACATCACATTTCACATTCGTAGCATTATTTTTGGCTGAGAAAAAAATGCAATGCATTACTTTCTGAGCAACCCTTGTAACAACAATGATAATCAAAGTGCATAGTGCAACATAAAGACATCGGTGGATTTACATGTTTAGTAAACTAAACAAGGATGCAGTAGTATTATATCTCGTGTAGGAATGTGAAACATTTACTTCTGAGGCAGGAGTGTTTAAAGAAACTGTGAGTCAAATTTAGAGGAATAGTTGACCAAACACTGGATGGACATGTATGTAGTCATGATGGCAAGGGCCCTCCATGTCTAAGAGAAAAAGTTACTTTTCACTTATTCTTTGATTCACACATTGTGTCCTGTAGGTACCAAAATGAAGGGGAGTGTTCAGGGATGAAGAATCAGTGAAGTTGTAAATAAACAGGCACTGCTAGCAGCTTATGTAAAGTACACCGACAATAAATTAAGACTATTGCTAATCTATTCAAACTGTTAATTGTGTTAATTATTTCTAAATTATGTGATACACACACAATTATTCAAAAATGTATATACAATATGTACATACAAAAGAAATTATTTTTAAATTATGCTGTTTATGTCTGTGCAACTCTCTCTCAAAAATTTAGAATACAACGGTATTCTCATAGAGTTCAGAGGCTTTAGATTTAACATCTAATTACATAGTTGTAGTTTTCATTGGTGGTGGAATAGCATTTTTATGTGTACTAGATTAGTTGTGATGCTCAGGCCTGAAACTAGTAAAGTTACAATAAAATCATTTCTAAAAACTTGTGTCTGGTCACAGTATTTCACAGTTTAGAGAAACAGCTGTGGTGTTCTCAAAGCACAATGGCTGAAATAATATAAGAAGTGCTGAGTTGTTGACAGGCACACGAAAACAATGGAAACTTCGCTAGCTTTTGGATGAATCGAATGCACAATGCTGGGATTGCAGTTTGGCATGTGGACTTGGTGAGTGATTGTGTCGCATGGGGCGAGTAAAGGAAGAAGGAGGTGGGGAAGTATGACTGGCAGCTCAGAAGGAGGTGGCAGAGGTGTGGGACAGAAATGCGGGAAGAGGAGGCAGCAAATGCATGGAATAAGAAATATGACACTTGGGAACCAAGGCCAGTGAGTTCGTGCAACACAAGATGATTGTGACGTGGATGTGGAGATGTGGGTTGGGAAGGCATATTAGGACATATGAGGTGGAGACTGTTGGGCAGAGGGTATGCGTGCAATGGATTATGGGTTAGTGGAGACTGATTCAAGAAGAATTGTGGGAGCAAGGGAGCTATTGCGATATTGAGTCCCATTTGCATAGTTCAGGAAAGTTGGTGCTGGAGGGAAGGATCTAGATGTCATGGGCTGTTAAGCAACCATTGGACTTGAGCATATCGTGTTCAGCAGCATTTTCCGCCACTGGATGGGCACTTCTGTTCTCAGCCACAGTTTGGTGATGGCCATTCATTTTGGTCAACAGCTGGTTGGTTGTCGTACCCAAATAAAATGCTGTGCAGAAATTGCAGCTTAGCTGGTATATGATGTGGCTACCCTCACGTGTGGCTCTGCCTCTGGTGATACAGGATAAGTCAGTGACGGGACTGGAGTATGAAATGCTGGGTGGGTGAATTGACCATCTGACTCTTGACTGTCCCCTCCCCATTACCACCTTGACCCCTAATTTTCGCTGTTGACACCCCTCCCATATACACCAGCATCAGTCGTGTCATGGCCTTGCTGCTATTGAACCAAGAATGTAACAGAATAGTGGATATGGGTGAAGAAGGACACACTTATTTCAGTTTATATCATAGCCTCTTTTCAAGACACTATCCATTCCATTCAACTGATCTTCTGAGTCCTTTTCTGTGTGACAGAATTTCAAAATCTCCAACAGACGATAAATATTTTTATGCCTCCTCCCTATACTTTAATTCATTTCCAAAATTTCTCCTTGGTTCCATTACTGCTTATATAATACAGGTTAGAAGTTACTACCTGCACTCATCCTCTTCCCATTTCTTCCTCTTTTTCATGTCCTTTGACTCCTAGGACTGCAGCCTGCTTTCTATGCAAGTTGTGGGTAACATCTTTATCTCCTTATTTTTATGCCTGAAACTTCAGAATTACACAGTGTGTACTCCAGTCAGTATTGTCAAACTCTTGTTCTAAGTCTACAGAAACAACGAAGGTGGGTGTACCTGTCACCACCATATCTTCAAAGATAAATTGTAGGGCCAATATTGCTTTGCATATTCCTATATTTCTCCAGAACCCAAAATGTTTAATTCCCATGTCGCCTCTGTGAGTTGTTCCATCTTTCTGCGGATAATTCATGTTAGTACTATGCAATAATGAGGTACTAAACTGATGTTTGCATGATACTCACAATTGTCGGCCCCTGTCTTCTCTGTAATTGGGATTATTACATTTTTTAAGTCTGAAGGTCATTCACATCTGTCATAGATCTCGCATACCAGGTGGGCTAATTTCTTCATTGTTTGTTCTCCCACAGATCCCAATAATTCTAAAGGGATGCTGTCTGCTATAGGGGTCTTGTTTCATTTGGGGTCTTTCAGTGCTCTGTCAAATTCTTCTTGCAGTATCACATCTTGCATTTCACCTTCTCTGCTACCTGTTTCCCCTCATGTATTATTGTCGTCAAGTTGGTTTCCATTGTGTAGCCCCTCAGTGTATATAAATCTTCACCTCTCAGTCTGAGTACTGGTATGCCATCTGAGCTCATGATAGTCATACAGTTGCCTCTCTTTTTCTCTGGAGCCTTTTTTAATATTCTTATATATGGCATCTATCTTAGCTGTGGTGTAATGTAAGTGTCCTTGGTTTGCATTTGCGGTAAATTTTAATCTTTTCTATAGTCATGCATGCCTCCTCAGCACTGCATACTTCCTCTGGCACTTGCTGCTTGAAGTTCTTGTCAACTCATTTTTTTTAGATGTCTATACTGCATTTTGCCATTTTCATTTGTTGCAATTTTATATTTTCTCTTTGACTTAGGACCTATTTGAGCCCATGTTATCCTCACTATTTCACTTGTCAAGCTACCCATTACTTTTCTATTTTATCCGTTTCCCCTATTTCTGTCACTCATCTCCTAATTTTCTCTTTTCCAGTCTTAGTTATCTTGAACTGTTTCAACTTGTCCAGATCCAATATTCTTAATTTTCTACCTTTTTTTTTCCAATTTACGCGGCTTTAGTCATTATTTTATAAGCAATATATTATGAGCAGAGTTCACATCAGTTGCTGTAAAAGCTCTGCTGTTTGAAATCTTCCAGTGTCTTCATGTCTTTTCCATGCATAAAACAATATTTAATTATTCTTACATTGGTTATCTGCAATGGTTAAACTGAGCTCTGTACAGAATTGTAGCAGTGGCTTTCTCTTTCATTCATTTCTCCTACTATTTCTCATACTGTTTTTTTCTATCTTGCATTATTATACTACAGTCCCCCAGTACAGTTAAGTCTTCATCTTTCTTAAATGTAATGAATTCCTTGTTTTATCTCATCATATTTATTTGTCGATCTCCCCACAATCTGCAGATCTGGCAGTCTTTTATACTTGTACCACTTTAGTGGATTGTAGTTTTCTGTGTATCTTGCCTTTGATAATTGGTTCGCTGTGCTGTTTACAGTAGTTCACCCATATTCCTATTTTCTTGCTCATTAGTAGATGTACTCCTGTCCAACACCTAATGTTTTTACACTCATCTTGTTAGTGTTCTTTGGTTGAGGTTGCCAAGATAATATGTTAACATGTTATGTTATGTGCCAGTATCAGGAAGATTAGTGTGGTAACTTAAATTTTCAGTTTTATTTATAGGACTTATGTAGTAAGGACAAGTGTCCTCTTATACTTACTGTTTCTTGATAAGGTTTTAACACATCCTCTCCAGCTGACAGTGTAATTAAAGAACTTATGAAGTTCTCCAAAGGTTTCAGTCACATGTGTGATTGAATCTGGTAGTTGATAAAAAAATCCAGTTGTTTATGACCACCATTGATACTCAGTCTCACCCAGACAATCTCATATGTGGCTTCAGTTTCTATCTTGTCGGATTTGAGTTTCTTGTTTACTGTGACCAATACGCCACCCATTTCCCATTAGTCTATACTTCCAATATACTCATAAATTTTCCCTAAAAACCTCACTGTCTCAATTTTTAGTTTGAACCATGTTTATGTACCTAGTATTATGTGATCTCCACTACTTTTTGGACCACTTCAAACTCTGGAACTTTGTTGCAAATGCTTTGGCATGTAATCACTATGATTTTAAAACTCTTGTGTGTAGATGACACTTCATTGGATCGTACAGTGGTACTTCTGAATCTCATACGGGTATCATTATCTGAAATGGATGGATAGTTGCCCAATCAAAAACAAACCATATATGTATCCCACACACAGTCAGCTATTTGGGCACCAGCCTATGACGTGCATTGCACACCTAACTGGTAAATGGAGGACCCTACAGTTCCAAACACTATGGCACAGGTACAGGAAGTCGGAAGACACTTCTCTCAGCACTTTTGAAGCCTCTGATTCAAGTGTTCCTCTTGGCCTGGAACCAGAGGGCCGCGTTCAGTTCTGGGGTCAATGTTTCAGATTGTGAGGTTTGTTGAGACTATGTGGGCAATTCTGGTCTTCTCAGTCTTCTGTCAATTGCTGGAATGATCCAAGCACGATCTCAGAACCCACACGATAAGTCATTGTAACGTGTGCCACAGTGTGCAGTTGGTTGCCCAATGCCCGATCAGTAGCTGCCAGAACAGCCTATTAAACCTGTTGAATGAGGCTCTCAGACATGCACATTGAGTGAATCTGGTGTTCCTTCCCATAAATTGCTGCCATTTCCTGAAGGGGTACCATTATTCACCATACATTTGAATTGCAAACAATTAATAGACCCTACTGTTCTGTGTTAGCATACTATTGACGCAGTATGCAGCAGATTTACCAACAGTTGAAGTCAGTGTCAATGGCTCAGTTTCAGTTGAAGACAGCACTTCAGATTTGTTGGTTTGTGGGATGAATATAAGACCCTATGTTCTTCTGATAAGAATGACATTTTGTTCGAACTGGAGATACACGATGGTGATTTGTTATTAAAATAATTTAATATCTAGCACAACCACACAAATTTCAAAATGAAATTACTGACATTGGCTGTCACCAGCCATCGTCAGGTCATAAAACAGATGCTGTTATTCAATCCCACCACTGCCAAAACCACATTGTCATTTCTTTTTGAATTTAGTGTGACTGTGCCTGTCAGTAAATTGTTTTAAATCACAAGTTCTTCCTGTCTCCCCTGTACGTAATGGTTAACTCTACCATTGACACCGAGCGGGGTGGCGCAGTGGTTAGACACTGGACTCGCATTCGGGAGGACGACAGTTCAATCCCGCGTCCGGCCATCCTGATTTAGGTTTTCCGTGATTTCCCTAAATCGCTCCAGGCAAAGGCCGGGATGGTTCCTCTGAAAGGGCACGGCCGACTTCCTTCCCCATCCTTTCCTAATCCGATGAGACCGATGACCACGCTGTCTGGTCTCCTTCCCCAAAACCAACCAACCAACCATTGACATGCCACTCACACTGCCTTGTATGGTTTATTTGTAATATTCATCATCAGTAATGACATGTCTGAGCAAACAGTGTCACCATAGTTAAACAAGTTTTTGCATTGTTTGGGAAACTTTGTTTTACAGATTACTCATACTTAAAAATTTGGTTACTATGGTTCTTAATTTATTGATTACTGCTGCTTCCTGTGGCAGTGTTTTTGCGTGACAATGGAATAAATCAGCAAAGTATTATTGAAAATAAAGTATAATCATTTTTTTTAATGTTCAACCTGTCACTGGTTTTTCACACTAGTTATAAAAATAATTAATTTTGTTTATGTTCAGAAACCTGGAACATCTAATGTAATAGGCACTGCAGATAGCTGCAGTTTGATATTCGGTTTAGACAGAGAGGATTATATTACCTGTATTTATTATTACTTGAGAATTAGGGCATTAGACTGTGATGTACTTTGAGCTGGGCATTTGCTTTCCTTTGTGCCTGGATTTATTTCATTCTGTTCTTCTGGGCTTCCTTTCTCTCTTCACACTGTAGTGTTCCTGTCTTCTCCTTTGGTTCTTCCTATATTTGTTTGTTTATTAATTCATGCCATGATCGTGTCACAAGGTGTATAGGATTTGTCATTATAATGCAATGGATATAACTCAAATATATGTACACACAGAATATGTAAGTTTGTTTTATGGGAATAGGACAAGTGGTTGGTTGCAACCTTACTGAAATAATCATCCTGGCCTTTGTGTGAAATGATTTAGGAAAATCAGGGAAAACCAAAATGAGGATGGCTGGACATAGCAAACTCCCTCATCCCAAATATGAGGTCTGTCTGAAAAACTGAATGAACACCCATACACATGCTACTATGCAAATGAAAGTCTCCATTTCCTCCCTTCAGTGCATACATTCATGTTAAGTGATATTTGGAGCTCAGAAGAATGAAAAGAAATTATCAGAACTACAGATCTTGGCACATGATTTTCTTGTAAGAGCATTACATTGTGATTATGTACTGGAGTGTTAGAAGGTGTCGTAATTGTCCCCTTTCATTATTAACCTCCACTCCACGCCCTCTAAATAATATTTAATTACTTGTATGTCTTAGCTGTCTTTTTAAACAGATGAATTTTAGTAATTTTTTTCATCACCTGTGATAGTTCATTATACAGTTTTATTCTCAGATAGAAAATGCTGTTTTGAATTTTTTGTTTTGTTTTCCTTGGAAAACATAAGTCCACATAGGTGGATCAGGGTTGAAAAAAATCATTAAGGATGCTACAGAAGAAATAATAGGCATGAGCATCAGCAGAAGAATCCAAGAATGGTTTGATGAAGATTGCAGGTTAGCAGTAGGGGAAAAGGATAGAGCAAGAATGAGACTGTTACAAAGAGAAACTGGAAATAAGGTGGAACAATATAGAGAGGAAAGAGGAAGAGCTAATAGACCGTACAAGAAAGAAAAAAGGGCATGGACTGAGAGAAAGTTTCAAGAACTAGAAGAGTTAAAGTAACAGAATGAAATAAGAAAATTGTGCAATGTTATAGGCAAAATAAGGAGTAGATTCCAGCCAAAAATGAAGTCATGCTGTAGTAGACATGGCAAAATGATAAGGGAGGGAAGAACAGATGGTGGGCAGATGGGCAGAATACTTCAAAGGCCCACTAAATAACAGCCTAGAAGCAGCACGGAGAGCCCCACAGGAAGAAAGAGGTTAGCTGGAAGTAGGTAGTGGTGCAAGAGGTTTGTCAAGCTGTCCACAAGATGGAAAAAAATTGAGCTCCTGGTGAACGCTGCATGATCTCTGAATTGCTGAGAAGTGTTAGATTTGGTGTAATGAAGGAACTGCACACACTAATATCACACATGTTGGAAATGTAAACCATGCTGGATAACTGGAGAACTGAAGTAATCATCCCCTTTTATAAGAAAGGATATAGAACAGGATGTGAAAACTACAAGGATATAACACTACTAAGCACGGCTTATAAGATCTTAACAAATGTACCAAATGAAAAATGCAAAAGTGTGCAGAACACATATTCAGTGCACATCAGTGTGATTTTTGACCGATGTTTGTAATCAGAGAAATGATGACAAAAATAATAATATTGACATGCACTTCCTGTTCATTGATTTCACACAAGCGTTTGTCGTCATAATTCAGAAAGAATTATGCTGTAGAGTGTGGTTGCTCTCAGAAGGTTGGGTTGGGAGGCCCAGTACATACATTGCTGACCAAAATAAAGTTTTTATTGAGCTTCATTAGCTCATGGAAGCAAAAATGCCACACTCCATTGACCCTGCAGCATTGGCTTGTGGCCGGCTGCTTCCATCCTGTCAGGAGATGCTCACGTAGGCATCCTGCAATGGTCACAATATGCCAGAGGACGGCTGGCAGCCTCGGTAGGTCACAGCTGTGATGTCGACACCGCACGTTGTGCTGCGATGGTATTTCTCTAGGGGAACGGCCCCTCCTCGCGATCCGGCCCCGCACACAGTTACCTCGGTGGTTCGTGGTTACCGTGTGTGCAGGATGTTACCCTCTGCCCTCTGGCAGGAGTTAGATGGTGTTCAGCTCAGTTGACAGGTCAGTGGTACCGAAGCACTGAGCCTTGCAAGGAACTCGTTGCTGGTGGCGACTGGCCTGGCCCGACCTTGAACCCAAAGCTGCTGCTGATGGTGTGTAGTCATCTCATCATCAGGCGTGGTCCTGGCATTGTGGTGGTGGTTCAGGACTCTGAAGTGTCTCTGCTTCTAAAGTCAGACCTATTTATACAGCTCTGGCATGCATTTGTTACACCGAAACTTGGCACCCAGTCACATAGTGTGGTGTCATTAATCTGCCTGCTATGGCTATTGTTGCTGTGCAGTGCAGTTTTCTGCTGAGTACGGCTAGCCCATATTGCAATCCTTCTGTGTACATGGTATTTTGACTCGCATGCTCCACACTGCGGCTACTAGCCTGTGGCTGCAATTACACTACTTCACCACTTCTTATTAATTTCACAAAAAGTGGATAAACAAAGATACTGTAACTTACCAAACGAAAGCGTTGGTATGTTGATAGAGACAATAAAAACACACACACACACACACACACACACACACACACACACACACACACACTATCAACATACCAACACTTTCATTTGGTAAGTTACAGCATCTTTGTTTTTAGATATATTTTTCCCACATGGAATGTTTCCCTCTATTATATAAATACAGTGTGTGTGTGTGTGGTTTTCTGAAGAATGCTTTGGCCAAAAAGCTAAATATCTAACAGTGTTTTAGTTGTGCCTGACTGCAACTGTGTGTGTCATCTTTATGATGAGTAGCAGTCTGTTTTTCTTAATATTGTTGATATTCCTAGCTGGCGTTTACATTGTTTAATCAGAATGACAATGATAGAGACAAGAGAAAAAGTAAAAATACCCTGGAGGACAAGTGAAAGTTTTGTCTTTAATAAAGGAATGAAACACAGTGATAGCTTCTCCACTGTCTTATTCAGTATAGCTCTGCACAGTGTAGTAAACAAAATGAATGAAAGAGGCATCATGTTTACAAAAGCTAAGCAGACATGTGTATGCTGATGACACTGCAACAGTAGAAACAAATGTAAACACACTTAAATAAATGTACTGGGCAATGGACAGTCTCAGTTTAAATCAAAATGAAAGAAAATATGTGTCAATGCACACTCTGATGCCAGAAGATCTCTTAAATATCTAAATATAAATGCGAAATGTCTCAAAGAAGTGTCCTCTTTCAATTACCTGGCAGCCTTGATATAAAAAAAATAAGTGTTTTAAAGGCTACAAGAAGGACACTAACTTACTTTACCAATCTACAGTTCTTCAGAAAGAGTCTGTTACAAGAACAAAACTCTTAGTATGTAACTCTCCACACCCAGTTGTCACATGAGGGTCAGAGGTGTGAACACAGACAAAGGATGATAAAAATGCTTCAAGAACCATTGAGCAAAAAGTACAGTGCAAAATTTATGGCCCCATAAGGGAGGAAAAAGCCTGGAGGATATGCTAGAACACTGGGCTACATGCATTAATACAAGGAAGAGATATAGTAAAATTTCTCAAATCTCAATGATGATGGCTAAGACATGTGGAGAGAATGACAGAATACAGAAGAAAATCATGGACCATGTTATTCTTGCTACTAGACGAAGAGAGAGAGACCTAGAAGGAAGTGGACTTATGATGTAATAGATGATCTCACCAATTTGGGAGTCCAGAGGTGGAAAAGAGCTGCAAAACACCAAGAAGCAAGAAGAAAATATTTGAAGAAGCCATGGCTCACCTAGGGCTGTAGCACTGTATTAGGAGGACGAGGAGGAGGAGGAAGAAGAAGAAGAAATAATGGAAGTCCAAGCTGGCTCTTGTTCTGTGACTATGTATCCAGGTTTTTAAATAGTTCTTTACAGTGAGCATGATAACTATGTTTAGTTATTATTCTTATGGTCCTTTTCTGCAGTTTGAAATTGTGCCTTTGTTCAACAGAAAAGACACTCATTGCTAAAAACTTAGTGTACATATGAATAGTATGTCACCACAAGACAGTAGCTGTTACAAACTGTTGCTTTTCTTTTTGCCAGTATCTTCATGTGTTCATTCCACATTAGCTGTCAATCTGTGTTCGTACATAAATACTTTGTTTGTGCTGCAATCTATATCTTTATCACCTATGCTTAATGCGACAGATTTTCTTTTTCTTTTTGTACTGAAGTGCCTTCTTTTTGTTTTGTTTGTGTTCAATAAAGAATATAACATTAAAACTTCCATTTGGTTGTCCCCAACTGTACCTAAAGAGTTACTGAGTGCAAAGGGCACAAAATTATGTAGAGCTGGTTCTGCATATGTCATTTGCTGTCCATTGTAGAAGGAGAAAGAAGTTGTGTGGTGATCATGATATCACTTACGCATGTATATGGAGATTGTAGCTCACACAAGAGTAACTAGGTGTACTCCTTTCCAGTGTCTTCATGAGTGGGAGCTGCTAGATGTCCACAGTACTATTAAATTGAATTGAATTTTATTTGATCCTGTGAGATTACATTGTGTACAGTAAATGTACATGTAATATAGGACATGTCAAAGTAGTATCATTCATTATCACTTATTTTTCTACCCCTTTAGCTTACATTTTTACATAATTGATAATGAATAACAATATATACAAATTTAATGGCATAAGTATTCTGCAACACAGTAAAACTCTTTTTCAATGAGATCGTCTTTAAGTTTCTTTGGAAAGTCATTGTCAAGTACACTAAACACAATTAAAGAGGTGAGTGCATTTTTACTTTTGTATCCTTCTTATGTTTCTGTGGATAACAGCAGTGCATACCATGGAATAATAATTTATTTATTTATTCTCCATAGAATATCTCATAGAGAGGTGGAAACAATCGCAAGAACACAGTCTATTTCACTTACTAATGAATAATATGGTGGCATTATTAAATACTATAAAAGGCTTGTTAGTAACAAACCCCTACAGAGCAACTTCCCTTTCGGTATGTTGGATGCTTGTTAAACAGTTTGATCCCCCAACTCTTAGGGGCTGTTGTTTGCACTTTTTGCGTGATGCCAAGCCAGTCGATTAACAAAATTTTTCTAGGTGTCATGAATATGTATATGTTGCTGATAGCATAAATCATTTTTTACTCTTGAACGCCCTTGTACATGTATCATTATAACTGGGACCTCACATAATCAAAAAGGTATGAATACTCTTGTTTGTATGCTTGGCTGCTGCATACCCCCATACTTCAGTTGCATATGTGAGGTATTGATCATCATCATCACCACTACACCATCAGTTTTGTACTATGTTAGCAGGTCCTCTGCATTTCCATTTCCTGTGATCTGTTGCTCCCTTCATAATGTTGGTGTGCGTGGTACTATCCAGCTCATTGTCTGGAATCTTCTTCCTCACCTCCTCTTTCCTTCCACATACTCCTTTAAGACTGTTTCCATAAGCCCCTCCTTTTATCGTAGTAAATGCCTACCTAGTATCTTTTCCTCCATTTTATTACATTCACTAATTGTCTTTTCTCTCCCATTCTTCTGATTACTCGTTCAGTTTTCACTCTATCCATTCAACTTATTCTTTCCATCCTGTGCCGTGTCCATAACTCAAAAGCCTCCAGCCTTGATCTGTCTTACTTCCTCAATGTCCATGTTTCAGTACTGTGCAAGGAGACACTCGATGCAAGTCATTTTATTAGTCTTTTTCTCAAATCTTTGTCCACATTGCTGAGAAAAATCTCCTGTTTGTACAAAATGGCTCATTCATCATTGCTATCCTGGTTTTAATTTCTGTGCTGCCCTTCCTGCTTCCTATGCATTTAAAGCTTTGCACATGTTCAAATATTTCTCCATTCAGCATTATTTTTACCCTTTTGTTTCCTCCTAGTGCCATTACAGGACCGAATGAGTGAGGTGGTGCAGTGCGTAGCACATTGGACTCGCATTCGGGAGGACAATGGTTTAATCCAGCGTCCAGCCATCCTGATTTAGGTTTTCCGTGATTTCCCTAAATCGCTCCAGGCAAATGCCAGGATGGTTCCTTTGAAAGGGCATGGTCGTCTTCCTTCCCTGTCCTTCCCTAATCAGATGAGACCGATGACCTCACTGTCTGGACTCCTCCCTCAAAAAAACCCAACCCAAGCCAACCCAACCCATTACAGGACAAAGTTATCTGTAAATGTCGGACATGGTAGACTTCTTCCTCCAATTTTTACTCCCTATCCATCCAATGGGCAGTGGTCAATCATATTTTCTAAGTACAGATTGAAAAGGACAGGAGACAGACAGCAGCCTTGTGTTAATCCATTTCCTAGTTCTGTCCAGTTGGTACTTTCTCCCCTCAGTTTCACCGCCATTTTTTAATGTAGCGTGTTTATAAGTAATATGGTTTCCAAGACCACTCTCTTTTTCCCTCATTATAGTTGCAAGCTTACTTGGTGCCACATTAGCAAATTCTTTTTCCAGGTCTATAAAACACATATATAAGTCTTGTTCCTTTTCAATAAATCTCTCTCTCAAATTTTTCAAGAGTCTTATTGGATATCTTGTGGTTGTATTCTATCAAAAATCAACTTACTCCTCAGCCAAGTTCTCCTTAATTACTTTTTCCAGTCTTTTATTGATGATTGTGCTCTTTTTTTAATTTTTTTTACTGGAATCATTACTGTTGTCAGAAAGTCCTTTGGCCATTCACCATTGTCACATATTTTCCTACAAAACCTCACTACTTCTTTTACTCCTTCCTGGTGAAACATTTTATAATTTCTCCTGGTTTTGTATCTGTACCTTCTGCTTTCCCATTTTTCATTGCAGCCATTCCACACTTTACTTCTTCCATTCTGATTGTTGGTCCTTTATCATCATCATCAGCACTGTTCAAGTATTCAAGTTCCAGAATTGTTGGCTTGTGATCTATGTCATATACCTGTTTTAAATAGTCTTCTGATCTCTGGAGGATGTCTTCATGATCTTTGTACACTGCATTTTTATCTTCACTGAGAATTTCCATAGAAGCACTTCCTGGTCTGTTTTGGTTGCATGTTGCAGCTTTTATTCTATTGTACAGTAAATTACATCTTGCATCCCCCTCCAGTTCTTTGGTTGCACCACCCTACTCTTTTAGTTATTGAGACACTAGCGCAAAATATGCCATTTGCTTTTGATCATAATTAAAACCTTGTGACATTGTTCACATTGCATAAACTGATTTCTTAATGTTTGGCATAAAAGATTAACGTGATGTTCCCATGTAACAAATGTCCGTCTAACATTGGACAAAGGAAAGCAGATGTGTCATCTATTATCACTATTCAGTCATTTTTGGCTAGTTGAATAGCTTAAGATTAAATTTAAAGGATGCTACCTAGCATAGTGATACTTGGTGCACAAGCAGATTTTAGCGTCAGTATTTTGCATTCCACATGATGTGGCTCTTTAATAATCTTCTTCCTTTCTGTAGAAAGGATAATTTAAAAGTTACTGAAGAGACCTCAGAATGAAGACTGATGAAGACATATTGAGAATTAGGATTGGCAAGCCCTTTTGTGTATTGACTTTTTGAATCTTTTTGCCTGTAAAATGAGTATTCAGAAACATGAACAGTGGCTCATAATGGGACTGTATTAACTTCCTATCACTGATTTGATTCATATTGACAGTACGTGTAGGGAACAACTAGGACTTCAACATATGTAGACAGGAAGACTCAGCTCTCAACTGATTTTGAGAAAATTGAGTTTGAAAATCTTAGGCACACTTATATAGCCAACTTGTTTTGTCACTAATATTCAAGGACCTCACAGCCAAGTGAGTAAGCTCCTAATTTCATAAGTGTGATGTATCTGGATGAAATCTCACTGACAGTACTTTTATTTTATCTTTATTGCTTGTCCTCACCATGAATCAAGAAGCAAAAGAAATTTTTCTTCTCTCACATGTGGCTTCAAGATTTTGGCTGGGAAGTTCATGTATAATGGTGCTGCATGTTTGCTGGACTTGAAGATGTCATCGTAATTATTATTATTTTTTTTTTTAATTCTTGTTCATACTAATCAATTGATTTTTTATTTTATTTTATTTTTTTATTTTATTTTATTTTTTTTACCCTTGGGCCAAATGCATCAGAGGTGGCTTGCAACTAAATGAAGACAATTGGTAGTACTTTTCCACTTTAAGGCGACAGCATATTGTGCAGTATACGAATACGTCACCTGCTGCATATCCTTCTGCTGCACAAGAAACACCTCTGTTCCTTGTTAAACAAAAGTTCAGCCATTGGCACACTATCATGTGATCTGTAAAAATATTATTTCAATTGATACTTTTCTCTGTAATACCTGTTTGATCAGTGGTACAAACTCCTTGCTGTATTTTGGTTTGAGGGCTCGAGTCTGGATTCAGAAATTTGCTGCTGCATCAAGGATTTTCTGCTGTGAAGCACTTTCATTTTCAGACACAAATCTTGAGATTTTCCTCTGACAGATCCGATGCCTTCATCGGAAGAGCACGATCCAAGAGTCAGAAGCTTGAAACATCAAATCAAGAAATTGGGTAGCAGCAGCAAGAGCCCATTGCTGCAAGCTTACCATCATCATCATCAGCACCAGCAGCAGCAGCAGCAGCTGATTACATTACCAAGGTTCTGTGAAATGAGCATAGAATACAAATCAATTATTTGGAGCTGTTCATTCATCATTCCACCTTGTTTTATATGTTCTTCTCATCTTTTGAAATTTTTCATCTGTTGCTCCCCTTCTATGAAGAGTAGCGATACTTCATCCAGGATGCTCTCTCTCACTAGATTGATGACCCTAATCTTGTAATCCAGTGGAAGATAAGTCCATTTTTGCCTGCTTCTCTTCAGGTTTGTAATCATGTGGTGAAATAAATAAATATTGGTAAATAGGAGAATACTGTCAGCCAGATTCAATCCAGAGACCTTACATTTATGAAACTAGATGCTTGCTTTCTTGGCTGGTTATTTCTTGTATTCTAGTAGGCTAATAAGCATGCCTAAGATTTTAAAACTCAATTTTTTTCTAAAAAGTTTGCGAGTTGCGTCTGTCTATTTATGTATTTTGAAGTCCTAGGTGTGCTATACATCCTGTCAGTATAAATCAAATCACTGAGGGGAAGTTTGTATGATCCCCTTGTCAGTCAGAAGTTTTGTTATGACTTGCAGGAAGATCACTGCTAAGATAATGACAGGACTTATTGAATATCACACTTAGACAATTAGCATATAAAGATAAAGTGTATAAGATATGTATCATATTAACAACATAGAGGAGGTATTGAGTTGCAGCCAGGCACAATGAAAAAGAATACTGAAATACTTAATCTTTTGGACAAAGTCCTTCCTCAGAAATAATTATATGCTTTCATTCAAGAACAACTCGCACACGTGGTCTCTGTCTCCGGGCACTAAGGCTTGAAAATTTTCTGTTCCCTGTAACTTTGATTGAAAATTTGTCATAGCCTATCTGTTGCTTTAGGTGGCATTTTATTTCAATTCAGAATGTTCATCTTCAGAAGATTTTCCCACTCCTATCATATTCAGTATCAAGAAAACAGAGGCGGAGGAAGATGAGGTGAAGGCAGTGACTGAGGACAATGGAGAGTCGAGTCACGTTCTCCTATAACACGACTACCACAACTAGGCACTCCATGTGTTGGGATACATACATGTGCATTTGTGGAAGACCTTTAAGAAAGAAACCCAAATATTTAACATTACCATTGTTACTTGGCATGTACTACTGTGGGTTGACGGGCATTAATTTTTACTTGTGTGTCAGCTTTCTGATGACAAAAAATTGAAAGTTTACTGTGTGAAGTAATTGTGTATATTAAAAAAAAATCTTTATTTTCACACACACAATATGTTCATAATTTCTACTGCTCTCATCAGCCCTTGACACTGTTCAGAATCTAAATATCCTCAAAGCTCTTTTATCTATAAATTCCTTTGCTGCGACAAATTGTTCAAATAATTTAAAGCACACTTTAACTTCCCTATAATAATAGGTTTTAATACTCCACATGGCTCACAGATTTAGAATAGAGAGGGTGCACAAAGCAGGCTAGATCAAAAGAGAGAGGCATTTAATTATCTACTGCTCATGTGAAGGTTTGGTTTCTAATAGTTATACACTGAAGTGCCAAAGAAACTGGTAGAGGCATGTATATTCAAATACAGAGATATGTAAACTGGCAGAACGCAGCACTGGGGTCGGCAATGCCTGTGTAAGACCATAAGTGTCTGGCGCAGTTGTTAGATCGGTTACTGCTGCTAGAACCGCAGGCTATCCAGATTTAGGTGAGTTTGAACATGGTGTTATAGTCAGCACATGAGTGATGGAACACAGCATCTCCGAGGTAGAGACGAAGTGGTGATTTTCTCGTATGACCATTTATCGAGTGAACCCTGAATATCAGGAATCTGGTAAAACATCAAATCTCTGACATCACTGCGGCCAGAAAAAGAACAGGACCAACAACAACTGAAGAGAATTGTTCATTGTGACAGAAGTGCAACCCTTCCACAAATTACTGTAGGTTTCAATGCTGGGCCATCAAGTGTCAGCATGTGAACCATTCAACGAAACATCGTCAGTATGGACTTTCAGAGCTGAAAGCCCACTCATGTGCCCTTGATGACTGCACGACATAAAACTTTACATCTCGCCTGGGCCCATCAACACTGACATTGGACTGTTGATAACTGGAAGCATGTTGCCTGGTCGGACGAGTCTCATTTCAAATTGTATCGAGCTGATGGATGTGTATGGGTATGGAGACAGCCTCATGAATCCATGGACCCTGCATGTTAGCAATGGACTGTTCAAGCTGGTAGAGGCTGTGTAATGGTGTGCGGCATGTGCAGTGCGAGCGATGTGGGACCCCTGAAATGTCTAGATATGATTCTGACAGGTGACAAGTATGTAAGCATCCTGTCTGATCACCTGCATCCATTCCTGTCCATTGTTCATTCCAATGGACTTGTGCAATTCCAGCTGGATGATGCAACACCTCACACATCCAGAATTGCTACAGATTGTCTCCAGGAGCACTCTTCTGGGTTTAAACACTTCCACTGGCCACCAAACTCCCCAAACATGAACATTATTGAGCATATCTGGGATGCCGTGCAACATGCTGTTCAGAAGAGATCTCCACCCCCTTTGTATTCTTACGGATTTATGGACAGCATTGCAGGATTCATGGTGTCATTTCCCTCCAGCACTACTTCAGCTAGGAGTCCATGCCATGGCATGTTGCGGCACTTCTGCATGCTCGTGGGGCCCTACACGATATTAGGCAGGTGTACCAGTTTCTTTGGCCCTTCATTGTATAAATGTCTTCTGCAGTCACTCAGAGGGTGTGTGTACATAGCCATCCAAGACTTGCATTGCTGGTTGTGGCTAACAGGATGATGCACTCCATCTTGAAGCTCAGCACTGACTTGCTGCCTGACAGGAGCACACACACTGAGCAAATGAACCCACAAGGTGTCTGGAGTTCCTATATACACTCCCAGTGCAAATGGGGGTGGACTGCAAAACAGAACTACCACATCTAAAATAGCCCACAGAACTGACTCGGTGCTCTAAAAGCACCCTCTCAGCATACTACATTGGTAATAACGTACTCAACTGTGATTATATCGTTTGACTAATTTTTCCTACCTTAGCTCTATGTTTTTTAGAACATTTTATTTCTGTATCTTAATAAATATAGTTGGAACAACTTTTTAAATGGAACTGAATTGTCCTTTCTGTCATTGCTGTACCTGTGTTAAATAACTTCAGTTTTTCTGAAATTTGGTACATGTAATCATTTTCCTTACAGAATAGCCAATATTTCCATTCTTTCTTCATTACTACATAGGCATTCTGTTAGTAAAAGGGTGAATGGCCTTTCAGAACAAGATTCACAAGAATTTACAGTAAAAGGCTTTTGTACTCAAAAATTGTCACATATAATTACTACGTAGAAAAGTTAATCCAATGGCAATAGAGAGTATTTTAGAATGCATCAAGGCACAAGAGTGGCAGGATGTTTATAGTGCTGAGGGGAATATTTGGGTTAGTTACACCAAACAACCCCCATTTCAGCAGTAGTTCGTTTATTCACCTAAACACATCAAAGGCTTACAAAGAACTGACATGGCGGAACTGCACAAAGATAATCTTAGCTTAGTTCAGACGATACTCAGATCGATGCTGGTGTCGACCTCATCGGCGCCACATAGCCCCCCCCCCCCCCCTCCCCCCTCCCGTCGTTGGTGACCTGTGTGGGTAGGTGTCGTGAAGGAAGGTTCGGCCACCGAACCTGGAAGTTGTTGAAGTGAGCCAGGCTTCGTACTGGGCGTGCTGGTCGTGCGGAGACAGGTAGGCCGGCGGTTACCGGGTGGAACGGAGTGACGATGATGATGTCTCTGGTGGGCGTGGCGAACACACGAAGCATGTCCAGGTCGACGTTGGGCGAGAGGGGAACACATTTCACCATCGCACGAACGGTGAGTAGCACAAGGGGAAGGGCCTCCATCCATAGAGAGCATCGAAGAGCTGCCTTGAAAGTGCGGTGCCAGCGCTCAACTAGCCCGTTACTTTGCTGTAATATGCTGTGGTATGGATGTGCTGAATTCCGCAAATGTTACAAATCTCATTGAACAGGGCTGACTCCAATTGTCTGCCCTGGTCAGTCGTGATGATAGCTGGACATCTGAAACGTGATACCCATGACTCGATGAAAGCTCGAGCAACAGTTTCTGCCGTAATATAGGGGAGGGGGACAGCCTCGACCCAGCGAGTTGTTCGGTCGATAGACGAGAGAACATAACGAAAGCCGTTAGAGGGGGAGAGAGGGCCAACAATGTCAATATGAATATGCTGGAAACGCCCAGGAGGGATCGAAAAGGCGCCGAGGGGGGTGAAGTGTGCTTGTGTACTTTGCAGCATTGGTACGCGACACAGGAGTGGCCATTGCTATCAGTCCTTGTTGACATTTCTCCACACAAAGCACTCCACTATGAGGTGGGTGGACACACAAACACTGGGGTGGACTAATCTATGCAATGCGTTGAAGACAGCTGGACAGAGCGTGGTTGGGATGAGGGGGCGTAACGTGCCCGTACTGTCATCGCACCAGATCTCACCAGAAATGCTAGGGAAGGTGGTGCGAACAAAGTGTAGTGAAGAACTAGAGTCTGAAATCAGGTTTTGTGTTTCCTTGTCGGTGGGTTGGAGGATAGGCAGTTCAGAGAGGTCTAACAGTGAATGGACGGCGTCGACTCGTGAAAGGAAATCAGCAAGTATATTGTCAGCACCCTTTATGTGTCTGACATCGGTGGTGAACTGAGATATGAAGTCCATGTATCTGAAGCGGTGAGGAGGCGGGTCAGCTGGCGGGTTTGTAATGGCCGCAGCCAGGCGTTTGTGGTCTGTTAATACATAGAAATGGCATCCCTCAATGTCAGTCTTAAAATGCTTGATCGCTTCGTAGACCGCGAGCAACTCCCTGTCAAACGTAGAATATTTCCGTTGCGCATTGGTGAGCTTGTGCGAGAAGAACTGCAGAGGTGAAGTTTGGCCGTCGATTGTCAGGCTAAGGACAGTGCCATTGGCAGTAATGCTCGTGTCTGTGGTGATGAAAAGCTGTGCCAAGGCGGTGAAGTGTCCCAGGAGTCAACGTGACAAGCTGGCAGCCAGCCCGAAGCAGTGGCACCGTGGTCGGGTGAGCTCGGTAGAGCTCGTGAACCGTTAGTGAGTCCATTGTTCGAGGGCGCGGCCGGTGGCAGCACGGTCGTGGGCGAAACGCTTGGCGCGAGTGCACTGTTTGTGTTGTCAGTGGTGGTTGCATGGCGGCAGCAGGAGCCGAAGTTGCATCGTTTGAGGTGCTGTCCGTGAGGGGTGGGGTAGGAGCTGTCAGTTCGGCAACATGTGACGCTCATCGCGCTTGCGCCCTGGTCTCCATCCGAGTGTCAAACCCTGCCGTGTTAAGAGGGTGTGGCCCTGTGGAAATGTCAGTATATGTTATGGCAGTCTTGATAGCACAGTTGCAAGGGGTAGCAGGAGGTAAACGCACGGAGGCTTGATTGCTGGGATTGCAAGCAGATTCGTCGCACTTACTGACCTTGCTTTGGTCTTGCTGTAGTGTTTGTAATTCCTTTGCTCCATCGGAGAGCTGGAGCTGTGTTTCGTGGAGCCGGAGGGAGAGTTCGAAGTTTTCCTTGCGTAAGCGAGCGACGTGTTCAAGCTCGACAAAGATCTTATGCGTGGTTTCTTGTAACGTCGTCGACAGAGACGAGCATGTATGGATAAGATGAGACTGGGCTGATGTGTCGCGGAGGGGCTGCTCGACGGAGCACAGGAGAAGTGAGTCTTGGACGGATGGTGAAACACGGAGTTTCACACTGTTGTTGTTGTTGTTGTTGTTGTTGTTGTTGTCTTCAGTCCTGAGACTGGTTTGATGCAGGTCTCCATGCTACTCTATCCTGTGCAAGCTTCATCATCTCCCAGTACCTACTGCAACCTACATCCTTCTGAATCTGCTTAGTGTATTCATCTCTTGGTCTCCCTCTACGATTTTTACCCTCCACGCTGCCCTCCAATACTAAATTGGTGATCCCTTGATGCCTCAGAACACGTCCTACCAACCGATCCCTTCTTCTGGTCAAGTTGTGCCACAAACTTCTCTTCTCCCCAATCCTATTCAATACTTCCTCATTAGTTATGTGATCTATCCATCTAATCTTCAGCATTCTTCTGTAGCACCACATTTCAAAAGCTTCTATTCTCTTCTTGTCCAAACTATTTACCGTCCATATTTCACTTCCATACATGGCAACACTCCATACGAATACTTTCAGAAATGACTTCCTGACACTTAAATCAATACTGGATGTTAACAAATTTCTCTTCTTCAGAAACGCTTTCCTTGCCATTGCCAGCCTACATTTTATATCCTCTCTACTTCGTCCATCATCACTTATTTTGCTCCCCAAATAGCAAAACTCCTTTACTACTTTAAGTGTCTCATTTCCTAATCTAATACCCTCAGCATCACCCGACTTAATTAGACTACATTCCATTATCCTCGTTTTGCTTTTGTTGATGTTCATCTTATATCTTCCCTTCAAGACACCATCCATTCCGTTCAACTGCTCTTCCAAGTCCTGTGCTGTCTCTGACAGAATTACAATGTCATCGGCGAACTTCAAAGTTTTTATTTCTTCTCCATGGATTTTAATACCTACTCCGAATTTTTCTTTTGTTTCCTTTACTGCTTGCTCAATATAGAGATTGAATAACATCGGGGAGAGGCTACAACCCTGTCTTACTCCCTTCCCAACCACTGCTTCCCTTTCATGTCCCTCAACTCTTATAACTGCCATCTGGTTTCTGTACAAGTTGTAAATAGCCTTTCGCTCCCTGTATTTTACCCCTGCCACCTTTAGAATTTGAAAGAGAGTATTCCAGTCAACATTGTCAAAAGCTCTCTCTAAGTCTACAAATGCTAGAAACGTAGGTTTGCCTTTCCTTAATCTTTCTTCTAAGATAAGTCGTAAGGTCAGTATTGCCTCACGTGTTCCAGTGTTTCTACGGAATCCAAACTGATCTTCCCCGAGGTCGGCTTCTACTATTTTTTCCATTCGTCTGTAAAGAATTCGTGTTAGTACTTTGCAGCTGTGGCTTATTAAACTGATTGTTCAGTAATTTTCACATCTGTCAACACCTGCTTTCTTTGGGATTGGAATTATTGTATTCTTCTTGAAGTCTGAGGGTATTTCGCCTGTTTCATACATCTTGCTCACCAGATGGTAGAGTTTTGTCAGGACTGGCTCTCCCAAGGCCGTCAGTAGTTCCAATGGAATGTTGTCTACTCCGGGGGCCTTGTTTCGACTGAGGTCCTTCAGTGCTATGTCAAACTCTTCACGCAGTATCGTATCTCCCACTTCATCTTCATCTACATCCTCTTCCATTTCCATAATATTGTCCTCAAGTGCATCGCCCTTGTATAGACCCTCTATATACTCCTTCCACCTTTCTGCTTTCCCTTCTTTGCTTAGAACTGGGTTTCCATCTGAGCTCTTGATGTTCATACATGTGGTTCTCTTATCTCCAAAGGTCTCTTTCATTTTCCTGTAGGCAGCATCTATCTTACCCCTAGTGAGATAAGCCTCTACATCCTTACATTTGTCCTCTAGCCATCCCTGCTTAGCCATTTTGCACTTCCTATCAATCTCATTTTTGAGACGTTTGTATTCCTTTTTGCCTGCTTCATTTACTGCATTTTTATATTTTCTCCTTTCATCAATTAAATTCAATATTTCTTCTGTTACCCAAGGATTTCTACTAACCCTCTTCTTTTTACCTACTTGATCGTCTGCTGCCTTCACTACATCATCCCTCAAAGCTACCCATTCTTCTTCTACTGTATTTCTTTCCCCCACCCCTTTCAATTGTTCCCTTATGCTCTCCCTGAAACTCTGTACAACCTCTGGTTCTTTCAGTTTATCCAGGTCCCATCTCCTTAAATTCACACCTTTTTGCAGTTTCTTCAGTTTTAATCTACAGGTCATAACCAATAGATTGTGGTCAGAGTCCACATCTGCCCCTGGAAATGTCTTACAATTTAAAACCTGGTTCCTAAATCTCTGTCTTACCATTATGTAATCTGTCTGATACCTTTTAGTATCTCCAGGGTTCTTCCATGTATACAACCTTCTATCATGATTCTTAAACCAAGTGTTAGCTATGATTAAGTTGTGCTCTGTGCAAAACTCTATCAGGCGGCTTCCTCTTTCATTTCTGTCCCCCAATCCATATTCACCTACTATGTTTCCTTCTCTCCCTTTTCCTACACTCGAATTCCAGTCACCCATGACTATTAAATTTTCGTCTCCCTTCACAACCTGAATAATTTCTTTTATTTCATCATACATTTCTTCAATTTCTTCGTCATCTGCAGATCTAGTTGGCATATAAACTTGTACTACTGTAGTAGGTGTGGGCTTCGTATCTATCTTGGCCACAATAATGCACTCACTATGCTGTTTGTAGTAGCTTACCCGCATTCCTATTTTCCTATTCATTATTAAACCTACTCCTGCATTACCCCTATTTGATTTTGTATTTATAACCCTGTAGTCACCTGACCAGAAGTCTTGTTCCTCCTGCCACCAAACTTCACTAATTCCCACTATATCTAACTGCAACCTATCCATTTCCATTTTTAAATTTTCTAACCTACCTGCCCGATTAAGGGATCTGACATTCCACGCTCCGATCCATAGAACGCCAGTTTTCTTTCTCCTGATAACAACATCCTCTTGAGTAGTCCCCGCCCGGAGATCCGAATGGGGGACTATTTTACCTCCGGAATATTTTACCCAAGAGGACGCCATCATCATTTAATCATACAGTAAAGCTGCATGCCCTCGGGAAAAATTACGGCTGTAGTTTCCCCTTGCTTTCAGCCATTCGCAGTACCAGCACAGCAAGGCCGTTTTGGTTATTGTTAAAAGGCCAGATCAGTCAATCATCCAGACTGTTGCCCTTGCAACTACTGAAAAGGCTGCTGCCCCTCTTCAGGAACCACACGTTTGTCTGGCCTCTCAACAGATACCCCTCCGTTGTGGTTGTACCTACGGTACGGCTATCTGTATCGCTGAGGCACGCAAGCCTCCCCACCAATGGCAAGGTCCATGGTTCATGGTGGGGGGGGGGGGGGTTTCACACTAGGTCCCATGACAGTTTGTGGTGTCGCAAGATGTCAATGCCTAGTATAGGTTCGTCAATTTCGACCACTAAAGAAGTCCGCTTGACTTTGCAGTTCGCGGAGATTGAAATGACGTGTGAAGTTGAATCCGAGCATTGTAGTTTAGTTGAATTCATGGCTTGCAGTAAAGTATGATGAGGGTAGATGTTCGACGATACTAAGGACGTGGGCAGCAGTGAAACATCGGCGCCTGTGTCCACTAGGAAAAGGTATCCCGAAAAAATGTTTTTAATGTAAAGTCGTCCACAATTATCCGGTCGTTGCCGGACAGCATGGAGCACTGGGGGGTGCCTATAATGTAGTGCGCAGGAGGCGGCATCTGAACCTACCTGCGATTGGCGTTGCAGTTCCGTGCTGCCTCACCAACTCTTGTGTGGAAGTAACAGTACAGGTAGTGCGGTTGCATTTACTGCAGAAAGTTCGTTGCCAGTGGCAGTGGCTGAGGTTCGGTGGCCGCAGCAGGTTCAGTTGCAGGAGGGGGCGTGACCGCGGGAAGAGCCGGTGATGTCCCAGTGCTTGTTTACTGCTTCCCAGAGTGAGCGGAACTGTCAGCACAGTATGGCCCCGGCCGTGTCCAGCCACCGGGTGATGAGCCTGACCCTGAGACTTGTCAGGAAGTCTTTCTTTGCTCAACAGGTTCAGGAGGCCTTTGAGCCAGAGCAAAGCGGATGTGAGGAGATAGTTTATCTGACCAGATGGTGAGGAGTGCTGTGTCAGAGAATAGACCGGTGCTGACCAGGGCACGTAGCAGTCTCCAGAGCTGGGAAGGTTTGTCGTTGCCTAGTTGCATGATGTGGAGCACTTGCCGTATTGCTGCTTCAGTTGAGCGTGCAAGCTGACATAGAACTGTCGTTTTGGCTGGAGTGTACCGTGTAGCTGAGTCCGGGGCATCAACCAGGTCAGCAATCAAGTACTCCTGGTCGTGCAGGTGGGTGATGAGGTACAGAAACCTGGTTGACTCCTCGAGTTTGTCATGGTCGAACACTTCGTCTGCAATTTTGAACCAGGTTGTAGCTCTGTCAGGATTAAACGGCGGCAGCATCGGTAAGTGTTGTAGAATGTTCAGAAGAACAGGTTGAGTTGAGTTCATCGGGGCACTGCCCGAAATGAGCTGCTGTTGCTGTAGTATTCCAGGAGAGTGTGCAGCGTGAAGGTGACACGTTGTGGTTGAGTGCGATCTGTCGTGATGCAGTTGAGTGCGATCTGTCGTGATGCAGAAGGCCGACGCAGGTGAGACACCATAATGTGTCGATTGCAGTTGCAGAAGTTAAACACGTTGCGGGTGTGTTCAGATTGACGCGTCGCAAAAGACTGATGTGGATGAGGCACCGAGATGTGCCGAGAATGGTAGCGGAAGCTTGACTGGAGCCGGCACGTGGGTGACAGGTGAGAAAAAGTTCAATGTTTGAGAACGCGTGTTAGTCCGGGGAAAGCTCGACGTATGATCAGAGCCGGGGCCACATGTGTTGCAGGAAGGCTGCGGAGGTGCGGGCTGTCCAGAAGCACAATGTGGGAAATGATGTCGAACGTGGGGCAGAATGTGTGAAAGTTCACTGTTCATAGTCACTCCACTCAAAACGGTGTGCCGATAAGGTGAATGTCATGGCACAAAACACTGAGGCATAGCAGTGGGACGGAGGTGGAGTTCAGGCACAGATAACAAGTTATTGTTCCTGTTGCAGGCCGAGGTATTGAAGTAGGAAGGCAAATGCTGATGCTGAACCGAGGCAGGCACGGGTGTAGTCGGATGCTGAGTAGGTTGACCTGTGAACGAAGCAGTTGCGGCCACGTGGCAGGTAACCTCATGGTACTGCATGGATTGTTGCATGGCAAATCATTGTCCTCGCGGTGGTAGGTTGTCCAACGAAGCATTTGCAGAAATCGGCATTGGTCTCGCACTGCACGGAGATCCGTAAGAGGTAACTGCACAGTCAATGAGGGAGGGCACATGTGGCGGGAACAAAGGGGTTTGATAGCTAGAGTCATGTGCACTCCCAACCTCACTTATTGTTGCTGGCTCGAAAACGTCCGGGTAATCGTCGAGTGAGAGGCATCATGTTGCAGTCCTGGCGGGCATACATCGCCCGCAACATGATGCATGTCGATCACAAAATCCAGCGTTAGGCTTGGGCCGAAGTCATTGTTTGAATGCCATGTCGATGTAATACATGCGAAAATAACTGACGCGGAGGTCGCGGACACAGTAAAACGGCAAAAACGCAGGACATTACAACTCGGAGTCACCAGTCAGGGGAATATTTGGGTTAGTTACACCAAACAACCCCCTTTTTAGCAGTAGTTCATTTATTCACCTAAACACATAAAAGGCTTACAAAGATCTGACATGGCGGAACTGCACAAAGATGATCTTAGCTTAGTTCAAAGACGATACTCAGATCGATGCTGGTGTCGACCTCATCGGCACCACAGTGCCGATGACATTGATGACAAATATAATGCTTTCCTTAACGCATTTCTCATCTTCTTTGAGAGTTGCTTTCCATTAGAATGCTCTAAATGGGGTACTAGCAGTAAAAGACAGCCTGGTTCGCTGACTAGTGGGATAAGGATATCATGTAGAACAAAGCAGGAGTTACATCAAAATCTTAGAAGTAGTCACAATCAACCTACAGTTTTCCATTACAGACAGTATTATAAGGTGCTTAAAAATGTTAGTAGGAAGACAGAGTATGTGGTACACAAATAGAATAGCTAACTCGCAGGATAAAATTAAAACCACATGGTCAGTTGTGAAGGAAGCATCTGGTCAGCAGCACAAGGTCAATGATATAAAATCAGTTTCTAGTAAAAATATTTCTGTTAGTGATAAATCAGATATATGTACAGTATTTAACATTCATTTTCTGTGTATTGCTTGTGAATTAAATAGAAATTTAGTTCCTACAGGGAATCATATAACTTTCTTAATGAATATAGTTGGTACAACTTTTTAAATCGAACTGAACTGTCCTTTCTGTCATTGCTGTACCTGGGTGACATCTTTGGTTTGACGTCATGTGGGCTGGACTGCTATTGAAATTGCTCATCAATATTTTATAAAGTTTTAGTCTTCACTTACTTATTTTATACTTTATTTGTGTTAATATTTGCTGTAAAAGTAACTTGTTATTGGGTTTTCATTAATCTCAGTCTTTCTTCTTGTGTTATTGACTCGAGTGGTCTGTTATGAGTGTGCTTACGTCGTTCGTCCAAGCCTCACACGTCAGTAGTGTGTTTACATTTTGCAGTGTGCAGTTGCAACCATAGCGGTTATAAAGCTAAGTACTGGCAAAGTTATTTGTGCACTGTTATACAGTTATTAAATTCAATAGTTTTCAGTGGTGTTTCTTGCTGTTTGTGGTGAAATAACGATTTAATAAACTTTTGGAAACTTCCACTTGCTGTGTTTCTTTAGAGTTTTCTGTGCGTTAAAGTCCTGTAGTAAATTTCGTGCTTATTGTTTCTAGTGAAATATTTCAGTAAAATTTTCATTCTGTGTTTTAATGTAGTTGATCATTCCAGTGGCCACTTGAATTTTTGGTTTTAGCTAATAATTTTGTAAAGTTTAGTTGGCATTGGTATTAGCTGTGGTGTAGTAGTATTAATACAAGTAGTTGCTTTCTTGGTAGACAGAGAATTCTGAGACTGCTATTGTTAGTTCCACAAATAGTTCTGCTGCTGTAACTGAACTTAGGTAACTTAGATGTATAGTTTTTTTTTTTCAGTAACTGTAAAATTTTAGGATGAGCGAGAAGTGTGGACTCTGTTGCAGGTTTGTGAGTAGTGGGTTACGGTGTGGAATTTAATAGTATTTTCATTGGGGGGAACGCAGTGGGGAAGCCAGTGGGCATTCTAGTGAGATCCTCTCCTGGGAATGCAGAATCTGTAGTAGGAATAAGTTGATAGAGGAGCAGGAGTGTAATATCTGTACCCTTCTGGTGCAGTTACACATCACAAAGGAGGAACTCGATAGGTTGAGGAGGGTGAAGGGTGACGGGGAATGGGAACTGGCAGTTGGCAAGAAGGCAGCTAGGAGGAGGAGGTATTCAGACAGTTATACTTTGCGTATATGCAGTAGATTTGACAACTGTCAGACTTTGGTGGAGAGGTGCCTCTTGTAGCTGTAGATGCAGTGAACATGCAGCAGTCCTTAGCAGTTAGGAGGCGTAGGTCAGTTGTAAAGTCTAACAGAAAGAAGAAGGTTTGGCTGCTAGGTAGTTTGCACGGTAGAGGTGTGGGCAGCAGTTGCAGGAAGTGTTGGGAATGAGTACCAGGTCACCAACATTGTGAAGCCTAGTGCAGGGTTGGCTCAGGTGACTGACAGCTTAGGGAGATATGTAGGAATTTTTTAAGGAATATTTTAAGGAAAGTCATTAAGAAGTCAAGAAGCTTTTGTGCTCTGACAGAAATGTGCATAATAAGATTAAAACCATATGGAATATTGTCAAACGGGAGACAGGGCAGCCTGACAGTGCACACCATACCATAGCAATAAAGCTAAATGATAATGTTGTGAGTGATAAGTCACAAGTTGCAAGTATTTTTAACAATCACTTTCTGAATGTAGCAGCAAAAATAGTGTTAAAGAGTTCAGTTGAAAAAGCAAAAAAATATGTTAAAAGTGTCAATCCACAGGGCCTTTAGAAATAGCAAAACAAGAGCTCATGTGGTGTGATGGAGTCTCTAACAGAATTTTGAAGTGTTGTTCTAATTTAATAAGTGAAATCCTTAGCAATATATGTAATGCTTCGCTGGCACAAGGAATTTTTCCAGACAGATTGAAATACACAATTGTCAAACCTCTTCATAAGAAAGGGGGCAAGAGTGACTTAAATAATTATAGACGAATCTCATTGGTGACTTCATTTTCTAAAATATTCGAAAAAGTTATGTATTCAAGAGTAGTCTCACATTTAAAAGAAAATAATTTACTCAGCATGTCACAGTTGAATTATAGAAGGGTTACTTGACTAAGAATCCTATCTACACATTTACCCATCAAATAGTGCAAGCCCTAAGTAACAAATTGTCACCAGTTGGTATTTTTTGTGATCTCTCCAAGGCATGTGACTGTGTGGATCATGTCACACTCTTAGAAAAACTCAGGTTTTATGGAATTGAAGGCTATACACACAGCTGGTTTGAATCGTACTTAATGAACAGAAAGCAAAAAGTTGTGCTGAATAACACAAATAATGTTGGGAGGGTGGTACATTCTAGTGAATGGGGAGTTATCACAAAGGGAGTCCCACAGGGTTCAAGTTTAGGTCCTCTGCTGTTCCTTATTCATGTGAATGACCTCTCACTTACCATTCAGCAAGCAGAACCAGTACTTTTTGCAGATGACACAAGTGTTATAATAAATCCCATTCCAGAAAAAGCACCTGAAGACATTGTTACTGATACTTTTCAAAGAATTATTAAGTGGTTCTCAGAAAATGGACTCTCCCTTAATTTTGAAAAAACTCGCTATATCCAGTTCTGATAGAATTATACCGACAATTGATGTAGCATATGAACAGGGCTCAGTTAACAGGATAGATTTCTCCACATTTTTGGGTGTTCACATTGATGACAACTTGAACTGGAAGAAGCGTATTACTGAGCTTCTCAAACAATTAAGTTCAGCTTCTTTCGCTCTTCATATAATCACTGGTCTTGGTAATAAACAGATCAGTCTCCTAACACACTTTACATATTTCCACTCAATAATATCTTATGGAGTAGTTTTCTAGCGAGTTATCACCACTTAGACATAAAGTATTGATTGCACAAAAGAGAGCAGTGAGAATAGTTAGTAGTGTTCACCCAAGGACATCGTGTAGCAACCTGTTCAAGGAGTTAGGTATTTTAACTGCTCCATCAGAGTTCATATGTTTGCTAATGAAATTTGTAATAAATAATCCATCTCATTTCGCAAAGAACACTGATGTTCATACATACAACACTACACGGAAGAATGACCTTTCCTGTCCATTATTGAAGCTGTCAGTTGCTCAAAAAGGAGTACATTATTGAGCAAGAAAAATCTTTGATCCTTTGCCCAACAACGTAAAGTGTCTGGCAGGTAGCAGATAAAGTTTTAAATCTAGATTAAAATCATTTGTTTTGACAACTCCTTCTATTCCATGGACGAGTTTCTGTTTCAGAGCTTATTAAAAATAAACAAATAAATAAAATTGTACCTCTAAATGTAGTTGTATGTGTAGAACTAAAACTTTCAGTAATATTAAAATTAGCACTATTCATGTGTGTATATTTACATCTTGTAATCTGGCTTGTTCTACATCGTACCGTTAAAATAATAATGGATATGAAAATGATCTACATAACATGACATAACTAAATTAAACAAAACTATGGAGGAGGACCAGGTAGTGATAGTGGGTGGAGCAGGGAACAGTCTTGATAGAGACGGGGAATATGATGTAGGTGGTGACCTGGTAAGGATAGCTACTCAAACTGGTCGCACTAATGTACATTTCGTGCAACTGTTTCAGTGTCATGATTGGCCTCATCTTAATGCGGCTGTTAGGCACGTGAACATGGGGCTAGAGAGGGCGCTGATGGCAGTTTATCAGTAGATCACGTTTCACTAGGCATGGCCTGCACTTCCATAGGTATGGGAAGGGGAGGCTGGCATAGTTTATAGGTGACAGTGTAGTGGGTGGTGATAGAATCACTCATGGGAAAATTCCTGCAGTAGTTCTAGTTAGAGCTGCACCTTTTTTTTAGATTGAAGTCAGCTGATTGGTATACCTGCTTAAAGGAAGTCCCTCTAACTAAAAGCTCACCTTCAGAGGACATCATGTTTCCAAGTAGAGAAGGGATTAGCATATTTCATCGGAATGTTAGCGGTATTAGAGATAAAGTTAGTGACTCTGAAATTATTGATATATCAGAGCACCTTTAAATAATTCGACAATTCTGAGGCTTTCTTTACCAGAATAAAGATTAGCTGCCTGTTTTTCAAGGAGTTCCTTGTGGGGTGGGGGGTGGCTATGTACATAAAAAACAGTATTCCATTTGGGTCCATAGACGTATCGCGGCACTGCACAAAACAGATATTTGAATGTTGTGCAGGGGCAGTTGAATTCAGTGAAACTAAACTTCTAATTATTGTTGTTTATAGGCCCCCTAAATCTGACTTCAGAGCATTTCTGCTCAAGCTAGAGGGGGTTCTCGGTTCACTTTATAGGAAGTACCAGAAATTAGTTATATGTGGTGACTTCAATATTAATTTTGTATATGATAATGCAAGAAAAAGGAAGTTGGGTAGATCTCCTAAATTCATATGATCACAGCCATAAACAATATTGTTATTCATTCTTCATTACTAGATGGGCATTCTATTAGTGAAAGGGTGAAGGGCCTTTCAGACCACGATACACAAATTTTAACACTAAAAGGCTTTTGTACTCAAACAAATGTCACATATAATTGCAAACTATGTAGGAAAGTTATTCCAACAGCAATAGAGAGTTTCTTAAACCACGTTAAGGAACAAGGATGGCAGGATTTTTATAGTGCCAATAACATAGATGACAAATATAATGCTTTCCTTAACACATTTCTCATGTTCTTTGAGAGTTGATTTCCATTAGGACGTTCTAAATGGGGTGCTAGCAGTAATAGGCAGCCTGGGTGGCTGACTAGTGGGATAAAGGTATCATGTAGAACAAAGCAGGAATTATATCAAAAGTTAGAAGTGGTCACAATCAAGCTACAGTAGCCTAATACAAACAGTGCTGTAAGGTGCTTAAAAATGTTGGTAGGAAGGCAAAGAGTATATGTGGTACACAAATAGAATAGCTAATTCCTGGGATAAAATTAAAACCATATGGTCAGTGTCTGGTCAGCAGCGCAAGGTCGACAATATAAAGTCAGTTTGTAGTAAAAATATTTCTGTTACTGATAAATCAGATATATGTACAGTATTTAACAATCATTTTCTGAGCATTGCTGGTGAATTAAATACAAATTTAGTTTCTACAGGGAATCATGTAACTCTCTTGGCAAATGCCTGTCCAAGATTGATGTCTGAAATACTCCTCTGTGATGCAGACAAGGGGGAGATTGAGTCAATAATTAAATCACTTAAGACTAAGGATTCTCATGGTTGTGATGGAGTGCCTAGCAGAATATTAAAGTACTGTGCTGCACATGTTCACCCTGTACTTAAGCCATATTTGTAATTTTTCCTTTAGGAATGGTCAGTTTCCTGAACGATTAAAGTACTGAGTAGTAAAGCCGCTCTATAAAAAGGGAGAAAGGGATAATGTGGAGAACTTTAGACTTATTTCTATGCCATCAGTGTTTGCTAAAGTTATTGAAAAGGCTGTGTATGTAAGGATAATTTTATATCACACGATTTGCTATCAAATGTACAGGTCCACTTTAGAAGTCACTTAACAACTGAAAGTGCTGTATTTTCTTTTCTATGTGAGGTACTGGATGGATAAACAAAAGGTTTTGATCACTAGACATATTTTTTGATTTAACTAAGGTGTTTGATTGTGTTGATTACAAAATGTTTCTCCAGAAATTGGACCATTACGGAATACGGGGAATAGCTTACAATTGGTTCACCTCTTACTTTAACAACAGACAGCAAAAGGTCATTATTCATGGTGTTGAGAATGGCTGTGATATGGGGTCTGAGTGGGGTACAGTCAAATGGGGGGGGGGGGGGGGGGGGTGCCCCAGGGATCAGTGTTGGGGCCACTCCTGTTACTTATTTATACAAATGACATGCCCTATAGTATTACGGGTAACTCTAAAATATTTCTATTTGATGATGACACTAGCTTGGTAGCAAAGAATGTTGTGTGCAACATTGGCTCAGTTTCAATTAGTGCACTTCACGACCTAAGTTCATGGCTTGTGGAAAATAAACTAATGCTAAATCACAGTAAGACTCAGTTCTTACAGTTTCTGACACATAATTCAACAAAAACAACATTTTAATTTGACAGAATGGTCATATGATTAAGTGAAACTGAACAGTTCAAATTTCTAGATATTGATATAGTTAGTAAACTGTTGTGGAAAGCTCACATTCAGGACCTTGTTCAAAGACTTAATGCTGCCATTTTTACTATTCGAATGGTATCTGAAGTAAGTGATTGTTCAACATGAAAATTAGTCTACTTTGCTTATTTACATTCTCATATGTTATAAGGTATTATATTTTTGGGTAACTCTTCCCATTCTAAAAGGATATTTTTGGCTCAGAAATGGGAGGTTCAGGCAATAAGTGGTGTAAGGTTGCGAACCTGTTGATGGCCCCTGTTCACTAGTCTGAGTATTTTGACATTGGCATCTCACTGTCATTTCTTGTTAACACTATCAGCTTATTCCCAAGAATTAGGAGCCTTCACTCAGTTAATACTCGGTCGAAATCAAAACCTGCATTTGGATCGGACTTCCTTAACTCTAGTGCAGAAAGGTGTGCGGTATACTGCTGCATCCATTTTCAATAAGCTATCACAAGAATTCAAAAATCTTAGCAGTAATCCACGCGCTTTCAAATCAAAACTGAAGAGATTCCTCATGGGTCACTCCTATTCTGTTGAGGAGTTCCTTGAAAAATTAAGCTGATTCTTATGTTATATTGTTGACTGTGTTTACTGAAACTTTTGGCTTGACTTTTTTTGGGTTCATAAACATTTTATTTTTAAACATTACTACTTTTATGTTGTAATTTCATGTCCTGACACGATCCATGACCTTAGAGATTAGACCCTCAATTTGGTCTTATGGAACTTGATGTGTAAATAAATAAATAAATAAATAAAATATGGTGCTGTATTTTTTGTATTGTAGCTTATACCTAAATAGTGGATAATCCAGTATGTTTTGTTACTTTTAGTCTAAAATTTATATTTTGTTTAAAAAAATCTAAAATTATTGAATATAATAGAGGGAAACATTCCACGTGGGAAAAATGTATCTAAAAACAAAGATGATGTAACTTACCAAACGAAAGCGTTGGTATGTTCATAGAGACACTAACAAAAACACACACACACACAAAATTCAAGCTTTCGCAACCCACGGTTGCTTCATCAGGAAAGAGGGAAGGAGAGGGAAAGACGAAAGGATGTGGGTTTTAAGGGAGAGGGTAAGGAGTCATTCCAATCCCAGGAGCAGAAAGACTTACCTTAGGGGGAAAAAGGGACAGATGTAAGATTAAAGGAGATTTGTACATCAGATTTTTACATCAATTTACACATATTATCAAAATTTCAAGTGTGTATTTTTGAATACTGCTGGATGTAAAATTTTGTAAAATAGCCATTTTTGGGGAAAATATTTATCTGATGATGCTCAGACACAGAATGACTTACTTGTACATACTCCTAAGCCATTATACTCACAAATTACATAATTATAGCAATATCAAAATTTATTGTTATACATGGCGTAACTCTGTCAGCCACAAGAACATGCTTGATCTTGGATCTGGATGGAAGAGCAGAGCAACTAATTACTATTGTTGTTTAGCTAAGGCACTTGCTTGTCAACACTACTACGTCATGCAGTTGCTATGAGATATCTTCAGGCATGTGGTAAGACGTCCCCTCAATTATTATCTTGTGGATACAGCTCTGTCTATAGTGTGTTAGAAATTCCCACATGCATACAAGTTTTTCCAGCACATTAGTAGTTTAGGTGGCATTTAAGGTATTTTATAGTTTCAAGTATTAATTTCCGTAGTAATTGGTTGATGTCGCTGTCACTGTCTTCCTCCTATATAAGTAGTATTAGGTCATCAGATGGTGGATATTCTTGCCTCTGTGTTTTTTAAATCTGGTAGAATACATCTCACTGTTAATCTTTAACCTCTTTTTATTTGTGTTGAACCCCCTGTCAGTTTCCTCCGTCTCCTAATTAATTATGACCCCTGTAAGTAGGGTTGAAGTCTATTGCCAAGATATCAAATAAGTCTGTTGCTGCTTATTAATTTATGCATAAATAATTTCTCATATTTTCCAAACCAATAGCTCAGTTCTGGAAATCAATACTAGAAATAAGCATATTGTTTATAAATAATTAAAGTCACTAGCTATGGTCCAGAAAGACATCAATTCTTCAGGATCAGACATTTTCTAAGTTGCCACTAGCTGTAGAAAAACTTGACTACTAATAAAGTTGAGTTTAAGAGGAGCCAAGTGATTTATGTAAAGACAATTCCTTCTACTCCATTCATGAATTTATTAGTAGAAGTGATTGATGTATATATATTATTAAGAATATCAAATAATTTGAGTGTTATATAAAACCTGTGGATATCTTCAGTGCAGCAATGTGATCAATGTAAATAAGTGCAGTAGCCCGATTTTCTGTTTGATGCTGTGTGGCTACAATGACCTAAGAATTTTCATATGCAGCTCAGAGTATTGTATGTTTACATATTTTGACAAGTTTGTTATTACTTCTTTAATGAAAATATGTTTAAGATTAGCTGACTCATTCCACATTCATCAGGACCATGTAACTTGAGATCTGTGGAAGAAACATTAGCATGTCTTTTCTTGTAAATTTATATTTTTACTTCCACTTACTACTTAATATGTTACCATTTAAAACATGTTTTTGAGCCTACCTACTTCAGAAGAGTGATTTTTGTATAACTCAGTGTCTAGGACACTAAAACCTAAATGTGTACATTATTAATGTAAAAATATATGTTAGTAGCAGATAGTTTGTAAAGATTTTTCAGTGTGTGAAATAGTTGCATTCATCGTAAATGAGCTGGTAGAACAGCTGCATGTTTACTGCTTTCTGATATGATGAAAATGTTAAGGTTTAAGTGTATGTGATTGCTTTTGAATGTTTAGAATGTCATAAAAATCTGATGTATCGAATATCATAATGTACTTGCTATACAAAAATGATGAGAAGGACTGGTAAAGAATACAATACAAAACAATACAATATGTACCAGTGAAAAATGTTTCTTATGGAAGTATTGCTCAACACAGTTCAATCCAAACATCCTCATCATTCCCTTTCTTCCATATGGCACCCTTTCCATTGTAGTGCCCTCCAGCCTTTTACTTCCTCTTTCTACATGTACTTCTTAGTTTAGCATCCCCCCTATTGCCTTTTCTCTTCCCTTTACTCTTATTCTTCTCCTATTCTTTTCTGTCCCCTCCCTCCACCCCCACCATCCCCCACCACCCTCTGTCACATAGATGTGCCCCAAAACATTGTCATAACTTAACACTTTCACTGCCATGTGCATTATATATAACGCACATCAGTTTTTCCGTTTTTTGTGTGTGCATCATATTCAATCACACGAGGTGTCATATTTGCTTGTGATGCATATATGAGCACAGCTGTGTTGAAAACAAATGGGCACCACACACTGCTGGCCAGTGCCAAAAGTTCTGTGATGTTAGTTCTGTAGTGGCAGCACTGGATTACTGGCAGTTGTTACCCCATTATGGTATAGTGTTGGTACATGTTCCTTGCTGGTACTGGCCATATATATACATTTTTTTCATATGTGGCATTGTGTAGTGTTTGTTTTCATTTAGACTTTGTGGCTGTTTGATGAAAAGAATTTAAACAGTTTTTTTCTGGTAATTGAGGAGTAGGCAATGCACTTTTGGACAATCTACTTACAAATATTTATCTCATTGATATTTACAATTTTTTTGTTGATGACTAAATGTATGATTTCACAGTAAAGGAAGCAAACTGTTATGGTGTTGATAGTGGAATAATTGCTGAGACATTATTACTGTCATCAAGACTGACTTCATGGTGTGATACAAGCATTGATGATTTGAGGAGATGTATGGGACTTTTGCTGTGGATGGGGCTTGATCATAAGCCAAGAATGAAGAATTATTTTAGCAAAATCCACTTTACGAGAACCAGGTGTCTTCTACTATGTCCCTGAAATATGTTTGATTTACTGCTATGTTGCATTTATTTTTGTGACAATGAAAACATGGGTGAATGTGACAAGGTGTTCAAAATTAGGAAGCTTATGAATCATCTGAACACAAAATTCCAGGGAATTTTGAACACAAAATTCCAGGAAGCTTTCGCTCCAGGTAAAGCTGTTTGTATCGATGAAACAATTGTTCCATTTTGTGTAAGGTTATGCTTTTGTCAGTATGTTTTTGGAAAATGTTTTAAATATGGAGTGGAATTATACAGAATTTGTGCTGTAGGTTGATATAGTTGGAATATTAAAGTGTATTGTGGAAAGAAGTTAATGCTATAGATCTAAAAACAACAACATTTGAATTCTGGAAGGACACTCTTTATAGATAACTTCAACGCTTCTATGAACTTGGCAAACATTATACTAGAAAAGCAAACTCATCTGATGGGAACACTCCTCAAAAAAAGATATGGTATCCAAAATCTACTATCCCAAAAAAATCTTGAAGAGGGGCGAAATGGCAGTTGTGGAAAACAATGAAAAGGCGGTTGACAGAAAGTGACATGACAAGAGGGACATCATTTTTTGACAATGTAACAAAGAGCTTGTGGCAGTGAAAACAATGAGAGGTGAAGTGAGACACCTAATGCAGTTGTGGATTACAATGCAGCCAAACCTGTCATTGATCTTTCAGATCAAACAAAAACTTACGGCTTGTGCTTGAGGAAGTCAGTGAACTGATACCACAAAGTGGCCTTTGAATTACTGTTCAGTACTACTATTGTAAATGCTCATACTGTGTATGTACAAGTTACAAAACAAAAAATGGGTATCACTGCTTTCTGTGAGGCTCGTGCAAATGAGGTATTCAGGATTGATGATGTTCAGGAGACACCAATGAATGGGAATCACGAAATGGTTGCGACTGCAGTGAGATGACATTGTAACAGCTGTTTCCAGAAACTGTCCAAAGCAGGCAGATGAAAACATGCTATCAAACTTGTTACTCAAATGCAAATCTGGCCTTTGAGCTTCATGTGCAAGGACTGTTTTTTGCAGTGCACCAACATGAAGGAATGTAAGTTTTTTATTAGTTTGTAATTGAAGGAATTTTATAACAGGTAGTTGGAGTTTTTATATGCCTATACTAATGTCTTCCTCAGATACATCAGTGTGGATCAAAAGTGATGCATTTGGCCATATGAAGCTTCTAGTTGGATCTTAAGTTTAAAATGAGGCATGTGCATCATGTTTGTCTGGTTGAAACTGATTTTTTACAATTTAATGTATTGTCAGATATACTAGCTTCAATTTTTTAAAATAATATGAAGGAAAAAGTCACGGCCAAAATGAAAAATTTACCACATTTGCTGCTGACTTGCAAAGTTGCTTTTCCACTCAGTTCTGAAGGGGTTTCTACCTGTACAGAATATCTATGTTGCTGAAACCTGCCATTCCATGTGTACATAACAGACTCTCTGCAATGTCACAATTACTAGAGTACGTTACCATCACCCTAGCATTGAAACAAGAATGTGCAGCTGTGAACATGGACCTGCATGGATGTATGGCCATAAGAGTTAGCAACAGAGTTTGAACATGCAACCAATTGTCTTACAGAGTTTCCTTCACCTGCGGTGAAATATTGCTCTCTTCATGGTTTTGCCGAAGCTTGCTGGTGTCACTCTCAAAAATATATTTTATACAATAATGAACCTTTCCTCCAACATTAAACTTGGGATAGGGGTCATTCAATGTTAAATCATCAGAGGTGCCAATCTTACTTTCTTCTGTTTTTTATAAAATTTTGTGTGTGTATTGGACATAATTGGGGTATGAAAAGTGCCAAATTAAAGAACAGTAGCTGAAGTATTACAAAACAAATAGCTGCCCAGAATTCTGAAAATTTGCAAAGCATTTGACAAATGTCACAGAAAAAAATGGGTGTATAATTCAGTTCCAGGAGTGGTAGAACTGTGAAAGTGGTAATTTTGGAAAGGTCTGGGGACATGCTTTCAAATGATATGCATTGTGGCCATTTTCAAACAATGTAGAGAAGTAAGGTCAGTGACCTTTACCTTTGACCAGTATTATCTCAAAACATGTCACCTTCAAAATTGAAGAAAAATATGTTTGCATCTTCATGTTACACTATACAACATAATACAAAATCAAGTTGGTTTAACATTTGAATTAAGAGATGTAAATTAATATCTACAGCTATGTGATGCAATTAAACAATACAAATTCTATGCAGACTATAATAACATGACATAAAGTACAGAAAAATATTTTAACTGTTTAAAGTGTGGTGCGTTCGAAATTCGACAGTAAGGTAGTTACATGAACAGTGCAATGGGCAGCGTTTGTAGTATGCAAGTTAACAGACTATGACCTCTGAACTTCAGTGATGCAAAACATGATCTAATCATCCCAGACACATGTGTGGAAGGCATGGTGGAGGGGTTCAGATTTACAAAAAGAAACACAATCATCAGGACATACCACACCACTATTTGTGCACCTTTTGTTAAAAGAACATATGTTTGATCTGTTACTATTCTCACATCAGCCTATGTTAAAATGTCCATCTTGTCCACAGTAATGATATCAGGCTTCTCAGACTGTATACATGAAAGTGAAGGGTTTTGAGGATGTAGGAAGCTAACTGTAACCTCACTGATATCTTCATTAACATTCAAACATATGAAATCCACCATGCATGGAATGAATTGTGTGATATCTCCAGGGTATGAGTGTTCCTGGGTCCTTGTTAGTTTCGTTTCTGGTGTCTGGTGAACTGGATGAAACTTTCTTCTACATCTACATCTACATTTATACTCCGCAAGCCACCCAACAGTGTGTGGCGGAGAGCACTTTACGTGCCACTGTCATTACCTCCCTTTCCTGTTCCAGTCGCGTATGGCTTGCGGGAAGAACGACTGTCTGAATGCCTCCGTGCGCGCTCTAATCTGTCTAATTTTACATTCGTGATCTCCTCGGGAAGTAGAAGTAGGGGGAAGTTATATATTCAATACCTCATCCAGAAATGCACCCTCTCGAAACCTGGCGAGCAAGCTACACCGCGATGCAGAGCGCCTCTCTTGCAGAGTCTGCCACTTGAGTTTGTTAAACATCTCCGTAACGCTATCACGGTTACCAAATAACCCTGTGATGAAACGCACCGCTCTTCTTTGGATCTTCTCTATCTCCTCCGTCAACCCGATCTGGTGCGGATCACACACTGATGAGCAATACTCAAGTATAGGTCAAACGAGTGTTTTGTAAGCCACCTCCTTTGTTGATGGACTACATTTTCTAAGGACCCTCCAAATGAATCTCAACCTGTTACCCGCCTTACCAACAATTAATTTTATATGATCATTCCACTTCAAATCGTTCCGCACGCATACTCCCAGATATTTTACACGAGTAACTGCTACCAGTGTTCTGCTAGCATATAATCATACAATAAAGGATCCTTCTTTCTATGTATTCGCAATACATTAAGTTTGTCTATGTTAAGGGTCAGTTGCCACTCCCTGCACCAAGTGCCTATCCCCTGCAGATCTTCCTGCATTTCGCTACAATTTTCTAATGCTGCAACTTCTCTGTATACTACAGCATCATCCGCGAAAAGCCGCATGGAACTTACGACACTGTCGACTAGGTCATTTATATATATTGTGAAAAGCAATGGTCCCATAACACTCCCCTGTGGCATGCCAGAGGTTACTTTAACGTCTGTTGACGTCTCTTCATTGATAACAACATGCTGTGTTCTGTTTGCTAAAAATTCTTCAATCCAGCCACACAGCTGGTCTGATATTCCGTAGGCTCTTACTTTATCAGGCGACAGTGTGGAACTGTATCGAACGCCTTCCGGAAGTCAAGAAAAATAGCATCTACCTGGGAGCCTGTATCTAATATTTTCTGGGTCTCATGAACAAATAAAGCGAGTTGGGTCTCACACGATCGCTGTTTCCGGAATCCATGTTGATTCCTACATAGTAGATTCTGGGTTTCCAAAAACGACATGATACTCGAGCAGAAAACATGTTCTAAAATTCTACAACAGATCGACGTCAGAGATATCGCTCTTATGGGAGTTATTGTAGCCACTAGGAATAACAAAGTGTAACTCCTGAGTGCCTACAATTGTGCAAATCTGGGAAAACCACTCTGGAAGGAGAGTTCCTTCTTCATACCAACTTTTAGTTTTATAATGAAAGCAACGCAATGTATTATTGAGCCCCACCCACACACTGATATGATTATTTCTCTGACCTTGTTTCATTATTGTCAGTCCAATTGATGTCCATTACATTTTTAGCTTTCTTGCCTTTACTATTATGGATCTCACAACTAGAGAGCATTCTTTACTCTGTCTTTGCCCTTAATCAGATAGGCAAGGGTCAGAGGCATGTGGAGTTTCTCTCACCACAGAAGAGCTCTTGGAGATCCCATGCCTGCTCTGACGTACATACTGCTCTGAAAAATTCTCCTTAAATTATTTCTCTGCTATTGCATCAATATTTATTTCAGTACTTCAGTTTTACCACTCCTACATACTTCCATAATTTGATCAAATTTCTGGCTGATGTCTCCAACTCCAGATGAACTACTCCTTGGCCGAGCGAATCATGACCTTACTGTTTAGTCTCTTAACCAAGCAACCAAATCTGTTACGTTCTTGGAACACCATTGAAACAACTGTGTAGGTGTCATTACCTAAGAGTTGTAGATGCACTATAGATTGACAAGTTTCTTGATGGCATCAGTGATAACATCACTTGCTTCTTTCCCATGTGATGTGACAGAGAAATGCCACTCTGCACAGACATTGAAATTACTCTGGTGAAAGTGATGTTTCCATAATTTTTCCACATTTTACACTGGGCTGCCTCACCACCTGAGAAGTAGTACATGTACTTAGGTGTTATTTGGAAATGGGATGTTGTGAAGTTAACTGAATGGCTTTGGAAAAGATGAACACGTGCAGTATCATTTTTAAGGCATTGGGAAATGGATAACAAATTAAATGTGATTTGTTAAAAAATTTTAACGTTTGCAATCTCAATAAAATACAATTGCTTATTGACGTTTACTGGTTTCTGGTGACTAGCAACCATTCATCAGATCTTCCATACTAAAGAACCTGAACTTAAATACAATGTTGGCAGCAACACCATCTTAGTTGGTGTAACAAATTGGTGTTAAAAGGTTGGTCACAGCATAAAAATGTATAAAAACAGGAAAAATGTTCTGAACATTTCTCTGGGATTTCACCTGAAGTTTTGTTGTAGCCCATCTTTTGCCCGAAGGTGTATTGTGGTGATCATCATTCTGAAGTGTGGATTGATGCTGCTCTCCATATCAGTCTATCTTGCATGAGCATCTTCATCTCTGCATAACTACTGCAACCCACATCCATTTCAATCTGCTTATTGTATTCATGTCTTGCCCTCCTTCCACAGCTTTTACCCCTGGCATTACCTTCCATTAGCGCAATGGCAATTCCTTGATGCTTCAGGATGTGTGCTATCAACTGATGCCTTCTTTTTGTCAAGTTGTGCCATAAATTTCTTTATTCCCTAATTTGAATCATTGCCTCCTGTTTAATCTACCCACCTAATCTTCAGCATTCTTCTGTAGCATCACACCTCAACAGCATTTTGCTTGCACTGTTTGTGTCCACATTTCATTTCTTTACAAGGCTACATTCCAGTAAAACACCTTCAAAAAAGATATTGTAACATTTAAATTTATATTAGATGTCAAAAAATTCCTCTTTAACAGAAATTATTTTCTTGCTGTAGCTAGTCTACATTTTCAGCCTTCATCAGATATTTTGTAGTGTAAATAACAAAACTCACTTATGTTTCCCATTTCCAGCTCTAATTCCTTCATCACCTGATTTTATTCAGCTACATTGCAATGTTTGTTTTACTTTGGTTGTCTTATGAAGCATTTATTTGAAACTGTTCCAGGCATTTTCATCTTTAGAAGTTCTTCTCGGGCCTAGCATATTGAGTATGGAGAATGAGGAGGCAGTGAGTGAGAGTGACTTGGAGGTGAGTCCTGCTCCCTGTGGCCTGTCTACGATTGGTGTGTTGTTGACAGCCATACAAACTGAGGTGGTAAAAAGTCATGGGATACCAATAAACGCAAATACAGATGGCAGTAGTATTGTGTACACAAGGTATAAAAGGGTAGTACGTTGGTGGAGCTGTCATTTGTACTCAGATGATTTATGTGAAAAGGTTTGCAATGTAATTATCACTGCCTGATGGGAATCAACAGACTTTGAACATGAAATGGTAGTTGCATCTAGACACCTGGGATATTCCAGTTTGGAAATCAGTAGGGAATTCAATATTATGAGATCCACCGTGTCAATAGTGTGCTGAGAATTCCAGATTTCAGGCATTGCCTCTCACCACGGATAATGCAGTAGCTGATGCCCTTCACTTAATGACCAAGAGCAGCAGCGTATTTCTAGAGTTGTCAGTGCTAACAGACGAATAACACTGCCTGAAATAACCACAGGGATCAGTGTGGACAATGGCAACAGACGACTGACTGATGTCTCTTTGCTAACAGCACGACATCACCTGCAACACCTCTCCTGAGATCGTAACTGTATTGGTCGGAGCCCAGATGACTGAAAAATCATGGCCTGGTGAGATGAGTCCAGGTTTCAGTTAGGAAGAACTGATGGTAGAGGTCAAGTGTGGGGTGGACCCCACAAAATCATTGACCCAGGTCATCAATAAGCTGTTGTTGGTTCATAATGGTGTGAGCTGTGTTTACGTAGAATGGACTGGATCCTCATTTACTGGAAATTGTATGTTTGGCTACTCGGAGAACATTTGCAGCCATTCATGTACTTCATGTTACCAAACAATGATTCTGCAGGGGACTTCCAACACCTTTTTTTGTTCCTGCCACATCGAGTTGCTGCCCCACTGGCGAAGAGGAGGTCCGACATAATATTAGGAGGTATCCCATGACTTTTGTCACCTCTGTATAAAATGAGGAAGGTCAAGCTTTATATTAAGTAGTTGCCTGTAGATTTGCTTGTAAACATCCGGTTTAGGGTAGTGGGAGCTTTTAGTAACAAAAAAATACACCACCTAGTGCAATATACTTTTTATGTAGAGGTATATTGCAAGGTTAAGAAAAAAAATTGCCACATTATTACAATAGATAATACTCCTCAGAACTTAAAAAAAGAAAGGGCTCATACATATATGTCTGAAAAAACACCTTGTTGAAGTATAACTGTTTTACTTGTCTCTGGAGCAGTAATCTGTGATGCAGGCTGTCTTCCTGCTGATATTCATTGCACATCCTTATTGGTTGTGTTTAGCTCTGTAGTTACAATGGGATCTTACAGCCTGCGCCTTGTAGTGTTTAGCTTTGGTGTTAGAAGTGGTTTATTCAATGAAGATTTAATATTGTCTCTTCTTTACTTTGTGGTTGCTCAACCATGGCCTTGTACACAAATATAACACGCTTAATCTTCTCCTTTTGTTGTTATCGCCGTAACAAAATATAATAGTACTGCTCACTAAACGTATGAACAGCTTTTGTATGTACATAAAAAAAAAAATTTTGAATCAGAACATTGAAATGACCCTCTTTCCAAAACTTTGTACAGCTCTGCCAATTTTCAACAGTTCTGCATATTCGTCTAGCCTCTCTGTATACTAGTTTAGCACATTTGGAAATCGACTAAAGAAAAGTCATTCAGAGTTAAATTTAGTGAATGCTGAAATTAAAAGATACTCATCTTTTCTTTGTTGGGAATGTGGTGCTTGTCATCTACATAGGGGATGAATAGATCCACAGGTTGTTCACTTGCCAGTAATGACACTATTTCTTCCTGATTTATTCCATATTTGGCATGTTACACATTGTAAAATACAACATACAGTTTTTAACACAAAGGAGAACTGTTTGTGCACAGTTTTTCACAATAAAAGATGACCTACATGTGGTGTGTCACCTATCAGTGCTTGAAAAGAGCTGAGACAAATACTACCTGTAGACTAACTAATTGGCTGACTGTTTGGGACACATTTGGTTATATTTATAACCTAAGTCAATATCCAGAACGTTCTAGAAGTTACACTCTCAAATTAAATATTATAATGACATCTGGTTGTTATAACAATGAAAAATCAGAGCAAAATTTTATCTTTTTGCAAAAATCTGAGAATCAAAATATTATCAAAAGATATTTATATAGTGCTGAAAGAAAGTTTGAAAAATTTCAAAATATGCATTTGTGGGCTTTTTGGCTATAGCGATGGACCACGCACAGAAAACTCCAACTTATTACGATAAGACACTTTTATTGAGGTTCGTATAATTACAGAAAATACAAGAAAAACAATGCAGAAATTCACGACATGCGTATCACTCAGTCAAGTAGTAGACGGAACCTCCAAAGATTCTCAAGTCTCCAAAGACCATTTACTCTGCACTTCGCTGGTGAAGCTACTGGCGGTCGACCACAGAGCCCCCCCTTCCCTGCCGCCCCCCCCCCCACTTGTTGCGGAGCACTGGGGGAAGGATGTGGGTGTCTTCCTGTGTAGTGGCGTTGTGGGATGCTTGCTGATTGATAGCAGTGTGTGCTATGAGTCCATACTGTCTGTGCAGGGTGGACTACCGCTTGTCTAGTCCGCCACCGCCGCCATCCAGTGTGGGAGGGGGGGGGGGGGGGCGGACTGGTCAACCTGCACCACGCGTGAACTGGACTGGCACCGAAGATGTGAAGATGTCATCGTTGCAGTACAGTACAGGCGGAGAGGGAGAGGCGAATCTTGAGCATCCCATCAGTGCTGAATGTTGCAGCTATGGCAGCCGTATCCAACCCATTTGGGATAGGGACTGTGTACAGGATGATGATATGTGACGTGGGTGTGGACCCACATGAAGTGTCCCCTATGCGGAGGACGAACATGGATCCCTCGTGGAGCTGCAAGGAAAGCTTGCCGTGTGGGTACTCAGTCATTGATTGAGATGGAAATTTCGTTGACAGTGGATGTAGGGGGCAATAGGGGGGAGGAGTGGGGGAAGTAACATAGTAACATAGTTCAGGAGAAACACTGGAACACTTTGTGGGGGTATTGGGTGCCAACACTTGGGACATTGTAATGTCACACGCAACATGTGGTTGAGCCTGAGGTTGTGGATTGTCACACGCTGTGCCTGTGTGAAACGAGGGTGGAGTATCGTCAAACGCAACCACTAAGTTGCCCACAGGTGTAGGCTCGGTGCACATACGATCATGGTGGGGCACAGGGGAGTGGATGGTCTGTGTGAGATCAGTGTCGTCATCTGATGGAAGAACTCTCGACTCGGGGGGGGGGGGGAGGGGGGGGGGGAGGGAAGTGGGTGGTACAGGTTCCTCGATTGTCCAGGCTGGTTTTGCGCATTGGAGGGAATCTGTCTGCCGGCGGCCACTGACGAGAATGTCCATAGTATTGTCTGTGCGAGTCACTACTCGATGTGGGCCAGAGTAAGGTGGCTGTAATGCCGGTTTGACTGTGTCATCACGTAACATTACGAACTCGCGAGAGTCCAGTGGCGAATGCAGGAATACCCGAGGATGGGTATGTGGTCATGGAGGAGGTGTGCAGATCGCAGCTATGTATGTCCGGACACGCTGAACTAGCATGGGGAGGTCGGATAGGTTGGCGATTGCTTCGTCATTGACAAACTCTGTGGGGAGAACTAGGGTCTCGTCATGCAGGAGGTCTGCGAGTGAAGCCTGGAGGTCTGTCTTGTAAGCAGTGCGTATTCCTAGCATAACCCAGGGAAGGGCGTCGCACCACTCACCACTGGGATACATGAGTGCCGCTTTCAGAGTCCTGTGCCACCGCTCAACCAGTCCATTGCTCTGAGGGTGGTAAGCCGTAGTGCGGAATCTATCCACCCCACAGATGACGCAGAGTTTTTTAAACAGCAAGGATTCAAACTGTCTTCCCTGGTTGGTGGTGATGGATGTAGGGCAGCCAAATGGAGCTATCCAGGAGGATACGAATGCGTGTGCTATGGAATCTGCTGTGATGTCCTGCAGGGGTATTGCCTCCACCCAATGTGGAATGCGGTCAATGACGGACCGGATACACCTGAAACCATCAGACACAGGTAACGGTCCTACGAGGTCCACATGTACATGTTGGAAGCGGCCTTTCAGGATGTCGAATTTACCTAGACTGGGTTGTGTGCGCCTGCCGACTTTGCTGCGCTGGCACTGTAAACAAGCACGAGCCCAAGTACGACAATCCCTCTGCCACACCAAGTGTTCTGTAACCAGGTGCGTAGTAGCCTTAGCACCAGGATGTGCCAGGTAATGTAACGTAGTAAACACTTGGCGATGCAGCGCAGGGGGAACAATAGGCCGGGCGGTGCCCGTGGATGTATCGCACCGCAGTGGCCTGGCTGAGCCCAGTAGGTTGCACGAAACTATCTGAAGGGAAGTATCTGGGACCTGTCGGGGGTTGTGCAATTCACTGTCCTGTAAGTGGGCCAATTCGTAGAAATTAATGGGGGACGAAATTGCAGTGATACATTATAGGTAGTCAGCCACCACATTTTCTGAACCTCGAACGTGGTTCAAATGGCCCTGAGCACTATGGGACTTAACTGCTAAGGTCATCAGTCCCCCAGAACTTAGAACGACTTAAACCTAACTAACCTAAAGACATCACACACATTCATACCCAAGGTAGGATTCGAACCTGCGACCGTAGCAGTAGCGCTGTTCCAGACTGTAGCGCCTAGAACCGCTCGGCCATTCCGGCCGGCCCTTGAATGTGGTGGATGTCTATTGTGTATTGGCAAATTAAGTCCATTTGCCGAAACGTACGTGGGGGAAGGTCAGCAGCGGGGTTACGGATAGCCTCTGTGAGGAGGCGATGGTCTGTGGAAATTGTTATGTTCCTTCCTTCGATGTCTGTGCAGAAATATTTTACAGCTTCATAAACTGCTAGCAATTCTCTGTCAAATGCTGACCATTTACATTGAGCTGTAGATAGTTTTTTGGAAAAAAACCGGAATGGTTGTGTCGTGTCATTGACATGCTGTTGGAGGACTGCACTGATTGCAAAATCACTTGCATCCGCTGTAATAGGGATGCAGGCATCTGGCAAAGGGTGAGCAAGAGTGACACCACGTTCTAACGCTGATTTAAGGTCTTCAAAAGCTTTCACTACGTTGTCAGACCACTGTACTCGGCGACTGCCTGAGATTTGTTTGCTGGCCAATGCGTCAGTGAAAGGGGCTTGAATGGCTGCCGCCATCAGCAGGTTACGACGGTAGAAATTGGCAGTTCCTAAAAACCATTGTAATTCACGAAACGACACTGGGAGAGGTAGATCCCAAATGCAGTCAACCCGCACCTGCGGGGGGGCATATTCCATCCGAGGAGACGGTGTACCCCAGAAAAGTGACAGCGGTGCAGTGGAGTTGTGACTTGTCATTATTGATCTCGACTCCATTACATGTCAATAAGTCCTGTATCGTGGCCAGGTGGAGTTCATGTTCCCTGTCAGAGGGGGGAAAAAATTAGTATGTCATCGAGGTATGCGTAGCAATATGTGTAGTTAGACAGAAGTGAGTCTATAAAACGCTGCCAAGTTTGGGCCGCGTTTTTGAGACCATAAGGCATGTAACAAAATTCATACAGGCCAAAAGGTGTGAGCACTGCTGTCTTTGGTATGTCACTCTGTTCTATTGGTATCTGCAAATATGCCTTGCGGCAGTCCAAGACACTGAAGATGTGTGCTCTGCTAAGTACTTGCACAAATTCTTGTATGTGAGGTATTGGATAATTGTCTAACACCGTCCGCGCATTCAGGCGATGATAGTCGCCGCAGAGGCGCACTGTGCCGTCCTTTTTGGGGACTAAATGTATGGGTGAGGACCAGTTACTGTCCGATGGGCAAACAATATGTGCCCGTAGACGTTCCTCCACTGCAGCTTTAGCAAGGCGTAGTTTATGTGGTGGCAGTCAGCGTGCTTTATCACGCACTGGTGACCCATCTGTCGTGACAATTTTGTGTGTTGTGCCATTCTTGATAGCGCTCAGCTCGGTTGGCGAACTCGCTCGGGGGCCATCGTGGATGGGAATCGGTGTCACACAAGAGTCACTAACCTGATGTGCCGGGGAAGCTGTCTGTGTCGGTGATGACAAAGTTCCACGAGGTGCATCTCCGGTGTCGGATGGTGGTGGCATTAACAGGCGTTGTACGAGGCATCGTGCCTCTATGAGGGCTTGCATAGCTGACAATATGGTATGGTTCAGTTCGGCATTGTGAGCACAGGGATCGTCGACTGCAAGGCGTTTGGGCTGGAGCTGGCCAATGGAAGTTGTGAGGCTGTCCGCCAGTGAAGAGCACTCGATGGGAGCTATGTCGAAGTTGTCCGGAAGCTGAGAGGGAAGGGGGGTGGCCGAAGAGGGGACTGAACATGCAATATAAGTGGATGAGGCGTGGTGCAATAATGCGGCCGACTGAAGATCTGGAGACAGTCCGAAGTGGAAAAGGAAGTCAATGCCTAATACTGGATCTTCGCCGTCAGCCACATTAGAAGGACCAAGTGAACTGTTTGCCAGGTATGAGTTCAATAGATAACTTGGCCAAACCATCGACACGAAGTGGAGACTTATTTGCTGCTCGAAGGGACAGTTTGGTTGGTGTCGTGTCCTTTACAGAAAATGTGGAAGGTATGACACTAATGTCTGCTCCGGTATCGACGAGAAAATACCGGCGCGAACTTAAATCCAAGGCGTACAGACATCCTCATGAGGTGGGGGATCTGACAGAATGCAACGTCTTTGGGACAGCCCCTGCATGTATCCGCGGGCCGTGGCGCCTACTGTGGCCCACTTGTGGCGCTTGGGAACGTGCAGGGCAGACAGCAGTTGCGAGCGGCATCCCTGAAAGTGGAGTGGAACCAGCATGTACGTGAATCAGCTGTACTCCTCCCGCCAGCCGAAGTGTCAGGCGAGGGGAAGGCAGGGTGTGCAGGCACTAGCCCGGTTGGGCTGGGGAGAGGCTGTTGCCGACCCGCTGGTGGTTCCAGGTCTTGGCCGCTAGATGGCTGCTGTTCCATGTGCTGTCCGACGCAGTCGGCGCGAGTGTCCCTTCGACCGGTGTGGTGGGGACATGTTAAATGGTGGGCTGCTCTGAGGAGAGGGTGGCCGTGCGTGTGGACCCCGAAACTGGACTGCCGCGTGGTCTGTGTTGTGCAGTAGAAACTCGGGCGAGGGGTTTCCAGGATCTTGTGCTGGAGGAGCATTCTGTTCAGCGTAGAATGCCGTAGAAGGTATCTGCGACGATGTGTACATCGCCTGGTGTGGTATGCTGGCAGAGGTTAGAGTTGTCCGGCAGGCGAGGCAAACACCGGACATGAACATTCCCAGTGTATTAGTAGTACATGTGGTATAGCGTTGCGCTTGACAGTTGATTGTCCCTTCTGCGGTCGCGGCGTCCTGCACTGCCAGAAAAACTGGAGGCTGCGACATTGTCTATTGGTGCAAAACTGGTGATACACAGCGAGCGAATGCAACGTATTTTCGCGACTCGGGGTCACCAATGTGGGTTTTTTGGCTATAGCGATGGACCACGCACAGAAAACTCCAACTTATTACGGTAAGACACAAGAAAAGCAATGCAGAAATTCACAACACGCATATCACTCAGTCAAATAGTAGACGGAACCTCCAAAGAATCTCAAGTCTCCAAAGACCATTTATTCTGCACTTTTCTGGTGAAGTTACTGGCGGTCGACTGTCACCACATATTGTTAGACATTTGTTTACATTTTGTAATATAAAAAGTTTCCATTAAGAGAGGTTAATAACATTGTTTGAATATGCTGAAGACAATTTGTGTGATAAATAATAAATTATGATTTTCCATAGCTTATATGAAATTTGGAATTTTGGTGAATACCTGTGAAATTTGTTGTAGGTTATATAAATGAAGTGAAAACGAACTACATCTTTAAAAAATGCTGATTCTTCTCGAATATAGAGTCCTATAAAGTGAAATCTATAGGATGACCAGTTTTTGTAATGTCATGTTTTCACAATGTGATATACAAAAAAAATGTTTCATTGCATTATATGCAAATCTGAAAAAAATAAGATTTTGTAAATGCTTCAGACTATCATGTATTTATGAAAAAGTCATAAGTCTTGTGCTGTTTGATTGAAATTGGAATAAATGTTACTCCAGTGTAGGTGGAATTGTATCTTCCAGTTGACCTGGGATAGTATCGGTGATTGCAGTTGATGTAAAAACCCCGAATAATTTTTCTTCTTTTTCTTCAATATGTGTGTATAATGTCCAACATGAAACATCTACATAGCAGTTTGTTCAAAGAATGAACGCTTCTGAATGACATTTCATTAACATTTCAGTTGTCTAAGTGAACATGATAACTGTTGCCACAAATATACAGGGTGTTCATTAAAGTTCCAGTTTCAAAAAGCTGTATAAAGAGAACGACTGTTCAGAATGACATTAAATTTGGACAGCATATCATTGGTGCAAGGGCAGGGCGGGGGGGGGGGGGGGGGGGGGGGGGGGGGGGGGGGGGGGGGGGGGGGGGTGGGGGGGGGGGGGGGGGGGGGGAGGGGGAGGAATGTCATGGGACAAAAAAAGTTTAACAAAAATTTCATTCACTTTGTCAGAATATGTGCACTTCCAGATGTGCAGTGCACAACTGTTCCTCAGGTTGTGTTTGAGATGCCCAACATGACTGTCTCCATGAAGGATTATGTGCTGCTGGTAAAGCTCTTTTACAGTACAGTGAAGGGTATGAAAAAATGCAAAATATTCATTTGAAGTGAAATTTTGCAGAGGCAAGAAAGCAATTGATCTGACATTTGTCAAATATGTAGCCATAGCATTGCAAAAGGGATCAAGTGGTGATGTGCAAACCCGCAGTGCATGGGGAATTGTCTAAATGTTGGACATGCCCATGAGCTCGGTGCATAAAATTCTGCAAAACATCCTGCATTGCCATCTATAAAAAATTACCTATGTTTGGGGGCTGCTTCCTGCAGACCTGCCAGCGAGACAGACTTTTGGTCTGGAAATTCTTGGTCAAAAGGAGTGGGCAATGAATGCCCATGGAACATTCTGTGGACAGACAAAATCCATTTCCATCTCCAAGGACATGTCAAAATGCAGACTTGCAGAATATGGGCAACAGAAAATCTGCACACAAATCAGCCAGTACCACTTAATTCTATAAAGTGACTGTGTGGTGCAGGTTGACAGCATTGTGTATCGTAGGGCCATATATTTTTGAGGAGATGAGTCCTGTGGGTTCTGTTACTTGTATTGTCACTGGTAAATGCTATGAGAGACTTTTGTGCACCAGTGTCATTCCAACACTTCAACAGTGTGCATGTGTGGGTACGATCATTTTTGTGCAAGATGGTGCTCCTCTGCAGATTGCACAGCCAGTGAAGCAGCTGCTGCAGAGGCTCTCAGAAATGCTACAATTATCAGACACCATTTTTCTAAAGCCTGGCCATCCAGATCACCTGATCATAATCTGTGGAGTTATCTGAGAGATATTATGTTCAGTGCTCCAGTTAAAAATGTAGCTGAATCAAAGGCACTCATTGTGTAACGCATTCTGAATGTAACCCCTAAGGCACTTTGATCTGTTGTGGAACATGCTGTTTCTCGATTTCAACTTGTGGCAGAAAATGGTGGACAACATATTGAACATGTCTTCCACCAATCTCATGACAATTAGAAACTGATGTCATTTTGCTTAGTATTGTTACTTGGAACAATGATAAACAGATGTATTTTTGCTTTTTATTTGCTTTTTGGCCTTGGGACAATTAAAAACTGATTTTTCCCATCCGATGCGGTACAACCTTTCTGTCATGGATGGGCTTACCTAAGTAACAGTGCCACAATTGTTTACTACCAAACTTGTGCAGTCATGCACATTGAACAGTAATGTGCGAGTCAAATCATAGCCATGATTTCGCAATTAATTTGTCATTTGTAGCTGACTTCATTTACAGTAACAGACTTACAGCACCATGTATTGGCAAAATTTCTTTTATTTCTTGATGTTTCCCCCTGCATCAATCATAGGCTGTTCAAATTTGATGTAATTCAGAGCAGTGGTTCTCTTTCTACAGTATTTTGAAATTGGTACTTTAATTACGGACACCCTGTATGTATTTCCTGAGGACTTCACACTTCTTCAGAGTAGGCTGGCAATGCTAAGAGGTTCTACATTCCCTTCCATGCGAAGTTACTGCCATCACTATCTCATCTTGAAGACGTGTATCATCCCTTGACATGGCTCTCTACTTGTAGATACAGTAACAGAATCACACAATATTTGTGCTTTCCTCTATGTTAACTCATTTAATGTTCTTCATTTGTATTATTTGTGAGTGAGAACACACTGGGATACACAGCACTCCTTTAGAGAGGTATGTAACACCACGCCTTCTTTGATTTTCTTCATGCTTGTAGGATTTTAAGGTTATTTTAACAGCACATCAGTTTGTTAAAGCATTATGATACAATATTTAAGAAAAAGAAAAAAAAAAACACAATAAAATCATCTTTAAATATTAGAAGATTTCTGAAAACTTTTGAATACAAAACATTTATAATCAAGTAACATAACTATTGAGAAGTCTAGCAGTTGTAAAGTTGCTGGTTCAAGTTTCACTAGATGCAAAGTTTTAAAAATATTTTTATTTAAATTCTATGGTTATTATTAAATATAAATATTAATTAGGAAATAATGAATCATATTTTTAACAAATATAATATCTAGTTATTTTTAATTACTGGTCTTGTGAAAATGAATTAAAATTTGATATTGTCATGTGAAATGGCTTATTGTTAAATGAAAAAAATATATTTCAATCTGCATGAAGAAAAAAGTATTTCCTTTAGAATTTTCACTAAATTTCAATTCATTGTCAGTACTGGCATTGTCACGCCATTAGTAATGAAAAATAAAGATATACTTGCATTTAAAAATGTGATTCATTAGTTGTTTATTAATGTTTTTATTTGTAAATAAGGCTGGAATTTATGGAAAAGTGAATAGAATATTGCAGATAATGAGATCTGATGCAGCAGCTTTATGATTACTAGAATTTCATGATATGTGCTTGGTTACCAATGACTATGTCAACACATCAGATATGTTTTGTTATTAACAGTGCCCAGAATTTTCTAGTTTCCAGAGAAAGTTTTTTTCATGTTTGTTTGAGAATTGTGTCATGCTGTTATAAGAAAGTAATCTATTTGCACTGAGCTTGAAAAGCCTATAAATATGAAGAAAATGAAAGAGAGCCAACCCATAAAGTCTCCTTATTAGTCCTCTGTCATGCTGTTGTCAGACAGTTGCACGTACAACCACCTCATAAATCAGGGTCTGTAGACATCAGAATAAGGTTAGTGATTCAGTGGAGTGTGAACAGTGTAAATGGGAAATGGAGCCCTATTATTCCACGCGGTCAATGGCAGACATGGTATTCTCTTACGGATTCTTTAATTGTCTTTATAAACAGGCATATTTTATGTACAATGAGTGACATCGTCAACACCACATTCCACCTGAAAAATCATTCAGCAGCATCTTCCAGGAATGTACAGGTACATGATCATTTTCAAAACAAATAAGGGATTGCAGTAGACTTCCCACAGTTTGCATGCCAGACACGGATGAGTGAGTGTTATCAGGAGAAGATGATAACCCTGAGACAAATTTATGAAGGACTGGAGCTTCTGAAGGCACCTACCATGTTCTTGCATGCTCAGTTGTGTGTGAGTGGTACACGAAAGCTCTAAAGTCATGGTACCACCATGCCAGATTACACAATTTTACATTTCTGAACACTTAAAGCAAGTTGGCAATTGTTGTACTGCTATGCCATCTTATCAAGGTGTGACTGAATACTGGGCAGCTTTTCCAAGACAGTACTTCATTATAACTGCATCATCTGCAAAAAGTCCAAGATTACTACTAATGTTGTCTGCCATAAATATACAGCATGAACTGCAATGGCCCCAACATACGTCCCTGGGGCACACCAGAAGTTATATTTGCATCTGTCGATGACCATCTATCCAATATAACATGCTGCATCCACACATCAAAGAAATCCTCATTCCTGTCACAAATCTCGCTTGATACCCTGTATGATCTTACTTTCATTAACAGCTGTAGATGTGGTACTGAGTCAGATGGTTTTCAGAAGTCAGTAAATACTGCAACTCTCTCACTGTTTTGATGCTCAGCTTTCAGGATGTCTTAAGAAAAGTGTGAGTTTGGTTTTTCACATGATTAATGTTTTCCGAATGCATTCGGTTTGGAGTGGAGGAGGCCATCCTGTTTGATATACCTCACTACATTTGAAATATGAATATGCCCGAAGATTCTGCAACAAATGCATGTCAATGAGACTGGGTAGTGGTTTTTTGGAACAGTTCTTCTGCCATTCTGGGAAACAGGCGTGATCTGTTTATTTTTCAACCAGTGGGTATGGTTTTTCCTTTGATGACTCCATGGTATATTATGGTTGAAAGACGGGCTATCTCAGTTGCAGAGTAAGTGTGAATCTGATAGGGATTCCAATGGGGCTCAGATCTTTGTTTAATTTGAGTGATTTCAGCCACTTCTCAGTGCCACTGGCACAATATGTATTTCACTCATGTTTGCAGTGGTTCAAAAATTTAATTGGGACAATACTCTTGGGTTTTCTTTTGTAAGGGGACATTTGAAAACAGAGTTAAGCATTTCTGCATTTGCTTTGCTACTCTCAGTTTCAGTTCGTGCCTCATCTGTGTGTGATTGGACACTAACTTTGGCACAGTTAATATCTTTGCATACAACCAGAACTTCTTTGGGTTTCGAGAAAGATCCTATTACAATATTCTTCAAGAGCCGCCACTGAAGGCTTCACACATTGCTCTTTCAACAGCCAAATGCATTTTATTTAGCATTGTTTCTTTACAGTGAATGTGTACCACAGTGTGTCCCTCCCTCGTGAACTGTTCTATTTACTACAAATCGATCAAGTTGCATGGCCAACTATTTTAAACTTGAGTAGCAGTTCTTCTGCATGTTTCTGTTAAGAGGTAAATATTACCAGCAGTTGAAGTGAGTCTCAGTGGCTCAGTTTCAGTTTCAGTAGAAGACAGCACCTCAGATTTATTGGTTAGTGGGATGAGTGTAAGACACTGTGTTCTGATAAGAATGACATTTTGTTCAAACTGGAGATACATGGTGGTGGTTTGTTATTATGTAACACTGAGTGAGATAATAAATTAACGTACAGTTGAACAGGCTGTTATTCAACGATCATATACGAGTTTCAGCATAGGATTATACATCCAAGTGGTTGCAACTAACTGGTAGTTACGTTAAAGATTTTGACACCTAGTAGAGGTGTCTTCATCAGAATGAAATTTTTATAAAGCATAAGATTACATTGCTAAGAAGCAATGGTCAGAATTTAGAGCAATATCTTATGTTTTTCCCAGCTGGGCACAGGTGGCAAGGGCTGGAACATTTCATTTCACTTATGGCTTGAACATAGCTGCTCTAAATTCTGACCATTGCTTCTTAGCAATATAATTTCTTGCTTTATCCAAATTTCGTTCTGATGAAGACACTCCTAGTAGGTGTTGAAACCTAGTTCAACGTACCTACCAGTTAGTAGCAACCAGCTGGCCATATAATCCTGTGTTCAAAAAAGATAATAAATTGTCATTATAGCTATGTATGCAAGTCTTTCAGCAATGATGAAAACAAGGTATTAGGTCTGCTTTAGTACCCATCTGTGGCAGAAATTGTGTATAATAAACTTACAGGATCACGCACTATGCCAGACAAATTAACAGGTGTTTTGTATCACAAATTTCTGTGCAACAAATTACCTGCACCATTGGGGAATGTGGTTTGTCTTGTAAAGTAGGATAACTATTACCCATTTTCAACCAAGTTTTTATTATTTCTGCAGCAAATCCAGTTTCTCTTAGTTCTGGTAGGGATTTCCAGTGGTCTACAAATATTTAAAAAAGAAAGTTTGCATAACTGTAAACATATTGTTTTTAGATGTGTAGAAAAGGAATACAATAGAAGACAAATTGTTAGCTTTGAGAGAAGAAATATGGAAGGCAACATAGTAACAAGCCAAGGGTTAGTAGAAATCCTTAGATAACATTGGAGTTATTAAATTTAACTGATGAAAGGAGAAAATATAAAAATGCAGCAAATGAAGAAGGCGAACGGGAATACAGATGTGTAATAAAGTAGATTGACAGAAAGTGCAAAATGCAAAGGCTGTAGATGCAGGCATAAATAGGGGAGAGATAGAGGCTGCCTGTGGGAAAATTAGGGAGCCCTTTTGAAAGGGAAAGGGGGACTGTATGAACATCAGGGTCATATGGCAAGCCACTGCTAAGCAAAGAAGGGAAAGCTAAACAGTGAAAGGAATATATTAAGGGGTATACAAAGGAAATGAAGTTGAAGACAATAGAAAGGGAACAGGACGTAGATGAAAATGAGGTGGGAGATAAGGTACTGCGATAATAATTTGATGAGGACTGGAAGACCTAAGTGCAAACAAGTCCCCTGGAGAAAATGATACTCTCAAAATAACTGAAATCCTTGGGAGAGCCAGTAATGACTAAACTATTCTTTCTGAGACAGATGAAATATGCTCAGACTGCAAGAAGACTGTAGTAATTCCAGTTCTAAAGAAGACAGTTGATGGTAGGTGTGAATATTACAGAACCATCATGCCTACAAAATACTGAAAAAAATATTAACAGAAGAAAGAAAAAACTAGTAAAAGCCAGGCTCAGAGTGGATAGGTTGAAGAAGGGTCATTTATAGACTTAGAGGATACTTTTGACACTGTTGACTGGAATACATTCATTGAAATTCTGAAGGTAGCATGGATAAGATACAAGGAGTGAATGGTTATTTACAATTGGCTGCAGTTATGTGTCAAAGGACTCAATGTGCAGACTGTCTTCTTTCGACCATACATTCTTGTGACCACTGCTGCTAGCAGTCTTATACAGTGGCTACATGCCTGCTAAGTCTTTCTGCAATATCACAGAAGGAACATCCAGCCTCTCGTAGCCCTATTACATGACCTCATTCAAACTCAGTGAGGTCCTGATAATATCATCTTTGTCACATCAAAGGCATTCTTGACTACCATCAACTCATCACATCCAGTCTCAAAGATAACTAACACTCACAACTGTTACAGCATGTATTTAAAGCAAACCTGATTTGCATCCTGATAGTGGTGCAACTAATACCACTCTTATGTGACTTTCATTTGTGTTGCACAGCTAGTCATTGGTGTTATGCTCTTTTTTCCGTCAATGTATAATTTTAAGTGTTAGGAAATCTTTCTCTGAAGGTATTGGTCTAAAGTGTGGCCTAGTATTGATGACAAGCACTTCAGAAGAGAGTAGAAGCTTTTGAAATGTGGTGCTATGAATGAATGCTGAAAAAGGGATCACAACAGTAACAACCACAGCAGCAACAAAACCAGCCACCCCCTTTCATGACAGCACTTTTCCTTGCCTCAATCTTTTACATTGGTTGCAAATACAAGGTTGTGAATTAGCAGTTTCCTTTGTATCTTCTGTGCATTATTGATGTCCATTGGCTGTTGTGTAGGACTGCGCATCACAACCATGCCTTTGGCTGTGCTTAACATTGCTGCTGTAACTGGTGTTAGCCATATGACATCTGCAGTTAAACAATTCAGAGCTTTTCCTATGTGCTGCTGCAGAGTCAGACACAGTAACATGTGCTACTTGAACAATTACGTGACATTTCCCTTGTGTACAAGCAGCACATGAGATGCTGAGAACTGGCCACAACAACTAGCTATCATTGTGCTCAACATTAGAAAATTTTGTGGATTATGCTAGGAAAGAAATTAAATCTATCCCCCAAAAGACACAGCAAACAAATTGTGTTGTACTCTAAATACCTTGCAACAACAATTGCCATTCAGTGTTTGTTTTAACATCACTACTCCATCAAAATATATTCAAAGATAATAATTTTACTTAAAATTTTAGTAAGTAAATATAATGACACAAAAAAATATTTTTTAAATCCACATGCCAGTGATGGAGGTAGCAAATGTTAAAATTAAATTATAATACTTAGCTTTGGTAGTTAGGTGAGCTGGTTCTTCCCACGAATTACTCTATAAAGTGCAAGGCAAAAATTATACCATCCAGGCAGGCTGCAGCAAATCAAACTAACACATTAAATAAGCCAGCAACCAACAACTCACTACAAACTAACTTGTGACCTCTTCCACCTTCATATTTATATCCCATCAGAAGTTCTTATTCTCCATTTCTTTGTAACACAATTGATTTTACCATATACATACACTTTTGTAATATGGTCCTGGTTCCACTGAGTATTGCTGACTGATGGGTCGTATGTCAGAGAGTCGCATAAATACCTTGAAATGTTTTGACCACATCGCCTTTTCACAGTATTTATGTCACTCTCTGATGTACGATCCATTTGTTGGTGAGACTCATAAGAACCAGGAGAGCGTCTGAAAGTGTCCAACACAGCTCTGAATGGAATTTCAGGAACAAAAATGTTTCATGGACCACAACCATACAACCTGGAAGATTCACCAGCAAATATGACAAATGGTTGTGAAAACCTACAGTGTATAATTTCATAACAGATTCCTTATGATAAATTATTTAATATTTCAGTCTGAAGTCTTTACAGTCAAAACATTTTTGAACATATCTTTTACTATCATCAATATGTGTTTTTTCATTACTTTTGTTAAGTTCAATATAATAATTTTTATACTTGTTAAACAAATTTAAAATTTTCCCACATACGTATGGTAACTTAATATGATGCTAAATTCAAAATCAGTTTTAATTTTTATACAAAGATGCAAACTTTATGTAAAATTTTAGAATTTACACTATGTAAATAATGAAATGGAACAACGGATTCTCACAAGGAATTCGGACATTGAAGAACAGGAGAACGTCAGTGTAGAAGATGGGAAAACCAAGAATGTGTACCCAGATCAGTAGAATCTGGGACATCATCAGGAAAAGAATAAAGAATGAGCATGTTCTAAGGAGGCATCCTTGGAATGAAACAGGGAAGGTCAGCACATCAGATAGTACTATTTTGTTTGAATAAGAAGACCAAAGTAGAGTAGATCATAAAAGTACAAAGTGATGTGGTAGAAATAGGAAAACAAGAAACAAAGATTTACTGCAGAGTGACTTTCAAATAAAAATTCAGCCTGGCACAGATGTCCAGGACAGAATTAGACCCAGGGAAAACTCACCATGGAAGGAAGAGCACAGAAGTTTGCAAAAGTATGAGAATGAAATAGTATTGGACAGTAATAAAAACCAGAAGAAATGAAGATGACACAAATTAACATGGTCCTCAGAGGAGAAGAAGAAGAAGAAGAAGAAGAAGAAGAAGTAGAAATGTGTCATACATGCATGTCTTTGCCAGACATTCTTAACTTTTCGAGTAACAAAATACTATAATTAGCAACCAGAATAGTCTGTTGTCTGTTCAAAACAGTATTACAGTGCCGAAATCCTGAAAAGACAAACTATGAATTGATAACTATGCATATATCAAATTCTAAACCAATTCAAAGAGTCATGTACATGATGGAATGAAATAGAAATTCTGACAACGGCCGCAATCAGGCACTGAAATGAATTCAGTGGTAAAAATTGAAAATTCGTGCCAGACTGCGACTTGAACCCAGATTTCCTGCTTTTGAGTACCTTAACTGCTGTGGCTATTCAAGCATGCTTCTCGTCCAACCCTAAATCCCAATTTGTTACACATTATGTAAGTAGCACCCTAAATCCACTATGCTCATTGCTCATGCCCTCATGCTTATTTCTGCAAGATTTTGTGAAATTGCATCCACACAGAAAGGATCTTAATGGCCATCAAGGTGTATATATTTATGTATATGTATGATGTCTGTTCTGTTTGACACGTAAGAATTTCTATGTTGTTTCATCATGTTTATGTTCGGCTATGGGATCAAGAATGGTATCTCATGAAAGTTTAGTTTTAGTTTAGTTTAGTTATGTCATGTTCCGTAGATTATTTTCACGATTATTTTATCGATATGATGTGGAACAAGTCAGATGACAAGATACATACACACACATGAATAGTGCTAATATTAATATTACTGGAAGTTTTAGTTCTACACATGCAACTACATTTAGAGGTACTTTTTTCTTTACCATTTCTGAAACAGACACTCATACATGGAGTAGAAGGAGTTGTCCAAAAGAAATCATTTGAAGCTAGATTTAAAACTTGGTCTGCTACCTGCCAGACACTTTATGTTGTTGGGCAAATGATGAAAGATTTTTGTTGCTGAATAATGTACACCTTTTTGAGCAACTGACAGCTTCAGTAACCGATAGGAAAGGTCATTTTTCCCTCTAGTGTTGTACGTACGAACATGACTGTTCTTTGTGAATTGAGATGAAATTATTTGTAATGAATTTCATTAGTGAATATATGTTGTCTGATGGTGCAGTTAAAATATCTAACTCCTTGAAACGTTGACTACATGATGTCCTTGGGTGAACACCACAAATTATTCTCACTGCTCTCTTTCATGCAATCAGTACTTTATGTCTAAGTGGTGTGTTGCTTCAGAAAACTATTCCATAAGACATTATTGAGTGGAAATGTGTAAAGTATGTTAGGAGGCTGATTTGTTATTACCAAGACTAGCGATTAAATGAAGAGCAAAATAAGCAGAACTTAGTTGTTTGAGAAGCTCAGTAATATGCTTCTTCTATTTCAAGTTGTCATCAATGTGAACACCCAAAAATTTGGAGAAATCTAACCTTTTAACTGAGCCCTGTTAATATGCTACATCAATTGTCGATATGACTCTATTCAGTGTACAGAACTGGATACAGTGAGTTTTTTCAAAATTAAGGGAGAGTCCACTTTCTGAGAACCTCCTAATAATTCTTTGAAAGACATCCTTAACAATATCTTCAGGTGGTTTTTCTGGATTGGGATTTATTATAAACACTCGTGCCATCTGCAAAAAGTACTAGTTTCGCTTGCTGAACGTTGAGTAGGAGGCCATTCACAAGAATGAGGAACAGCAGAGGACATAAAATTGAACCCTGTGGGACTCCCTGACTTATTCTGGACTGTCCATATATTTCCCTCTTCCTCATACACAATATCTTAATTCTCTTAATAATCCATGGCTTACTTGACTTTGTAATGGCTTTTTAACATCAATCTTTCCATCTGACCAACTGGCAAGCAAACTTGCTATCAAATGTACAGGTCCGCTTTAGAAGTCATGTAACAACTGAAAGTGCTATATTTTCTTTTCTATGTAACGTACTGATTGGATAAAGAAAAGGTTTTGAACACTAGACATATTTTTTGATTTAACTAAGGTGTTTGATTGTGTCGATTACAAAATGTTTCTCCAGAAATTGGACCATTACGGAATACGGGGAATAGCTTACAATTGGTTCACCTCTTACTTTAACAACAGACAGCAAAAGGTCATTATTCATGGTGTTGAGAATGGCTGTGATGTGGGGGTCTGAGTGGGGTACAGTCAAATGGGGAGGGGGGGGGGTGCCCCAGGGATCAGTGTTGGGGCCACTCCTGTTACTTATTTATACAAATGACATGCCCTATAGTATTACGGGTAACTCTAAAATATTTCTGTTTGATGATGACACTAGCTTGGTAGCAAAGGATGTTGTGTGCAACATTGGCTCAGTTTCAATCAGTGCACTTCACGACCTAAGTTCATGGCTTGTGGAAAATAAACTAATGCTAAATCACAGTAAGACTCAGTTCTTACAGTTTCTGACACATAATTCAACAAAAACAACATTTTAATTTGACAGAATGGTCATATGATTAAGTGAAACTGAACAGTTCAAATTTCTAGGTATTGAGATAGATAGTAAACTGTTGTGGAAGGCTCACATTCAGGACCTTGTTCAAAGAGTTAATGCTGCCATTTTTACTATTCGAATGGTATCTGAAGTAAGTGATTGTTCAATATGAAAATTAGTCTACTTTGCTTATTTACATTCTCATATGTTATAAGGTATTATATTTTTGGGTAACTCTTCCCATTCTAAAAGGATATTTTTGGCTCAGAAATGGGCGGTTCAGGCAATAAGTGGTGTAAGGTTGCGAAACTGTTGTTGGCCCCTGTTCACTAGTCTGGGTATTTTGACATTGGCCTCTCAATGTATATATTCTTTACTGTCATTTCTTGTTAACACTGTCTGCATATTCCCAGGAATTAGGAGCCTTCACTCAGTTAATACTCGGTCGCAATCAAAACCTGCATTTGGATCGGACTTCCTTAACTCTAGTGCAGAAAGGTGTGCGGTATACTGCTACATCCATTTTCAGTAAGCTACCACAAGTATTCAAAAATCTTGGCTGTAATCCACGCGCTTTCAAATCAAAACTGAAGAGTTTCCTCATGGGTCACTCCTATTCTGTTGAGGAGTTCCTTGAAAAATTAAGCTGATTCTTATGTTACATAGTTGACTGCGTTTACTGAAACTTACGGCTTGACTTTTTCTTTGGTTCATAAACATGTTATTTTTAAATGTTACTACTTTTATGTTGTAATTTCGTGTCCCGACAAATTCCATGACCTTGGAGATTAGATCGTAAATTTGGTCTTATGGAACTTGACGTGTAAATAAATAAATAAATAAATAAAATATAGTGCTGTAATTTTTGTATTGTAGCTTATACCTAAATAGTGGATAATCCAGTATGTTTTGTTACTTTTAGTCTAAAATTTATATTTTGTTTAAAAAATCTAAGATTAAAGCAGATTTGTACATAAGATTTTTTAATCAAATTTCACATATTATCAAAATTTCAGGTGTGTATTTTTGAATACTGCTGGATGTAAAATTTTGTAAAATAGCCATTTTTGGGGAAAATATTTATCTGATGATGCTCAGACACAGAATGACTTACTTCTACATACTCCTAAGCCATTATACTCACAAATTACATAATTATAGCAATATCAAAATTTATTGTTATACATGGCGTAACTCTGTCAGCCACAAGAACATGCTTGATCTTGGATCTGGATGGAAGAGCAGAGCAACTAATTACTATTGTTGTTTAGCTAAGGCACTTGCTTGTCAACACTACTACGTCATGCAGTTGCTATGAGAAGATATCTTCAGGCATGTGGTAAGACGTCCCCTCAATTATTATCTTGTGGATACAGCTCTGTCTATAGTGTGTTAGAAATTCCCATGTGCATACAAGTTTTTCCAGCACATTAGTAGTTTAGGTGGCATTTAAGGTATTTTATAGTTTCAAGTATTAATTTCCGTAGTAATTGGTTGATGTCGCTGTCACTGTCTTCCTCCTATATAAGTAGTATTAGGTCATCAGATGGTGGATATTCTTGCCTCTGTGTTTTTTAAATCTGGTAGAATACATCTCACTGTTAATCTTTAACCTCTTTTTATTTGTGTTGAACCCCCTGTCAGTTTCCTCCGTCTCCTAATTAGTTATGACCCCTGTAAGTAGGGTTGAAGTCTATTGCCAAGATATCAAATAAGTCCGTTGCTGCTTATTAATTTATGCATAAATAATTTATCTCATATTTTCCAAACCAATAGCTCAGTTCTGGAAATCAATACTAGAAATAAGCATATTGTTTATAAATAATTAAAGTCACTAGCTATGGTCCAAAAAGACATCAATTTTTCAGGATCAGACATTTTCTAAGTTGCCACTAGCTGTAAGAAAACTTGACTACTAATAAAGTTGAGTTTAAGAGGAGCCAAGTGATTTATGTAAAGACAATTCCTTCTCCCCCCATGAACCATGGACCTTGCCGTTGGTGGGGAGGCTTGCGTGCCTCAGCGATACAGATAGCTGTACCGTAGGTGCAACCACAATGGAGGGGTATCTGTTGATAGGCCAGACAAACGTGTGGTTCCTGAAGAGGGGCAGCAGCCTTTTCAGTAGTTGCAAGGGCAACAGTCTGGATAATTGACTGATCTGGCCTTTTAACAATAACCAAAACGGCCTTGCTGTGCTGGTACTGCGAATGGCTGAAAGCAAGGGGAAACTACAGCCGTAATTTTTCCCGAGGGCATGCAGCTTTACTGTATGATTAAATGATGATGGCGTCCTCTTGGGTAAAATATTCCGGAGGTAAAATAGTCCCCCATTCGGATCTCCGGGCGGGGACTACTCAAGAGGATGTCGTTATCAGGAGAAAGAAAACTGGCGTTCTACGGATCGGAGCGTGGAATGTCAGATCCCTTAATCGGGCAGGTAGGTTAGAAAATTTAAAAATGGAAATGGATAGGTTGCAGTTAGATATAGTGGGAATTAGTGAAGTTTGGTGGCAGGAGGAACAAGACTTCTGGTCAGGTGACTACAGGGTTATAAATACAAAATCAAATAGGGGTAATGCAGGAGTAGGTTTAATAACGAATAGGAAAATAGGAATGCGGGTAAGCTACTACAAACAGCATAGTGAGTGCATTATTGTGGCCAAGATAGATACGAAGCCCACACCTACTACAGTAGTACAAGTTTATATGCCAACTAGCTCTGCAGATGATGAAGAAATTGAAGAAATGTATGATGAAATAAAAGAAATTATTCAGATTGTGAAGGGAGACGAAAATTTAATAGTCATGGGTGACTGGAATTCGAGTGTAGGAAAAGGGAGAGAAGGAAACATAGTAGGTGAATATGGATTGGGGGACAGAAATGAAAGAGGAAGCCGCCTGATAGAGTTTTGCACAGAGCACAACTTAATCATAGCTAACACTTGGTTTAAGAATCATGATAGAAGGTTGTATACATGGAAGAACCCTGGAGATACTAAAAGGTATCAGATAGATTACATAATGGTAAGACAGAGATTTAGGAACCAGGTTTTAAATTGTAAGACATTTCCAGGGGCAGATGTGGACTCTGACCACAATCTATTGGTTATGACCTGTAGATTAAAACTGAAGAAACTGCAAAAAGGTGTGAATTTAAGGAGATGGGACCTGGATAAACTGAAAGAACTAGAGGTTGTACAGAGATTCAGGGAGAGCATAAGGGAGCAATTGACAGGAATGGGGGAAATAAATACAGTAGAAGAAGAATGGGTAGGTCTGAGGGATGAAGTAGTGAAGGCAGCAGACGATCAAGTAGGTAAAAAGAAGAGAGTTAGTAGAAATCCTTGGGTAACAGAAGAAATATTGAATTTAATTGATGAAAGGAGAAAATATAAAAATGCAGTAAATGAAACAGGCAAAAAGGAATACAAACGTCTCAAAAATGAGATCGACAGGAAGTGCAAAATGGCTAAGCAGGGATGGCTAGAGGACAAATGTAAGGATGTAGAGGCTTATCTCACTAGGGGTAAGATAGATACCACCTACAGGAAAATTAAAGAGACCTTTGGAGATAAGACAACGACTTGTATGAATATCAAGAGCTCAGATGGGAACCCAGTTCTAAGCAAAGAAGGGAAAGCAGAAAGGTGGAAGGAGTATATAGAGGGTCTATACAAGGGCGATGCACTTGAGGACAATATTATGGAAATGGAAGAGGATGTAGATGAAGATGAAATGGGAGATACGATACTGCGTGAAGAGTTTGACATAGCACTGAAGGACCTCAGTCGAAACAAGGCCCCCGGAGTAGACAACATTCCATTGGAACTACTGACGGCCTTGGGAGAGCCAGTCCTGACAAAACTCTACCATCTGGTGAGCAAGATGTATGAGACAGGCGAAATACCCTCAGACTTCAAGAAGAATATAATAATTCCAATCCCAAAGAAAGCAGGTGTTGACAGATGTGAAAATTACCGAACTATCAGCTTAATAAGTCACAGCTGCAAAATACTAACACGAATTCTTTACAGACGAATAGAAAAACTAGTAGAAGCCAACCTCGGGGAAGATCAGTTAGGATTCCGTAGAAACACTGGAACATGTGAGGCAATACTGCCCGTACGACTTATCTTAGAAGAAAGATTAAGGAAAGGCAAACCTACGTTTCTATCAATTGTAGACTTAGAGAAAGCTTTTGACAATGTTGACTGGAATACTCTCTTTCAAATTCTAAAGGTGGCAGGGGTAAAATACAGGGAGCGAGAAGCTATTTACAATTTGTACAGAAACCAGATGGCAGTTATAAGAGTCGAGGGACATGAAAGGGAAGCAGTGGTTGGGAAGGGAGTAAGACAGGGTTGTAGCCTCTCCCCGATGTTGTTCAATCTGTATATTGAGCAAGCAGTAAAGGAAACAAAAGAAAAATTCGGAGTAGGTATTAAAATTCATGGAGAAGAAATAAAAACTTTGAGGTTCGCCGATGACATTGTAATTCTGTCAGAGACAGCACAGGACTTGAAAAAGCAGTTGAATGGAATGGACAGTGTCTTGAAAGGAGGATATAAGATGAACATCAACAAAAGCAAAACAAAGATAATGGAATGTAGTCTAATTAAGTCGGGTGATGCTGAGGGAATTAGATTAGGAAATAAGGCACTTAAAGTAGTAAAGGAGTTTTGCTATTTGGGGAGCAAAATAACTGATGATGGTCGAAGTAGAGAGGATATAAAATGTAGGCTGGCAATGGCAAGGAAAGCGTTTCTGAAGAAGAGAAATTTGTTAACATCCAGTATTGATTTAAGTGTCAGGAAGTCATTTCTGAAAGTATTCGTATGGAGTGTAGCCATGTATGGAAGTGAAACATGGACGATAAATAGTTTGGACAAGAAGAGAATAGAAGCTTTCGAAATGTGGTGCTACAGAAGAATGCTGAAGATTAGATGGGTAGATCACATAACTAATGAGGAAGTATTGAATAGGATTGGGGAGATGAGAAGTTTGTGGCACAACTTGACCAGAAGAAGGGATCGGTTGGTAGGACATGTTCTGAGGCATCAAGGGATCACCAATTTAGTATTGGAGGGCAGCGTGGAGGGTAAAAATCGTAGAGGGAGACCAAGAGATGAATACACTAAGCAGATTCAGAAGGATGTAGGTTGCAGTAGGTACTGGGAGATGAAAAAGCTTGCACAGGATAGAGTAGCATGGAGAGCTGCATCAAACCAGTCTCAGGACTGAAGACCACAACGACAACAACAATTCCTTCTACTCCATTCATGAATTTATTGGTAGAAGTGATTGATGTATATATATTATTAAGAATATCAAATAATTTGAGTGTTATATAAAACCTGTGGATATCTTCAGTGCAGCAGTGTGATCAATGTAAATAAGTGCAGTAGCCTGATTTTCTGTTTGATGCTGTGTGGCTGCAGTGACCTAAGGATTTTCATATGCAGCTCAGAGTATTGTATGTTTACATGTTTTGACAAGTTTGTTATTACTTCTTTAATGAAAATCTGTTTGACTAGCTGACTCATTCCACATTTATCAGGACCATTTAACTTGAGATCTGTGAGAGAAATTTTTCTTGTAAATTTATATTTTTTCTTCCACTTATTACTTAATATGTCACCATTTGAAACATCTTTTTGAGCCTACCTACTTCAGAAGAGTGATTGTTGTATAACTCAGAATCGAGGACACTAAAACCTAAATGTGTACATTATTAATGTAAAAATATATGTTAGTAGCAGATAGATTGTAAAAATTTTTCAGTGTGTGAAATAGTTGCATTCATCGTAAATGAGCTGGTAGAACAGCTGCATGTTTACTGCTTTCTGCTATGATGAAAATGTTAAGGTTTAAGTGTATGTGATTGCTTTTGAATGTTTAGAATGTCATAAAAATCTGATGTATCGAATATCATAATGTACCTGCTGTACAAAAATGATGAGAAGGACTGGTAAAGAACACAATACAAAACAATACAATATGTACCAGTGAAAAACGTTTCTTATGGAAGTATTGCTCAACACAGTTCAAACCAAACATACTCATCATTCCCTTTCTTCCATTTGGCATCCTTTCGATTGTAGTGCCCTCCAATCTTTTACCTCCTCTTTCTACATGTACTTCTTCGTTTAGCATCCCCCATATTGCCTTTTCTCTTCCCTTTACTCTTATTGTTCTCCTATTCTTTTCTGTCCCCTCCCTCCACCCCCACCACCCTCTGTCACACAGATGTGCCCCAAAACATTGTCATAACTTAACACTTTCACTGCCATGTGCATTATATATAAGGCACATCAGTTTTTCTGTTTTTGCTGTGTGCATCATATTCAATCACACGAGGTGTCATATTTGCTTGTGATGCATATATGAGCACAGCTGTGTTGAAAGCAAATGGGCACCACACTCTGCTGGCCATTGCCAAAAGTTCTTTGGTGTTAGTTCTGTAGTGGCAGCACTGGATGACTGGCAGTTGTTACCTTATTATGGTATAGTGTTGGTACATGTTCCTTGCTGGTACTGGCCATATATATACATTTTGTTCATATGTGGCATTGTGTAGTGCTTGTTTTCATTAAGACTTTGTGGCTGTTTGATGAAAAGAATTTAAACAGTTTTTTTCTGGTAATTGAGGAGTAGACAATGCGCTTTTGGGCGATGTACTTACAAATATTTATGTCATTGATATTTACAATTTTTTGTATATAACTAAATGTATGATTTCACAGTAAAGGAAACAAACTGTTATGATGTTGTTAGTGGAATAACTGCAGAGATAGTATTACTGTCATCAAGACTGACTTTATGGAGTGATATAAGCATTGATGATTTGAGAAAATGTATCTGAATTTTGCTGTGGATGGGGCTTGATCATAAGCCAAGAATGAAGAATTATTTGAGCAAAATCCACTTTACGAGAACCAGGTGTTTTCTACTATGTCCTGAAATATGTTTGATTTACTGCTATGTTGCATATATTTTTGTGACAATGAAAACATGGATGAACATGACAAGGTGTTCAAAATTAGGAAGCTTATGATTCATCTGAACACAAAATTCCAGGAAATTTTGAACACAAAATTCCAAGAAGCTTTCACTCCAGGTAAAGCTGTTTGTATCGATGAAACAATTGTTCCATTTTGTGTAAGGTTATGCTTCTGTCAGTATGTTTTTGGAAAATGTTTTAAATATGGAGTGGAATTATACAGAATTTGTACTGTAGGTTGATATAGTTGGAATGTTAAAGTGTGTTGTGGAAAGAAGTTAATGCTATAGATCTAAAAACAACAACTGTTTTGGAGTTAATGAAACACATTTGAATTCTGGAAGGACACTCTTTATAGATAACTTCAACGCTTCTATGAACTTGGCACACATTCTTCTAGAAAAGCAAACTCATCTGGTGGGAACACTCCTCAAAAAAGGATATGGTATCCAAAATCTATTATCCCAAAAAAATCTTGAAGAAGGGCGAAATGGCAGTTGTGGAAAACAATGAGAAGGCGGTTGACAGAAAGTGACATGACAAGAGGGACTTCATTTTTTGACAATGAAACAAAGAGCTTGTGGCAGTGAAAAAAAGGAGAGGTGAAGTGAAACATCTAATGCAGTTGTGGATTACAATGCAGCCAAACCTGTCATTGATCTTTCAGATCAAACGAATACTTATGGCTTCTGCTTGAGGAAGTCAGTGAACTGATACCACAAAGTGGCCTTTGAATTACTGTTCAGTACTACTATTGTAAATGCTCATACTGTGTATGTACAAGTTACAAAACAAAAAATGGGTATCACTGCTTTCTGTGAGGCTCGTGCAAATGTATTCACGATTGATGATGTTCAGGAGACACCAATGAATGGGAATCACGAACTGGTTGCGACTGCAGTGAGATGACATTGTAACAGCTGTTTCCAGAAACTGTCCAAAGCAGGCAGATGAAAACATGCTATCAAACATAGCAAGCTCTTGTCACTCAAATGCAAATCTGTCTTCAGGGCTTCGTGTGCAAGCACTGTTTTTTTTCAGTGCACCAACGTGAAGGAATGTAAGTTTTCTATTAGTTTGTAATTGAAGCAGTTTTATAATAGGTAGTTGGAGTTTTTATATGCCTATACTAATGTCTTCCTCTGATATATCAGTATGGATCAAAAGTGATGCATTTGGCCACATGAAGCTTCTAGTTGGACCTTAAGTTTAATGTGAGGCTTGTGCATCATATTTGTCTGGTAGAAACTGATTTTTTACAATTTCATGTATTGTAAAATATACTACCTTCAATTTTTTAAAATAATATGAAGGTAAAAGTCACGGCCAAAATGAAAAATTTACCACATTTGCTGCTGACTTGCAAAGTTGCTTTTCCACTCAGTTCTGAAGGGGTTTCTACCTGTACAGAATATCTATGTTGCTGAAACCTGTCATTCCATGTATACATAACTGATTCTTTGCAATGTCACCATTACTAGAGTACATTACCATCATCCTAGCATTGAAACAAGAATGTACAGCTGTGAACATAGACCTGCATGGATGTATGGCCATAAGAGTTAGCAACCTAGTTTGAATATGCAACCTATTGTCTTTCAGAGTTTCCTTCACCTGCGGTGAAATATTGCTCTCTTCATGGTTTTGTCGAAGCTTGCTGGTGTCACTCTCAAAAATATATTTTATACAATAATGAACCTTTCCTCCTACACTAAACTTGGGATAGGGGTCATTCAATGTTAAATCATCAGAGGTGCCAATCTTACTTTCTTCTGTTTTTTATAAAATTTGGTGTGTGTATTGGACATAACTGGGGAATGAAAAGTGCCAAATTAAAGAACAGTAGCTGAAGTATTACAAAACAAATAGCTGCCCAGAATTCTGAAAATTCCCAAAGAATTTGACAAATGTTACAGAAAAAATGGGTGTAATTCAGTTCCAGGAGTGGTCGAACTGTGAAAGTGGTAATTTTGGAAAGGTCTGGGAACATGCTTTCAAATGATATGCATTGTGGCCATTTTCAAACAATGTACAGAAGTAAGGCCAGTAACCTTTACCTTTGACCGGTAAGATCTCAAAACATGTCACCTTCAAAATTGAAGAAAAATATGTTTGCATCTTCATGTTACACTATACAACATAATACAAAATCAAGTTGGTTTAACATTTGAATTAAGAGATGTAAATTAATATCTACAGCTATGTGATGCAATAAAACAATAGAAATTGTATGCAGACTACAACAACATGACATAAAGTACTGAAAAATATTTTAACTGTTTAAAGTGTGGTGCGTTAGAAATTCGACAGTAAGGTAGTTACATGAACAGTGCGAAAGGTAGCATTTGTAGTATGAAAGTTAACAGACTGTGACCTCTGAACTTCAGTGATGCAAAACATGATCTAATCATCCCAGACACATGTGTGGAAGGCATGGTGGAGGGGTTCAGATTTACAAAAAGAAACACAATCATCAGAATATACCACACCACCATTTGTGCACCTGTTGTTAAAAGAACATATGTTTGATCTGTTACTATTCTCACATCAGCCTTTGTTAAAATGTCCATCTTGTCCACAGTAATGATATCAGGCTTCTCAGACTGTATACATGAAAGTGAAGGGTTTTGAGGATGTAGGAAGCTAACTGTAACCTCACTGATATCTTCATTAACATTCAGACACATGAAATCCACCATGCATGGAATGAATTGTGTGATATCTCCAGGGTATGTGTGTTCCTGGGTCCTTGTTAGTTTCATTTCTGGTGTCTGGTGAACTGGACAAAACTTTCTTATGGGAGTTATTGTAGCCACTAGGAATAACAAAGTGTAACTCCTGAGTGCCTGCAATTGTGCAAATCTGGCAAAACCACTCTGGAAGGAGAGATCCTTCTTCACACCAACTTTTAGTTTTATAATGAAAGCAACACAATATATTATTGGGCCCCACCCACACACTGATCTGATTATTTGTCTGATCTTGTTTTATTATTGTCAGTCCAATTGATGTCCATTACATTTTTAGCTTTCTTACCTTTCTATTATGGATCTCGCAACTAGAGAGCATTCTTTACTCTGTCTTTGCCCTTAATCAGATAGGCAAGGGTCAGAGGTATGTGGAGTTTCTCTCGCCACAGAAGAGCTCTTGGAGATCCCATGCCTGCTCTGACGTACATACTGCTCTGAAAAATTCTCCTTAAATTATTTCTCTGCTATTGCATCAATATTTATTTCGGTACTTAAGTTTTACCACTCCTACATACTTTCATAATTTGATCAAATTTCTGGCAGATGTCTCCAACTCCAGATGAACTACTCCTTGGCCGAGGCAATTGTGACCTCACTGTTTGGTCTCTTAACCAAGCAACCAAATCAGTTGTGTTCTTTGAACACCATTGAAAAACTTGTGTAGGTGTCATTACCTGAGAGTTGTAGATGCACTATAGATTGACAAGTTTCTTGATGGCATCAGTGATAACATCACTTGCTTCTTTCCCATGTGATGTGACAGAGAAATGCCACTCTGCACCGACATTGAAATTACTCTGGTGAAAGTGATGTTTCCTAAATTTTTCCACATTTTACACTGGGTTGCTTCACCACCTGAGAAGAAGTACGTGTACTTAGGTGTTATTTGGAAATGGGATGTTGTGAAGTTAACTGAATGGCTTTGGAAAAGATGAACACGTGCAGTATCTTTTCTAAGGCATTGGGAAATGGATAACAAATTAAATGTGATTTGTTAAAAAATTTTAACGTTTGCAATCTCAATAAAATACAATCGCTTAATGACGTTTACTGGTTTCTGGTGACTAGCAACCATTCTCAGATCCTCCATACTAAAGAACCTGAACTTAAATACAATGTTGGCAGCAACACCATCTTAGTTGGTGTAATAAATTGGTGTTAAAAGGTTGGTCACAGCATAAAAATGTATAAAAACAGGAAAAATGTTCTGAACATTTCTCTGGGATTTCACCTGAAGTTTTGTTGTAGCCCATCTTTTGCCCGAAGGTGTATTGTGGTGATCATCATTCTGAATTATGGATTGATGCAGCTATCCATATCAGTCTATCTTGCATGAGCATCTTCATCTCTGCATAACTACTGCAACCCACATCCGTTTCAATCTGCTTATTGTATTCATGTCTTGCTCTCCTTCCACAGCTTTTACCCCTGGCATTACCTTCCATTAGCACAATGGCAATTCCTTGATGCTTCAGGATGTGTGCTATCAACTGATGCCTTCTTTTTGTCAGGTTGTGCCATAAATTTCTTTATTCCCTAATTTGAATCATTGTCTCCTGTTTAATCTACCCACCTAATCTTCAGCATTCTTCTGTAGCATCACACCTCAACAGCATTTTGCTTGCACTGATTTGTGTCCACATTTCATTTCCTTACAAGGCTACATTCCAGTAAAACACCTTCAGAAAAGACATTGTAACATTTAAATTTATCTACATCTACATTTATTCCCCGCAAGCCACCCAAAGATGTGTGGCGGAGGGCACTTTATGTGCCACTGTCATTACCTCCCTTTTCCGTTCCAGTCGCGTATGATTCGCGGGAAGAATGAATATCTGAAAGCCTCCGTCGTGCTCGAATCTCTCTAATTCTACATTCGTGATCTCCTCGGGAGGTATAAGTAGGTGGAAGCAATAAATTCGATACCTCACCCAGAAACGCACCCTCTCGAAACCTGTTGCGCAAGCTACACCGCGATGCATAGCGTCTCTCTTGCAGAGTCTGCCACTTGAGTTTGTTAAACATCTCCGTAACGCTATCACGGTTACCAAATAACCCTGTGACGAAATGCGCCCCTCTTCTTTGGCTCTTCTCTATCTCCTGTGTCAACCCGATCTAGTACAGATCCCACACTGATGAGCAATACTGAAGTATAGGTCGAATGAGTGTTTTGTAAGCCACCTCCTTTGTTGATGGACTATATTTTATAATGACTCTCCCAATGAATCTCAACCTGGAACAATTAATTTTATATGATCATTCCACTTCAAATTGTTTCGTACGCATATTCCCAGATTTTTTACAGAAGTAACTGCTGCCAGTGTTTGTTCCGCTATCATATAATCATACAATAAAGGATCCTTCTTTCTATGTATTCGCAATACATTAAGTTTGTCTATGTTAAGGGTGAGTTGCCACTCCCAGCACCAAGTGCCTATCCGCTGCAGATCTTCTTGCATTTCGCTACAATTGTCTAATGATGCAACTTCTCTGTATACTACAGCATCATCCGCGAAAACCGCATGGAACTTCTGACACTACCTACTAGGTCATTTATATATATTGTGAAAAGCAATGGTCCCATAACACTCCCCTGTGGCATGCCAGAGGTTACTTTAACGTCTGTTGACGTCTCTTCATTGATAACAACATGCTGTGTTCTGTTTGCTAAAAATTCTTCAATCCAGCCACACAGCTGGTCTGATATTCCGTAGGCTCTTACTTTGTTTATCAGGCGACAGTGTGGAACTGTATCGAACGCCTTCCAGAAGTCAAGAAAAATTGCATCTACCTGGGAGCCTGTATCTAATATTTTCTGGGTCTCATGAACAAATAAAGCGAGTTGGGTCTCACACGATTGCTGTTTCCGGAATCCATGTTGATTCCTACAGAGTAGATTCTGGATTTCCAAAAACGACATGATACTCGAGCAAAAAACATGTTCTAAAATTCTACAACAGATCGACATCAGAGATATAGGCCTATAGTTTTGTGCATCTGCTCGACGACCCTTCTTGAAGACTGGGACTACCTGTGCTCTTTTCCAATCATTTGGAACCTTCCGTTCCTCTAGAGACTTGGGGTACACAGCTGTTAGAAGGGGGGCAAGTTCTTTCGCGTACTCTGTGTAGAATCGAACTGGTATCCTGTCAGGTCCAGTGGACTTTCTTCTATTGAGTGATTCCTGTTGCTTTTCTATTCCTTGGTCACTTATTTCGATGTCAGCCATTTTTTCGTTCGTACGAGAATTTAGAGAAGGAACTGCAGTGCGGTCTTCCTCTGTGGAACATCTTTGGAAATAGGTGTTTAGTATTTCAGCTTTACGTGTTTCATCCTCTGTTTCAATGCCATCATCATCCCGGAGTGTCTGGATATGCTGTTTCGTGCCACTTACTGATTTAACGTAAGACCAGAAATTCCTAGGATTTTCTGTCAAGTCAGTTCATACAATTTTACTTTCGAATTCACTGAACGCTTCACGCATAGCCCTCCTTACGCTAGCTTTGACATCGTTTAGCTTCTGTTTGTCTGAGAGGTTTTGGCTGCGTTTAAACTTGGAGTGAAGCTCTCTTTGCTTTCGCAGTAATTTCCTATCTTCGTTGTTGAACTGCGGTGGGATTTTCCCGTCCCTCACAGTTTTACTCTGCACGTACCTGTCTAAAACGCATTTTATGATTATCTTGAACTTTCTCCATAAACACTCAACATTGTCAGTGTCGGAGCAGAAATTTTCGTTTTGATTTGTTAGGTAGTCTGAAATCTGCCTTCTTTTACTCTTGCTAAACAGATAAACCTTCCTCCCTTTTTTTATATTCCTATTAACTTCCATATTCAGGGATGCTGCAATGGCCTTATGATCACTGATTCCCTGTTCTGCACTTACAGAGTCGAAAAGTTCGGATCTGTTTGTTATCAGTAGGTCCAAGATGTTATCTCCACGAGTCGGTTCTCTGTTTAATTGCTCGAGGTAATTTTCGGATAGTGCACTCAGTATAATGTCACTCGATGCTCTGTCCCTACCACCCGTCCTAAACATCTGAGTGTCCCAGTCTATATCTGGTAAATTGAAATCTCCACCTAAGACTATAACATGCTGAGAAAATTTATGTGAAACGTATTCCAAATTTTCTCTCAGTTGTTCTGCCACTAATGCTGCTGAGTCGGGAGGTCGGTAAAAGGAGCCAATTATTAACCTAGCTCGGTTGTTGAGTGTAACCTCCACCCATAATAATTCACAGGAACTATCCACTTCTACTTCACTACAGGATAAACTACTACTAACAGCGACAAACATGCCATCACCGGTTGCATGCAATCTATCCTTTCTAAACACCATCTGTGCCTTTGTAAAAATTTTGGCAGAATTTATCTCTGGCTTCAGCCAGCTTTCTGTACCTATAACGATTTCAGCTTCGGTGCTTTCTATCAGCGCTTGAAGTTCCGGTATTTTACCAATGCAGCTTCGACAGTTTACAATTACAATACCGATTGGTGCTCGTCCCCACACGTCCTGACTTTGCCCCGCACCCTTTGAGGCTGTTGCCCTATCTGTACTTGCCCGAGCCCATCTAAACTAAAAAACCGCCCAGTCCACACCACACAACCCCTGCTACCCGTGTAGCCGCTTGCTACGTGTTGTGGACTCCTGACCTATATTAGATGTCAAAAAATTCCTCTTTAACATAAATTATTTTCTTGCTGTAGCTAGTCTACATTTTCAGCCTTCATCAGATATTTTCTAGTGCAAATAACAAAACTCACTTATGTGTCTCATTTCCAGCTCTAATTCCTTCATCACCTGATTTTATTCAGCTGCATTGCAATGTTTGTTTTACTTTTGTTGTCTTATGTAGCATTTTTTTGAAACTGTTCCAGGCATTTTCATCTTCAGAAGTTACTCTCGGACCTAGCGTATTGAGTATAGAGAAGACGGAGGATGAGGAGGCAGTGAGTGAGACTGACTTGGAGGTGAGTCATGCTCCCTGTGGCCTGTCTACAATTGGTGTGTTGCTGACAGCCATATAAACTGAGGTGGTAAAAAGTCATGGGATATCAATAAACATGAATACAGATGGCTATAGTATTGTGTACACAAGGTATAAAAGGGTAGTACATTGGTGGAGCTGTCATTTGTACTCAGATGATTTATGTGAAAAGGTTTGTGCAGTAGCCACCAGAAAGATCGCGGGAGGCGCACATCGGCACGGCGCGTCACAGCTACTCAGGCAGCACGGGCCATGCCCAGTCAGTTTTTCATCGGGCATGCCTAGCAGACATTTCCCGGTCTACACTATGTGAAGTGCGACAGACAACATGAATCGTGTTAATACAACACCTTATTTGATTTTCTTCATGCTTGTACGATTTTAAGATGGTGTTTATCTGTACATCAGTTTCCTAAAGCATTATGACACAATATTTAAGAAAAAGAAAAAAAAACAACTCAATAAAATCGTCTTTGAATATTAGAAGATTTCTGAAAACTTTTGAATACAAAACATTTATAATCAAGTAACATAACTATTGAGAAGTCTAGCAGTTGTAAAGTTGCTGGTTCAAGTTTCACTAGATGCAAATTTTTAAAAATATTTTTATTTAAATTCTATGGTTATTATTTAATATAAATATTAATTAGGAAATAATGAATCATATTTTTAACAAATATAATATCTAGTCATTTTTAATTACTGGTCTTGTGAAAATGAATCAAAATTTAATATTGTCATGTGAAATGGCTTATTGTTAAATGAAAAAAATATATTTCAATCTCCATGAAGAGGAAAGTATTTTCTTTAGAATTTTCACTAAATTTCAATTCATTGTTGGTACTGGCATTGTCACGCCATTAGTAATGAAAAATAAAGATATACTTGCATTTAAAAATGTGATTCATTAGTTGTTTATTAATGTTTTTATTTGTAAATAAGGCTGGAATTTATGGAAAAGTAAAAAGAATATTGCAGATAATGAGATCTGATCCAGCAGCTTTGATTACTAGAATTTCATGATATGTGCTCGGTTACCAATGACTATGTCAACACATCAGATATGTTTTGTTATTAACAGTGCCCAGAATTTTCTAGTTTCCAGAGAAAGTTTTTTTCATGTTTGTTTGAGAATTGGGTCATGCTGTTATAGGAAAGTAATCTATTTGCACTGAGCTTGAAAAGCCTATAAAGGTTGCATGTACAACCACCTCGTAAATCAGGGTCTGTAGACATCAGAATAAGGTTAGTGATTCAGTGGAGTGTGAACAGTGTAAATGGGAAATGGAGCCCTATTATTCCACACGGGCAATGGCAGACATGGTATTCTCTTATGGATTATTTAATTGCCTTTACAAACAGGCATATTTTATGTACAATGAGTGACATCTTCAACACCACGTTCCACCTGAAAAAACATTCAGCAGCATCTTCCAGGAATGTACAAGTACATGATCATTTCAAAACAAATAAGGGATTGCAGTAGACTTCCCACAGTTTGCATGCCAGATACGGATGAGTGAGTGTTATCAGGAGAAGATGATAACCCTGAGACAAAAGTATGGAGGACTGGAGCTTTTGAAGGCACCTACCATGCTCTTGCATGCTCAGTTGTGTGTGAGTGGTACACGAAAGCTCTAAAGTCATGGTACCACCATGCCAGATTACACAATTTTACATTTCTGAACACTTAAAGCAAGTTGGCAATTGTTGTACTGCTATGCCATCTTATCAAGGTGTGACTGAATACTGGGCAGCTTTTCTAAGACAGTACTTCATTATAACTGCATCATCCGCAAAAAGTCCAAGATTACTGCTGATGTTGTCTGCCATAAATATACAGCATGAACTGCAATGGCCCCAACATACTTCCCTGGGGCACACCAGAAGTTATATTTGCATCTGTCGATGACCATCCATCCAATGTAACATGCTGCATCCACCCATCAAAGAAATCCTCAACCCTGTTAAAAATGTTGCTTGATACCCTGTATGATCTTACTTTCATTAACAGCTGTAGATGCGGTACTGAGTTAGGTGGTTTTCAGAAGTCAGTAAATACTGCAACTATCTCACTGTTTTGATGCTCAGCTTTCAGGATGTCTTAAGAAAAGTGTGAGTTTGGTTTTTCACATGATTAATGTTTTCCGAATGCATTCCGTTTGGAGTGGAGGAGGCCATCCTGTTTGATATACCTCACTACATTTGAAATATGAATATGCCCGAAGATACAGCAACAAATGCATGTCAATGAGACTGGGCAGTGGTTTTTTGGAACAATTCATCCTTTGAGGACTCTATGGTATATTATGGTTGAAAGACGGGCTATCTCAGTTGCAGAGTAAGTGTGAATCTGATAGGGATTCCAATGGGGCCCATATCTTTGTTTAATTTGAGTGATTTCAGCCACTTCTCGGTGCCACTGGCACAATATGTATTTCACTCATGTTTGCAGTGGCGCAAAAATTTAATTGGGACACTACTCTTGGGTTTTCTGTTGTAAGGGGACATTTGAAAACAGAGTTAAGCATTTGTGCATTTGCTTTGCTACTCTCAATTTCAGTTTGTGCCTCATCTGTGTGTGATTGGACACTAACTTTGGCACAGTTAATATCTTTGCATACAACCAGAACTTCTTTGGGTTTCGAGAAAGATCCTATTACAATATTCTTCAAGAGCCGCCACTGAAGGCTTCACACATTGCTCTTTCGACAGCCAAATGCATTTTATTTAGCATCTCACTATCTGTAACTGTATGCTTTGTCTCTGTTTCTTTAAGGTGAATGTGTACGACAGAGGGTCCCTCTGTCGTGAACTGTTCTATTTACTACAAATCGATCAAGTTGCATCGCCAACTATTTTATACTTAAGTAGCAGTTCTTCTGCATGTTTCTGTTAAGAGGTAAATATTACCAGCAGTTGAAGTGAGTCTCAGTGGCTCAGTTTCAGTTTCAGTAGAAGACAGCACCTCAAATTTATTGGTTAGTGGGATGAGTGTAAGACGCTGTGTTCTGATAAGAATGACATTTGTTCAAACTGGAGATACATGGTGGTGGTTTGTTATTATGTAACACTGAGTGAGATACTAAATTAATGTACAGTTGAACAGGCTGTTATTCAGCAATCATATACGAGTTTCAGTATAGGATTATACATACAACTTGTTGCAACTAACTGGTAGGTACATTAAAGATTTCGACATCTAGTAGAGGTGTCTTCATCAGAATGAAATTTTTATAAAGCATAAGATTATATTGCTAAGAAGCAATGGTCAGAATTTAGAGCAATATCTTATGTTTTTCCCAGCCGGGCACAGGTCGCAAAGGTTGGAACATTTCATTTCCCTTATGACTTGAACATAGCTGCTCTAAATTCTGACTATTGCTTCTTAGCAATGTAATTTTTTGCTTTATCAAAATTTCATTCTGATGAAGACACCCCTAGTAGGTGTTGAAAGCTAGTTTAACGTACCTACCAGTTAGTTGCAACCAGCTGGCCATGTAATACTGTGTTGAAAAAAAGATAATAAATTGTCATTATAGCTATGTATGCAAGTCTTTCAGCAATGATGAAAACAAGGTATTAGGTCTGCTTTAGTACCCATTTGTGGCAGAAATTGTGGATAATAAACTTAAAGGATCATGCACTATGCCAGAAAAATTAACAGGTGTTTTGTATCACAAATTACCTGCAGCATTGGGGAATGCGGTTTGTCTTGCAAAGTAGGATAACTATTACCCTTTTTCAACCAAGTTTTTATTATTTCTGCAGCAAATCCTGTTTCTCTTAGTTCTGGTAGGGAATTCCAGTGGCCTACAAATATTTAAAAAAGAGAAAGTTTGCATAACTGTGAACATATTGTTTTGAGATGTGTAGAAAAGGAATATAATAGAAGACAAATGGTTAGCTTTGAGAGAAGAAATATGGAAGGCAACATAGTAACAAGCCTAGGGTTAGTAAAAGTCCTTAGATAACATTGGAGTTATTAAATTTAACTGATGAATGGAGAAAATATAAAAATCCAGCAAATGAAGAAGGCGAAAGGGAATACAGATGTGTAATAAACTAGATTGACAGGAAGTGCAAAATGCAAAGGCTGTAGATGCAGGCATAAATAGGGGAGAAGTAGAGGCTGCCTGTGGGAAAATTAGAGAGCTCTTTTGAAAAGGAAAGGGGAACTGTATGAACTTCAGGGTCATATGGCAAGCCAGTACTAAGGAAAGAAGGGAAAGCTAAACAGTGAAAGGAAGATATTAAGGGGTATATAAAGGAAATGAAGTTGAAGACAATAGAAAGGGAACGGGAAGTAGATGTAAATGAGGTGGGAGATAAGGTACTGCGATAAGAATTTGATGAGGACTGAAAGACCTAAGTGCAAACAAGTCCCCTGGAGTAAATGATACTCTCAAAATAACTGAAATCCTTGGGAGAGCCAGTAATGACTAAACTATTCTTTCTGAGACAGATGAAATATGCTCAGACTGCAAGAAGACTGTAGTAATTCCAGTTCTAAAGATGGCAGTTGATGATAGGTGTGAATATTACAGAACCATCATGCCTACAAAATAATGAAAAAAATATTGACAGAAGAAAGAAAAAACTCATAAAAGCCAGGCTCAGAGTGGATAGGTTGAAGAAGGGTCATTTATAGACTTAGAGGATACTTTTGACACAGTTGACTGGAAGACACTCATTGAAATTCTGAAGGTAGCATGGATAAGATACAAGGAGTGAAAGGTTATTTTCAGTTGGCTGCAGTTATGCGTCAAAGGACTCAATGTACAGACTGTCTTCTTGTGACTGTACTTTCTTGTGACCATTGCTGCCAGTAGTATACAGTGGCTACATGCCTGCTAAGTCTTTCTGCAATATCACAGAAGGAACATCCAGCCTCTCGTAGCCCTATTACATGACCTCGTCAAACTCAGTGAGGTGCTGATATCATCTTTGCCACATCAAAGGCATTCTTCACATCCATTCTCAAAGGCAACTAACACTTACAACTGTTACAGCATGTATTTAAAGCAAACCTGATTTGCATCCTGATAGTGGTGCAACTAATACCACTCTTATGTGACTGCTGTGAACACTGAATAGACATCATCTTTCACATGTAGAAACACAGCTACCAACTTTCATTTGTGTTGCACAGCTAGTCATTGGTGTTATGATCTTTTTTCCGTCAATGTATAATTTTAAGTGTTAGGAAATCTTTCTCTGAAGGTATTGGTCTAAAGTGTGGCCTAGTATTGATGACAAGCACTTCAGAAGAGAGTAGAAGCTTTTGAAATGTGGTGCTATGAATGAATCCTGAAAAATGGATCACAACAGTAACAACCACAGCAGCAACAAAACCAGCCACCCCCTTTCATGACAGCACTTTTCCTTGCCTCAATCTTTTACATTGGTTGCAAATACAAGGTTGTGAATTAGCAGTTTCCTTTGTATCTTCTGTGAATTATTGGTGTCCATTGGCTGTTGTGTAGGACTGCGCATCACAACCATGCCTTTGGCTGTGCTTAACATTGCTGCTGTAACTGGTGTTAGCCATATGACATCTGCAGTTAAACAATTCAGAGCTTTTCCTATGTGCTGCTGCAGAGCCAGACACAGTAACATGTGCTACTTGAACAATTACGTGACATTTCCCTTGTGTACAAGCAGCACAATTGTCATACAGTTTTTGTTTTAACATCACTACTCCATCAAAATATATTCAAAAATAATAATTTTACTTAAATTTTTGTGACTAAATATAATTACACAAAAAAATATTTTTGAAATCCACATGCCGGTGATGGAGGTAGCAAATGTTAAAATTAAATTACTATACTTAGCTTTGGTAGTTAGGTGAGTTGGTTCTTCTCACAAATTATTCTATAATGTGCAAGGCAAAAATTATACCATCCAGGCAGACTGCAGCAAATCAAACTAAAACATTAAATAAGCCAGCAACCAAAAACTCACTACAAACTACCTTGTGACCTCTTCCACCTACATATATATATATCCCATCAGAAGTTCTTATTCTCGATTTCTTTGTAACACTATCAGTCACAATTGATTTTATCATATACAAACACTTTTGTGATATGGTCCTGGTTCCACTGAGTGTTGCCGACTGATGGGTCGTATGTCAGAGAGTCGCATAAATACCTTGAAATGTTTTGACCACATCGCCTTTTCACAGTATTTATGTCACACTCTGACAGATGATCCATTTGTTGGTGAAACTCAGAAGAACTAGGAGTGCCTCTGAAAGTGTCCAACACAGCTCTGAATGGAATTTTAGGAAAACTTTTGTTAAGTTCAATATAATAATTTTTATACTTGTTTAACAAATTTAATATATTCCCACATACATATGGTAACTTAATATGATGCTAAATTCAAAATCAGTTTTAATTTTTATACAAAGAGGCAAACTTTATGTAAAATTTTAGAATTCACACTATGTAAATAATGAAATGGAACAACAGATTCTCACAAGGAATTCAGACATTGAAGAACAGGAGAATGTCAGTGTAGAAGATGGGTGAACCAGGAATGTGTGCCCATGTCAGGAGAATCTGGGACATCACCAGGAAAAGAATAAAGAATGAGCATGTTCTAAGGAGGCATCCTTGGAATGGAACAGGGAAGGTCAGCACATCAGATAGTACTATTTTGTTTGAATAAGTAGACCAAAGTAGAGTAGATCATAAAAGTACAAAATGATGTGGAAGAAATAGGAACACAAGAAACAAAGATTTACTGCAGAGTGACTTTCAAATAAAAATTCAACCTGGCACAGATGTCCAGGACAGAATTAGACCCAGGGAAAACTCACCATGGATGGAAGAGCACAGAAGTTTGCAAAAGTATGAGAATGAAATAGTATTGGACAATAATAAAAACCAGAAGAAATGAAGCTGACTCAAATTAACATGGTCCTCAGAGAAGAAGAAGGTTGAGAAGAAGAAGAAGAAGAAGTAGAAATGTGTCATACATGCATATCTTTGCCAGACATTCCTAACTTTTCGGGTAACAAAATACTATAATTAGCAACCAGAATAGTCTGTTGTCTGTTCAAAACAGTATTACAGTGCCGAAATCCTGAAAAGACAAACTATGAATTGATAACTATGCATATATCAAATTCTAAACCAATTCAAAGAGTCATGTACATGATGGAATGAAATAGAAATTCTGACAACGGCCGCAATCAGGCACTGAAATGAATTCAGTGGTAAAAATTGAAAATTCGTGCCATACTGCGACTTGAACCCAGATTTCCTGCTTTTGAGTACCTTAACTGCTGTGGCTATTCAAGCATGCTTCTCGTCCAACCCTAAATCCCAATTTGTTACACATTATGTAAGTAGCACCCTAAATCCACTATGCTCATTGCTCATGCCCTCATGCTTATTTCTGCAAGATTTTGTGAAATTGCATCCACACAGAAAGGATCTTAATGGCCATCAAGGTGTATATATTTATGTATATGTATGATGTCTGTTCTGTTTGACACGTAAGAATTTCTATGTTGTTTCATCATGTTTATGTTCGGCTATGGGATCAAGAATGGTATCTCATGAAAGTTTAGTTTTAGTTTAGTTTAGTTATGTCATGTTCCGTAGATTATTTTCACGATTATTTTATCGATATGATGTGGAACAAGTCAGATGACAAGATACATACACACACATGAATAGTGCTAATTTTAATATTACTGGAAGTTTTAGTTCTACACATGCAACTACATTTAGAGGTACTTTTTTCTTTACCATTTCTGAAACAGACACTCATACATGGAGTAGAAGGAGTTGTCCAAAAGAAATCATTTGAAGCTAGATTTAAAACTTGGTCTGCTACCTGCCAGACACTTTATGTTGTTGGGCAAATGATGAAAGATTTTTGTTGCTGAATAATGTACTCCTTTTTGAGCAACTGACAGCTTCAATAACGGATAGGAAAGGCCATTTTTTTCTCTAGTGTTGTACGTATGAACATCACTGCTCTTCGCGAATTGAGATGAAATTATTTGTAATGAATTTAATTAGTGAATATATGTAGTCTGATGGTGCAGTTAAAATATCTAACTCCTTGAAACGTTGACTACATGATGTCCTTGGGTGAACACCACAAATTATTCTCGCTGCTCTCTTTCATGCAATCAGTACTTTATGTCTAAGTGGTATGTTGCTCCAGAAAACTATTCCATAAGACGTTACTGAGTGGAAATGTGCAAAGTACGTTAGGAGACTGATCTGTTATAAGCAAGACTACCAATTATGTGAAGAGCGAAAGAAGCTGAACTCAGTTGTTTGAGAAGCTCAGTAATATGCTTCTTCCATTTCAAGTTGTCATCAATGTGAACACCCAAAAATTTGGAGGAATCTATCCTGTTAACTGAGCCCTGTTCATATGCTACATCAATTGTCGATATGACTGTATTCAGTGTACAGTACTGGATATAGTGAGTTTTTTTTCAAAATTAAGGGAGAGTCTACTTTCTGAGAACCACTTAATAATTCTTTGTAAGACATCCATAACAATATCTTCAGGTGGTTTTTCTGGATTGGGATTTATTATAAACACTCGTGCCATCTGCAAAAAGTACTAGTTTCGCTTGCTGAACGTTGAGTAGGAGCTCATTCACATGAATAAGGAACAGCAGAGGACACAAAATTGAACCCTGTGGGACTCCCTTTGTGGTAACTCCCCATTCACTAGAATTTACCACCCACCCAACATTATTTGTGCTATTCAGCACAACTTTTTGCTTTCTGTTCATTAAGTATGATTCAAACCAGCTGTGTGTATAGCCTTCAATTCAAAATACCTGAGTTTTTTTAAGTGTGTGACATGATCCACACAGTCAAATGCCTTGGAGAGATCACAGAAAATACCAACTGCCGTATTTTGTTATTTAGGGCTTGTATTATTTGTTGGGTAAATGTGTAGGTAGCATTCTCAGTCAAGTAACCCTTCTGGAATTCAACTGTGACATGCTGAGTAAATTATTTTCACTTAAATGTGAGACTGCTCTTGAATACATTACTTTTTTGAATATTTTAGAAAATGAAGTCAGCAATGAGATTGGTTTATAATTATTTAAGTCACTCTTGTCACGTTTCTTATGAAGATGTTCGACAATTGTGTATTTCAATGTCTGGAAAAATTCCTTGTGCCAGTGATGCATTACATACATCACTAAGGACTCCGCTTATTAAATTGAACAACACTTCAAAATTCTGTTAGAGACTACATCACACCACATGAGCTCTTGTTTTTCGGTATATTTAGAATTCCCTTAATTTGAGTGGGTGATGTTGGTGCTATTTCTAAAGGCCTAAAGTCCTGGGGAAGACATTTTTAACATATTTTTTTGCTTCTTCAGCTGAACCCTTTAACCATATTTTTGCTGCTACATTCAGAGAGTGACTGTTAAAAATATTTGCAACTTGTGAATTATTACTCACAACATCATCATTTAGCTTTATTGCTATGGTATGCTGTGCACTGTCAGGCCGCTCCGTCTTTCACTTGACAATATTCCATATAGTTTTAATCTTGTTATCCGCATTATTAATTTCTGTCAGAACACATAAGCGTCTTGACTTCTTAATGACTTTCCTTAAAATATTACAGTATCTTTTGTAGTAAGCAAGTAATGCCGGATCCCTCTTCCTCTTACACGATATCTTAATTCCATTAATAATCCATGGCTTACTTGACTTTGTAATGGCTTTTTAACATCAGTCACTTCATTTGACGAACTGGCAAACAAACTTGCTATCAAATGTACAGGTCTGCTTTAGAAGTCATTTAACAACTGAAAGTGCTATATTTTCTTTTCTATGTCAGGTACTGGATTGATAAACAGAAGGTTTTGAACACTAACAATATCAGCTTATTCCCAAGAATTAGGAGCCTTCACTTAGTTAATACTCGTTCAAAATCAAAACCTGCATTTGGATCGGACTTCCTTAACTTTAGTGCAGAAAGGTGTGCGGTATACTGCTACATCCATTTTCAATAAGCTGCCACAAGAATTCAAAAATCTTGGCGGTAATCCACGTGCTTTCAAATCAAAACTGAAGAGTTTCCTCATGGGTCACTACCATTCTATTGAGTTCCTTGAAAAATTAAGCTGATTCTTATGTTATATTGTTGACTGTGTTTACTGAAACTTATGGTTCGACTTTTTTTGGGTTCATAAACATGTTATTTTTAAACGTTACTGCTTTTATGTTGTATTGTCATGTCCTGACACGTTCCATGACCTTGGAGATTAGATCCTCAATTTGGTCTTATGGAACTTGACGTGTAAGTAAATAAATAAATAAAATATGGTGCTGTAATTTTTGTATTGTAGCTTACACCTAAATAGTGGATAATCCAGTGTTGTTTTGTTACTTTTAGTCTAAAGTTTATATTTTGTTTAAAAAATCTAAGATTAAAGCAGATTTGTACATCAGATTTTTTCATCAAATTACACATATTATCAAAATTACAGGTGTGTATTTTTGAATACTGCTGGATGTAAAATTTTGTAAAATAGCAATTTTTGGGGAAAATATTTATCTGATGATGCTCAGACACAGAATGTCTTACTTCTACATACTCCTAAGCCATTATACTCACAAATTACATAATTACAGCAATATCAAAATTTATTGTTATACATGGCATAACTCTGTCAGCCACAAGAACATGCTTGATCTTGGATCTGGATGGAAGAGCAGAGCAACTCATTACTGTTGTTATTTAACTAAGGCACTTGCTTGTCAACACTACTACGTCATGCAGTTGCTGTGAGATATCTTCAGGCATGTGGTAAGAAGTCCACTCAATTATTATCTTGTGGATACAGCCCTGTCTATAGTGTTTTAGAAATTCCCACATGCATACAAGTTTTTCCAGCACATTAGTAGTTTAGGTGGCATTTAAGGTATTTTATAGTTTCAAGTATTAATTTCCGTAGTAATTGGTTGATGTCGCTGTCACTGTCTTCCTCCTATATAAGTAGTATTAGGTCATCAGATGGTGGATATTCTTGCCTCTGTGTTTTTTAAATCTGGTAGAATACATCTCACTGTTAATCTTTAACCTCTTTTTATTTGTGTTGAACCCCCTGTCAGTTTCCTCAGTCTCCTAATTAATTATGACCCCTGTAAGTAGGGTTGAAGTCTATTGCCAAGATATCAAATAAGTCCATTGCTGCTTATTAATTTATGCATAAATAATTTATCTCATATTTTCCAAACCAATAGCTCAGTTCTGGAAATCAATACTAGAAATAAGCATATTGTTTATAAATAATTAAAGTCACTAGCTATGGTCCAAAAAGACATCAATTTTTCAGGATCAGACATTTTCTAAGTTGCCACTAGCTGTAAGAAAACTTGACTACTAATAAAGTTGAGTTTAAGAGGAGCCAAGTGATTTATGTAAAGACAATTCCTTCTACTCCATTCATGAATTTATTAGTAGAAGTGATTTATGTATATATATATTATTAAGAATATCAAATAATTTGAGTGTTATATAAAACCTGTGGATATCTTCAGTGCAGCAATGTGATCAGTGTAAATAAGTGCAGTAGCCTGATTTTCTGTTTGATGCTGTGTGGCTGCAATGACCTAAGGATTTTCATATGCAGCTCAGAGTATTGTATGTTTACATGTTTTGACAAGTTTGTTATTACTTCTTTAATGAAAATATGTTTAAGATTAGCTGACTCATTCCACATTCATCAGGGCCATTTAACCTGAGATCTGTGAGAGAAATTTTTCTTGTAAATTTATATTTTTTCTTCCACTTAGTACTTAATATGTCACCATTTAAAACATCTTTTTGAGCCTACCTACTTCAGAAGAGTGATTGCTGTATAACTCAGTATCTAGGACACTAAAACCTAAATGTGTACATTATTAATGTAAAAACATATGTTAATAGCAGAGAGGTTGTAAAGATATTTCATGGTGTGAAATAGTTGCATCAATTGTAAATGAGCTGGTAGATCAGCTGCGTGTTTACTACTTTCTGCTATGATGAAAATGTTAAGGTTTAAGTGTATGTGATTGCTTTTGAATGTTTAGAATGTCATAAAAATCTGATGTATCGAATATCATAACGTACTTGCTGTACAAAAATGATGAGGAGGACTGGTAAAGAATACAATACAAAACAACACAATATGTACCAGTGAAAAATGTTTCTTATGGAAGTATTGCTCAACACAGTTCAATCCAAACATCTTCATCATTCCCTTTCTTCCATCTGGCACCATTTTCATTGTAGTGCCTTCCAGTCTTTTGCTTCCTCTTTCTACATGTACTTCATCGTTTAGCATCCCCCATATTGCCTTTTCTCTTCCCTTTACTCTTATTCTCCTATTCTTTTCTGCCCTCCCCCCCCTCCCACCATCCCCCACCGCCGTCTGTCACACAGATGTGCCCCAAAACATTGTCATAACTTTACACTTTCACTGCCATGTGCATTATATATAACGCACATCAGTATTTCCGTTTTTGCTGAGTGCATCATATTCAATCACACGAGGTGCCATATTTGCTTGTGATGCATATATGAGCACAGCTGTGTTGAAAGCAAATGGGCACCACACTCTGCTGGCCATTGCCAAAAGTTCTGTGATATCAGTTCTGTAGTGGCAGCACTGGATGACTGGCAGTTGTTACCTTATTATGGTATAGTGTTGGTACATGTTCCTTGCTGGTACTGGCCATATATATACATTTTGTTCATATGTGGCATTGTGTAGTGCTTGTTTTCATTAAGACTTTGTGGCTGTTTGATGAAAAGAATTTAAACAGTTTTTTTCTGGTAATTGAGGAGTAGACAATGCGCTTTTGGGCGATGTACTTACAAATATTTATGTCATTGATATTTACAATTTTTTGTATATAACTAAATGTATGATTTCACAGTAAAGGAAACAAATTGTTATGATGTTGTTAGTGGAATAACTGCAGAGATAGTATTACTGTTATCAAGATTGACTTTATGGAGTGATATAAGCATTGATGATTTGAGAAAATGTATCTGAATTTTGCTGTGGATGGGGCTTGATCATAAGCCAAGAATGAAGAATTATTTGAGCAAAATCCACTTTACGAGAACCAGGTGTCTTCTACTATGTCCTGAAATATGTTTGATTTACTGCTATGTTGCATATATTTTTGTGACAATGAAAACATAGATGAACGTGACAAGGTGTTCAAAATTAGGAAGCTTATGATTCATCTGAACACAAAATTCCAGGAAATTTTGAACACAAAATTCCAGGAAGCTTTCACTGCAGGTAAAGCTGTTTGTATCGATGAAACAATGGTTCCGTTTTGTGTAAGGTTATGCTTTTGTCAGCATTTTTTTGGAAAATGTTTTAAATATGGAGTGGAATTACACAGAATTTGTGCTGTAGGTTGATATAGTTGGAATGTTAAAGTGTGTTGTGGAAAGAAGTTAATGCTATAGATCTAAAAACAACAACTGTTTTGGAGTTAATGAAACACATTTGAATTCTGGAAGGACACTCTTTATAGATAACTTCTATGCTTCTATGAACTTGGCACACATTCTTCTAGAAAAGCAAACTCATCTGGTGGGAACACTCCTCAAAAAAGGATACGGTATCCAAAACCTATTATCCCAAAAAACTCTTGAAGAACAGTGAAATGGCAGTTGTGGGAAACAATGAAAAAGTGGTTGGCAGAAAGTGACATGACAAGAGGGACATCATTTTTTGACAATGAAGCAAAGAGCTTGTGGCAGTGAAAACAGAGAGGTGAAGTGAAACACCTAATGCAACTGTGGATTACAATGCAGCCTAACCTGTCATTGATCTTTCAGATCAAACGAATACTTATGGCTTCTGCTTGAAGAAGTCAGTGAACTGATACCACAAAGTGGCCTTTGAATTACTGTTCAGTACTACTATTGTAAATGCTCATACTGTGTATGTACAAGTTACAAAACAAAAAATGGGTATCACTGCTTTCTGTGAGGCTCGTGCAAATGTATTCACGATTGATGATGTTCAGGAGACACCAATGAATGGGAATCACGAACTGGTTGCAACTGCAGTGAGATGACATTGTAACAGCTGTTACCAGAAACTGTCCAAAGCAGGCAGATGAAAACATGCTATCAAACATGTTACTCAAATGCAAATCTGTCCTCAGAGCTTCATGTGCAAGGACTGTTTTTTGCAGTGCACCAACATGAAGGAATGTAAGTTCTTTATTAGTTTGTAATTGAAGGAATTTTATAACAGGTAGTTGGAGTTTTTATATGCCTATACTAATGTCTTCCTCAGATACATCAGTGTGGATCAAAAGTGATGCATTTGGCCATATGAAGCTTCTAGTTGGATCTTAAGTTTAAAATGAGGCATGTGCATCTTGTTTGTCTGGTTGAAACTGATTTTTTACAATTTAATGTATTGTCAGATATACTAGCTTCAATTTTTTAAAATAATATGAAGCAAAAAGTCGTGACCAAAATGAAAAATTTACCACATTTGCTGCTGACTTGCAAAGTTGCTTTTCCACTCAGTTCTGAAGGGGTTTCTACCTGTACAGAATATCTATGTTGCTGAAACCTGCCATTCCATGCATACATAACAGACTTTTTGCAATGTCACCATTACTAGAGTACATTATCATCATCCTAGCATTGAAACAAGACTGTACAGCTGTGAACATGGACCTGCATGGATGTATGGCCATAAGAGTTAGCAACCTAGTTTGAACATGCAACCAATTGTCTTTCAGAGTTTCCTTCACCTGCGGTGAAATATTGCTCTCTTCATGGTTTTGTAGAAGCTTGCTGGTGTCACTCTCAAAAATATATTTTCATACAATAATGAACCTTTCCTACAACATTAAACTTTGGATAGGGGTCATTCAATGTTAAATCATCAGAGGTGCCAATCTTACTTTCTTCTGTTTTTTATAAAATTTGGTGTGTGTATTGGACATTATTGTGGAATGAAAAGTGCCAAATTAAAGAACAGTAGCTGAAGTATTACAAGTAGCTGCCCAGAATTCTGAAAATTTGCAAAGCATTTGACAAATGTTACAGAAAAAAATGAGTGTAATTCATTTCCAGGAGTGGTAGAACTGTTTAAGTGGTAATTTTGGAAAGGTCTTGGAACATGCTTTCAAATGATATGCACTGTGGCCATTTTCAAGCAATGTAGAGAAGTAAGGTCAGTGACCTTTACCTTTGACCAGTAATCTCTCAAAACATGTCACCTTCAAAATTGATGAAAAATATGTTTGCATCTTCATGTTACACTATACAACATAATACAAAATCAAGTTGGTTTAACATTTGAATTAAGAGATGTAAATTAATATCTACAGCTATGTGATGCAATTAAACAATACAAATTGTATGCAGACTATAATAACATGACATAAAGTACTGAAAAATATTTTAACTGTTTAAAGTGTGGTGCGTTCGAAATTCGACAGTAAGGTAGTTACATGAACAGTGCAATGGGCAGCGTTTGTAGTATGCAAGTTAACAGACTATGACCTCTGAACTTCAGTGATGCAAAACATGATCTAATCATCCCAGACACATGTGTGGAAGGCATGGTGGAGGGGTTCAGATTTACAAAAAGAAACACAATCATCAGGACATACCACACCACTATTTGTGCACCTTTTGTTAAAAGAACATATGTTTGATCTGTTACTATTCTCACATCAGCCTATGTTAAAATGTCCATCTTGTCCACAGTAATGATATCAGGCTTCTCAGACTGTATACATGAAAGTGAAGGGTTTTGAGGATGTAGGAAGCTAACTGTAACCTCACTGATATCTTCATTAACATTCAGACACATGAAATCCACCATGCATGGAATGAATTGTGTGATATCTCCAGGGTGTGTGTGTGCCTGGGTCCTTGTTAGTTTCATTTCTGGTGTCTGGTGAACTGGACAAAACTTTCTTATGGGAGTTATTGTAGCCACTAGGAATAACAAAGTGTAACTCCTGAGGGCCTGCAATTGTGCAAATCTGGCAAAACCACTCTGGAAGGAGAGATCCTTCTTCACACCAACTTTTAGTTTTATAATGAAAGCAACACAATATATTATTGGGCCCCACCCACACACTGATCTGATTATTTGTCTGATCTTGTTTTATTATTGTCAGTCCAATTGATGTCCATTACATTTTTAGCTTTCTTACCTTTACTATTATGGATCTCGCAACTAGAGAGCATTCTTTACTCTGTCTTTGCCCTTAATCAGATAGGCAAGGGTCAGAGGCATGTGGAGTTTCTCTCACCACAGAAGAGCTCTTGGAGATCCCATGCCTGCTCTCACGTACATACTGCTCTGAAAAATTCTCCTTAAATTATTTCTCTGCTATTGCATCAATATTTATTTCGGTACTTAAGTTTTACCACTCCTACATACTTTCATAATTTGATCAAATTTCTGGCAGATGTCTCCAACTCCAGATGAACTACTCCTTGGCCGAGGCAATTGTGACCTCACTGTTTGGTCTCTTAACCAAGCAACCAAATCAGTTGTGTTCTTTGAACACCATTGAAAAACTTGTGTAGGTGTCATTACCTGAGAGTTGTAGATGCACTATAGATTGACAAGTTTCTTGATGGCATCAGTGATAACATCACTTGCTTCTTTCCCATGTGATGTGACAGAGAAATGCCACTCTGCATCGACATTGAAATAACTCTGGTGAAAGTGACGTTTCCATAATTTTTCCACATTTTACACTGGGCTGCCTCACCACCTGAGAAGTAGTACATGTACTTAGGTGTTATTTGGAAATGGGATGTTGTGAAGTTAACTGAATGGCTTTGGAAAAGATGAACACGTGCAGTATCATTTTTAAGGCATTGGGATATGGATAACAAATTAAATGTGATTTGTTAAAAATTTTTAACGGTTGCAATCTCAATAAAATACAATTGCTTATTGATGTTTACTGGTTTCTGGTGACTAGCAACCATTCTCAGATCCTCCATACTAAAGAACCTGAACTTAAATACAATGTTGGCAGCAACACCATCTTAGTTGGTGTAACAAGTTGGTGTTAAAAGGTTGGTCACAGCATAAAAATGTATAAAAACAGGAAAAATGTTCTGAACATTTCTCTGGGATTTCACCTGAAGTTTTGTTGTAGCCCATCTTTTGCCCGAAGGTGTATTGTGGTGATCATCATTCTGAAGTGTGGATTGATGCAGCTCTCCATATCAGTCTATCTTGCATGAGCATCTTCATCTCTGCATAACTACTGCAACCCACATCCGTTTCAATCTGCTTATTGTATTCATGTCTTGCTCTCCTTCCACAGCTTTTACCCCTGGCATTACCTTCCATTAGCACAATGGCAATTCCTTGATGCTTCAGGATGTGTGCTATCAACTGATGCCTTCTTTTTGTCAAGTTGTGCCATAAATTTCTTTATTCCCTAATTTGAATCATTGCCTCCTGTTTAATCTACCCACCTAATCTTCAGCATTCTTCTGTAGCATCACACCTCAACAGCATTTTGCTTGCACTGTTTGTGTCCACATTTCATTTCTTTACAAGGCTACATTCCAGTAAAACACCTTCAAAAAAGATATTGTAACATTTAAATTTATATTAGATGTCAAAAAATTCCTCTTTAACAGAAATTATTTTCTTGCTGTAGCTAGTCTACATTTTCAGCCTTCATCAGATATTTTGTAGTGCAAATAACAAAACTCACTATTAGTCTCATTTCCAGCTCTATTTCCTTCATCACCTGATTTTATTCAGCTGCACTGCAATGTATGTTTTACTTTGGTTGTCTTATGATGCATTTATTTGAAACTGTTCCAGGCATTTTCATCTTCAGAAGTTACTCTCGGACCTAGCGTATTGAGTATAGAGAAGATGGAGGATGAGGAGGCAGTGAGTGAGACTGACTTGGAGGTGAGTCATGCTCCCTGTGCCCTGTCTACAATTGATGTGTTGCTGACAGCCATATAAACTGAGGTGGTAAAAAGTCGTGGGATACCAATAAACACAAATACAGATTGCAATAGGATTGTGTACACGAAGTATAAAAGGGTAGTACATTGGTGGAGTTGTCATTTGTACTCAGATGATTCATGTGAAAAGGCTTGTGCAGTAGCCACCAGAAAGATCGCGGGAGGCGCACATCGGCGCGGCGCATCACGGTCGGTAGTTGCCGCAAGTAGAGGCCCGTCCACCAGAGTGCACGCGAGAATTCGGCCGTGACCTCTGCCGGCGGAACAACAACAACAACAACAACAACAACAACAACAACAACTAAGACGGCACGGGCTGTGTCCAGTCAGTTCACATCGGGCATGCCTAGGAGACACATCCCGTTCCATGCTATGTGAAGTGCGATGGAAAACATGAACTGTGTTACTACACAATTGGCGACGAGTAGGGTCGTTCTTTCACGTGTTGTGTCGTTGTTCCGATTTCGCAGCTTATCCACGGCATGGAGGAGTTAGTGCGGGTTTTGGTCGAGCAGCAGAGGGAGCTCATGGCCACCACGAAACAAGTGCTTCCGGCGTTGCTCTCCACGCAGTGTGCTCCAGCGCTGTTCCCTCCTCTCTTTCCTCCGTATGACCAGACGGCGGAGCATTGGGACGCGTATGAACATCGCCGTCGGCAGCATTTCGTGGTGGTTCAGGGCGGCACAGCCGCGTCCACTGCGTCCGGGGTGGACGACGTGCGAGTGGTACAATCCGGCCGTTATGGCCGCTCCCGCACGGCGTGTAAACAGAGTTCTGGCCACCGGCCCCTGTTACCGTCCTGTGCGTCGTGCAATATACATCACGATCGGTCAGCGGGCCCCCAGCGTTGGGCCGTTTGTCGCAAATGAAATAAAAAAAAAAGGACACATTGCTAAAGTTTGCCGCTCAGCCTCAAAAGAATCGAAGGAAGCAGGTACAGAGGACGTGGACGTTAACATTCAGGAAGTTTAATCGAGCCAGGCTCCCGACGCATCGGCACACAAACTCTTTATCGAGGTGTCGGTTCGGTCGTACCGATTACAACTACAAGTAGATACGGGCGCGGCAGTTTCTTTGTTGAATGCACAAACTTACTCCGACCTCGGGTCACCCCCGTTGGCGCCAGTTTACTGGCGTCTACACGGTTATGGTAAACAGTTCCTTCCCATACTGGGTCAATTCACTACCGACGTGACTTACAAATCAGTCACTCGGCCTATTACTTTTATTGTGGTCAGTGATGCGAGCTCCGCTAACCTTTTTGACTTGGATGCCTTTCAAGCTTTCGGTTTTTCTATCGCTGACACCGTACAGTTAGTCTCCGAAGACGTTCCTTATCGATCATTGGGATCTTTGATCTCTGACTTTCCGGATATCTTTGAGGAGGGCCTGGGGTGTGTTTCAGACTTTGAAGCTCACTTAATGTTGAAGGCGTCGCCTCGCCTGCGTTTTCTATGTGCGAGGCAGATCCCCTTGGCTCTCCGCTCTCATGTAAAAGAAGAGCTAGACCGGCTGACAGCCCTAGGGGTCGTTCTTTCCATTCCTGCTAGTGAGTGGGCTTCGCCCCTCGTTATTGTCAGGAAACCCTCGGGAAAATTACGTCTTTGTGCCGATTTCAAGGCCACCATTAATTCCCAATTGGTGGTGGACACCTATCCTTTGCCTCATGCTGATGAATTGTTGTCTGCCGTGGCGGGAGGCTTATATTTCTCGAAAATCGATCTTTCGGAGGCTTATCATCAGATACCACTTGATGAGGATTCCAAACGGCTGGCAGTCGTCAACACCCCGTTTGGCCTTTACCAATACCAGCGGTTGGCCTTCAGAATATTCAGTGCCCTGGCGATATTTCAGCGTTATGTTGAGCACATCATGTCTACAATCCTTCATTGCATTAATTACCTGGCCGACATAATTGTCACAGGCTTCAGCGCGAAGGAACACTTGCACAACCTTCGCACTCTCTTTCTCAAATTCAGGTCCGTAGGTTTGCGTTGCAACCTGCATAAGTCAAACTTCTTCCAACCGTCTATTGAGTATGTGGGCTACACCATCTCTCGGCACAGCGTCCAGCCACTAGGAAGTTTGGTCCGAGGTATCGCCGACTTTCCACTGCCCGCTTCACTGAAGGAGTTAAGAGTTTTTTTAGGCAAGATTGCCTAATACCACTGCTTCATTCCCAGGGCTTCCACCATAGCCTGCCTCCTGTACTGCCTTCTGCACAAGGGTGTTCCTTTTGATTGGTCGCCTGCATGCGAGCGAGCGTTCACCTTGTTGAAGGGCCTCGCCATGTAAGCGCCTTGTTTGGCTAATTTTGACCCCAATAAGCCATTGGTCCTGACTACAGATGCTTCGCATTGTGGGGTGGGGGCGGTCCTGGCCCATCGCGACGCGGATGGCTCCGAGCAGTCACTGGCGTTTTCGTCTAAAGCTCTTACTCCCGCGCAGACCCATTACTCCCAGGTGGAAGAAGAGGCTTTCGCCATTGTCTACGCTGTTTCCAAGTTTCACTCTTTCTTGTATGGCATGAAGTTTGTTAATCACTGACCATAAGCCATTAATATCGTTATTTGGCCCCACCTCTCAGATTCTGGATAGGACGGCCCACAGACTGCAGCTCTGGGCCTTGTTCCTCTCTAAGTACCATTATGACATTCATTTTTGCCCTACCGGACAGCATGCCAATGCAGAAGCTCTTTCCTGTCTTCAAGTGGGCCCGGATCCTAAGGCCGATTGGGAGGAGATTATGTGTTTCCATTTAGATGCGGTGTCCCGCCAAGCGGTTGATGGCTTCCCAATCACTAGTTCTAGAGTCGCCAGGTAAACGGCAGCTGATCCGGTTCTACAGCAAGTAGTTCCTCATTCAGCAGGGGTGGTTGTCCCGACCTCCAGGCCGGGCCTCGGACCCTCTTTGTAATTATTTTGTTCTATGAGACCGCCTCCCAGTCTTGGAAGGAGTTCTCCTTCTGGCTACCGATGATACAGCTCCTCAAGTGGTTGTTCCTGCAAGTTTGCGAAGGGAGGTCCTCACGTTATTACATGAAGGGCACTGGAGTGATTCCTGTACTAAAACTTTGGCTCGCAGACATGTATACTGGCCCGGTATTGACAGAGGAATTGAGCCACTGGTGGCTGCCTGTTCCCAGTGTGCGAGCCGACAGGCGTCTTCCAGGTCAGCGTTCTTCTCATGGCTGCCTGCAACCCAGGCATGGGAACGTGTTCACATAGATTTTGTGGGCCCGTTTCTCAATGGCTTTTGGCTCTATTCTCAATTCCCATATGTGGTTCGCTGCTCCTCAACCACTTCAGAAGTTGGAATCCAGGCACTCGCAAAAATCTTTTCTGTGGAAGGTCTGCCAGTCACCCTGGTATAGGACAATGGACCTCAGTTTCTTTCGCAGACCTTCCAGGGTTTTTGTAGGCACTTCGGTATACGGCACATTTGCTCTCCCCCCTTTCATCCAAAATCGAATGAGGAACCAGAGCGTACGGTGCGCACATTTAAGACGCAGATGAAAAAGTATGTGCACGGATTTCCTGCAGAGGAGGCGTTGACGTTTTTCCTGACGGCATACGGGACCACACCGATGGGAGAACACAGTCCCGCAGAGCTCCTCCACAGGGGCCCACCTAGGACTCTGCTGCACCTCCTCCGGCCTGGTCTTCGCCAGTCTTTGCAAAATGGGGTACCTGGCTTCCACCGGGTGTGTCAGTCTTGGCACGTGGGTTTGGTCGCAATCCATGTTGGATACCAGTGGTGATCCTGAGCCACAATGGCTGCCGGCTCTATACCTTGCAGGTGGGGGACCAGGAGGTACGTCATTACCAAAATCAGCTACGTCCATGTTTGGGCACCCACCCTCCGACCCCTCAGGCACCGATTTCCCCATTGCCGGCACCTGTGTTGGTTTCTCAGGGGACGCTACCACCCCTCCCACCTGTAACTCCGCCACACTGCGATGGTTCTCAGCCTTGGCGGCCTCCAGTATCTCTAGCACCGGCATCGCCATCGTTAGAGATGCCCCGGCGAGAGCAGGCCCCCCTCGCAGGCTCGGATTCTCAGCAGGCTGGTTCACCTGTGGTCATGCCTACTCCATTGTCCACACTACTGGGTCTTGCCCCTCCCGAGTTGGAATGGGATCCGGAGTTCGACAGCTTGTCACCCGTTCTGTCCTGGGCTCCGGTGGTGGGACGACGGGGGCCTCTTCGTGTGGGTCACTTCCAACCATGTTTGAAGGTTCCGGCTCGAGGGTTGGCAGATCCCCTCGACACCAGCATTCCAACGGACGTGGTGGTCATCGCTCCTGCACGACTCTCCACCTTCCGAAGCAGTGGATAACAGTGGCTTCACCCCCCCCCCAAGGAGGAGGAGTGCAGTAGCCACGAGAAAGATCACGGGAGGCGCACATTGGCACGGCTTGCCCCGGACAGTAGTTGCCGCAAGTAAAGTCCTGTCTACCAGAGGGCACACGAGAATTCGGCCGCGCCCTCTACCGACGGAACTACAACTACTCGGGCAGCATGGGCCGTGCCCAGTCAGTTTTACATCGGGCATGCCTAGCAGACAGTTCCCGTTCTACACTATGTGAAGTGCGACGGACTACGTAAATCGTGTTAATACAACACCTTCTTTGATTTTCTTCATGCTTGTACGATTTTAAGGTTGTTTTTATCTGTACGTCAGTTTCCTAAAGCATTATGACACAATATTTAAGAAAAAGAAAAAAAAAACAACTCAATAAAATCATCTTTGAATATTAGAAGATTTCTGAAAACTTTTGAATACAAAACATTTATAATCAAGTAACGTAAGTATTGAGAATTGTAGCAGTTGTAAAGTTGCTGGTTCAAGTTTCACTAGATGCAAATTTTTAAAAATATTTTTATTTAAATTCTATAGTTATTATTAAATATAAATATTAATTAGGAAATAATGAATCATATTTTTAACAAATATAATATCTAGTCATTTTTAATTACTGGTCTTGTGAAAATGAATTAAAATTTAATATTGTCATGTGAAATGGCTTATTGTTAAATGAAAAAAATATATTTCAATCTCCATGAAGAGGAAAGTATTTTCTTTAGAATTTTCACTAAATGTCAATTCATTGTCAGTACTGGCATTGTCACGCCATTAGTAATGAAAAATAAAGATATATTTGCATTTAAAAATGTGATTCATTAGTTGTTTATTAATGTTTTTATTTGTAAATAAGGCTGGAATTTATGGAAAAGTAAAAAGAATATTGCAGATAATGAGATCTGATCCAGCAGCTTTGATTACTAGAATTTCATGATATGTGCTCGGTTACCAATGGCTATGTCAACACATCAGATATGTTTTGTTATTAACAGTGCCCAGAATTTTCTAGTTTCCAGAGAAAGTTTTTTTCATGTTTGTTTGAGAATTGGGTCATGCTGTTATAGGAAAGTAATCTATTTGCACTGAGCTTGAAACGCATATAAATATGAAGAAAATGAAAGAGAGCCAGCCCATAAAGTCTCCTTATTAGTCCTCTGTCATGCTGTTGTCAGACAGTTGCATGTACAACCACCTCATAAATCAGGGTCTGTAGATATCAGAATAAGGTTAGTGATTCAGTGGAGTGTGAACAGTGTAAATGGGAAATGGAGCCCTATTATTCCACACGGGCAATGGCAGACATGGTATTCTCTTATGGATTATTTAATTGCCTTTACAAACAGGCATATTTTATGTACAATGAGTGACATCTTCAACACCACGTTCCACCTGAAAAAACATTCAGCAGCATCTTCCAAGAATGTACAGGTATATGATATTTTCAACACAAATAAGGGATTGCAGTAGACTTCCCACAGTTTGCATGCCAGATACGGATGAGTGAGTGTTATTAGGAGAAGACGATAACCCTGAGACAAAAGTATGAAGGACTGGAGCTTCTGAAGGCACCTACCATGCTCTTGCATGCTCAGTTGTGTGTGAGTGGTACACGAAAGCTCTAAAGCCATGATACCATCATGCCAGATTACACAATTTTACATGTCTGAACACTTAAAGCAAGTTGGCAATTGTTGTACTACTATGCCATCTTATCAAGGTGTGACTGAATACTGGGCAGCTTTTCTAAGACAGTACTTCATTATAACTGCATCATCTGGAAAAAGTCCAAGATTACTGCTGATGTTGCCTGCCATAAATATACAGCATGAACTGCAATGGCCCCAACATACTTCCCTGGGGCACACCAGAAGTTATATTTGCATCTGTCGATGACCATCCATCTAATGTAACATGCTGCATCCACCCATCAAAGAAATCCTCAATCCTGTTAAAAATGTTGCTTGATACCCTGTATGATCTTACTTTCATTAACAGCTCTAGATGTGGTACTGAGTCAGATGGTTTTCAGAAGTCAGTAAATACTGCAACTATCTCACTGTTTTGATGCTCAGCTTTCAGGATGTCTTAAGAAAAGTGTGAGTTTGGTTTTTCACATGATTAATGTTTTCCGAATGCATTCCGTTTGGAGTGGAGGAGGCCATCCTGTTTGATATACCTCACTACATTTGAAATAAGAATATGTCCTAAGATACTGCAACAAATGCATGTCAATGAGACTGGGCAGTGGTTTTTGGAACAGTTCTTCCTTTGGGGACTCTATGGTATATTATGGTTGAAAGACAGTCTATCTCAGTTGCAGAGTAAGTGTGAATCTGATAGGGATTCCAATGGGGCCCAGATCTTTGTTTAATTTGAGTGATTTCAGCCACTTCTCCATGCCACTGGCACAATATGTATTTCACTCATGTTTGCAGTGGTGTAAAAATTTAATTGGGACAATACTCTTGGGTTTTCTGTTGTAAGGGGACATTTGAAAACAGAGTTAAGCATTTGTGCATTTGCTTTGCTACTCTCAATTTCAGTTCGTGCCTCATCTGTGTGTGATTGGACACTAACTTTGGCACAGTTAATATCTTTGCATTCAACCAGAACTTCTTTGGGTTTCGAGAAAGATCCTATTACAATATTCTTCAAGAGCCGCCACTGAAGGCTTTACACATTGCTCTTTCGACAGCCAAATGCATTTTATTTATAATCTTACTATCTGTAACTGTATGCTTTGTCTTACACCCGTTACACAATAGTCTCTGTTTCTTTACAGTGAATGTGTACCACAGAGGGTCCTTCTGTAGTGAACTGTTCTATTAACTACAAATCGATCAAGTTGCATGGCCAACTATTTTAAACTTAAGTAGCAGTTCTTCTGCATGTTTCTGTTAAGAGGTAAATATTACCAGCAGTTGAAGTGAGTCTCAGTGGCTTCAATTTCAGTTTCAGTAGAAGATAGCACCTCAAATTTATTGGTTAGTGGGATGAGTGTAAGACGCTGTGTTCTGAAAAGAATGACATTTTGTTCGAACTGGAGATACAGAGTGGTGGTTTGTTATTATGTAACACTGAGTGAGATAATAAATTAACGTACAGTTGAACAGGCTGTTATTCAGCAATCATATACGAGTTGCAGCATAGGATTATACATCCAACTGGTTGCAACTAAGTGGTAGGTACGTTAAAGATTTCGGTGCCTACTAGAGGTGTCTTCATCAGAATGAAATTTTTATAAAGCATAAGATTACATTGCTAAGAAGCAATGGTCAGAATTTAGAGCAATATCTTATGTTTTTCCCAGCCGGGCACAGGTCGCAAAGGTTGGAACATTTCATTTCCCTTATGACTTGAACATAGCTGCTCTAAATTCTGACTATTGCTTCTTAGCAATGTAATTTTTTGCTTTATCAAAATTTCATTCTGATGAAGACACCCCTAGTAGGTGTTGAAAGCTAGTTTAACGTACCTACCAGTTAGTTGCAACCAGCTGGCCATATAATCCTGTGTTGAAAAAAGATAATAAATTGTCATTATAGCTATGTATGCAAGTTTTTCAGCAATGATGAAAACAAGGTATTAGGTCTGCTTTAGTACCCATTTGTGGCAGAAATTGTGGATAATCAACTTACAGGATCATGCACTATGCCAAACAAATTAACAGGTGTTTTGTATCACAAATTACCTGCACCATTGGGGAATGCGGTTTGTCTTGCAAAGTAGGATAACTATTACCCTTTTTCAACCAAGTTTTTATTATTTCTGCAGCAAATCCTGTTTCTCTTAGTTCTGGTAGGGAATTCCAGTGGCCTACAAATATTTAAAAAAGAGAAAGTTTGCATAACTGTGAACATATTGTTTTGAGATGTGTAGAAAAGGAATATAATAGAAGACAAATGGTTAGCTTTGAGAGAAGAAATATGGAAGGCAACATAGTAACAAGCCTAGGGTTAGTAAAAGTCCTTAGATAACATTGGAGTTATTAAATTTAACTGATGAATGGAGAAAATATAAAAATCCAGCAAATGAAGAAGGCGAAAGGGAATACAGATGTGTAATAAACTAGATTGACAGGAAGTGCAAAATGCAAAGGCTGTAGATGCAGGCATAAATAGGGGAGAAGTAGAGGCTGCCTGTGGGAAAATTAGAGAGCTCTTTTGAAAAGGAAAGGGGAACTGTATGAACTTCAGGGTCATATGGCAAGCCAGTACTAAGGAAAGAAGGGAAAGCTAAACAGTGAAAGGAAGATATTAAGGGGTATATAAAGGAAATGAAGTTGAAGACAATAGAAAGGGAACGGGAAGTAGATGTAAATGAGGTGGGAGATAAGGTACTGCGATAAGAATTTGATGAGGACTGAAAGACCTAAGTGCAAACAAGTCCCCTGGAGTAAATGATACTCTCAAAATAACTGAAATCCTTGGGAGAGCCAGTAATGACTAAACTATTCTTTCTGAGACAGATGAAATATGCTCAGACTGCAAGAAGACTGTAGTAATTCCAGTTCTAAAGATGGCAGTTGATGATAGGTGTGAATATTACAGAACCATCATGCCTACAAAATAATGAAAAAAATATTGACAGAAGAAAGAAAAAACTCATAAAAGCCAGGCTCAGAGTGGATAGGTTGAAGAAGGGTCATTTATAGACTTAGAGGATACTTTTGACACAGTTGACTGGAAGACACTCATTGAAATTCTGAAGGTAGCATGGATAAGATACAAGGAGTGAAAGGTTATTTTCAGTTGGCTGCAGTTATGCGTCAAAGGACTCAATGTACAGACAGTCTTCTTGTGACTGTACTTTCTTGTGACCATTGCTGCCAGTAGTATACAGTGGCTACATGCCTGCTAAGTCTTTCTGCAATATCACAGAAGGAACAGACAGCCTCTCGTAGCCCTATTACATGACCTCGTCAAACTCAGTGAGGTGCTGATATCATCATCTTTGCCACATCAAAGGCATTCTTCACATCCATTCTCAAAGGCAACTAACACTTACAACTGTTACAGCATGTATTTAAAGCAAACCTGATTTGCATCCTGATAGTGGTGCTACTAATGCCACTCTTATGTGACTGCTGTGAAATCTGAATAGACATCATCTTTCACATGTAGAAACACAGCTACCAACTTTAATTTGTGTTGCACAACTAGTCATTGGTGTTGTGATTTTTTTTCCGTCAATGTATAATTTTAAGTGTTAGGAAATCTTTCTCTGAAGGTATTGGTCTAAAGTGTGGCCTAGTATTGATGACAAGCACTTCAGAAGAGAGTAGAAGCTTTTGAAATGTGGTGCTATGAATGAATGCTGAAAAAGGGATCACAACAGTAACAACCACAGCAGCAACAAAACCAACCACCACCTTTCATGACAGCACTTTTCCTTGCCTCAATCTTTTACATTGGTTGCAAATACAAGGCTGTGAATTAGCAGGTTCCTTTCAATCTTCTGTGAGTTATTGGTGTCCATTGGCTGTTGTGTAGGACTGCGCATCACAGCCATGCTTTTGGCTGTGCTTAACATTGCTGCTGTAACTGGTGTTAGCCATATAACATCTGCAGTTAAACAACTCAGAGCTTTTCCTATGTGCTGCTGCAGAGCCAGACACAGTAACATGTGCTACTTGAACAATTACGTGACATTTCCCTTGTGTACAAGCAGCACAATTGTCATACAGTTTTTGTTTTAACATCACTACTCCATCAAAATATATTCAAAAATAATAATTTTACTTAAATTTTTTGTGACTAAATATAATTACACAAAAAAATATTTTTGAAATCCACATGCCAGTGATGGAGGTAGCAAATGTTAAAATTAAATTACTATACTTAGCTTTGGTAGTTAGGTGAGTTTGTTCTTCTCACAAATTACTCTATAATATGCAAGGCAAAAATCATACCATCCAGGCAGACTGCAGCAAATCAAACTAAAACATTAAATAAGCCAGCAACCAAAAACTCACTACAAACTACCTTGTGACCTCTTCCACCTACATATTTATATCCCATCAGAAGTTCTTATTCTCCATTTCTTTGTAACACTATCAGTCACAATTGATTTTATCATATACTAACACTTTTGTGATATGGTCCTGGTTCCACTGAGTGTTGCCGACTGATGGGTTGTATGTCAGAGAGTCGCATAAATACCTTGAAATGTTTTGACCACATCGCCTTTTCACGTCACACTCTGATGGACGATCCATTTGTTGGTGAAACTCGGAAGAACTAGGAGTGCCTCTGAAAGTGTCCAATGGAGCTCTGAATGGAATTTTAGGAAAAAAAATGTTTCATGGACCACAACCATACAACCAGGAAGATTCACCAGCAAATATGACAAATGGTTGTGAAAACCTTCAGTGTATAATTTCAAAACAGATTCCTTGCGATAAATTATTTAATATTTCAGTCTGAAGTCCTTACAATCAAAACATTTTTGAACATATCTTTTACTATCATCAATATGTGTTTTTTCATTACTTTTGTTAAGTTCAATATAATAATTTTTATGCTTGTTAAACAAATTTAAAATTTTCCCACATACGTATGGTAACTTAATATGATGCTAAATTCAAAATCAGTTTTAATTTTTATACAAAGATGCAAACTTTATGTAAAATTTTAGAATTTACACTATGTAAATAATGAAATGGAACAACGGATTCTCACAAGGAATTCGGACGTTGAAGAACAGGAGAACGTCAGTGTAGAAGATGGGTGAACCAGGAATGTGTGCCCACATCAGGAGACTCTGGGACATCATCAGGAAAAGAATAAAGAATGAGGATGTTCTAAGGAGGCATCCTTGGAATGGAACAGGGAAGGTCAGCACATCAGATAGTACTATTTTGTTTGAATAAGTAGACCAAAGTAGAGTAGATAATAAAAGTACAAAGTGATGTGGTAGAAATAGGAAAACAAGAAACAGATTTACTGCAGAGTGACTTTCAAATAAAAATTCAGCCTGGCACAGATGTCCAGGACAGAATTAGACCCAGGGAAAACTCACCATGGATGGAAGAGCACAGAAGTTTGCAAAAGTATGAGAATGAAATAGTATTGGACAGTAATAAAAACCAGAAGAAATGAAGATGACACAAATTAACATGGTCCTCAGAGAAGAAGAAGGATGAGGAGAAGAAGGATGAGGAGAAGAAGGATGAGGAGAAGAAGGATGAGGAGAAGAAGGATGAGGGGAAGAAGGATGAGGGGAAGAAGGATGAGGGGAAGAAGGATGAGGGGAAGAAGGATGAGGGGAAGGAGGATGAGGGGAAGGAGGATGAGGGGGAGGAGGATGAGGGGGAGGAGGATGAGGGGGAGGAGGATGAGGGGGAGGAGGATGAGGGGGAGGAGGATGAGGGGGAGGAGGATGAGGGGGAGGAGGATGAGGGGGAGGAGGATGAGGGGGAGGAGGATGAGGGGGAGGAGGATGAGGGGGAGGAGGATGAGGGGGAGGAGGATGAGGGGGAGGAGGATGAGGGGGAGGAGGATGAGGGGGAGGAGGATGAGGGGGAGGAGGATGAGGGGGAGGAGGATGAGGGGGAGGAGGATGAGGGGGAGGAGGATGAGGGGGAGGAGGATGAGGGGGAGGAGGATGAGGGGGAGGAGGATGAGGGGGAGGAGGATGAGGGGGAGGAGGATGAGGGGGAGGAGGATGAGGGGGAGGAGGATGAGGGGGAGGAGGATGAGGGGGAGGAGGATGAGGGGGAGGAGGATGAGGGGGAGGAGGATGAGGGGGAGGAGGATGAGGGGGAGGAGAAGAAGAATTAGATATGTGTCATACATGCATATCTTTGCCAGACATTCCTAACTTTTCGAGTAACAAAATACTATAATTAGCAACCAGAATAGTCTGTTGTCTGTTCAAAACAGTATTACAGTGCCGAAATCCTGAAAAGACAAACTGTGAATTGATAACTATGCATATATCAAATTCTCAACTAATTCATAGAGTCATGTACATGATGGAATGAAATAGAAATTCTGACGACGGCCCCAATCAGGCACTGAAATGAATTCAGTGGTAAAAATTGAAAATTCGTGCCAGACTGTGACTTGAACCCAGATTTCCTGCTTTTGAGTACCTTAACTGCTGTGGCTATTCAAGCATTCTTCTCGTCCAACCCTAAATCCCAATTTGTTACACATTATGTAAGTAGTGGCCTAAATCCAGTATGCTCATTGCTCATGCCCTCATGCTTATTTCTGCAAGATTTTGTGAAATTGCATCCACACAGAAAGGATCTTAATGGCCATCAAGGTGTATATATTTATGTATATGTATGATGTCTGTTCTGGTTGACACGTAAGAATTTCTATGTTGTTTCATCATGTTTATGTTCGGCTATGGGATCAAGAATGGTATCTCATGAAAGTTTAGTTTTAGTTTAGTTTAGTTATGTCATGTTCCGTAGATTATTTTCACGATTATTTTATCGATATGATGTGGAACAAGTCAGATGACAAGATACATACACACACATGAATAGTGCTAATATTAATATTACTGGAAGTTTTAGTTCTACACATGCAACAACATTTAGAGGTACTTTTTTCTTTACCATTTCTGAAACAGGCACTCGTACATGGAGTAGAAGGAGTTGTCCAAAAGAAATCATTTGAAGCTAGATTTAAAACTTGGTCTGCTACCTGCCAGACACTTTATGTTGTTGGGCAAATGATGAAAGATTTTTGTTGCTGAATAATGTACTCCTTTTTGAGCAACTGACAGCTTCAATAACGGATAGGAAAGGCCATTTTTTTCTCTAGTGTTGTACATATGAACATCACTGTTCTTCGCGAATTTAGATGGTTTATTAGTAATTGAGGGAATATTGAATAGTTGTAGGTAAACCACTAGAATTCTCTCAGATACAGATTTATTCACACTTAGCTTCTACACAGATACAAGTCCGGAGGCTAACTGCCATTAGCGTCCAACATCCTGCCCAAAGCCATCTCCTCAAAGATAGCACACTTACGCACAGATCAAATATCGATATTTATGGTGCTCTACACCACATAGCCCCCCCCTCCCCCCACCGTATGGAGTACATCCCTGTGAATGGGGGGGGGGGGGGTGATAAGTTAGCAAGGTAACGTAGTAACGTACAGTTCTTCTGCGTCAGGCTGAAGCAGTCGACTGGTAGGAGACCGGGGGGGTGAAACCTGGTACGTCGACGGTGAAGTCAGCAAGCGTCACCGGCGGCTGAAGACAACGTGGAGGTGTAGCACTTCGTCAGCCGGCAGGTGGAGAATCACCTTGCCAGAAGGCCTAACAAAGGCATACAAATTGCCACACACAGCACTTCTGCTCAATTTAAAGCGGCGCACTACACGAGATTCTGCACTTCCTCCCTCAATATTGTCACACGAGAGTACCACACACACCGTATCGCCATCTACGACAACAGATAATTTATGTATGTCATCAGGGTGCACATGTGTTGTGAATTCTTGGATGGCACCTGTACGAGCAATGGTAGGGAGGCAGGGAGGTGTGGGAAATCCAAGGCAGGGGGAAGCATCTGCTGAGAGGGGGGTGGCAGGTGCACTGGACTGCGCAGGAGATAACCTCGGGTGATCAGCTGACAGACGAGGGAGCGTGACTGAAGGCAACGAGGAGCCAGCGTGGGTTGAACGGCGTGACAAAGAGCTGTCACACGAAGATGATAACACAATGGTAGAATCCGAGTGGTTGGCAGTTTGACTGCGAGGGCTGTGAGGAATGAAGCCGCGAAAAGATTGGCCACTCGAATTAGATGAATGCGGAGAAGGAGCAGTGCTCGGCAGAGAAGCACGCTGTGGAGAATCAATACCTGAATGCATGGTGTGGGAAGATTGATGGCCGCTCGAAGCAGGAGTGGGAGAAATAGGGACAGAATCAGGGAGGTTCACCTGAGGCTCAATGAAAGCTGGTTTCACTCGGTTGAGTGAGACCGTGGTTACAGAGTCTTTTATGAGGAGATCCATGTTATCCTCAGAGCGATTGACGACCTTGTAAGGACCTTTGTAGGGCGACTGAAGCGGGGCTTTGACTGAGTCATCTCTGAGAAACACTTACTCACAAGAGTCTAGCATGCGCGGTACGTACACGCGCGGAGGTGTATGAGCAACTGGGGGTGGCGGCTGAATTTTGCTGCAGTGCAAGCGCACCCGCTCGAGAAGTGAAGGGCGTTCAGAGGGCCGTGGAAGTGGGGTGGGAGTGACTAATTCTCCAGGCAAACCAGAGGTTGGCCATACACAAACTCGGCTACGGAACCCTTGAGGTCTTCCTTGAAAGTCGCACGAAGGCCAAGAAGCACGAAGGGCAGTGCCTCTGTCCATAGTGAGTCATGCCAACGCAGGGCAGACTTTAAGGTGCGATGCCATCGCTCGACAAGCCCATTGCTTTGGGGGTGGTATGCAGAAGTATGAATTTTGACAATACCATGCATTTTAAATAAGTCAGAGAAAACTGAAGACTCGAATTGTCGCCCCTGGTCAGTGGTGAGGTAAACAGGTGAGCCAAATCTAGAGATCCACAAATCTAAGAATGCTCGACTTACTGTCTCAGAGGTAACGTTCGGAACAGGCACAGCCTCAGCCCACCGAGTCATCCTGTCAATAGCTGTAAACAAGTAATGGAAACCCTCGGAGGGGGGCAAAGGGCCTATGAGGTTGACATGAACATGGTGAAACCGGCCTGGCGGTTGGGCAAAACAGCCAAGGGGTGGAGAAGTGTGCCTGGAAACTTTGTTCTGTTGTCACACCATGCATGCCCTTGCCCAAGACTGACAGTCACGGTGCATGTCTCTCCAGACATACCGTTCAGCTACCAGACGGGTGGAAGCTTTGACACCGGGGTGTGCTAATGTGTGTAGTTTGTCAAAGACCTGGCGTTGAAGGGGCTTAGGAATGAATGGCCGCAACGTACCAGTCGATTCATCACACCACACTAAGTCAGATATGCCAGGGAAAGTAGAGCGTACCGGTTGGAGAGAGGAGCTGTGGTCTGAAATTAACTGCATGGTATCGGGGTCTGCCGATTGCAACCGAGGTAGATCCGTTAAGTCAATTAAGGTTGTGACAGCACCAACACGCGAGAGAAAATCAGTGACCACATTGTCCGCTCCTCGGATGTAGCGAATGTCATTTGTAAATTGCAAGATGTAATCGATGTGACGAAAGCGTCGTGGGGGCGGATCAGCCACAGGATTTTTTATGGCAGGAACCAACGGCTTGTGATCAGTGAGCACATAGAAATCTCGTCCCTCAACATCAGTTCTGAAGTGTCTTATGGCCTCGTAAACTGCAAGTAATTCTCTGTCGAATGCTGAGTATTTCTTCTGCGCGTTGTTTAGCTTTTTTGAGAAAAACTGCAGGGGGGTCGTATCATCGTCGTATGTCTAACTCAGTACTGCGCTGATAGCATTGTCACTAGCGTCAGTAGTGATAAACATTGTGGCGTCCACACGTGGGTGAGCAATAGTGACAGCGGAGGCCAACAGCTGTTTGAGTTCGTTAAATGCCTTGTCCATGTCTGGTGTCCATGGTACCTGGCGGGTGCCAGAAGTTTGTGGGCCAGCGAGAGCATCTGTGAGAGGGGCCTGCACCGCAGAAGCGGCTGGCAAATGTTTCCAGTAATAATTAACTGTTCCGATGAACCTGCGTAATTCCCTATAGGTCTGAGGGCGTAGCATCTCGAGAACAGGCTTGATCTTGTCCTGTGGTGGTGTCAGACCGTCCGATGACACAACATAACTTAGGAATGTGACGGATGACTGGTGCAATTGAGTCTTTTTGTTGTTCAGTTCAATACCAGCGGTTGCTAAAATATCTGTCACAACTTGAACACGCTCCTCACTCTGTTCCAAAGTAGAAGCAAAAACCAATATGTCGTCTATGTATACGAAACAAGTCTAGATGGGATAAAGTTTGATTGATGAAACACTGCCACGTTTGGTGGGCGTTTTTCAACCCAAACGGCATAAATTTGTGTTGGAACAGCCCGAAGGGAGTGGTTATGGCAGTCCTTTCAATATCCTCTGGAGCCATAGGAATCTGATGAAATGCATGCTTACAGTTCAAAACAGAGAAGTACTTTGCACCTGCGAGCGCATGATTGAAGTCTGCAATGTGTGGGACCGGATATTTATCAATGATGGTGAGGGCATTTAAACGCCTGTAGTCTCCGACCGTACGCCAAGTACCGTCTTTCTTTTGGTCAAACCGGATAGGACTAGCCCAGCAACTGGAAGAAGGTTCAATTATTCCCTTTTGTAACAGATCATCCAATTGTTGTTTTGCAATGTTCATAAATTCCGGCTTGAGGCGGCGTGGGCGTTGCGATATGGGCGGCCCATCGGTTAGACGTAACCGATGAACTGTGCCATTAGTGACTACTGCAATACGTGGCGCAGCACAACAGTCAGATGTCCGTGAAGTGGAACAGGCAGTGGCGGATGGGCAAAGCTGTGGTGCTGAGGGCACGGAAGTACAGGTGTGCCAACTGCTCGTAGGCTGCGTAAAGGCCGCACACTTCTTAACATGGGCGAGGTTGGTACACTGGTTCTTGGTAGCGGGCCGTGCCGCTACGAGTGCTGTAGGCACGAGTGGGCGTGGCCGAACAGCTGATGGCCGTAGTTCATTGCCACGAGCTTGGCAAGTTAATTGTCCATTCAGAACACAAGGAGCATGAGCACTCGGGCATACACTATCATTACAAAAGGAGGTGCTGATACAGTTTACAGAGTTCACAACATTGTTGTTAACGTGCGCGGGCATGGGAACACCAGATGGGCATGGACTGACCTTGTCTGTAGCCGACGAGCTGTCTGCTTGTAGTGCCGTGAGGCGTTGTTGTGTGGAGGCCAACTCGTGGTGTACGTCGCAGAGATGCAGCAGCATTTCCGTATGTTCCATCCGCCACTTTGAAGACTTGGCACACTCCACTAGCCTCATGTTTGTCCGAGATTGCAGCTCCAAGGATAGGTTTACACACTTCTTAGCACAGCACACATGTTTGGTGTTAGCCGAACTGTCACTCAGCGAAGCGAATGGAATATGTTTGTTAAGGGGGGGGTAAAACACAGTATTTTGCACAAAATCTAGTGACAACTGCTAGTGCTTGAGGAAATTAATTCCGAGAATAGGTTCTTCAATTGTTGACACTAGAAACGTCCACTCCAGCTTGCACTCAGGCGAAAGTTTCACTGTATACAAAGTGGAACCCAAACACTGTAGGGTAGACAAGTTCACTGCTCAAAGTACTGTTTTGTATGGTTGCACTTTATTGGTTGCTAGGAGAACCGGCAGCAAAGAGACGTCTGTGCCAGTGTCTACCGGAAAACATACACCTGATCGTAAATCGCGAACATAGACTCGACCACACTTACTGTTATTTTCCGAAATGGAGTGCAACGTGGGATGGTGCCCGTTGTTTACATCGCAGGAGGTGGCACCGTAGCCTACCTGCGGTTGGAGTTTGGGTTAGAACACGGTGACTGGCATTTGCGAGCTTGCTCCCCGAATCTCGCGTGGAAGAAACAGTAAGGCTGGGCGGGCCTGTGCTCCTGTGGGTAGTTACTAGGTGACAGAGTATGTGCCCCAGAGTCTTCCACAGAGGCCGATGCACTGTCATTGCGGGGAGTTGAAGGTGCAGGCAGGGCGGCTAGTTTAACAAACTTGTTATTAGCAGCACCGGACAAGGGCGTGTCATCAGAAAGCGTCTTAGTGCGGTCACATCCAGAATGCAGTGCACGGAGCTCACGTTGCCTGGCGGAGTATGCTCTGTCGGCGGCGCGTAAACGTTCATTTACTGGCCTATCTTCATACGCAGAGATTGCAGTCTGGACAGGCAAAGGCAGCTTTTCAGTCCAGATTTCTGCGAGTGTGTCATCAGGCATAACTTGCTCATCGACAAGAAGACGGATGCACCGCCACAGCTGGGACGGAGACCTGTCGCCGAGACGCTCTTCGTAGATGAGCTGTCGCGACTTTTCTCTCCTGGTTTTAGAGACGCGCTCCAGTATCGTCTGTTTCACCACAGCATACTTCCCTGCTAGGGGGGGGGGAGGGTGCTTTGACCAGATCGTAAATTAAATCTACGTGGTCATGAAGATGGTTCATGAGGCAGGCGAAGCATGCGTCGTCGTCCAAAGCACAGACATTGAATGTTTGCTCAACCAGGTTAAACCATAACTCCGGGTGAGCGGGTTTGAAGTCTGGTAATTTTGGCAGATTCGGCACTGCAGTCACTGCAGAGGTGCGCCTATTACTTCGGACGGAAGTAGAGCATGCAGAAGATAGCGAGTCCGAATTATTGGCGTCCCGTAATGCGGGAATCGCGTAACTCACTTGACGCCGGGGGGGGTGGCTGAGAAGCGACGGACGCTCGAACGGTGTGAGGATCGTAGTCAAAATGTTCATTCTCATTGATGTGGTAGCTCGGAGAGAAGCCACAAGTGCTTAAATACGCCAGTGAATGTCCGTTATGCGCACAGTATTCACTCGACCGCGAGTGGTGGGGCTGGTTGTAGATGTCGGAGTAATTACTATCCAGTACAGAATTGTTGACTTGATTAGAAGATAAAAGTCCGGAGGCTAACTGCCGTTATCGTCCAACATCCTACCCAAAGCCCTCTCCTCAAAGATAGCACACTTACGCACAGAACAAATATCAATATTTATGGCACTCTATGCCACATAATGAATTTCATTAGTGAATATATGTAGTCTGATGGTGTAGTTAAAATATCTAATTCCTTGAAAAGTTGACTACATGACGTCCTTGGGTGAACACCACAAATTATTCTCGCTGCTCTCTTTCATGCAATCAGTACTTTATGTCTAAGTGGTATGTTGCTCCAGAAAACTATTCCATAAGACATTATTGAGTGGAAATGTGCAAAGTACGTTAGGAGACTGATCTGTTATAAGCAAGACTAGCAATTATACGAAGAGCGAAAGAAGCTGAACTTAGTTGTTTGAGAAGCTCAGTAATATGCTTCTTCCATTTCAAGTTGTCATCAATGTGAAAACCCAAAAATTGGAGAAATCTATCCTGTTAACTGAGCCCTGTTCATATGCTACATCAATTCTCGATATGACTCTATTCAGTGTACAGCACTGGATATAGTGAGTTTTTTCAAAATTAAGAGAGAGTCTACTTTCTGAGAACCACTTAATAATTCTTTGTAAGACGTCCTTAACAATATCTTCAGGTGCTTTTTCTGGAATGGGATTTATTATAAACACTCGTGCCATCTGCAAAAAGTACTAGTTTCGCTTGCTGAATGTTGAGTAGGAGGTCATTCACATGAATAAGGAACAGCAGAGGACATAAAATTGAACCCTGTGGGACCCCCTTTGTGATAACTCCCCATTCACTAGAATTTTGTACCCACACAACATTATTTGTGCTACTCAACACAACTTTTTGCTTTCTGTTCATTAAGTATGGTTCAAACCAGCTGCCTTCAATTCCAAATACCTGAGTGTTCTAAGTGTGTGAGATGATCCACACAGTCAAATGCCTTGGAGAGATCACAGAAAATACCAACTGCCATAATTTGTTATTTAGGGCTTGTACTATTTGTTGGGTAAATGTGTAGATAGCATTCTCAGTCAAGTAACCCTTCTGGAATTCAACTGTGACATGCTGAGTAAATTATTTTCACTTAAATGTGAGACTGCTCTTGAATACATAACTTTCTCGAATATTTTAGAAAATGAAGTCAGCAATGAGATTGGTCTATAATTATTTAAGTCACTCTTGTCACGTTTCTTATGAAGAGGTTCGACAATTGTGTATTTCAATGTCTGGAAAAATTCCTTGTGCCAGTGATGCATTACATACATCACTAAGGACTCCGCTTATTAAATTGAAGAACACTTCAAAATTCTGTTAGAGACTACATCACACCACATGAGCTCTTGTTTTTCGGTATATTTAGAATTCCCTTAATTTGAGTGGGTGATGTTGGTGCTATTTCTAAAGGCCTAAAGTCCTGGGGAAGACATTTTTAACATATTTTTTTGCTTCTTCAGCTGAACCCTTTAACCATATTTTTGCTGCTACATTCAGAGAGTGACTGTTAAAAATATTTGCAACTTGTGAATTATTACTCACAACATCATCATTTAGCTTTATTGCTATGGTATGCTGTGCACTGTCAGGCCGCTCCGTCTTTCACTTGACAATATTCCATATAGTTTTAATCTTGTTATCCGCATTATTAATTTCTGTCAGAACACATAAGCGTCTTGACTTCTTAATGACTTTCCTTAAAATATTACAGTATCTTTTGTAGTAAGCAAGTAATGCCGGATCCCTCTTCCTCTTACACGATATCTTAATTCCATTAATAATCCATGGCTTACTTGACTTTGTAATGGCTTTTTAACATCAGTCACTTCATTTGACGAACTGGCAAACAAACTTGCTATCAAATGTACAGGTCTGCTTTAGAAGTCATTTAACAACTGAAAGTGCTATATTTTCTTTTCTATGTCAGGTACTGGATTGATAAACAGAAGGTTTTGAACACTAACAATATCAGCTTATCCCCAAGAATTAGGAGCCTTCACTTAGTTAATACTCGTTCAAAATCAAAACCTGCATTTGGATCGGACTTCCTTAACTTTAGTGCAGAAAGGTGTGCGGTATACTGCTACATCCATTTTCAATAAGCTGCCACAAGAATTCAAAAATCTTGGCGGTAATCCACGTGCTTTCAAATCAAAACTGAAGAGTTTCCTCATGGGTCACTACCATTCTATTGAGTTCCTTGAAAAATTAAGCTGATTCTTATGTTATATTGTTGACTGTGTTTACTGAAACTTATGGTTCGACTTTTTTTGGGTTCATAAACATGTTATTTTTAAACGTTACTGCTTTTATGTTGTATTGTCATGTCCTGACACGTTCCATGACCTTGGAGATTAGATCCTCAATTTGGTCTTATGGAACTTGACGTGTAAGTAAATAAATAAATAAAATATGGTGCTGTAATTTTTGTATTGTAGCTTACACCTAAATAGTGGATAATCCAGTGTTGTTTTGTTACTTTTAGTCTAAAGTTTATATTTTGTTTAAAAAATCTAAGATTAAAGCAGATTTGTACATCAGATTTTTTCATCAAATTACACATATTATCAAAATTACAGGTGTGTATTTTTGAATACTGCTGGATGTAAAATTTTGTAAAATAGCAATTTTTGGGGAAAATATTTATCTGATGATGCTCAGACACAGAATGTCTTACTTCTACATACTCCTAAGCCATTATACTCACAAATTACATAATTACAGCAATATCAAAATTTATTGTTATACATGGCATAACTCTGTCAGCCACAAGAACATGCTTGATCTTGGATCTGGATGGAAGAGCAGAGCAACTCATTACTGTTGTTATTTAACTAAGGCACTTGCTTGTCAACACTACTACGTCATGCAGTTGCTGTGAGATATCTTCAGGCATGTGGTAAGAAGTCCACTCAATTATTATCTTGTGGATACAGCCCTGTCTATAGTGTTTTAGAAATTCCCACATGCATACAAGTTTTTCCAGCACATTAGTAGTTTAGGTGGCATTTAAGGTATTTTATAGTTTCAAGTATTAATTTCCGTAGTAATTGGTTGATGTCGCTGTCACTGTCTTCCTCCTATATAAGTAGTATTAGGTCATCAGATGGTGGATATTCTTGCCTCTGTGTTTTTTAAATCTGGTAGAATACATCTCACTGTTAATCTTTAACCTCTTTTTATTTGTGTTGAACCCCCTGTCAGTTTCCTCAGTCTCCTAATTAATTATGACCCCTGTAAGTAGGGTTGAAGTCTATTGCCAAGATATCAAATAAGTCCATTGCTGCTTATTAATTTATGCATAAATAATTTATCTCATATTTTCCAAACCAATAGCTCAGTTCTGGAAATCAATACTAGAAATAAGCATATTGTTTATAAATAATTAAAGTCACTAGCTATGGTCCAAAAAGACATCAATTTTTCAGGATCAGACATTTTCTAAGTTGCCACTAGCTGTAAGAAAACTTGACTACTAATAAAGTTGAGTTTAAGAGGAGCCAAGTGATTTATGTAAAGACAATTCCTTCTACTCCATTCATGAATTTATTAGTAGAAGTGATTTATGTATATATATATTATTAAGAATATCAAATAATTTGAGTGTTATATAAAACCTGTGGATATCTTCAGTGCAGCAATGTGATCAGTGTAAATAAGTGCAGTAGCCTGATTTTCTGTTTGATGCTGTGTGGCTGCAATGACCTAAGGATTTTCATATGCAGCTCAGAGTATTGTATGTTTACATGTTTTGACAAGTTTGTTATTACTTCTTTAATGAAAATATGTTTAAGATTAGCTGACTCATTCCACATTCATCAGGGCCATTTAACCTGAGATCTGTGAGAGAAATTTTTCTTGTAAATTTATATTTTTTCTTCCACTTAGTACTTAATATGTCACCATTTAAAACATCTTTTTGAGCCTACCTACTTCAGAAGAGTGATTGCTGTATAACTCAGTATCTAGGACACTAAAACCTAAATGTGTACATTATTAATGTAAAAACATATGTTAATAGCAGAGAGGTTGTAAAGATATTTCATGGTGTGAAATAGTTGCATCAATTGTAAATGAGCTGGTAGATCAGCTGCGTGTTTACTACTTTCTGCTATGATGAAAATGTTAAGGTTTAAGTGTACGTGATTGCTTTTGAATGTTTAGAATGTCATAAAAATCTGATGTATCGAATATCATAACGTACTTGCTGTACAAAAATGATGAGGAGGACTGGTAAAGAATACAATACAAAACAACACAATATGTACCAGTGAAAAATGTTTCTTATGGAAGTATTGCTCAACACAGTTCAATCCAAACATCTTCATCATTCCCTTTCTTCCATCTGGCACCATTTTCATTGTAGTGCCTTCCAGTCTTTTGCTTCCTCTTTCTACATGTACTTCATCGTTTAGCATCCCCCATATTGCCTTTTCTCTTCCCTTTACTCTTATTCTCCTATTCTTTTCTGCCCTCCCCCCCCCTCCCACCATCCCCCACCGCCGTCTGTCACACAGATGTGCCCCAAAACATTGTCATAACTTTACACTTTCACTGCCATGTGCATTATATATAACGCACATCAGTATTTCCGTTTTTGCTGAGTGCATCATATTCAATCACACGAGGTGCCATATTTGCTTGTGATGCATATATGAGCACAGCTGTGTTGAAAGCAAATGGGCACCACACTCTGCTGGCCATTGCCAAAAGTTCTGTGATATCAGTTCTGTAGTGGCAGCACTGGATGACTGGCAGTTGTTACCTTATTATGGTATAGTGTTGGTACATGTTCCTTGCTGGTACTGGCCATATATATACATTTTGTTCATATGTGGCATTGTGTAGTGCTTGTTTTCATTAAGACTTTGTGGCTGTTTGATGAAAAGAATTTAAACAGTTTTTTTCTGGTAATTGAGGAGTAGACAATGCGCTTTTGGGCGATGTACTTACAAATATTTATGTCATTGATATTTACAATTTTTTGTATATAACTAAATGTATGATTTCACAGTAAAGGAAACAAATTGTTATGATGTTGTTAGTGGAATAACTGCAGAGATAGTATTACTGTTATCAAGATTGACTTTATGGAGTGATATAAGCATTGATGATTTGAGAAAATGTATCTGAATTTTGCTGTGGATGGGGCTTGATCATAAGCCAAGAATGAAGAATTATTTTAGCAAAATCCACTTTACGAGAACCAGGTGTCTTCTACTATGTCCTGAAATATGTTTGATTTACTGCTATGTTGCATATATTTTTGTGACAATGAAAACATAGATGAACGTGACAAGGTGTTCAAAATTAGGAAGCTTATGATTCATCTGAACACAAAATTCCAGGAAATTTTGAACACAAAATTCCAGGAAGCTTTCACTGCAGGTAAAGCTGTTTGTATCGATGAAACAATGGTTCCGTTTTGTGTAAGGTTATGCTTTTGTCAGCATTTTTTTGGAAAATGTTTTAAATATGGAGTGGAATTACACAGAATTTGTGCTGTAGGTTGATATAGTTGGAATGTTAAAGTGTGTTGTGGAAAGAAGTTAATGCTATAGATCTAAAAACAACAACTGTTTTGGAGTTAATGAAACACATTTGAATTCTGGAAGGACACTCTTTATAGATAACTTCTATGCTTCTATGAACTTGGCACACATTCTTCTAGAAAAGCAAACTCATCTGGTGGGAACACTCCTCAAAAAAGGATACGGTATCCAAAACCTATTATCCCAAAAAACTCTTGAAGAACAGTGAAATGGCAGTTGTGGGAAACAATGAAAAAGTGGTTGGCAGAAAGTGACATGACAAGAGGGACATCATTTTTTGACAATGAAGCAAAGAGCTTGTGGCAGTGAAAACAAAGAGAGGTGAAGTGAAACACCTAATGCAACTGTGGATTACAATGCAGCCTAACCTGTCATTGATCTTTCAGATCAAACGAATACTTATGGCTTCTGCTTGAAGAAGTCAGTGAACTGATACCACAAAGTGGCCTTTGAATTACTGTTCAGTACTACTATTGTAAATGCTCATACTGTGTATGTACAAGTTACAAAACAAAAAATGGGTATCACTGCTTTCTGTGAGGCTCGTGCAAATGTATTCACGATTGATGATGTTCAGGAGACACCAATGAATGGGAATCACGAACTGGTTGCAACTGCAGTGAGATGACATTGTAACAGCTGTTACCAGAAACTGTCCAAAGCAGGCAGATGAAAACATGCTATCAAACATGTTACTCAAATGCAAATCTGTCCTCAGAGCTTCATGTGCAAGGACTGTTTTTTGCAGTGCACCAACATGAAGGAATGTAAGTTCTTTATTAGTTTGTAATTGAAGGAATTTTATAACAGGTAGTTGGAGTTTTTATATGCCTATACTAATGTCTTCCTCAGATACATCAGTGTGGATCAAAAGTGATGCATTTGGCCATATGAAGCTTCTAGTTGGATCTTAAGTTTAAAATGAGGCATGTGCATCATGTTTGTCTGGTTGAAACTGATTTTTTACAATTTAATGTATTGTCAGATATACTAGCTTCAATTTTTTAAAATAATATGAAGCAAAAAGTCACGACCAAAATGAAAAATTTACCACATTTGCTGCTGACTTGCAAAGTTGCTTTTCCACTCAGTTCTGAAGGGGTTTCTACCTGTACAGAATATCTATGTTGCTGAAACCTGCCATTCCATGCATACATAACAGACTTTTTGCAATGTCACCATTACTAGAGTACATTATCATCATCCTAGCATTGAAACAAGACTGTACAGCTGTGAACATGGACCTGCATGGATGTATGGCCATAAGAGTTAGCAACCTAGTTTGAACATGCAACCAATTGTCTTTCAGAGTTTCCTTCACCTGCGGTGAAATATTGCTCTCTTCATGGTTTTGTAGAAGCTTGCTGGTGTCACTCTCAAAAATATATTTTCATACAATAATGAACCTTTCCTACAACATTAAACTTTGGATAGGGGTCATTCAATGTTAAATCATCAGAGGTGCCAATCTTACTTTCTTCTGTTTTTTATAAAATTTGGTGTGTGTATTGGACATTATTGTGGAATGAAAAGTGCCAAATTAAAGAACAGTAGCTGAAGTATTACAAGTAGCTGCCCAGAATTCTGAAAATTTGCAAAGCATTTGACAAATGTTACAGAAAAAAATGAGTGTAATTCATTTCCAGGAGTGGTAGAACTGTTTAAGTGGTAATTTTGGAAAGGTCTTGGAACATGCTTTCAAATGATATGCACTGTGGCCATTTTCAAGCAATGTAGAGAAGTAAGGTCAGTGACCTTTACCTTTGACCAGTAATCTCTCAAAACATGTCACCTTCAAAATTGATGAAAAATATGTTTGCATCTTCATGTTACACTATACAACATAATACAAAATCAAGTTGGTTTAACATTTGAATTAAGAGATGTAAATTAATATCTACAGCTATGTGATGCAATTAAACAATACAAATTGTATGCAGACTATAATAACATGACATAAAGTACTGAAAAATATTTTAACTGTTTAAAGTGTGGTGCGTTCGAAATTCGACAGTAAGGTAGTTACATGAACAGTGCAATGGGCAGCGTTTGTAGTATGCAAGTTAACAGACTATGACCTCTGAACTTCAGTGATGCAAAACATGATCTAATCATCCCAGACACATGTGTGGAAGGCATGGTGGAGGGGTTCAGATTTACAAAAAGAAACACAATCATCAGGACATACCACACCACTATTTGTGCACCTTTTGTTAAAAGAACATATGTTTGATCTGTTACTATTCTCACATCAGCCTATGTTAAAATGTCCATCTTGTCCACAGTAATGATATCAGGCTTCTCAGACTGTATACATGAAAGTGAAGGGTTTTGAGGATGTAGGAAGCTAACTGTAACCTCACTGATATCTTCATTAACATTCAGACACATGAAATCCACCATGCATGGAATGAATTGTGTGATATCTCCAGGGTGTGTGTGTGCCTGGGTCCTTGTTAGTTTCATTTCTGGTGTCTGGTGAACTGGACAAAACTTTCTTATGGGAGTTATTGTAGCCACTAGGAATAACAAAGTGTAACTCCTGAGGGCCTGCAATTGTGCAAATCTGGCAAAACCACTCTGGAAGGAGAGATCCTTCTTCACACCAACTTTTAGTTTTATAATGAAAGCAACACAATATATTATTGGGCCCCACCCACACACTGATCTGATTATTTGTCTGATTTTGTTTTATTATTGTCAGTCCAATTGATGTCCATTACATTTTTAGCTTTCTTACCTTTACTATTATGGATCTCGCAACTAGAGAGCATTCTTTACTCTGTCTTTGCCCTTAATCAGATAGGCAAGGGTCAGAGGCATGTGGAGTTTCTCTCACCACAGAAGAGCTCTTGGAGATCCCATGCCTGCTCTGACGTACATACTGCTCTGAAAAATTCTCCTTAAATTATTTCTCTGCTATTGCATCAATATTTATTTCGGTACTTAAGTTTTACCACTCCTACATACTTTCATAATTTGATCAAATTTCTGGCAGATGTCTCCAACTCCAGATGAACTACTCCTTGGCCGAGGCAATTGTGACCTCACTGTTTGGTCTCTTAACCAAGCAACCAAATCAGTTGTGTTCTTTGAACACCATTGAAAAACTTGTGTAGGTGTCATTACCTGAGAGTTGTAGATGCACTATAGATTGACAAGTTTCTTGATGGCATCAGTGATAACATCACTTGCTTCTTTCCCATGTGATGTGACAGAGAAATGCCACTCTGCATCGACATTGAAATAACTCTGGTGAAAGTGACGTTTCCATAATTTTTCCACATTTTACACTGGGCTGCCTCACCACCTGAGAAGTAGTACATGTACTTAGGTGTTATTTGGAAATGGGATGTTGTGAAGTTAACTGAATGGCTTTGGAAAAGATGAACACGTGCAGTATCATTTTTAAGGCATTGGGATATGGATAACAAATTAAATGTGATTTGTTAAAAATTTTTAACGGTTGCAATCTCAATAAAATACAATTGCTTATTGATGTTTACTGGTTTCTGGTGACTAGCAACCATTCTCAGATCCTCCATACTAAAGAACCTGAACTTAAATACAATGTTGGCAGCAACACCATCTTAGTTGGTGTAACAAGTTGGTGTTAAAAGGTTGGTCACAGCATAAAAATGTATAAAAACAGGAAAAATGTTCTGAACATTTCTCTGGGATTTCACCTGAAGTTTTGTTGTAGCCCATCTTTTGCCCGAAGGTGTATTGTGGTGATCATCATTCTGAAGTGTGGATTGATGCAGCTCTCCATATCAGTCTATCTTGCATGAGCATCTTCATCTCTGCATAACTACTGCAACCCACATCCGTTTCAATCTGCTTATTGTATTCATGTCTTGCTCTCCTTCCACAGCTTTTACCCCTGGCATTACCTTCCATTAGCACAATGGCAATTCCTTGATGCTTCAGGATGTGTGCTATCAACTGATGCCTTCTTTTTGTCAAGTTGTGCCATAAATTTCTTTATTCCCTAATTTGAAACATTGCCTCCTGTTTAATCTACCCACCTAATCTTCAGCATTCTTCTGTAGCATCACACCTCAACAGCATTTTGCTTGCACTGTTTGTGTCCACATTTCATTTCTTTACAAGGCTACATTCCAGTAAAACACCTTCAAAAAAGATATTGTAACATTTAAATTTATATTAGATGTCAAAAAATTCCTCTTTAACAGAAATTATTTTCTTGCTGTAGCTAGTCTACATTTTCAGCCTTCATCAGATATTTTGTAGTGCAAATAACAAAACTCACTATTAGTCTCATTTCCAGCTCTATTTCCTTCATCACCTGATTTTATTCAGCTGCATTGCAATGTTTGTTTTACTTTGGTTGTCTTATGATGCATTTATTTGAAACTGTTCCAGGCATTTTCATCTTCAGAAGTTACTCTCGGACCTAGCGTATTGAGTATAGAGAAGACGGAGGATGAGGAGGCAGTGAGTGAGACTGACTTGGAGGTGAGTCATGCTCCCTGTGGCCTGTCTACAATTGATGTGTTGCTGACAGCCATATAAACTGAGGTGGTAAAAAGTCGTGGGATACCAATAAACACAAATACAGATTGCAATAGGATTGTGTACACGAAGTATAAAAGGGTAGTACATTGGTGGAGTTGTCATTTGTACTCAGATGATTCATGTGAAAAGGCTTGTGCAGTAGCCACCAGAAAGATCGCGGGAGGCGCACATCGGCACGGCGCATCACGGTCGGTAGTTGCCGCAAGTAGAGGCCCGTCCACCAGAGTGCACGCGAGAATTCGGCCGTGACCTCTGCCGGCGGAACAACAACAACAACAACAACAACAACAACAACTAAGACGGCACGGGCTGTGTCCAGTCAGTTCACATCGGGCATGCCTAGGAGACACATCCCGTTCCATGCTATGTGAAGTGCGATGGAAAACATGAACCGTGTTACTACACAATTGGCGACGAGTAGGGTCGTTCTTTCGCGTGTTGTGTCGTTGTTCCGATTTCGCAGCTTATCCACGGCATGGAGGAGTTAGTGCGGGTTTTGGTCGAGCAGCAGAGGGAGCTCATGGCCACCACGAAACAAGTGCTTCCGGCGTTGCTCTCCACGCAGTGTGCTCCAGCGCTGTTCCCTCCTCTCTTTCCTCCGTATGACCAGACGGCGGAGGATTGGGACGCGTATGAACATCGCCGTCGGCAGCATTTCGTGGTGGTTCAGGGCGGCACAGCCGCGTCCACTGCGTCCGGGGTGGACGACGTGCGAGTGGTACAATCCGGCCGTTATGGCCGCTCCCGCACGGCGTGTAAACAGAGTTCTGGCCACCGGCCCCTGTTACCGTCCTGTGCGTCGTGCAATATACATCACGATCGGTCAGCGGGCCCCCAGCGTTGGGCCGTTTGTCGCAAATGAAATAAAAAAAAAAGGACACATTGCTAAAGTTTGCCGCTCAGCCTCAAAAGAATCGAAGGAAGCAGGTACAGAGGACGTGGACGTTAACATTCAGGAAGTTTAATCGAGCCAGGCTCCCGACGCATCGGCACACAAACTCTTTATCGAGGTGTCGGTTCGGTCGTACCGATTACAACTACAAGTAGATACGGGCGCGGCAGTTTCTTTGTTGAATGCACAAACTTACTCCGACCTCGGGTCACCCCCGTTGGCGCCAGTTTACTGGCGTCTACACGGTTATGGTAAACAGTTCCTTCCCATACTGGGTCAATTCACTACCGACGTGACTTACAAATCAGTCACTCGGCCTATTACTTTTATTGTGGTCAGTGATGCGAGCTCCGCTAACCTTTTTGACTTGGATGCCTTTCAAGCTTTCGGTTTTTCTATCGCTGACACCGTACAGTTAGTCTCCGAAGACGTTCCTTATCGATCATTGGGATCTTTGATCTCTGACTTTCCGGATATCTTTGAGGAGGGCCTGGGGTGTGTTTCAGACTTTGAAGCTCACTTAATGTTGAAGGCGTCGCCTCGCCTGCGTTTTCTATGTGCGAGGCAGATCCCCTTGGCTCTCCGCTCTCATGTAAAAGAAGAGCTAGACCGGCTGACAGCCCTAGGGGTCGTTCTTTCCATTCCTGCTAGTGAGTGGGCTTCGCCCCTCGTTATTGTCAGGAAACCCTCGGGAAAATTACGTCTTTGTGCCGATTTCAAGGCCACCATTAATTCCCAATTGGTGGTGGACACCTATCCTTTGCCTCATGCTGATGAATTGTTGTCTGCCGTGGCGGGAGGCCAATATTTCTCGAAAATCGATCTTTCGGAGGCTTATCATCAGATACCACTTGATGAGGATTCCAAACGGCTGGCAGTCGTCAACACCCCGTTTGGCCTTTACCAATACCAGCGGTTGGCCTTCAGAATATTCAGTGCCCTGGCGATATTTCAGCGTTATGTTGAGCACATCATGTCTACAATCCTTCATTGCATTAATTACCTGGCCGACATAATTGTCACAGGCTTCAGCGCGAAGGAACACTTGCACAACCTTCGCACTCTCTTTCTCAAATTCAGGTCCGTAGGTTTGCGTTGCAACCTGCATAAGTCAAACTTCTTCCAACCGTCTATTGAGTATGTGGGCTACACCATCTCTCGGCACAGCGTCCAGCCACTAGGAAGTTTGGTCCGAGGTATCGCCGACTTTCCACTGTCCGCTTCACTGAAGGAGTTAAGAGTTTTTTTAGGCAAGATTGCCTAATACCACTGCTTCATTCCCAGGGCTTCCACCATAGCCTGCCTCCTGTACTGCCTTCTGCACAAGGGTGTTCCTTTTGATTGGTCGCCTGCATGCGAGCGAGCGTTCACCTTGTTGAAGGGCCTCGCCATGTAAGCGCCTTGTTTGGCTAATTTTGACCCCAATAAGCCATTGGTCCTGACTACAGAGGCTTCGCATTGTGGGGTGGGGGCGGTCCTGGCCCATCGCGACGCGGATGGCTCCGAGCAGTCACTGGTGTTTTCGTCTAAAGCTCTTACTCCCGCGCAGACCCATTACTCCCAGGTGGAAGAAGAGGCTTTCGCCATTGTCTACGCTGTTTCCAAGTTTCACTCTTTCTTGTATGGCATGAAGTTTGTTAATCACTGACCATAAGCCATTAATATCGTTATTTGGCCCCACCTCTCAGATTCTGGATAGGACGGCCCACAGACTGCAGCTCTGGGCCTTGTTCCTCTCTAAGTACCATTATGACATTCATTTTTGCCCTACCGGACAGCATGCCAATGCAGACGCTCTTTCCTGTCTTCAAGTGGGCCCGGATCCTAAGGCCGATTGGGAGGAGATTATGTGTTTCCATTTAGATGCGGTGTCCCGCCAAGCGGTTGATGGCTTCCCAATCACTAGTTCTAGAGTCGCCAGGTAAACGGCAGCTGATCCGGTTCTACAGCAAGTAGTTCCTCATTCAGCAGGGGTGGTTGTCCCGACCTCCAGGCCGGGCCTCGGACCCTCCTTGTAATTATTTTGTTCTATGAGACCGCCTCCCAGTCTTGGAAGGAGTTCTCCTTCTGGCTACCGATGATACAGCTCCTCAAGTGGTTGTTCCTGCAAGTTTGCGAAGGGAGGTCCTCACGTTATTACATGAAGGGCACTGGAGTGATTCCTGTACTAAAACTTTGGCTCGCAGACATGTATACTGGCCCGGTATTGACAGAGGAATTGAGCCACTGGTGGCTGCCTGTTCCCAGTGTGCGAGCCGACAGGCGTCTTCCAGGTCAGCGTTCTTCTCATGGCTGCCTGCAACCCAGGCATGGGAACGTGTTCACATAGATTTTGTGGGCCCGTTTCTCAATGGCTTTTGGCTCGTTGTCATTGATGGTTATTCTCAATTCCCATATGTGGTTCGCTGCCCCTCAACCACTTCAGAAGTTGGAATCCAGGCACTCGCAAAAATCTTTTCTGTGGGAGGTCTGCCAGTCACCCTGGTATAGGACAATGGACCTCAGTTTCTTTCGCAGACCTTCCAGGGTTTTTGTAGGCACTTCGGTATACGGCACATTTGCTCTCCCCCCTTTCATCCAAAATCGAATGAGGAACCAGAGCGTACGGTGCGCACATTTAAGACGCAGATGAAAAAGTATGTGCACGGATTTCCTGCAGAGGAGGCGTCGACGTTTTTCCTGACGGCATACGGGACCACACCGATGGGAGAACACAGTCCCGCAGAGCTCCTCCACAGGGGCCCACCTAGGACTCTGCTGCACCTCCTCCGGCCTGGTCTTCGCCAGTCTTTGCAAAATGGGGTACCTGGCTTCCACCGGGTGTGTCAGTCTTGGCACGTGGGTTTGGTCGCAATCCATGTTGGATACCAGTGGTGATCCTGAGCCACAATGGCTGCCGGCTCTATACCTTGCAGGTGGGGGACCAGGAGGTACGTCATTACCAAAATCAGCTACGTCCATGTTTGGGCACCCACCCTCCGACCCCTCAGGCACCGATTTCCCCATTGCCGGCACCTGTGTTGGTTTCTCAGGGGACGCTACCACCCCTCCCACCTGTAACTCCGCCACACTGCGATGGTTCTCAGCCTTGGTGGCCTCCAGTATCTCTAGCACCGGCATCGCCATCGTTAGAGATGCCCCGGCGAGAGCAGGCCCCCCTCGCAGGCTCGGATTCTCAGCAGGCTGGTTCACCTGTGGTCATGCCTACCCCATTGTCCACACTACTGGGTCTTGCCCCTCCCGAGTTGGAATGGGACCCGTAGTTCGACAGCTTGTCACCCGTTCTGTCCTGGGCTCCGGTGGTGGGACGACGGGGGCCTCTTCGTGTGGGTCACTTCCAACCATGTTTGAAGGTTCCGGCTCGAGGGTTGGCAGATCCCCTCGACACCAGCATTCCAACGGACGTGGTGGTCATCGCTCCTGCACGACTCTCCACTTTCCGAAGCAGTGGATAACAGTGGCTTCACCCCCCCCAAGGAGGAGGAGTGCAGTAGCCACAAGAAAGATCACGGGAGGCGCACATTGGCACGGCTTGCCCCGGACAGTAGTTGCCGCAAGTAAAGTCCTGTCTACCAGAGGGCACACGAGAATTCGGCCGCGCCCTCTACCGACGGAACTACAACTACTCAGGCAGCATGGGCCGTGCCCAGTCAGTTTTACATCGGGCATGCCTAGCAGACAGATCCCGTTCTACACTATGTGAAGTGCGACGGACTACGTAAATCATGTTAATACAACACCTTCTTTGATTTTCTTCATGCTTGTACGATTTTAAGGTTGTTTTTATCTGTACGTCAGTTTCCTATAGCATTATGACACAATATTTAAGAAAAAGAAAAAAAAAAAACAACTCAATAAAATCATCTTTGAATATTAGAAGATTTCTGAAAACTTTTGAATACAAAACATTTATAATCAAGTAACGTAAGTATTGAGAATTGTAGCAGTTGTAAAGTTGCTGGTTCAAGTTTCACTAGACGCAAATTTTTAAAAATATTTTTATTTAAATTCTATAGTTATTATTAAATATGAATATTAATTAGGAAATAATGAATCATATTTTTAACAAATATAATATCTAGTCATTTTTAATTACTGGTCTTGTGAAAATGAATTAAAATTTAATATTGTCATGTGAAATGGCTTATTGTTAAATGAAAAAAATATATTTCAATCTCCATGAAGAGGAAAGTATTTTCTTTAGAATTTTCACTAAATGTCAATTCATTGTCAGTACTGGCATTGTCACGCCATTAGTAATGAAAAATAAAGATATATTTGCATTTAAAAATGTGATTCATTAGTTGTTTATTAATGTTTTTATTTGTAAATAAGGCTGGAATTTATGGAAAAGTAAAAAGAATATTGCAGATAATGAGATCTGATCCAGCAGCTTTGATTACTAGAATTTCATGATATGTGCTCGGTTACCAATGGCTATGTCAACACATCAGATATGTTTTGTTATTAACAGTGCCCAGAATTTTCTAGTTTCCAGAGAAAGTTTTTTTCATGTTTGTTTGAGAATTGGGTCATGCTGTTATAGGAAAGTAATCTATTTGCACTGAGCTTGAAACGCATATAAATACGAAGAAAATGAAAGAGAGCCAGCCCATAAAGTCTCCTTATTAGTCCTCTGTCATGCTGTTGTCAGACAGTTGCATGTACAACCACCTCATAAATCAGGGTCTGTAGATATCAGAATAAGGTTAGTGATTCAGTGGAGTGTGAACAGTGTAAATGGGAAATGGAGCCCTATTATTCCACACGGGCAATGGCAGACATGGTATTCTCTTATGGATTATTTAATTGCCTTTACAAACAGGCATATTTTATGTACAATGAGTGACATCTTCAACACCACGTTCCACCTGAAAAAACATTCAGCAGCATCTTCCAAGAATGTACAGGTACATGATATTTTCAACACAAATAAGGGATTGCAGTAGACTTCCCACAGTTTGCATGCCAGATACGGATGAGTGAGTGTTATTAGGAGAAGACGATAACCCTGAGACAAAAGTATGAAGGACTGGAGCTTCTGAAGGCACCTACCATGCTCTTGCATGCTCAGTTGTGTGTGAGTGGTACACGAAAGCTCTAAAGCCATGATACCATCATGCCAGATTACACAATTTTACATGTCTGAACACTTAAAGCAAGTTGGCAATTGTTGTACTACTATGCCATCTTATCAAGGTGTGACTGAATACTGGGCAGCTTTTCTAAGACAGTACTTCATTATAACTGCATCATCTGCAAAAAGTCCAAGATTACTGCTGATGTTGCCTGCCATAAATATACAGCATGAACTGCAATGGCCCCAACATACTTCCCTGGGGCACACCAGAAGTTATATTTGCATCTGTCGATGACCATCCATCCAATGTAACATGCTGCATCCACCCATCAAAGAAATCCTCAATCCTGTTAAAAATGTTGCTTGATACCCTGTATGATCTTACTTTCATTAACAGCTCTAGATGTGGTACTGAGTCAGATGGTTTTCAGAAGTCAGTAAATACTGCAACTATCTCACTGTTTTGATGCTCAGCTTTCAGGATGTCTTAAGAAAAGTGTGAGTTTGGTTTTTCACATGATTAATGTTTTCCGAATGCATTCCGTTTGGAGTGGAGGAGGCCATCCTGTTTGATATACCTCACTACATTTGAAATAAGAATATGTCCTAAGATACTGCAACAAATGCATGTCAATGAGACTGGGCAGTGGTTTTTGGAACAGTTCTTCCTTTGGGGACTCTATGGTATATTATGGTTGAAAGACAGTCTATCTCAGTTGCAGAGTAAGTGTGAATCTGATAGGGATTCCAATGGGGCCCAGATCTTTGTTTAATTTGAGTGATTTCAGCCACTTCTCCATGCCACTGGCACAATATGTATTTCACTCATGTTTGCAGTGGTGTAAAAATTTAATTGGGACAATACTCTTGGGTTTTCTGTTGTAAGGGGACATTTGAAAACAGAGTTAAGCATTTGTGCAATTTGCTTTGCTACTCTCAATTTCAGTTCGTGCCTCATCTGTGTGTGATTGGACACTAACTTTGGCACAGTTAATATCTTTGCATTCAACCAGAACTTCTTTGGGTTTCGAGAAAGATCCTATTACAATATTCTTCAAGAGCCGCCACTGAAGGCTTCACACATTGCTCTTTCGACAGCCAAATGCATTTTATTTATAATCTTACTATCTGTAACTGTATGCTTTGTCTTACACCCGTTACACAATAGTCTCTGTTTCTTTACAGTGAATGTGTACCACAGAGGGTCCTTCTGTCGTGAACTGTTCTATTAACTACAAATCGATCAAGTTGCATGGCCAACTATTTTAAACTTAAGTAGCAGTTCTTCTGCATGTTTCTGTTAAGAGGTAAATATTACCAGCAGTTGAAGTGAGTCTCAGTGGCTTCAATTTCAGTTTCAGTAGAAGATAGCACCTCAAATTTATTGGTTAGTGGGATGAGTGTAAGACGCTGTGTTCTGAAAAGAATGACATTTTGTTCGAACTGGAGATACAGAGTGGTGGTTTGTTATTATGTAACACTGAGTGAGATAATAAATTAACGTACAGTTGAACAGGCTGTTATTCAGCACTCATATACGAGTTGCAGCATAGGATTATACATCCAACTGGTTGCAACTAAGTGGTAGGTACGTTAAAGATTTAGGTGCCTACTAGAGGTGTCTTCATCAGAATGAAATTTTTATAAAGCATGAGATTACATTGCTAAGAAGCAATGGTCAGAATTTAGAGCAATATCTTATGTTTTTCCCAGCCGGGCACAGGTCGCAAAGGTTGGAACATTTCATTTCCCTTATGACTTGAACATAGCTGCTCTAAATTCTGACTATTGCTTCTTAGCAATGTAATTTTTTGCTTTATCAAAATTTCATTCTGATGAAGACACCCCTAGTAGGTGTTGAAAGCTAGTTTAACGTACCTACCAGTTAGTTGCAACCAGCTGGCCATATAATCCTGTGTTGAAAAAAGATAATAAATTGTCATTATAGCTATGTATGCAAGTCTTTCAGCAATGATGAAAACAAGGTATTAGGTCTGCTTTAGTACCCATTTGTGGCAGAAATTGTGGATAATCAACTTACAGCTTCATGCACTATGCCAAACAAATTAACAGGTGTTTTGTATCACAAATTACCTGCACCATTGGGGAATGCGGTTTGTCTTGCAAAGTAGGATAACTATTACCCTTTTTCAACCAAGTTTTTATTATTTCTGCAGCAAATCCTGTTTCTCTTAGTTCTGGTAGGGAATTCCAGTGGCCTACAAATATTTAAAAAAGAGAAAGTTTGCATAACTGTGAACATATTGTTTTGAGATGTGTAGAAAAGGAATATAATAGAAGACAAATGGTTAGCTTTGAGAGAAGAAATATGGAAGGCAACATAGTAACAAGCCTAGGGTTAGTAAAAGTCCTTAGATAACATTGGAGTTATTAAATTTAACTGATGAATGGAGAAAATATAAAAATCCAGCAAATGAAGAAGGCGAAAGGGAATACAGATGTGTAATAAACTAGATTGACAGGAAGTGCAAAATGCAGAGGCTGTAGATGCAGGCATAAATAGGGGAGAAGTAGAGGCTGCCTGTGGGAAAATTAGAGAGCCCTTTTGAAAAGGAAAGGGGAACTGTATGAACTTCAGGGTCATATGGCAAGCCAGTACTAAGGAAAGAAGGGAAATCTAAACAGTGAAAGGAAGATATTAAGGGGTATATAAAGGAAATGAAGTTGAAGACAATAGAAAGGGAACGGGAAGTAGATGTAAATGAGGTGGGAGATAAGGTACTGCGATAAGAATTTGATGAGGACTGAAAGACCTAAGTTCAAACAAGTCTCCTGGAGTAAATGATACTCTCAAAATAACTGAAATCCTTGGGAGAGCCAGTAATGACTAAACTATTCTTTCTGAGACAGATGAAATATGCTCAGACTGCAAGAAGACTGTAGTAATTCCAGTTCTAAAGATGGCAGTTGATGATAGGTGTGAATATTACAGAACCATCATGCCTACAAAATAATGAAAAAAATATTGACAGAAGAAAGAAAAAACTCATAAAAGCCAGGCTCAGAGTGGATAGGTTGAAGAAGGGTCATTTATAGACTTAGAGGATACTTTTGACACAGTTGACTGGAAGACACTCATTGAAATTCTGAAGGTAGCATGGATAAGATACAAGGAGTGAAAGGTTATTTTCAGTTGGCTGCAGTTATGCGTCAAAGGACTCAATGTACAGACTGTCTTCTTGTGACTGTACTTTCTTGTGACCATTGCTGCCAGTAGTATACAGTGGCTACATGCCTGCTAAGTCTTTCTGCAATATCACAGAAGGAACAGACAGCCTCTCGTAGCCCTATTACATGACCTCGTCAAACTCAGTGAGGTGCTGATATCATCATCTTTGCCACATCAAAGGCATTCTTCACATCCATTCTCAAAGGCAACTAACACTTACAACTGTTACAGCATGTATTTAAAGCAAACCTGATTTGCATCCTGATAGTGGTGCTACTAATGCCACTCTTATATGACTGCTGTGAAATCTGAATAGACATCATCTTTCACATGTAGAAACACAGCTACCAACTTTAATTTGTGTTGCACAACTAGTCATTGGTGTTGTGATTTTTTTTCCGTCAATGTATAATTTTAAGTGTTAGGAAATCTTTCTCTGAAGGTATTGGTCTAAAGTGTGGCCTAGTATTGATGACAAGCACTTCAGAAGAGAGTAGAAGCTTTTGAAATGTGGTGCTATGAATGAATGCTGAAAAAGGGATCACAACAGTAACAACCACAGCAGCAACAAAACCAACCACCACCTTTCATGACAGCACTTTTCCTTGCCTCAATCTTTTACATTGGTTGCAAATACAAGGCTGTGAATTAGCAGGTTCCTTTCAATCTTCTGTGAGTTATTGGTGTCCATTGGCTGTTGTGTAGGACTGCGCATCACAACCATGCTTTTGGCTGTGCTTAACATTGCTGCTGTAACTGGTGTTAGCCATATAACATCTGCAGTTAAACAACTCAGAGCTTTTCCTATGTGCTGCTGCAGAGCCAGACACAGTAACATGTGCTACTTGAACAATTACGTGACATTTCCCTTGTGTACAAGCAGCACAATTGTCATACAGTTTTTGTTTTAACATCACTACTCCATCAAAATATATTCAAAAATAATAATTTTACTTAAATTTTTTGTGACTAAATATAATTACACAAAAAAATATTTTTGAAATCCACATGCCAGTGATGGAGGTAGCAAATGTTAAAATTAAATTACTATACTTAGCTTTGGTAGTTAGGTGAGTTTGTTCTTCTCACAAATTACTCTATAATGTGCAAGGCAAAAATTATACCATCCAGGCAGACTGCAGCAAATCAAACTAAAACATTAAATAAGCCAGCAACCAACAACTCACTACAAACTACCTTGTGACCTCTTCCACCTACATATATATATATCCCATCAGAAGTTCTTATTCTCCTTTTGTTTGTAACACTATCAGTCACAATTGATTTTATCATATACTAACACTTTCGTGATATGGTCCTGGTTCCACTGAGTGTTGCCGACTGATGGGTTGTATGTCAGAGAGTCGCATAAATACCTTGAAATGTTTTGACCACATCGCCTTTTCACGTCACACTCTGATGGACGATCCATTTGTTGGTGAAACTCAGAAGAACTAGGAGTGCCTCTGAAAGTGTCCAACGCAGCTCTGAATGGAATTTTAGGAAAAAAAAATGTTTCATGGACCACAACCATACAAGCAGGAAGATTCACCAGCAAATATGACAAATGGTTGTGAAAACCTTCAGTGTATAATTTCAAAACAGATTCCTTGCGATAAATTATTTAATATTTCAGTCTGAAGTCCTTACAATCAAAACATTTTTGAACATATCTTTTACTATCATCAATATGTGTTTTTTCATTACTTTTGTTAAGTTCAATATAGTAATTTTTATACTTGTTAAACAAATTTAAAATTTTCCCACATACGTATGGTAACTTAATATGATGCTAAATTCAAAATCAGTTTTAATTTTTATACAAAGATGCAAACTTTATGTAAAATTTTAGAATTTACACTATGTAAATAATGAAATGGAACAACGGATTCTCACAAGGAATTCGGACGTTGAAGAACAGGAGAACGTCAGTGTAGAAGATGGGTGAACCAGGAATGTGTGCCCACATCAGGAGACTCTGGGACATCATCAGGAAAAGAATAAAGAATGAGGATGTTCTAAGGAGGCATCCTTGGAATGGAACAGGGAAGGTCAGCACATCAGATAGTACTATTTTGTTTGAATAAGTAGACCAAAGTAGAGTAGATAATAAAAGTACAAAGTGATGTGGTAGAAATAGGAAAACAAGAAACAAAGATTTACTGCAGAGTAACTTTCAAATAAAAATTCAGCCTGGCACAGATGTCCAGGACAGAATTAGACCCAGGGAAAACTCACCATGGATGGAAGAGCACAGAAGTTTGCAAAAGTATGAGAATGAAATAGTATTGGACAGTAATAAAAACCAGAAGAAATGAAGATGACACAAATTAACATGGTCCTCAGAGAAGAAGGATGAGGAGAAGAAGGATGAGGAGAAGAAGGATGAGGAGAAGAAGGATGAGGAGAAGAAGGATGAGGAGAAGAAGGATGAGGAGAAGAAGGATGAGGAGAAGAAGGATGAGGAGAAGAAGGATGAGGAGAAGAAGGATGAGGAGAAGAAGGATGAGGAGAAGAAGGATGAGGAGAAGAAGGATGAGGAGAAGAAGGATGAGGAGAAGAAGGATGAGGAGAAGAAGGATGAGGAGAAGAAGGATGAGGAGAAGAAGGATGAGGAGAAGAAGGATGAGGAGAAGAAGGATGAGGAGAAGAAGGATGAGGAGAAGAAGGATGAGGAGAAGAAGGATGAGGAGAAGAAGGATGAGGAGAAGAAGGATGAGGAGAAGAAGGATGAGGAGGAGAAGGATGAGGAGGAGAAGGATGAGGAGGAGAAGGATGAGGAGGAGAAGGATGAGGAGGAGAAGGATGAGGAGGAGAAGGATGAGGAGGAGAAGGATGAGGAGGAGAAGGATGAGGAGGAGAAGGATGAGGAGGAGAAGGATGAGGAGGAGAAGGATGAGGAGGAGAAGGATGAGGAGGAGAAGGATGAGGAGGAGAAGGATGAGGAGGAGAAGGATGAGGAGGAGAAGGATGAGGAGGAGAAGGATGAGGAGGAGAAGAAGAAGGATGAGGAGGAGAAGAAGAAGGATGAGGAGGAGAAGAAGAAGGATGAGGAGGAGAAGAAGAAGGATGAGGAGGAGAAGAAGAAGGATGAGGAGGAGAAGAAGAAGGATGAGGAGGAGAAGAAGAAGGATGAGGAGGAGAAGAAGAAGGATGAGGAGGAGAAGAAGAAGGATGAGGAGGAGAAGAAGAAGGATGAGGAGGAGAAGAAGAAGAAGAAGAAGAAGGAGGAGGAGAAGAAGAAGAAGAAGAAGAAGGAGGAGGAGAAGAAGAAGAAGAAGAAGAAGGAGGAGGAGAAGAAGAAGAAGAAGAAGAAGGAGGAGGAGGAGAAGAAGAAGAAGAAGAAGGAGGAGGAGGAGAAGAAGAAGAAGAAGAAGGAGGAGGAGGAGAAGAAGAAGAAGAAGGAGGAGGAGGAGAAGAAGAAGAAGAAGAAGGAGGAGGAGGAGAAGAAGAAGAAGGAGGAGGAGGAGAAGAAGAAGAAGGAGGAGGAGGAGAAGAAGAAGAAGGAGGAGGAGGAGAAGAAGAAGAAGGAGGAGGAGGAGAAGAAGAAGAATTAGATATGTGTCATACATGCATATCTTTGCCAGACATTCCTAACTTTTCGAGTAACAAAATACTATAATTAGCAACCAGAATAGTCTGTTGTCTGTTCAAAACAGTATTACAGTGCCGAAATCCTGAAAAGACAAACTGTGAATTGATAACTATGCATATATCAGATTCTAAACTAATTCATAGAGTCATGTACATGATGGAATGAAATAGAAATTCTGACGACGGCCCCAATCAGGCACTGAAATGAATTCAGTGGTAAAAATTGAAAATTCGTGCCAGACTGTGACTTGAACCCAGATTTCCTGCTTTTGAGTACCTTAACTGCTGTGGCTATTCAAGCATTCTTCTCGTCCAACCCTAAATCCCAATTTGTTACACATTATGTAAGTAGTGGCCTAAATCCACTATGCTCATTGCTCATGCCCTCATGCTTATTTCTGCAAGATTATGTGAAATTGCATCCACACAGAAAGGATCTTAATGGCCATCAAGGTGTATATATTTATGTATATGTATGATGTCTGTTCTGTTTGACACGTAAGAATTTCTATGTTGTTTCATCATGTTTATGTTCGGCTATGGGATCAAGAATGGTATCTCATGAAAGTTTAGTTTTAGTTTAGTTTAGTTATGTCATGTTCTGTAGATTATTTTCACGATTATTTTATCGATATGATGTGGAACAAGTCAGATGACAAGATACATACACACACATGAATAGTGCTAATATTAATATTACTGGAAGTTTTAGTTCTACACATGCAACAACATTTAGAGGTACTTTTTTCTTTACCATTTCTGAAACAGGCACTCGTACATGGAGTAGAAGGAGTTGTCCAAAAGAAATCATTTGAAGCTAGATTTAAAACTTGGTCTGCTACCTGCCAGACACTTTATGTTGTTGGGCAAATGATGAAAGATTTTTGTTGCTGAATAATGTACTCCTTTTTGAGCAACTGACAGCTTCAATAACGGATAGGAAAGGCCATTTTTTTCTCTAGTGTTGTACATATGAACATCACTGTTCTTCGCGAATTTAGATGGTTTATTTGTAATTGAGGGAATATTGAATAGTTGTAGGTAAACCACTAGAATTCTCTCAGATGCAGATTTATTCACACTTAGCTTCTACACAGATACAAGTCCGGAGGCTAACTGCCATTAGCGTCCAACATCCTGCCCAAAGCCATCTCCTCAAAGATAGCACACTTACGCACAGATCAAATATCGATATTTATGGTGCTCTACACCACATAGCCCCCCCCCCTCCCCCCACCGTATGGAGTACATCCCTGTGAATGGGGGGGGGGGGTGATAAGTTAGGAAGGTAACGTAGTAACATACAGTTCTTCTGCGTCAGGCTGAAGCAGTCGACTGGTAGGAGACCGGGGGAGTGAAACCTGGTACGTCGACGGTGAAGTCAGCAAGCGTCACCGGCGGCTGAAGACAACGTGGAGGTGTAGCACTTCGTCAGCCGGCAGGTGGAGAATCACCTTGCCAGAAGGCCTAACAAAGGCATACAAATTGCCACACGCAGCACTTCTGCTCAATTTAAAGCGGCGCACTACACGAGATTCTGCACTTCCTCCCTCAATATTGTCACACGAGAGTACCACACACACCGTATCGCCATCTACGACAACAGATAATTTATGTATGTCATCAGGGTGCACATGTGTTGTGAATTCTTGGATGGCACCTGTACGAGCAATGGTAGGGAGGCAGGGAGGTGTGGGAAATCCATGGCAGGGGGAAGCATCTGCTGAGAGGGGGGTGGCAGGTGCACTGGACTGCGCAGGAGATAACCTCGGGTGATCAGCTGACAGACGAGGGAGCGTGACTGAAGGCAACGAGGAGCCAGCGTGGGTTGAACGGCGTGACAAAGAGCTGTCACACGAAGATGATAACACAATGGTAGAATCCGAGTGGTTGGCAGTTTGACTGCGAGGGCTGTGAGGAGTGAAGCCGCGAAAAGATTGGCCACTTGAATTAGATGAATGCGGAGAAGGAGCAGTGCTCGGCAGAGAAGCACGCTGTGGAGAATCAATACCTGAATGCATGGTGTGGGAAGATTGATGGCCGCTCGAAGCAGGAGTGGGAGAAATAGGGACAGAATCAGGGAGGTTCACCTGAGGCTCAATGAAAGCTGGTTTCACTCGGTTGAGTGAGACCGTGGTTACAGAGTCTTTTATGAGGAGATCCATGTTATCCTCAGAGCGATTGACGACCTTGTAAGGACCTTTGTAGGGCGACTGAAGCGGGGCTTTGACTGAGTCATCTCTGAGAAACACTTACTCACAAGAGTCTAGCATGCGCGGTACGTACACGCGCGGAGGTGTATGAGCAGCTGGGGGTGGCGGCTGTATTTTGCTGCAGTGCAAGCGCACCCGCTCGAGAAGTGAAGGGAGTTCAGAGGGCCGTGGAAGTGGGGTGGGAGTGACTAATTCTCCAGGCAAACCAGAGGTTGGCCATACACAAACTCGGCTACGGAACCCTTGAGGTCTTCCTTGAAAGTCGCACGAAGGCCAACAAGCACGAAGGGCAGTGCCTCTGTCCATAGTGAGTCATGCCAACGCAGGGCAGACTTTAAGGTGCGATGCCATCGCTCGACAAGCCCATTGCTTTGGGGGTGGTATGCAGAAGTATGAATTTTGACAATACCATGCATTTTAAATAAGTCAGAGAAAACTGAAGACTCGAATTGTCGCCCCTGGTCAGTTGTGAGGTAAACAGGTGAGCCAAATCTAGAGATCCACAAATCTAAGAATGCTCGACTTACTGTCTCAGAGGTAACGTTCGGAACAGGCACAGCCTCAGCCCACCGAGTCATCCTGTCAATAGCTGTAAACAAGTAATGGAAACCCTCGGAGGGGGGCAAAGGGCCTATGAGGTTGACATGAACATGGTGAAACCGGCCTGGCGGTTGGGCAAAACAGCCAAGGGGTGGAGAAGTGTGCCTGGAAACTTTGTTCTGTTGTCACACCATGCATGCCCTTGCCCAAGACTGACAGTCACGGTGCATGTCTCTCCAGACATACCGTTCAGCTACCAGACGGGTGGAAGCTTTGACACCGGGGTGTGCTAATGTGTGTAGTTTGTCAAAGACCTGGTGTTGAAGGGGCTTAGGAATGAATGGCCGCAACGTACCAGTCGATTCATCACACCACACTAAGTCAGATATGCCAGGGAAAGTAGAGCGTACCGGTTGGAGAGAGGAGCTGTGGTCTGAAATTAACTGCATGGTATCGGGGTCTGCCGATTGCAACCGAGGTAGATCCGTTAAGTCAATTAAGGTTGTGACAGCACCAACACGCGAGAGAAAATCAGTGACCACATTGTCCGCTCCTCGGATGTAGCGAATGTCATTTGTAAATTGCAAGATGTAATCGATGTGACGAAAGCGTCGTGGGGGCGGATCAGCCACAGGATTTTTTATGGCAGGAACCAACGGCTTGTGATCAGTGAGCACATAGAAATCTCGTCCCTCAACATCAGTTCTGAAGTGTCTTATGGCCTCGTAAACTGCAAGTAATTCTCTGTCGAATGCTGAGTATTTCTTCTGCGCGTTGTTTAGCTTTTTTGAGAAAAACTGCAGGGGGGTCGTATCATCATTGTATGTCTAACTCAGTACTGCGCTGATAGCATTGTCACTAGCGTCAGTAGTGATAAACATTGTGGCGTCCACACGTGGGTGAGCAATAGTGACAGCGGAGGCCAACAGCTGTTTGAGTTCGTTAAATGCCTTGTCCATGTCTGGTGTCCATGGTACCTGGCGGGTGCCAGAAGTTTGTGGGCCAGCGAGAGAATCTGTGAGAGGGGCCTGCACCGCAGAAGCGGCTGGCAAATGTTTCCAGTAATAATTAACTGTTCCGATGAACCTGCGTAATTCCCTATAGGTCTGAGGGCGTAGCATCTTGAGAACAGGCTTGATCTTGTCCTGTGGTGGTGTCAGACCATCTGATGACACAACATAACTTAGGAATGTGACGGATGACTGGTGCAAATTGAGTCTTTTTATTGTTCAGTTCAATACCAGCGGTTGCTAAAATATCTGTCACAACTTGAACACGCTCCTCACTCTGTTCCAAAGTAGAAGCAAAAACCAATATGTCGTCTATGTATACGAAACAAGTCTAGATGGGATAAAGTTTGATTGATGAAACACTGCCACGTTTGGTGGGCGTTTTTCAACCCAAACGGCATAAATTTGTGTTGGAACAGCCCGAAGGGAGTGGTTATGGCAGTCCTTTCAATATCCTCTGGAGCCATAGGAATCTGATGAAATGCATGCTTACAGTTCAAAACAGAGAAGTACTTTGCACCTGCGAGCGCATGATTGAAGTCTGCAATGTGTGGGACCGGATATTTATCAATGATGGTGAGGGCATTTAAACGCCTGTAGTCTCCGACCGTACGCCAAGTACCGTCTTTCTTTTGGTCAAACCGGATAGGACTAGCCCAGCAACTGGAAGAAGGTTCAATTATTCCCTTTTGTAACAGATCATCCAATTGTTGTTTTGCAATTTTCATAAATTCCGGCTTGAGGCGGCGTGGGCGTTGCGATATGGGCGGCCCATCGGTTAGACGTAACCGATGAACTGTGCCATTAGTGACTACTGCAATACGTGGCGCAGCACAACAGTCAGATGTCCGTGAAGTGGAACAGGCAGTGGCGGATGGGCAAAGCTGTGGTGCTGAGGGCACGGAAGTACAGGTGTGCCAACTGCTCGTAGGCTGCGTAAAGGCCGCACACTTCTTAACATGGGCGAGGTTGGTACACTGGTTCTTGGTAGCGGGCCGTGCCGCTACGAGTGCTGTAGGCACGAGTGGGCGTGGCCGAACAGCTGATGGCCGTAGTTCATTGCCACGAGCTTGGCAAGTTAATTGTCCATTCAGAACACAAGGAGCATGAGCACTCGGGCATACACTATCATTACAAAAGGAGGTGCTGATACAGTTTACAGAGTTCACAACATTGTTGTTAACGTGCGCGGGCATGGGAACACCAGATGGGCATGGACTGACCTTGTCTGTAGCCGACGAGCTGTCTGCTTGTAGTGCCGTGAGGCGTTGTTGTGTGGAGGCCAACTCGTGGTGTACGTCGCAGAGATGCAGCAGCATTTCCGTATGTTCCATCCGCCACTTCGAAGACTTGGCACACTCCTTTAGCCACATGTTTGTCCGAGATTGCAGCTCCAAGGATAGGTTTATACACTTCTTAGCACAGCACACATGTTTGGTGTTAGCCGAACTGTCACTCAGCGAAGCGAAAGGGTTTGTTAAGGGGGGGGGGGGGGTAAAACACAGTATTTTGCACAAAATCTAGTGACAACTGCTAGTGCTTGAGGAAATTAATTCCGAGAATAGGTTCTTCAATTGTTGACACTAGAAACGTCCACTCCAGCTTGCACTCAGGCGAAAGTTTCACTGTATACAATGTGGAACCCAAACACTGTAGGGTAGACAAGTTCACTGCTCAAAGTACTGTTTCGTGTGGTTGCACTTTATTGGTTGCTAGGCGAACCGGCAGCAAAGAGACGTCTGTGCCAGTGTCTACCAGAAAACATACACCTGATCGTAAATCGCGAACATAGACTCGACCACACTTACTGTTATTTTCCGAAATGGAGTGCAACGTGGGATGGTGCCCGTTGTTTACATCGCAGGAGGTGGCACCGTAGCCTACCTGCGGTTGGAGTTTGGGTTAGAACACGGTGACTGGCATTTGCGAGCTTGCTCCCCGAATCTCGCGTGGAAGAAACAGTAAGGCTGGGCGGGCCTGTGCTCCTGTGGGTAGTTACTAGGTGACAGAGTATGTGCCCCAGAGTCTTCCACAGAGGCCGATGCACTGTCATTGCGGGGAGTTGAAGGTGCAGGCAGGGCGGCTAGTTTAACAAACTTGTTATTAGCAGCACCAGACAAGGGCGTGTCATCAGAAAGCGTCTTAGTGCGGTCACATCCAGAATGCAGTGCACGGAGCTCACGTTGCCTGGCGGAGTATGCTCTGTCGGCGGCGCGTAAACGTTCATTTACTGGCCTATCTTCATACGCAGAGATTCCAGTCTGGACAGGCAAAGGCAGCTTTTCAGTCCAGATTTCTGCGAGAGTGTCATCAGGCATAACTTGCTCATCGACAAGAAGACGGATGCACCGCCACAGCTGGGACGGAGACCTGTCGCCGAGACGCTCTTCGTAGATGAGCTGTCGCGACTTTTCTCTCCTGGTTTTAGAGACGCGCTCCAGTATCGTCTGTTTCACCACAGCATACTTCCCTGCTAGGGGGGGGGGAGGGTGCTTTGACCAGATCGTAAATTAAATCTACGTGGTCATGAAGATGGTTCATGAGGCAGGCGAAGCATGCGTCGTCGTCCAAAGCACAGACATTGAATGTTTGCTCAACCAGGTTAAACCATAACTCCGGGTGAGCGGGTTTGAAGTCTGGTAATTTTGGCAGATTCGGCACTGCAGTCACTGCAGAGGTGCGCCTATTACTTCGGACGGAAGTAGAGCATGCAGAAGATAGCGAGTCCGAATTATTGGCGTCCCGTAATGCGGGAATCGCGTAACTCACTTGACGCCGGGGGGGGTGGCTGAGAAGCGACGGACGCTCGAACGGTGTGAGGATCGTAGTCAAAATGTTCATTCTCATTGATGTGGTAGCTCGGAGAGAAGCCACAAGTGCTTAAATACGCCAGTGAATGTCCGTTATGCGCACAGTATTCACTCGACCGCGAGTGGTGGGGCTGGTTGTAGATGTCGGAGTAATTACTATCCAGTACAGAATTGTTGACTTGATTAGAAGATAAAAGTCCGGAGGCTAACTGCCGTTATCGTCCAACATCCTACCCAAAGCCCTCTCCTCAAAGATAGCACACTTACGCACAGAACAAATATCAATATTTATGGCACTCTACGCCACATAATGAATTTCATTAGTGAATATATGTAGTCTGATGGTGTAGTTAAAATATCTAATTCCTTGAAAAGTTGACTACATGACGTCCTTGGGTGAACACCACAAATTATTCTCGCTGCTCTCTTTCATGCAATCAGTACTTTATGTCTAAGTGGTATGTTGCTCCAGAAAACTATTCCATAAGACATTATTGAGTGGAAATGTGCAAAGTACGTTAGGAGACTGATCTGTTATAAGCAAGACTAGCAATTATACGAAGAGCGAAAGAAGCTGAACTTAGTTGTTTGAGAAGCTCAGTAATATGCTTCTTCCATTTCAAGTTGTCATCAATGTGAAAACCCAAAAATTGGAGAAATCTATCCTGTTAACTGAGCCCTGTTCATATGCTACATCAATTCTCGATATGACTCTATTCAGTGTACAGCACTGGATATAGTGAGTTTTTTCAAAATTAAGAGAGAGTCTACTTTCTGAGAACCACTTAATAATTCTTTGTAAGACGTCCTTAACAATATCTTCAGGTGCTTTTTCTGGAATGGGATTTATTATAAACACTCGTGCCATCTGCAAAAAGTACTGGTTTCGCTTGCTGAATGTTGAGTAGGAGGTCATTCACATGAATAAGGAACAGCAGAGGACATAAAATTGAGCCCTGTGGGACTCCCTTTGTGATAACTCCCCATTCACTAGAATTTTCTACCCACACAACATTATTTGTGCTACTCAACACAACTTTTTGCTTTCTGTTCATTAAGTATGGTTCAAACCAGCTGCCTTCAATTCCAAATACCTGAGTGTTCTAAGTGTGTGAGATGATCCACACAGTCAAATGCCTTGGAGAGATCACAGAAAATACCAACTGCCATAATTTGTTATTTAGGGCTTGTACTATTTGTTGGGTAAATGTGTAGATAGCATTCTCAGTCAAGTAACCCTTCTGGAATTCAACTGTGACATGCTGAGTAAATTATTTTCACTTAAATGTGAGACTGCTCTTGAATACATAACTTTCTCGAATATTTTAGAAAATGAAGTCAGCAATGAGATTGGTCTATAATTATTTAAGTCACTCTTGTCACGTTTCTTATGAAGAGGTTCGACAATTGTGTATTTCAGTGTCTGGAAAAATTCCTTGTGCCAGTGATGCATTACATACAGCACTAAGGACACCACTTATTAAATTGAAGAACACTTCAAAATTCTGTTAGAGACTCCATCACACCACATGAGCTCTTGTCTTTCGGTATATTTAGAATTCCCTTAATTTGAGTGGGTGATGTTGGTGCTATTTCTAAAGGCCTAAAGTCCTGGGGAAGACATTTTTAACATATTTTTTTGCTTCTTCAGCTGAACCCTTTAACCATATTTTTGCTGCTACATTCAGAGAGTGACTGTTAAAAATATTTGCAACTTGTGAATTATTACTCACAACATCATCATTTAGCTTTATTGCTATGGTATGCTGTCCACTGTCACGCCGCTCCGTCTTCCGCTTGACAATATTCCACATAGTTCTAATCTTATTATCCGCATTATTAATTTCTGTCGGAACACATAAGCTTCTTGACTTCTTAATGACTTTCCTGTAAAATATTACAGTATCTTTTGTAGTATGCAAGTAATGTCGGATCCTGACTTATTCTGGCCTGTCCATATATTTCCCTCTTCCTCTTACACGATATCTTAATTCCATTAATAATCCATGGCTTACTTGACTTTGTAACGGCTTTTTAACATCAGTGACACCATCTGACCAACTGGCAAGCAAACTTGCTATGAAATGTACAGGTCCGCTTTAGAAGTCATTTAACAACTGAAAGTGCTATATTTTCTTTTCTATGTCAGGTACTGGATTGATAAACAGAAGGTTTTGAACACTAGACATATTTTTTGATTTAACTAAGGTGTTTGATTGTGTTGATTACAAAATGTTTCTCCAGAAATTGGACCATTGTGGAATACGGGAATAGCTAACAATTGGTTCACCTCTTACTTTAACAGCAGACAGCCCTCTAGTATTACGGGTAACTCTAAAATATTTCTGTTTGGTGATGACACTAGCTTGGTAGCAAAGGATGTTGTGTGCAACATTGGCTCAGTTTCAATCAGTGCAGTTCACGACATAAGTTCATGACTTGTGGAAAATAAACTAATGCTAAATCACAGTAAGACTCAGTTCTTACAGTTTCTGACACATAATTCAACAAAACTCAACATTTTAATTTCACAGAATGGTCATATGATTAGTGAAACTGAACAGTTCAGATTTCTAGGTATTGAGAGAGATAGTAAACTGTTGAGGAAAGCTCACATTCAGGACCTTGTTCAAAGAGTTAATGCTGCCATTTTTACTATTCGAATGGTATCTGAAGTAAGTGATCGTTCCACACGACAATTAGTCTACTTTGCTTATTTACATTCTCTTATGTCTTATGGTATTATATTTTTGGGTAACTCTTCCCATTCTAAAAGGATATTTTGGGCTCAGAAATGGGCGGTTCAGGCAATAAGTGGTGTAAGGTTGCGAAACTGTTGTTGGCCCCTGTTCACTAGTCTGGGTATTTTGACATTGGCCTCTCAATGTATATATTCTTTACTGTCATTTCTTGTTAACAATATCAGCTTATTCCCAGGAATTAGGAGCCTTCACTCAGTTAATACTCGGTCGCAATCAAAACCTGCATTTGGATCGGACTTCCTTAACTCTAGTGCAGAAAGGTGTGCGGTATACTGCTACATTCATTTTCAGTAAGCTACCACAAGAATTAAAAAATCCTGGCGGTAATCCACGTGCTTTCAAATCAAAACTGAAGAGTTTCCTCATGGGTCACTACCATTCTATTGAGTTCCTTGAAAAATTAAGCTGATTCTTATGTTATATTGTTGACTGTGTTTACTGAAACTTATGGCTTGACATTTTTTGGGTTCATAAACATGTTATTTTTAAATGTTACTACTTTTATGTTGTAATGTCATGTCCTGACACGTTGCATGACCTTGGAGATTAGATCCTCAATTTGGTCTTAAGGAACTTGACGTGTAAATAAATAAATGAATAAAATATGGTGCTGTAATTTTTGTATTGTAGCTTATACCTAAATAGTGGATAATCCAGTCTTGTTTTGTTACTTTTAGTCTAAAATTTATATTTTGTTTAAAAAATCTAAGATTAAAGCAGATTTGTACATCAGATTTTTTCATCAAATTACACATATTATCAAAATTACAGGTGTGTATTTTTGAATACTGCTGGATGTAAAATTTTGTAAAATAGCAATTTTTGGGGAAAATACTTATCTGATGATGCTCAGACACAGAATGTCTTACTTCTACATACTCCTAAGCCATTATACTCACAAATTACATAATTATAGCAATATCAAAATTTATTGTTATACATGGCATAACTCTGTCAGCCAAAAGAACATGCTTGATCTTGGATCTGGATGGAAGAGCAGAGCAACTCATTACTATTGTTATTTAACTAAGGCACTTGCTTGTCAACACTACTACGTCATGCAGTTGCTGTGAGATGATATCTTCAGGCATGTGGTAAGAAGTCCACTCAATTATTATCTTGTGGATACAGCTCTGTCTATAGTGTGTTAGAAATTCCCATGTGCATACAAGTCTTTCCAGCACATTAGTAGTTTAGGTGGCATTTAAGGTATTCTATAGTTTCAAGTATTAATTTCCGTAGTGACTGGTTGATGTCGCTGTCACTGTCTTCCTCCTATGTAAGTAGTATTAGGTCATCAGATGGTGGATATTCTTGCCTTTGTGTTTTTTAAATCTGGTAGAATACATCTCACTGTTAATCTTTAACCTCTTTTTATTTGTGTTGAACCCCTGTCAGTTTCCTCAGTCTCCTAATTAATTATGACCCCTGTAAGTAGGGTTGAAGTCTATTGCCAAGATATCAAATAAGTCCGTTGCTGCTTATTAATTTATGCATAAATAATTTATCTCATATTTTCCAAACCAATAGCTCAGTTCTGGAAATCAATACTAGAAATAAGCATATTGTTTATAAATAATTAAAGTCACTAGCTATGGTCCAAAAAGACATCAATTTTTCAGGATCAGACATTTTCTAAGTTGCCACTAGCTGTAAGAAAACTTGACTACTAATAAAGTTGAGTTTAAGAGGAGCCAAGTGATTTATGTAAAGACAATTCCTTCTACTCCATTCATGAATTTATTAGTAGAAGTGATTTATGTATATATATTATTAAGAATATCAAATAATTTGAGTGTTATATAAAACCTGTGGATATCTTCAGTGCAGCAATGTGATCAATGTAAATAAGTGCAGTAGCCTGATTTTCTGTTTGCTGCTGTGTGGCTACAATGACCTAAGAATTTTCATATGCAGCTCAGAGTATTGTATGTTTACATGTTTTGACAAGTTTGTTATTACTTCTTTAATGAAAATATGTTTAAGATTAGCTGACTCATTCCACATTCATCAGGACCATTTAACTTGAGATCTGTGAGAGAAATTGTTCTTGTAAATTTATATTTTTTCTTCCACTTATTATTTAATATGTCACCATTTAAAACATCTTTTTGAGCCTACCTACTTCAGAAGAGTGATTGTTGTATAACTCAGAATCGAGGACACTAAAACCTAAATGTGTACATTATTAATATAAAAAGATATGTTAATAGCAGAGAGTTTGTAAAGATTTTTCAGGGTGTGAAATAGTTGCATTCATCGTAAATGAGCTGGTAGAACAGCTGCGTGTTTACTGCTTTCTGCTATGATGAAAATGTTAAGGTTTAAGTGTATGTGATTGCTTTTGAATGTTTAGAATGTCATAAAAATCTGATGTATCGAATATCATAATGTACTTGCTGTACAAAAATGATGAGAAGGACTGGTAAAGAATACAATACAAAACAACACAATATGTACCAGTGAAAAATGTTTCTTATGGAAGTATTGCTCAACACAGTTCAATCCAAACATCCTCATCATTCCCTTTCTTCCATCTGGCACCCTTTCCATTGTAGTGCCCTCCAATCTTTTACCTCCTCTTTCTACATGTACTTCTTCGTTTAGCATCCCCAATATTGCCTTTTCTCTTCCCTTTACTCTTATTCTCCTATTCTTTTCTGCCCCCCCCCTCCCCCCCCAACCATCCCCCACCACCCTCTGTCACACAGATGTGCTCCAAAACATTGTCATAACTTAACACTTTCACTGCCATGTGCATTATATATAACACACATCAGTTTTTCCGTTTTTGCTGAGTGCATCATATTCAATCACACGAGGTGCCATATTTGCTTGTGATGTGTATATGAGCACAGCTGTGTTGAAAACAAATGGGCACCACACTCTGCTGGCCATTGCCAAAAGTTCTGTGATGTTAGTTCTGTAGTGGCAGCACTGGATGACTGGCAGTTGTTACCTTATTATGGTATAATGTTGGTACATGTTCCTTGCTGGTACTGGGCATATATTTATAAATTTTTATCATATGTGACAGTGTGTAGTGCTTGTTTTCATTAACACTTTGTGGCTGTGTCATGGAAAGAATTTAAACAGTTTTTTTTCTGTTAATTGTGGAGTAGACAATGTGCTTTTGGACAATCTACTTACAAATATTTATGTCATTGATATTTACAATTTTTTTGTTGATGACTAAATGTATGATTTCACAGTAAAGGAAACAAACTGTTATAATGTTGTTAGTGGAATAACTGCAGAGATAGTATTACTGTCATCAAGACTGACTTCATGGTGTGATACAAGCATTGATGATTTGAGGAGATTTATGGGACTTTTGCTGTGGATGGGGCTTGATCATAAGCCAGGAATGAAGAATTATTTTAGCAAAATCCACTTTACGAGAACCAGGTGTCTTCTACTATGTCCTGAAATATGTTTGATTTACTGCTATGTTGCATATATTTTTGTGACAATGAAAACATAGATGAACGTGACAAGGTGTTCAAAATTAGGAAGCTTATGATTCATCTGAACACAAAATTCCAGGAAATTTTGAACACAAAATTCCAGGAAGCTTTCACTGCAGGTAAAGCTGTTTGTATCGATGAAACAATGGTTCCATTTTGTGTAAGGTTATGCTTTTGTCAGCATTTTTTTGGAAAATGTTTTAAATATGGAGTGGAATTACACAGAATTTGTGCTGTAGGTTGATATAGTTGGAATGTTAAAGTGTGTTGTGGAAAGAAGTTAATGCTATAGATCTAAAAACGACAACTGTTTTGGAGTTAATGAAACACATTTGAATTCTGGAAGGACACTCTTTATAGATAACTTCTATGCTTCTATGAACTTGGCACACATTCTTCTAGAAAAGCAAACTCATCTGGTGGGAACACTCCTCAAAAAAGGATACGGTATCCAAAACCTATTATCCCAAAAAACTCTTGAAGAACAGTGAAATGGCAGTTGTGGAAAACAATGAAAAAGCGGTTGCTTACTGTATGGCTTGTGCAAATGAGGTATTCAGGATTAATGATGTTCATGAGACACCAATGAATTGGAATCACCAACTGGTTGCAACTGCAGTGAGATGACATTGTAACAGCTGTTACCAGAAACTGTCCAAAGCAGGCAGATGAAAACATGCTATCAAACTTGTTACTCAAATGCAAATCTGTCCTCAGAGCCTCATGTGCAAGGACTGTTTTTTGCAGTGCACCAAGATGAAGGAATGTAAGTTTTTTATTAGTTTGTAATTGAAGGAATTTTATAACAGGTAGTTGGAGTTTTTATATGCCTATACTAATGTCTTCCTCAGATACATCAGTGTGGATCAAAAGTGATGCATTTGGCCATATGAAGCTTCTAGTTGGACCTTAAGTTTAAAATGAGGCATGTGCATCATATTTGTCTGGTAGAAACTGATTTTTTTAGAATTTCATGCATTGTCAGATATACTAGCTTCAATTTTTTAAAATAATATGAAAGAAAAAGTCACGGCCAAAACGAAAAATTTACCACATTTGCTGCTGACTTGCAAAGTTGCTTTTCCACTCAGTTCTGAAGGGGTTTCTACTTGTACAGAATATCTATGTTGCTGAAACCAGCCATTCCATGTATACATAACAGACTTTTTGCAATGTCACCATTACTAGAGTACATTATCATCATCCTAGCATTGAAACAAGACTGTACAGCTGTGAACATGGACCTGCATGGATGTATGGCCATAAGAGTTAGCAACCTAGTTTGAACATGCAACCAATTGTCTTTCAGAGTTTCCTTCACCTGCGGTGAAATATTGCTCTCTTCATGGTTTTGTAGAAGCTTGCTGGTGTCACTCTCAAAAATATATTTTCATACAATAATGAACCTTTCCTCCTACACTAAACTTGGGATAGGGGTCATTCAATGTTAAATCATCAGAGGTGCCAATCTTACCTTCTTCTATTTTTTATAAAATTTGGCATGTGTATTGGACATAATTATGGAATGAAAAGTGCCAAATTAAAGAACAGTAGCTGAAGTATTACAAAACAAATAGCTGCCCAGAATTCTGAAAATTTCCAAAGAATTTGACAAATGTTACAGAAAAAATGGGTGTAATTCAGTTCCAGGAGTGGTAGAACTGTGAAAGTGGTAATTTTGGAAAGGTCTGGGGACATGCTTTCAAATGATATGCATTGTGACAATTTTCAAACAATGTAGAGAAGTAAGGTCAGTGACCTTTACCTTTGACCAGTATTATCTCAAAACATGTCACCTTCAAAATTGAAGAAAAATGTGTTTGCATCTTCATGTTACACTATACAACATAATACAAAATCAAGTTGGTTTAACATTTGAATTAAGAGATGTAAATTAATATCTACAGCTATGTGATGCAATTAAACAATACAAATTGTATGCAGACTATAATAACATGACATAAAGTACAGAAAAATATTTTAACTGTTTAAAGTGTGGTGCATTCGAAATTCGACAGTAAGGTAGTTACATGAACAGTGCAATGGGCAGCGTTTGTAGTATGCAAGTTAACAGACTATGACCTCTGAACTTCAGTGATGCAAAACATGATCTAATCATCCCAGACACATGTGTGGAAGGCATGGTGGAGGGGTTCAGATTTACAAAAAGAAACACAATCATCAGGACATACCACACCACTATTTGTGCACCTTTTGTTAAAAGAACATATGTTTGATCTGTTACTATTCTCACATCAGCCTATGTTAAAATGTCCATCTTGTCCACAGTAATGATATCAGGCTTCTCAGACTGTATACATGAAAGTGAAGGGTTTTGAGGATGTAGGAAGCTAACTGTAACCTCACTGATATCTTCATTAACATTCAGACACATGAAATCCACCATGCATGGAATGAATTGTGTGATATCTCCAGGGTATGTGTGTTCCTGGGTCCTTGTTAGTTTCATTTCTGGTGTCTGGTGAACTGGACAAAACTTTCTTATGGGAGTTATTGTAGCCACTAGGAATAACAAAGTGTAACTCCTGAGTGCCTACAATTGTGCAAATCTGGGAAAACCACTGTGGAAGGAGAGTTCCTTGTTCATACCAACTTTTAGTTTTATAATGAAAGCAACACAATGTATTATTGGGCCCCACCCACACACTGATCTGATTATTTCTCTGATCTTGTTTTATTATTGTCAGTCCAATTGATGTCCATTACATTTTTAGCTTTCTTGCCTTTACTATTATGGATCTCGCAACCAGAGAGCATTCTTTACTCTGTCTTTGCCCTTAATCAGATAGGCAAGGGTCAGAGGCATGTGGAGTTTCTCTCACCACAGAAGAGCTCTTGGGGATCCCATGTCTGCTCTGACGTACATACTGCACTGAAAAATATACTTTTAATTCACCTTAAATTATTTCTCTGCTATTGCATCAATATTTATTTCAGTACGTCAGTTTTACCACTCCTACATACTTCCATAATTTGATCAAATTTCTGGCAGATGTCTCCAACTCCAGATGAACTACTCCTTGGCCGAGTGAATCATGACCTTACTGTTTAGTCTCGTAACCAAGCAACCAAATCTGTTATGTTCTTGGAACACCATTGAAACACCTGTGTAGGTGTCATTACCTGAGAGTTGTAGATGCACTACAGATTGACAAGTTTCGTGATGGCATCAGTGATAACATCACTTGCTTCTTTCCCATGTGATGTGACAGAGAAATGCCACTCTGCACCGACATTGAAATTACTCTGGTGAAAGTGACGTTTCCATAATTTTTCCACATTTTACACTGGGCTGCATCACCACCTGAGAAGTAGTACATGTAATTGGGTGTTATTTGGAAATGGGATGTTGTAAAGTTAACTGAATGGCTTTGGGAAAGATGAACACATGCAGTATCATTTTTAAGGCATTGGGATATGGATAACAAATTAAATGTGATTCGTTAAAAATTTTTAACAGTTGCAATCTCAATAAAATACAATTGCTTATTGATGTTTACTGGTTTCTGGTGACTAGCAACCATTCTCAGATCTTCCATACTAAAGAAACTGAACTTAAATACAATGTTGGCAGCAACGCCATCTTAGTTGGTGTAACAAATTGGTGTTAAAAGGTTGGTCACAGCATGAAAATGTATAAAAACAGGAAAAATGTTCTGAACATTTCTCTGGAATTTCACCAGAAGTTTTGTTGTAGCCCATCTTTTGCCTGAAGGTGTATTGTGGTGACCATCATTCTGAATTATGGATTGATGCAGCTATCCATATCAGTCTATCTTGCATGAGCATCTTCATCTCTGCTTAACTACTGCAACCAACATCCGTTCTAATCTGCTTATTGTATTCATGTCTTGCTCTCCTTCCACAGCTTTTACCCCTGGCATTTCCTTCCATCAGCACAATGGCAATTCCTTGATGCTTCAGGATGTGTGCTATCAACTGATGCCTTCTTTTTGTCAAGTTGTGCCATAAATTTCTTTATTCCCTAATTTGAATCATTGCCTCCTGTTTAATCTACCCACCTAATCTTCAGCATTCTTCTGTAGCATCACACCTCAACAGCATTTTGCTTGCACTGTTTGTGTCCACATTTCATTTCTTTACAAGGCTACATTCCAGTAAAACACCTTCAAAACAGATATTGTAACATTTAAATTTATATTAGATGTCAAAAAATTCCTCTTTAACAGAAATTATTTTCTTGCTGTAGCTAGTCTACATTTTCAGCCTTCATCAGATATTTTGTAGTGCAAATAACAAAACTCACTTATGTGTCTCATTTCCAGCCCTAATTCCTTCATCACCTGATTTTATTCAGCTGCATTGCAATGTTTGTTTTACTTTGGTTGTCCTATGAAGCATTTTTTTGAAACTGTTCCAGGCATTTTCATCTTCAGAAGTTACTCTCGGACCTAGCGTATTGAGTATAGAGAAGATGGAGGATGAGGAGGCAGTGAGTGAGACTGACTTGGAGGTGAGTCATGCTGCCTGTGGCCTGTCTACAATTGGTGTGTTGCTGACAGCCATATAAACTGAGGTGGTAAAAAGTCATGGGATATCAATAAACACAAATACAGATGGCAATAGTATTGTGTACACAAGGTATAAAAGGGTAATACATTGGTGGAGCTGTCATTTGTACTCAGATGATTTATGTGAAAAAGTTTGTGCAGTAGCCACCAGAAAGATCGCGGAAGGGGCACATCGGCACTGCGCGGCACGGTCGGTAGTTGCCCCACCAGAGGGCACATGAGAATTCGGCCGCGACCTCTGCCGGCGGAACAACAATAACAACAACTAAGACGGCACGGGCTGTGTCCAGTCAGTTCACATCGGGCATGCCTAGGAGACAGTTCCCGGTCTACGCTGTGTGAAGTGCAACGGAAAACGTGAACTGTGTTACTACACAATTGGCAACGAGTAGGGTCGTTCTTTCGCGAGTTGCGTCGTTGTTCCGATTTCGCAGCTTATCGACGGCATGGAGGAGTTAGTGCGGGTTTTGGTCGAGCAGCAGACGGAGCTCACGGCCACCACGATACAAGTACTTCCGGCGTTGCTCTCCACGCAGTGTGCTCCAGCGCCGTTCCCTCCTCTCTTTCCCCCGTATGACGAGATGGCGGAGGATTGTGACGCGTATGAACATCGCCTACGGCAGCATTTTCAGGCGTTTCGTATTGCCGATGCGGAGGTATGTCGTGCTCTTTTCTCGTCTTGGATATGTCCCTCGCTGTATCACGTTTTGCGGCATCTAGCGCCGTTGCAGGAAGCCTCGTCCTTGTCTTTTGACGCATTGTATTCATTGCTGTTTTCATATTATCGCCGCTGCACGCATGTTGTGGTGGCTAGGGTCGAGTTTTATCAATGCAAGAAACAGCCCCATCAGTCTTACCGGGCGTGGGCTGCTACCCTGCACGGTCTTAGTCGCAAGTGTCATTTTGTCATGGAGCAGTCGTGAGAGTCGTATGCCCACGTTATGGTGCGGGACGTCATTGTTCGTTTGGCCCCTGATCGGGAGGTCCGGCAGTTAGAAGACCCTTCCCTCGAGGATGTCCTGTCCATTGCTTTATCATATGAAGTATCTCACGCCGCAGGTCAACAGTTAGAAGGGTGGAGCGACGTCGCGGCTGTTCAGGGCGGCGCGGCCGCGTCCACTGCGTCCGGGGTGGACGACGTGCGAGCGGTACAATCCGGCCGTTATGGCCACTCCCGCACGGCGAGTAAACAGAGTTCCGGTCGCCGGCCCCTGTTACCGTCCTGTGCGTTGTGCTATATACATCATAATCGGTCAGAGTGCCCCCAGCGTTGGGCCGTTTGTCGCAAATGTAATAAAAAAGACACATTGCTAAAGTTTGCCGCTCAGCCTCAAAAGAATCGAAGGAAGCAGGTACAGAGGACGTGGACGCTGACATTCAGGAAGTTTAATCAGGCCAGGCTCCCGATGCATCGGCACACAAACTCTTTATCGAGGTGTCTGTTCGGTCGGCCCGATTACAACTGCAAGTAGATACGAGCGCGGCAGTTTCTTTGTTGAATGCACAAACTTACTCCGACCTGGGGTCGCCCCCGTTGGCGCCAGTTTATCGGCATCTACGCGGTTATGGTAAACAGTTCATTCCCCTACTGGGTCAATTCACTACCAACGTGACTTACAAATCAATCACTCGGCCTATTACTTGTATTGTTGTCAGTGATGCGAGCTCCGCTAACCTTTTTGGCTTGGATGCCTTTCAAGCTTTCGGTTTTTCGATCGCTGACAACGTACAGTTAGTCTCCGAAGACGTTCCCTATCGATCATTGGAATCTTTGATCTCTGACTTTCCGGATATCTTTGAGGAGGGCCTGGGGCGTGTTTCAGACTTTGAAGCTCACTTAACGTTGAAGGCATCGGCTCGCCCGCGTTTTCTACGCCCGAGGCAGATCCCCTTGGCTCTCCGCTCTCAGGTAAAAGAAGAGCTAGACCGGCTGACTGCCCTAGGGGTCGTTCTTCCCATTTCTTCTAGTTATTGTCAGGAAACCCTCGGGAAAATTACGTCGTTGTGGCGATTTCAAGGCCACCATTAATTCCCAATTGGTGGTGGACGCTTATCCTTTGCCTCGTGCTGATGAATTGTTCTCTGCTGTGGCAGGAGGCCAATATTTTTCGAAAATCGATCTCTCGGAGGCTTATCGTCGGATACCACTGGATGAGGACACCAAACGGCTGGCGGTTGTCAACACCCCGTTTGCCAGCGGTTGGCCTTCGGAATATCCAGTGCCCCGGCGATATTCCAGCGTTATGTTGAGCACGTCACGTCGACAATCCCTCATTGTATAAATTACCTGGATGACATAATTGTCACAGGCCGCAGCGTGAAGGAACACTTGCACAACCTTCGCACCCTCTTTCTGAAATTCAGGTCCGTGGGTTTGCGTTGCAACGTGTGTAAGTCAAACTTCTTCCAACTGTCCATTGAGCATGTGGGCTACACCATCTCTCGGCACGCCATCCAGCCACTAGGAAGTTTGGTCCGAGGTATCGTCGACCTTCCACGGCCCGCTTTGCTGAAGGGGTTACGAGCTTTTTTAGGCAAGATTGCCTATTACCACTGGTTCATTCCCAGGGCATCCACCATAGCCTGCACCCTGTACTGGCTTCTGCGCAAGGATATTCCTTTTGATTGGTCCCCTGCATGCAAGTGAGCGTTCACCTTGTTGGATGTGGTGTGCCACCAAGCAGTTGATGGCTTCCCGATCACTAGTTCGAGTCGCCAGGGAAACGGCAGCTGACCCGGTTCTCCAGCAAGTAGTTCACCTCGTTCAGCAGGGGTGGTCGTCCCGACCTCCAGGCCGGCCTCGGACCCTCTTTGTAATTATTTGGTTCTACGAGACCGCCTCCCAGTCTTAGAAGGAGTTCTTTCTGGCTACTGATGATTCAGCTTCTCATGTGGTTGTTCCTGCAAGTTTGCGAAGGGAGGTCCTCACGTTATTACATGAGGGGCACTGGGGTGTTTCCTGTACTAAAACCTTGACTCGCAGACATGTATACTGGCCCGGTATTGACAGATAAATTGAGCCACTGGTGGCCGCCTGTTCCCAGCATGCGAACCAACAGGCGTCTTCCAGGTCAGCATTCTTTTCATGGCATGCTTGCAACCCAGGCATGGGAATGTGTTCACATACATTTTGTGGGCCCGTTTCTCAATGGCTTTTGGCTCATTGTCATTGATGGTTATTCTCGATTACCATATGTGGTTCGCTGCTCCCCAACCACTTCAGAAGTTGGAATCTAGGCACTCGCAAAAATCTTTTATGTGGAAGGTCTGCCAGTCACCCTGGTATAGGACAATGGACCTCAGTTTCTTTCACAGACCTTCCAGGGTTTTTGTAGGTGCTTTGGTATACGGCGCATTTGCTCTCCCCCCTTTCATCCAAAATCGAATGGGAAAGCTGAGCGTACGGTGTGCACATTTAAGATGCAGATGAAAAAGTATGTGCATGGATTTCCTGCAGAGGAGGCGTTGACGTTTTTCCTGACAGCATACCAGACCACACTAATGGGAGACGCAGCCCCACAGAGCTCATCCACAGTGGCCCACCTAGGACTCTGCTGCACCTCCTCCGGCCTGGTCTTCGCCATTCTTCGCAAAATGGGGTACCTGGCTTCCACCGGGTATGTCAGTCTTGGCACGTGGGTTTGGTCGCAGTCCACGCTGGATACCGGCGGTGGTCCTGAGCCGCAATGACTGCCGGCTCTATACCTTGCAGGTGGGGGACCGGGAGGTACGTCATTACCAAAATCAGCTACGTCCACGTTTGGGCACCCACCCTCCGACCCCTCAGGCGCCGACTTCCCCATTGCCGGCGCCTGTGTTGGTTTCTCAGGGGACGCTACCACCCCTCCCACCTGTGACTCTGCCACACTGCGATGCTTCTCAGCCTTGGCGGTCTCCAGTAGCTTTAGCACTGGCATCGCCATCATTAGAGATGCCCCGGCGAAAGCCGGCCCCCCTCGCAGGCTCGGTTTCTCAGGAGGCTGGTTCACCTGTGGTCGTGCCTTCCCCATTGTGCACGCCACTGGGTCTTGCCCCTCCCGAGTTGGAATGGGATCCGGATTTCGACAGCTTGTCACCCGTTCTGTCCCGGGCTCCGGTGGTGGGATGACGGGGGCCTCTTCGTGTGGGTCACTTCCAACCATATTCGAAGGTTCCGGTTCGAGGGTTAGCAGATCCCCTTGACTCCAGCATTCCAACTGGCGTGGAGGTCATCGCTCCTGCACGACTCTCCACCTTCCGAAGCATTGGATCACAGTGGCTTAACCCCCCTCCTCCCGAAGGAGGCGGAGTGCAGTAGCCACCAGAAAGATCACGGGAGGCACACATTGGCATGGCGCGCCCCGGACAGTAGTTGCCGCAAGTAAAGTCCTGTCTACCAGAGGGAACGCGAGAATTCGGCCGCGCCCTCTGCCGGCGGAACAACTACTACCCAGGCAGCATGGGCCGTGTCCAGTCAGTTTCACATCGGGCATGCCTAGCAGACGTTTCCCGGTCTAAACTATGTGAAGTGCGACGGACAACGTGAATCGTGTTAATTCGACACCTTCTTTGATTTTCTTCATGCTTGTACGGTTTTAAGATTGTTTTTATCTGTACATCAGTTTCGTAAAGCATTATGACACAATATTTAAGAAAAAGGAAAAAAAAACTCAATAAAATCATCTTTGAATATTAGAAGATTTCTGAAAACTTTTGAATACAAAACATTTATAATCAAGTAACATAAATATTGAGAATTGTAGCAGTTGTAAAGTTGCTGGTTCAAGTTTCACTAGATGCAAATTTTTAAAAATATTTTTATTTAAATTCTATAGTTATTATTAAATATAAATATTAATTAGGAAATAATGAATCATATTTTTAACAAATATAATATCTAGTAATTTTGAATTACTGGTCTTGTGAAAATGAATTACAATTTAATATTGTCATGTGAAATGCCTTATTGTTAAATGAAAAAAAATATATTTCAATCTGCATGAAGAGTTAAGTATATTCTTTAGAATTTTCACTAAATTTCAATGCATTGTCAGTACTGGCATTGTCACGCCATTAATAATGAAACATAAAGATATATTTGCATTTAAAAATGTAATTCATTAGTTGTTTATTAATGTTTTTATTTGTAAATAAGGCTGGAATTTATGGAAAAGTAAAAAGAATATTGCAGATAATGAGATCTGATCCAGCAGCTTTGATTACTAGAATTTCATGATATATGCTCGGTTACCAATGACTATGTCAACACATCAGATATGTTTTTTTATTAACAGTGCCCAGAATTTTCTAGTTTACAGAGAAAGTTTTTTTCATGTTTGTTTGAGAATTGTGTCTGTATAGGAAAGTAATCTATTTGCACTGAGCTTGAAAAGAGCAGCCACTGAAGGCTTCACACATTGCTCTTTCGACAGCCAAATGCATTTTATTTAGCATTGTTTCTTTACAGTGAATGTGTACCAGAGTGTCCCTCTCTCGTAAACTGTTCTATTAACTACAAATCGATCAAGTTGCATGGCCGACTATTTTAAACTTGAGTAGCAGTTCTTCTGTATATTTCTGTTAAGAGGTAAATATTACCAGCAGTTGATGTGAGTCTCAGTGGCTCAATTTCAGTTTCAGTAGAAGATAGCACCTCAAATTTATTGGTTAGTGGGATGAGTGTAAGACGCTGTATTCTGATAAGAATAACATTTTGTTCGAACTGGAGATACATGGTGGTTGTTTGTTATTATGTAACACTGAGTGAGATAATAAATTAACGTACAGTTGAACAGGCTGTTATTCAGCAATCATACACGAGTTTCAGCATAGGATTATACATCCAACTGGTTGCAACGAACTGGTAGGTACGTTGAAGATTTCGGCACCTACTAGAGGTGTCTTCATCAGAATGAAATTTTTATAAAGCATAAGATTACATTGCTAAGAAGCAATGGTCAGAATTTAGAGCAATATCTTATGTTTTTCCCAGCCGGGCACAGGTCGCAAAGGTTGGAACATTTCATTTCCCTTATGACTTGAACATAGCTGCTCTAAATTCTGACGATTGCTTCTTAGCAATATAATTTTTTGCTTTATCAAAATTTCATTCTGATGAAGACACCCCTAGTAGGTGTTGAAACCTAGTTTAACGTACCTACCAGTTAGCTGCAACCAGCTGGCCATATAATCCTGTGTTGAAAAAAAGATAATAAGTTGTCATTATAGCTATGTATGCAAGTCTTTCAGCAATGATGAAAACAAGGTATTAGGTCTGCTTTAGTACCCATTTGTGGCAGAAATTGTGGATAATAAACTGACAGGATCATGCACTATGCCAGACAAATTAACAGGTGTCTTGTATCACAAATTACCTGCAGCATTGGGGAATGCGGTTTGTCTTGCAAAGTAGGATAACTATTACCCTTTTTCAACCAAGTTTTTATTATTTCTGCAGCAAATCCTGTTTCTCTTAGTTCTGGTAGGGATTTTCAGTGGTCTACAAATATTTAAAAAAGAGAAAGTTTGCATAACTGTGAACATATTGTTTTGAGAAGTGTAGAAAAGGAATACAATAGAAGACAAATGGTTAGCTTTGAGAGACGAAATATGGAAGGCAACATAGTAACAAGCTTAGGGTTAGTAAAAGTCCTTAGATAACACTGGAGTTATTAAATTTAACTGATGAATGGAGAAAATGTAAAAATCCAGCAAATGAAGAAGGCGAAAGGGAATACAGATGTGTAATAAACTAGATTGACAGGAAGTGCAAAATGCAAAGGCTGTAGATGCAGGCATAAATAGGGGAGAAGTAGAGGCTGCCTGTGGGAAAATTAGAGAGCCCTTTTGAAAAGGGAAGGGGGACTGTATAAACTTCAGGGTCATATGGCAAGCCAGTACTAAGCAAAGAAGTGAAAGCTAAACAGTTAAAGCAAGATATTAAGGGGTATACAAAGGAAATGAAGTTGAAGACAATAGAAAGGGAACGGGAAGTAGATGTAAATGAGGTGAGAGATAAGGTACTGCGATAATAATTTGATGAGGACTGAAAGACCTAAGTGCAAACAAGTCCCCTGGAGAAAATGATACTCTCAAAATAACTGAAATCCTTGGGAGAGCCAGTAATGACTAAACTATTCTTTCTGAGACAGATGAAATATGCTCAGACTGCAAGAAGACTGTAGTAATTCCAGTTCTAAAGATGGCAGTTGATGATAGGTGTGAATATTACAGAACCATCATGCCTACAAAATAATGAAAAAAATATTGACAGAAGAAAGAAAAAACTCATAAAAGCCAGGCTCAGAGTGGATAGGTTGAAGAAGGGTCATTTATAGACTTAGAGGATACTTTTGACACTATTGAGTGGAATACACTCATTGAAATTCTGAAGGTAGCATGGATAAGATACAAGGAGTGAAAGGTTATTTACAATTGGTTGCAGTTATGTGTCAAAGGACTCAATGTACAGACTGTCTTCTTGTGACTGTACATTCTTGTGACAACTGCTGCCAGCAGTCTTATACAGTGGCTACATGCCTGCTAAGTCTTTCTGCAATATCACAGAAGGAACATCCAGCATCTCGTAGCCCTATTATATGACCTCATTCAAACTCAGTGAGGTGCTGATAATATCATCTTTGTCACATCAAAGGCATTCTTGACTACCATCAACTCATCACATCCAGTCTCAAAGGTAACTCACAGCTACCAACTTTAATTTGTGTTGCACAACTAGTCATTGGTGTTGTGAATTTTTTTTCCGTCAATGTATAATTTTAAGTGTTAGGAAATCTTTCTCTGAAGGTATTGGTCTAAAGTGTGGCCTAGTATTGATGACAAGCACTTCAGAAGAGAGTAGAAGCTTTTGAAATGTGGTGCTATGAATGAATGCTGAAAAAGGGATCACAACAGTAACAACCACAGCAGCAACAAAACCAACCACCACCTTTCATGACAGCACTTTTCCTTGCCTCAATCTTTTACATTGGTTGCAAATACAAGGCTGTGAATTAGCAGGTTCCTTTCAATCTTCTGTGAGTTATTGGTGTCCATTGGCTGTTGTGTAGGACTGCGCATCACAACCATGCTTTTGGCTGTGCTTAACATTGCTGCTGTAACTGGTGTTAGCCATATAACATCTGCAGTTAAACAACTCAGAGCTTTTCCTATGTGCTGCTGCAGAGCCAGACACAGTAACATGTGCTACTTGAACAATTACGTGACATTTCCCTTGTGTACAAGCAGCACATGAGATGCTGGAACTGACCACAACAATCAGCTATTATTCTGCTCAACATTAGACAATTTTATGGATCATGGTAGGAAATAAATTAAATCTTTTCCCCAAAAGACAGAGCAAAAAAATTGTATTGTATTCGAAATACCTTGCCAATTCTCATACAGTTTTTGTTGTAACATCACTACTCCATCAAAATATATTCAAAAATAATAATTTTACTTAAATTTTTAGTGAGTAAATGTAATGACACAACAAAATATTTTTTAAATCCATACGCCGGTGATGGAAGTAGCAAATGTTAAAATTAAATTACTATACTTAGCTTTGGTAGTTAAGTGAGTTGGTTCTTCTTACAAATTACTGTATAATGTGCAAGGCAAAAATTATACCAGCCAGGCAGGCTGCAGCAAATCATACTAAAACATTAAATAAGGCAGCAGCCAACAACTGACTACAAACTAACTTGTGACCTCTTCCACCTTCATATTTATATCCCATCAGAAGTTCTTATTCTCCATTTCTTTGTAACACTATCAGTCACAATTGATTTTATCATATACAAACACTTTTGTGGTATGGTCCTGGTTCCACTGAGTGTTGCCGACAGATGGGTTGTATGTCAGAGAGTCGCATAAATACCTTGAAATGTTTTGACCACGTTGCCTTTTCACAGTATTTATGTCACACTCTGATGGACGATCCATTTGTTGGTGAGACTCAGAAGAACCACGAGTGCCTCTGAAAGTGTCCAACACAGCTCTGAATGGAATTTCAGGAACAAAAATGTTTCATAGACCACAACCATACAACCTGGAAGATTCACCAGCAAATATGACAAATGGTTGTGAAAACCTTCAGTGTATAATTTCATAAGAGATTCCTTATGATAAATTATTTAATATCTCAGTCTGAAGTCTTTACAATCAAAACATTTTTGAACATATTTTTTACTATCATAAATATGTGTTTTTCATAACATTTTTTTAAGTGCAATATAATAATTTTTATACTTGTTTAACAAATTTAATATTTTCCCACATACATATTATAACTTAATATGATGCTAAATTCGAAATCAGTTTTAATTTTTATACAAAGAGGCAAACTTTATGTAAAATTTTAGAATTTACACTATGTAAATAATGAAATGGAACACGGATTCTCACAAGGAATTTGGACCTTGAAGAACAGGAGAACGTCAGTGTAGAAGATGGGTTAACCAGGAATGTGTACCCAGATCAGTAGAATCTGGGACATCATCAGGAAAGGAATAAAGAATGAGTATGTTCTAAAGAGGCATCCTTGGAATGGAACAGGGAAGGTCAGCACATCAGATAGTACTATTTTGTTTGAATAAGAGGACCAAAGTACAGTAGATCATAAAAGTACAAAGTGATAGGGAAGAAATAGGAAAACAAGAAACAACGATTTACTGCAGAGTGACTTTCAAATAAAAATTCAACCTGGCACAGATGTCCAGGACAGAACTAGACCCAGGGAAAACTCACCATGGATGGAAGAGCACAGAAGTTTGCAAAGTATGAGAATGAAATAGTATTGGACAATAATAAAAACCAGAAGAAATGAAGATGACACTAATTAACATGGTCCTCAGAGAAGAAGAAGGAGAAGAAGAAGTAGAAATGTGTCATACATGCATATCTTTACCAGACATTCTTAACTTTTCCAGTAACAAAATACTGTAATTAGCAACCAGAATAGTCTGTTGTCTGTTCAAAACAGTATTATAGTGCCGAAATCCTGAAAAGACAAACTATGAATTGATAACTATGCATATATCAAATTCTAAACCAATTCAAAGAGTCATGTACATGATGGAATGAAATAGAAATTCTGACAACGGCCGCAATCAGGCACTGAAATGAATTCAGTGGTAAAAATTGAAAATTCGTGCCAGACTGTGACTTGAACCCAGATTTCCTGCTTTTGAGTACCTTAACTGCTGTGGCTATTCAAGCATTCTTCTCGTCCAACCCTAAATCCCAATTTGTTACACATTATGTAAGTAGTGCCCTAAATCCACTATGCCCATTGCTCGTGCCCTCATGCTTATTTCTGCAAGATTTTGTGAAATTGCATCCACACAGAAAGGATCTTAATGGCCATCAAGGTGTATACATTTATGTATATGTATGATGTCTGTTCTGTTTGATACGTAAGAATTTCTATGTTGTTTCATCATGTTTATGTTCGGCTATGGGATCAAGAATGGTATCTCATGAAAGTTTAGTTTTAGTTTAGTTTAGTTATGTCATGTTCCGTAGATTATTTTCACGATTATTTTATCGATATGATGTGGAACAAGTCAGATGACAAGATACATACACACACATGAATAGTGCTAATATTAATATTACTGGAAGTTTTAGTTCTACACATGCAACTACATTTAGAGGTACTTTTTTCTTTACCATTTCTGAAACAGACACTCATACATGGAGCAGAAGGAGTTTTCCAAAAGAAATCATTTGAAGCTAGATTTAAAACTTGGTCTGCTACCTGCCAGACGCTTTATGTTGTTGGGCAAATAATGAAAGTTTTTTGTTGCTGAATAATTTACTCCTGTTTGAGCAACTGACAGCTTCAATAACGGATAGGAAAGGTCATTTTTCCCTCTAGTGTTGTACGTATGAACATCACTGTTCTCCACGAATTGAGATGGATTATTTGTAATGAATTTCATTAGTGAATATATGTAGTCTGATGGTGCAGTTAAAATATCTAACTCCTTGAAAAGTTAACTACATGACGCCCTTGGGTGAACACCATAAATTATTCTCGCTGCTCTCTGTTGCTCTGTTGTTTTAGACACGTCCAGAAGAACAGACAGCATATATATATATATATATATATATATATATATATATATATATATATATATATATATATATATATATGCTGTCTGTTCTTCTGGACGTGTCTAAAACAACAGAAACAATTCTTTTAGAATATAACAGCCTTGGATGCAAAAATATTGCTTTAATGAAGCGTTTTGCCTCTGTAGGGTATTATCAGACTGTCACGGATTGAGGACATTAATATAACTATTATGATGTGTAATAAGCTTACATCCAGATCAAGCTAACTGGGGCATTCATTTCTGATACAGTCATGATGGCAGGTGCCATGGTGCAGCAAAAGGGCACTCAGAATGACCTATCACAGTAGTAGACATTGAGCACGTATACAATTGAGCATTAAGAGTCATCATGACTGTATCGGATGCACAAGGCTTGATCTGGAAAATATGCTTACTTTACAGCGCAATAGTCCTATGAATATCTCTCAGTCCAAATAATCTGATGATGCCCTATACTGAAAACACATGCCATTAAAGCAACATTTTTGCAAACAAGACTGTTTTACTCCAAAATGATTTTTATAAGTTTGCTTGCCAGTTGGTCAGATGGAGTGACTGTGGTTTATTTTGTTTATCTAATATTATTTATGAACGTTTAGGTAGACGAAGATTATTAATTAACAAGCCACTACAAAGTCAAGTAAGCCATGGATTATTACAGGAATTAAGATGTCGTGTAAGAGGAAGAGGGAAATATATGGACAGGACAGAATAAGTCAGGATCCGACGTTACTTGCTTACTACAAAAGATACCGTAATATTCTAAGGGAAGTCATTAAGAAGTCAAGAAGCTTGTGTGTTCTGACAGAAATTAATAATGTGGATAATAAGATTTAAACTATATGGAATATTCTGAAGTGGGAGATGGGGCGGCCTGACAGTGCACAGCATACCATAGCAATAAAGCTAAATGATGATGTTCTGAGTGATAATTCACAAGTTGCAAATATTTTTAACAATCACTTTCTGAATGTAGCAGCAAAAATATGGTTAAAGGGTTCAGCTGAAGAAGCAAAAAAATATGTTAAAAATGTCATTCCCCAGGAATTTAGGCCTTTAGAAATAGCACCAACATCACCCACTGAAATTAAAGGAATTATAAATATACTGAAAAACTAGAGCTCATGTGGTGTGATGGAGTCTCTAACAGAATTTTGAAGTGTTGTTCAATTTAATAAGTGGAGTCCTTAGCGATATGTGTAATGCATCACTGGCACAAGGAATTTTTCCAGACAGATTGAAATACACAATTGTCGAACCTCTTCATAAGAAAGGTAGCAAGAGTGACTTAAATAATTATAGACCAGTCTCATTGCTGACTTCATTTTCTAAAATATTCGAGAAAGTTATGTATTCAAGAGCAGTCTCACATTTAAGTGAAAATAATTTACTCAGCATGTCACAGTTGATTTCCAGAAGGGTTACTTGACTGAGAATGCTATCTACACATTTACCCAACAAATAGTACAAGCCCTAAATAACAAATTATGGCAGTTGGTATTTTCTGTGATCTCTCCAAGGCATTTGACTGTGTGGATCATCTCACACACTTAGAACACTCAGGTATTTGGAACTGAAGGCAACTGGTTTGAGCCATACTTAATGAACAGAAAGCAAAAAGTTGTGTTGAGTAGCACAAATAATGTTGTGTGGGTAGAAAATTCTAGTGAATGGGGAGTTATCACAAAGGGAGTCCCACAGGGTTCAATTTTATATATATATATATATATATATATATATATATATATATATATATATATAAAAATTAGTGTGAGGCTGCAAGAAATGATTATGGTGGATGGGAGGTGTTTTGTAAGATGTGTGTGACAAATTCGGAATTTCGGTTGGCCAGGAGGCATGCTCAAATAGCCAAAGTTGTTCAGGTGACTGCTCGTGTAAAGTGGCAAATTCGGGATTGAGTCTCAGTCCAGAAAAAATTTCTCTTGTCGCCATTGAACTCACTTCAATGCCCGACTGTGGCCAATTTCATAATTTCCGTTTCATTTCTTCATGTATATGTATGGCAGTGGCATCAAGAATGTCTCCTAAAGAACAGACATCACACACACAGTGTGTTAGGGTTTTAACTGTAGATATTGTGATCATTGCTACTTCAATTTGTACCCACTTCAGTGTCTCAATGTTTTTTTTTCGCTGCATCTAACAGTCTTCCCACAGACATGTTCCATAATTTACTATCTGATGTTTTTTGTGTGGTTATTACTGCACTGCTAAGTGCACTATGCCTGTCAGTATAAACTAACCCTTTTGTGTCCACACTTCAGCAACTGACATGCCGCACAGGGTTAAAAAAGCATTAATCACTTGCCTGTGCCACATGTACTTCCAGGTACTAATCAACCTGAAAACGTAATACTCCTAGTAGCTATAATTCTTAGTCTGCAAATGAACTAAATACTTATGTATTGTTGTTCAGTATGCTGTTCTCACTAACACCCCATATGTACAAAGTATTGTATAGCTCAGTAATGTTCAGCTGTGGCAGTCACAATTCAATCTGCAATGTCGTTCTTTAACTTGTGTTGTTGTTTTATGTAGTAAAATATATACTCACAGGTAGTGTCAATGATAAATTTATGAATTATTTACAGAATATACAATGTATATAATTCATATTTTATAGAAAATTAACAGTTCCATTCCAGTTTCATTGTATTTCACATTCTGATACTGCTAGTATTAACTAATAAAAATTTCTCCATTATGGTATCCATATCTTTCAATTGTTTTCTCTTGTGTGTGGCGCAACAAGTTCCTTGTACTTCATTCCATGGATCCTCTAATAGGGGAAAAATAGAAAGTAGATATTCCAGTGGATTGCTGCTAACAAATGTGTAAACTGTGGCTAGTTTTGTACAAGCTGAAATAATTTTTGTGAAGGTGGGGCTCGTATTGAACAAGCAGCAGAGGAGTCCATCTGGAACTGTAGCTGACAGTACAATATTTTGAACACTAATGCTAAGACTTGTCCTAAAATTCCACCTTCTTTTTCATTATATTTGATTTCTATTGTTTTTCCTCTTCATTGTTGAAAAGTTGTGTATCAATTACATGGTAATTTTCAAGTGGAAGAGTTCATGTCTAAGTACATGTCAAAAATTTTAAGCATTCTATGGCATATATAAATATGTACTGTAAGTTTTGCATAATGTTAACAGTCAACTGCCAAAATGTTGTACTACAAAATGTATTGTATGACACTGAGCAAAGCACGAGAAGAAATGATATATGATTTGGTAGTTTGTGATTTGACAAATGATAGAATAATATGTAAAAAATTACTAAATTTTAGTCAATCCAAATACAAGATATGCTGTGCGAAAAGACAGACAGTATACAGTATGTGTGACAATGTGGAAGGAACAACAAGAATGGTAGAAACTAGCTGTGTGTTTGCTGTTGTGGGAATCTTAACTGATATGCAAGCTACGGGGCAGAATCATGGTGTTATGCAAATCACACCCAAGTGGGTGTATATTGAATCTGCACAAGGTGTGTGACGTAATCTTATAGTGGCCCTGATATAAATCCTATGTGGGGTGGCTAGTCTCTCATACTATTTATTCATTATGTTAACTGATCAATGTTCCCCTCCAAAAATCATGGTGGGAAAGAATTCTAGTGAGTGTGACTGTTTAACAGATAAATGCCACCCTATAAATTACAATTATAATTACATTTATTTTTCTACAAATGGAACAGAAAATTTATCATGAATGTGTGCAAGGGACAATCATGTATATGAACATAAACCAATTTGTGAATGGTCCTCATCTGGTAGAGGTGTTAGCAAGAACCTAGTACAAATGACACAGAATGGAATCTAGTGTGCTTATCTACTACGAGAAGAGGGAGCAAAGAGAACAGGTGAAATGTATAATGTCAATAAACGAGTGGTTAACAGTACTGCGATATCACCTAAGAAAGCAAAGTGGCTCTGTGGATGCAATGGCTGAGAAATCTCAATTCAAATTTTGGGTGGCTGAAAAGTCAGCTAAAATCCTACAGGGTGAAGCTGCACATCTTGCAGTATGGTGCAAAGCGATGTGCTGGTGCCAGGTGCTACTTGTGGTCAGCTCTGCTGCATGGAGATGGGCCCGGCATGGAGACTGATCAGCACACAAACACAAAAAGACTAAGTATTTGTCCAGGTGGTCAGATAAGTGAAATTGCAAAAGAAATTACTGTGCAGCAAGGTCACCAAAGTATGTGACCAGTTCTTGAAGTGGCCAGGTATGAACGCCATCAAATTCTCTTCCTTCGTGTGCTCAGAGAGCAACTGCTACTCTGTGCCAGAACTTGGGCAGTCATCAACTATAAACAAAACTTTTCCATGTATGGCTTTTCGACAAATTCCAACCATAGTCCGTCAACCAAGGTGCCAATACCATTCCTTCCTACCAGTTCCTGGTGATGACTGCAAACTTGTGCTGACATAACAGTCAATGAGCGTATCACACCTTCTGCCAGGACTTTGCACAAGAAACTGTGATGAGGGTTGTGTATGGAATATGATAATTGGGATGCTGCATGTGGCACTGTTCTGTCACCTAACCTGTGCTCGACAACCATTTCTCTGAAATATCCCAAACAATAGCACAGCACTCATGTTGAGGTTGCGCTTTCCTGCATGAGGCTTTTATGAAAAAAGTGCCCCCTGCCATTGCAAAAATTTAGTTCATAATCAGTTCAAATTGACCTAATGTCCTATCATTTTCATTCAATTGAAAAACGTGTAGAGCAAGAGTCCAACTCCAGACATACACGCCATAGAAGTTGAACAATGTAGCATAATAAAATGCATAATGGTGGAAAGCATCCTAGCACAAAGTCAATATGGGATGATGTACATAGGCATATACGAGGGCCGTTCAGAAAGAAACCTCCGGTTGATTTAAAAAAATACACCAAGTTAAATAAAAATATTTTAATATATACATCTTACAACTACATCTTTGCACTATTTTTCTACATAGTCTCCATAGCGATTGAGGCACTTATCGTATCTCTTCACAAGCTTTGAAATTCCTTCTGCATAAAAATCAGCGCTTGTGCCAGGAGCCAGCCTGTGACCGCATCTTTGAGCTCTTCGTCGTCATCAAACCGCTGTGACCCGAGCCATTTCTTCAAATGCATGAAGAGGTGATAATCACTTGGCGCCAGGTCTGGGCTGTAAGGTGGATGGTTGATAACGTCCCACTTGAAGGACTCAAGAAGGGCCGTTGTTCTGCAAGCAGAGTGAGGACGGGCGTTATCGTGCAAAAAAACGATACCGGAAGTCAGCATACCACGGCGTTTGTTCTGTATAGCCCGTCGTAATTTTTTTTATTGTTTCACAGTACACGTCTTGATTAATGGTCGTACCATGTTCCATGAATTCAACCAACAACACCCCTTTGGCATCCCAAAACACCGTTGCCATCAGTTTTCTGGCAGAAAAATCTTGCGAGTCTTTTCTTGGTTTGGTAGGCGAATTTGAATGTGCCCACATCTTTGATTGTTCTTTTATCTCAGGGTTCACGTACTTAATCCAGGTTTCGTCACCGGTCACGATTCTGTTTAACAATGGTTCTCCTTCGTCCTCATAACGTGACAGAAAGTCTAATGCAGAGGCCATTCTTTGAGTTTTGTGGTGGTCGGTAAGAATTTTGGGCACCCATCGTGCACAGAACTTACGGTAACCCAATCTTGCTGTCACTATCTCGTACAAGAGAGTCTTAGAAATCTGTGGGAAACCAGTAGACAACTCCGACATTGAGAAATGTCGATTTTCACGAACTTTTGCATCAACTGTCTGAACGAGTTCGTCAGTCACCAATGATGGTCTACCACTCCTCTCTTCATCATGAACGTTTTCTCGTCCACTTTTAAATAAACGTACCCATTCATGGACAACTCCTTCACTCATAACTCTTGGTCCGTACACGGCACAAAGCTCACGATGAATAGCTGCTGCAGAATATCCTTTGGCTGTAAAAAACCTTATGACAGCATGCACTTCACATTTGGCGGGGTTTTCTATTGCAGCACACATTTCAAACTGCCACAAAAACTAAACTAGCGCAGGTACGACGTTCACTCGACCACGGCTTGATGCCGACTGACCTGTTGAGTGCGTGAACGCACAGATGGCGTCGCTACTCCCCCCACAGCCCGCACTGTGACCAATTGGAGGTTACTTTCTGAACCGCCCTCGTAGATTATCACAAAAATTAATGTATTGTATGATAGAGTTGGCATCTATAAGATTGTATATTAATTAGAGCGAAAGTTATCATATTGGCAAAAAACATTGAATATCAGTATATTTCATGGAGAATATGCACAAAGAAAAGACATTTGAACATACAATGAAAAAATGAAATGTGAACTAATTAGTGAAAGAAGTAGTAGAAAACATAACACAATAAAAATGTGTCATTAGAGTATGTACAAATAAGTACAAGTACATACAGGGTGTCCAGAAAAGGACTCCCTGATTTCAAAATTAAATATCTCGAAAACAAAGATCGATAGAGGAATGCAGTAAACGGTATGTTTATTGTGAAAGCTGTAAGAAGTTTATACAGCAGTTTGAAATAATAGTTACAAAAGCTGCTAACAGATGGCGCTGTAATCGCCATACGTAATGCCTAGTATAAATAGTGATACGAAGCCCAGAGCGATCAGTTCCACTATTGAAACGTGAAAGGAGGTTAGCGTACCGAAGGAAGACATTAAAACCATGTACTCCATTGAACAACGCGTTTTTCTGGTGCTAGAGTACCACAGGTTAGAAGAGAGTCCTACGCAACAAGGCAAAGTTTTCAAGCACGATTTAATGTTCCAAAAGGACCCGATGTGAAAACCAGTCGTACGCTCTTTGCAAAATTTCAACGAACAGGCAGCGTAACTGATGATCTAGTGGGGCATGTTGGCCGCAAGCAAACCGCCGTTACGCCTGAAAAATCGCCACAGTTTCTGGAATTATTCAGCGAAATCCAATGTCATCCATCCGTAGAATTGCATCTGAGACTGGTTTGAAACGTTCCAGCATGCAGAAAATACTGAGAAAGAGCCTACACATGTTTCCATTCAAAATTCAAACGCACCAGGCCATACCCGTATAAGCTGTGCGACAAAGGGTTGCCTTTGCTAATCAGATGCTCATAATGATTGATAGTGAAGGATTTGATGTTGGCTGCATCTGGTTTACAGATGAAGCACACTTCCACCTGAATGGATACGTGAATAAGCAGAACTGACGATTTTGGGGTTCCGAAAAGCCATGTTGGTGTGAGGTGAAACCCCCGTATTCTCCTAAAGTTACTGTGTGGGATGCAGTATGCAGTATGCAGCAGAGGCATTACTGGCCCTTTTTACACTCGAGAAACTGTCACTGGTGCACGTTACATTGCAATTTTGGAACAATTTGTCACCACACAGCAAGCGTTAGAGGATCGACCAGGTACTGAATGGTTTATGCAAGATGGAGCCCGACCACATCGGGCCGAACAAGTGTTTCGCTTTCTTGAGGAATACTTTGGGAATCGAGTCATTGCTTTGGAATATCCCAAATTTACTGGTGCAGGCATGGATTGGCCTCAATATTCGCCGGATTTGACTCCCTGTGACTTTTTTTTGTGGGGCACAGTGAAAGACATGGTCTACACGAAGCATCCCGCCACGCTGGACGAGCTTGAATCGGCGATCTCTGTGGCATGTGAATCCATTTCGGTTGAGACACTATGAAATGTGATGGCAAATTTCATTCTTCGTTTGCGCCACCTCTGTAGTGCCAATGGTGAACATTTTGAAAACATTGTGATGTGATTGTTTGCAAAGATTGTTTTCACACGATTATTTCACTTATGTATGCTGATACGAACTGTACAGCGTACAGCGCCATCTGTTAGCAGCTTTTGTAACTATTATTTCAAACTGCTGTATAAACTTCTTACAGCTTTCACAATAAACATACCGTTTACTGCATTCCTCTATCGATCTTTGTTTTCGAGATATTTAATTCTGAAATCAGGGAGCCCTTTTCTGGACACCCTGTATGAGTTGGAATTGGGTTGTGTTTTAGCCATCACACCAGTCAAAAGCCTACCACAATGACTGTAACGTAAAGAAAGTTCCACACACCTATCTCAACACACAACATTTGTCACACACAATGTCCTGACTGTAACATGGTTTGTACGGGTAAAAGGTGGGCAGGGTCAAGTCGAGGGCATGGCGGGAGATGGTGAGGAAATTGGAGATGGCATGCCGTCGAATGTAACTCGAACTGGATAGCATTCTGGAGTGCTGACAGCAAGACACTGCAGAACAGGTGGCTGACTACTGTGTTGACTGTTGTCATCTGCGCTACATGATGATGTGTTCATTCTCCCTGTGGCGTGGTATTAGCCTTGAGCATGAATTCAGTAGTGAGGTATACCTTGGTTGGCTCTGCTGTGTGGGTGTTCGTTGCTTCAATTGAGTCCTCGTCCATGAGCCAGATGCCAGCAGGTTAATGGATTGTGCTGTGCACCCTGTCCCCAGACCAGTGTGTCAATGGGTGGGTGAGGCACATCAGCTGCTACAGCAGGCTTACAATTGGGTGTGTCACATGTCATGTCGACCCTTCTTGTCTGCCTTTCCTGGGGAGAACAGTTGTCTCATAGTGCTGGCATGTGCCAGCCTTCCATGGTGGCCCGTGGCACTGTCGTGTCTGGTGTGACCTGTATCTGTGAGCGGTCTTTTGCACCTGTCCACCATGCCTTCTCACTGAGAGTGAAAGTTTTTGGGGACAGGGATTATGTCACAGTGACTGCTCGCGGAATTCATCTGGTATTGTGCTGCTCATCAGTTGGCCGCTCAGGTAGTGTCTTCCTCCAGATCACCCTTCTGCCGACAGCTCGTGTACCTTGGCATGCGACATCCCTTCTCGAGCTTCATTTTCGATCACTGCACAACACTGATGCATTTTGTTTTTGATGCATTGTCCACAACCCTTACAAATATGTTAAAACATTGTTGGACATAATTATGTATTTCAAGTTCATGAAAACAAAGAATCAAGCATACTATAGCCTTCAAACAATGGAAAATCCAGGATGAAATGTGACAATACCAGAGAAGGGAAGTTGCTACTCACCATATAGCAGAGATGGTGAGTCGCAATAGGCACAACAAAAAGATTCACACAATTGTAGCTTTTGGTCATAAAGGCCTTTGTCAGCAGTACACACACACACACACACACACACACACACACACACACACACACACACACATACACACACACACACACACACACACACACATACACACACACACAACTTGCACACACGTCTGCACTCTCAGAGAGCTGAAACCACACTGCAAGTAGCAGCACCAGTGCACGATGGGAGTGGCGACTGGGTGGGTGTAAGGAGGAGGCTGGGGCGGAGAGGTGGAGGGATAGTATGGTGGGAGTAGGGGACAGTGAAGTGTTGCAGTTTAGACGGAGGGCAGGAGAGAAGGTGTGGAGGGGGGTGGGGGCAAGTAGCGGAAAGGAGAGAAATAAAAAGAAATTAAAAGACTGGGTGTGGCGGTAAAATGACAGCTGTGTAGTGCTGGAATGGGAACAGAGAGGGGGCTGGATGGGTGAGGACAGTGACTAATGAAGGTAGAGGCCAAGAGGGTTACAGGAATGTAGGATGTATTGCAGGGAAAGTTCCCACCTGCGCAATTCAGAAAAGCTGGTGTTGGTGGGAAGGATCCATATGGCACAGGCTGTGAAGCAGTCATTGAGATGTGGAACATCATGTTTGGCAGCGTGTTCCGCAACAGGGTGGTCCTCTTGTTTTTTGGCCACAGTTTGTCGGTGGCCATTCACATGGACAAACAGCTTGTTGGTTGTCATGCGTACATAGAATGCAGCACAGTGGTTGCAGCTTAGCTTGTAAATCATGTGACTGGTTCCACAGGTAGCCCTGCCTTTGATGGGATAGGTGATGTTAGTGACCGGCCTGGAGTAGATGGTGGTAGGAGGATGTATTACAGGGGTATGAGCCATGAGGTAAGGGATTGGGAGCAGGGGTTGTGTAAGGATGGATGAGTATATTGTGTAGGTTCGGTGGATGGCAGAAAACCACTGTAGGAGTGGTGGGAAGGATAGTGGACAGGAAATTTCTCATTTCAGGGCATGACGAGAGGTAATCAAAACCCTGATGGAGAATGTAATTCAGTTGCTCCAGTCCCGGATGATACTGAGTTACGAGGGGAATGCTCCTCTGTGGCCAGAATGTAGGATTTTGGAAAGTGGTGGGAACTGGAAAGATAAGGCATGGGAGATTTGTTTTTGTACAAGGATGGGAGGGTAACTAGGGTCAGTGAAGGCTTCAGTGAGGCCCTCGGTATATTTTGAGAGGGACTGCTCGTCACTGCAGATGCGACAACCACGGGTAGCTAGGCTGTATGGAAGGGACTTCTTGGTATGGAATGGGTGGCAGCTGTCGAAATGGAGGTATTGCTGGTGGTTAGTAGGTTTGATGTGGACAGAGGTACTGATGTAGACATCTCTGAGGTGGAGGTCAACATCTAGGAAGGTGACTTGTTGGGTTGAGTTGGACCAGGTGAAGCAAGTGGGGAAGAAGTTGTTGAGGTTCTGGAGGAATGTGAATAAGGTGTCCTCAACTTCAATCCAGATAGCAAAGTTGTCATCAATGAATATGGACCAGGTGAGGGGTTTAGGATTCGGGGTTTTTGGGAAGGATTCCTCTAGATGGCCTATGAACAGGTTAGCATAGGATGGTGCCATGCGGGTGCCCATAGCCATACCACAGATTTGTTTGTAGGTAATGCCTTCAAACGAGAAGCAATTGTGGGTGAGGATATAGTTGGTCATGGAGACTAGGAAGGAGGTTGTTGGTCTGGAATCCATAGGGCATCTGGAAAGGTAGTTTTTGATAGCAGTAAGGCCATGGGCATTAGGAATGTTAGTGTACAGGGAGGTGGCATCAATAGTGACGAGCAGGGCACCGTGTGGTAAAGGGACAGGAACAGTGGAAACACTTTTCGCCACCAGCCTGACCAATCAGACTGAACCAAAGACCAATATTGAACCTTGCCTAACTCAGTTCACTCCTCTGTCCAACTGCGATCCACCCCCACTGTCTCCAAACCACCCCCTGTTAACTTTCCAGAATTTCTTAACCTCGAACCTTGCCTCACCATCATTCCCCAAATCCCTCAACATGCAAACTAACCTTACATCCGCAGAAAGAACCGCAGTCCACCATCTAAAAACTGATCCCAACCTTATAGTCCTACCTGCAGACAAAGGCTCCACCACCGTTGTTGTTAACCGCAAGGATTATGTGGCAGAAGGACTCCGTCCGGTGTCATGTACTTCCACCTACAAACCATTCCACAGTGATCCCATTCCAGTAATCCAGCAGGATCTCGAGTCACTACTCAAATCCTTAGGCCCATCCCAGAACCTCTCGCCAGAGTCCATCTCTCTACTTACCCCTACCACTCCCCGTACTCCCTCCTTCTGCATGCTTCCTAAAGTCCATAAACCCAACTACCCAGGATGCCCCATTGTGGCCGGTTACTGTGTCCCCACTGAGAGAATCTCTGCTCTCGTAGACCAACACCTTTAACCTATTACCTGGAACCTATCCTCCCATATAAAAGATACCATTTTCTCGACCGACTCTCCGCAGTTCCTGTCCCTGTACCACATGGTGCCCTATCGTCACTATTGATGTCACCTCCCTGTACATTCACACAAGTTCATACAAAAATGCATCTACATTTACTATTCAACTATCCACAATTGTAAAACTATAACTGTAATTTGTAACAACCTAGCAAATCATATATTTGAATGAATTTCATTTTTGTAACTTTATAGAAGCACCAGTGGTGGTAGCCGTGGGAGAGGCAATGTTTTAACAGATTTTATTGTTTCAAGACTGTGTTACATAATGATATAAAATTGTAATTTATGCATTAAGGTTAATTTGTCTACTGTGCATAAATCATTTCTTAGTTGCTATATCAAAAATTGCCTGACATTGTAAAGAAAAGAATCACAAGGAATATTTTTAAAGAAGGAGCTGTAAAATTAACCGAGTTACACCACACTTTATACAATGACAGAAACCTACTTAAGTATTAAAGTGTGCTAATTCAACCGTTTAACATTTCAAGCCTGTATATCAAAGCAGCATTGAAGAATGTGGAAGATTCAGAGGTGGGATCAAAATCTAGACTGAAAGGCTATTAATGATGGGATTTATTGAGGACAGTGCTGTCCTCAGTGGAAGTGAGGAGGAATAACAGGACCTGTCAACTGGGATGTAGAGTATACTGAGTACAGGATATGGACTGAAGGCAAACCATAGAAGAAGAAAAAAAAATACTGAGGATCAGGTTAGCTTCCATTCGGAAACTAGGAGCACTCAGCAACTGTTATGTGACTTATAAATAATAGAGTGCAGCAATCAGTCATCCTTTTTTAGATTTTATTACGCAAATCCAGATTTCGGCTAGTAGCAAGCATTTCTCAATGCACTATTTTCTGTTGTCAGTGCATGTAAAACCCTGTTGTTCGGGCATCAGTTACAGTTATTTGAATATTGAGGAGTGACAGAAATGAGATTAGTGATGCACTTGGTACCAAAACTGATGACTGCCTGGTAGACAGTGTGACTGAATCCTGCTACTTAGGAAGCAAAGTAACACATGCTTAAGGAATCAAGAAAGATGTAACAAGCAGTCTAGCACAGAAAAAGAGGGTATTACTCACCAAAAGAATCCTACTAGTGTCAACTGGCTTAATTTCAGGAAGAAATTTTACAGATTGTGTATCTTGAGTACATCACTGTATTTATTGAATCATGGACTAAAAAATCAGAAAAGAAGAGATGACACAAAACAAAGTGCCTGAAATGTGGTGTATATAAGGCTGCTGAAAATTTTGTGGACTGATAAGAAATGGCGAAATTCTCTGCAGGATTGTTGAGGACAGGAATGAATGAAAAACGATTACTGTAGGAAGTGATAGAATTGCAGCATATACATTAAGACAGCAAGGAATAACTTCCATGATACCAGAGGGAGGCATACAGAGCAACAGTTGTGGAGGTTGGGCGTAGGTGCTGTTCTGAGATGAAGAGGTTGACAGAGAAGAGGAAACTGCAACAGGGTGCATCAAACCCATCAGAAGGTGCCTGTGAAAAAGTGTTCCTTTTTTCAGTTCGAACTGTAATTTTATTATGATTAATGATTATCATCTATTCACGATCAAGCCTGAAGCATGTTCATTTTTTATGAGTCACTCCACACTTTCAAAGTCAATGTACATGGCTTTTCCCACACGACTTGTATATTTTCACATTACCAATCTTCTTTCAACCACCATTTTACACAATGAAGCCATTCTGACTAATCAAATGAGACATCTCATGCCACTGGCTTTGCATTTAGTTATTTCCATATGTTGTTATGTAGGAATAAAGTAAGAGACGACATCCTTTGATATTCAGTAGAAATCTTCTTTCAGCTGTAGGAACACTGTTCTCAATAGCTTTGCAAATGGTCCAAGTTTCAGCACCTTACAGTAGTGCTAGATCAGTTCTTCTCCTTCTTCTTCTTCTTCATATTATTATTATTATTATTATTATTATTATTATTATTACTATTATTATTACATGCTGTTAACCACTGTTTCAGGTGCTCACACAAGAATTGGTGTTTGCAAGCAGTGCCAGTGAACCAGAAAGGTACTGTACGGTCTTTTTGTATCTCTTCATTTTCATTTTGTGCGTGGGTGGTTCTGCAGCTTCATACAGTAGAAAACAAGACTATACACATGTATACACAGAATACTGAATGCTGCTGCGTGGTGCCTGTACCATTTACACAATTGATCTACTGCAACACAGCCAGCCGTATACTCCTATTCCAGGAACAGCAAGCATTCCTGTAGTTAATTATTATTTTTAAGGTAGGGGAACATGCATGCTTTGAAATTTCTCATATGAATCTGGGGTAAAATAGTGAATCTCCATAGAGAGTGGCTCGTTGGCAAGGAGTAGCTTCATCAATTCATGGACCATCTGAACTCCATTTGTGAGAACATAAAATTTACAATGAGGCTCAAAATGGGCAGATGCCTCTCTTCCTTCAATGTTGTGGTTCGCTATAGAACTGACAGCTTTCTGGGATACAGTGTCTTCCCACAAGATGATGGTTAGAGATCTTTAACTGCAAGCAAATAGCTGTCATCATCCTGTGTAGACCAGTTGTTTCCCAGTATACTTGTTCATGAGGCACATATGATTGCTAATGAGAATTGTCTACAGGAAGGACTCAAACACCTCATAAAAGTTTTTGAAGATAATGTATATCTGCCATGGAAGATCCACAAGACTTTGTATCTACATTTAAATGTGCACGACTACAGTTCACAGTTAAGTACCTTGTATATCAAAACTGAAGACAATGAGCTAGAAGGGATGCATGTGATCCACAATAATGTTCACATAGTTGACAGCTGTCGCAATACCTTCAATTACCACCAGATATCGGATGACAGCCCAGGTGAATGTTCGCCCATAGCTTAATATTTCCGCCACCAGCCTGCTTCGGTGAGGCAGTGCAGTGGTCATACTGTTTTGGCTCATCAGTTTATATGTAGATACATAACAAACACGGATTCAGAAAATATCGTTCTTGTGCAACACAGCTATCTCTTTATTCCCATGAAGTAATGAGTGCTGTTGACAAGGGATCTCAGATCGATTCCATAGATTTCCAGAAGGCTTTTGATGCCGTTCCTCACAAGCGACTATTAATCAAATTGCATGCATATGGAGTATCATCTCAGTTGTGTGACTGGATTCATGATTTCCTCTCAGAGGGGTCACAGTTCGGAGTGATAGGCGGTAAATCATCGAGTAGAAGTGATATCTGGCGTTCCGCAAGGTAGTGTCATAGGCCCTCTGCTGTTCCTGATTTACATAAATGATCTAGATGGTAATCTGAGCAGTCTTCTTAGATCGTTTGCAGATGACGGTGTAATTTACCGCCTAGTAAAATCATCAGACGATCAATTCTAGTTACAAAATGATCTAGAGAGGATTTCTGTATGGTACGAAAAGTGGCAATTGGCACTAAACAAAGGAAAGTGCGAGGTCATCCACATGGGTACTAAAAGAAATCCGATAAATTTTGGGTATACGATAAATCACACAAATGTAAGGGCTGTCAATTCGACTAAATACCTAGGAACTACAATTACGAGCAACTTAAATTGGAAAAACCACATACATAATATTGTGGCGAAGGCGAAACAAAGACTGCGCTTTATTGACAGAACACTTAGAAAATGCGACAAACCCACTGAAGAGACAGCCTACATTACACCTGAAACTTCCTGGCAGATCAAAACTGTGTGCCGGGCCGAGACTCGAACTCGGGACCTTTGCCTTTCGCGGGCAAGTGCTCTAGGAAGTTTGGAAGGTAGGAGACGAGGTACTGGCGGAATTAAAGCTGTGAAGACGGGGCGTGAGTCGTGCTTGGGTAGCTCAGTCGGTAGAGCACTTGCCCGCGAAAGGCAAGTTTTGATCTGCTAGGAAGTTTCATATCAGCGCACACTCCGCTGTAGAGTGAAAATTTCGTTCTACATTACACTTGCCCGTCCTCTGCTGGAAATTGCTGCACGGTATGGGCTCCTTACCAGGTAGTATTGACGGAGGACATAGAGAGAGTGCAAAGAAGGGCAGCTCGCTCCATGTTATCGCGCAATAGGGGTGAGAGTGTCTCTGACATGATACGAGTCGGGGTGGCAGTCACTGAAACAAAGGCGGTTTTCTTTGCGGCGAGATCTATTTACAAAATACCAGTCGCCAACTTTCTCTTCCGAATGCGAAAATATTTTGTTGATACCCACCTACATAGGGAGAAATGCTCATCATAATAAAATAAGAGAACGGAAAGATATAGGTGTTCCTTTTTCCCACGCGCCATTGGAGAGTGGAATGGTAGAGATGAAGTATGAAAATGGTTCGATGAACCCTCTGCCAGGCACTTACGTGTGAATTGCAGAGTAATCATGTAGATGTAGAACTTACCACTTTGCTGTCTCCAAAGCTCTGAAGATGACTTTAGATAGCTTTAACTCCTTCATTCTTCTTATTGTTTTCTTCTGCTATTTTCAATTTGATACATGTGCTTTGAAATTCGTCGTTGTGCGAGTTTATGACAGTGGTTTGCAGTTTATGGCAGCCCATAAAAACTCTAAAACTATAAACCAAGTCTTTTACAGTGGTACCTTTACTATGCTGCTACATTGTTAGTCACGTACTATGATGGGTACAGCTCTCATGCAAATGTGGGTATTGCAGTAGCGGTGAACAGTCATAGTGCTTTAATAGGGGACGTAGAAAATGCTTTGATGTTGGTTCCTATTGCTAGTAGTACAAATATGTTTTATAAATACACATTCATATTAAAAGAAAAGAAAATTTCTCTGACTGCCTAATTTCCTTCTAAAATACGGCAGTTGCATGACCTTGCTATGATGTCACAAATCAGTAAGTTATCTGTCAAATGCTATGGATCTTAAGATACCTTGTACATTTCAAGAATGTCTTATTAATGAATAATGTTTCGGTAACAGAAAATAGTTTTCCCCAGTTTCAAGAGCTCCAGGACCCGCATCTGGTGAAATCAATTACAAATTTTTGTTGGTCTCGGTTGGGAGAAATAGGCTTCCCACAATACCAAACTCATTTAAAACTGCCACAATTCCATTAAACATTCTTTTAAAAGTATTCAAAATTTTTCCAACCAAAGTACCTTGATTGTAACAGGCCACCATTGGTTACTGATGTGATGGAGCACAAGTTTGAGAGGTGACTGCTGACTTAATTAATAACATGAAGAAGTCAGTCGAATAAGCCCATACAAAATACACTGCTCTGAAAAACTTAAGGACGTGATAGTACCATAACATATTTACTATTTGGTGGAAACGAACGATAGTGCGAGAGCATGTTTCCAGAGGTCTTCCAGTTGTGCACAGAAAGCTGGAAATCATATGCCATGATGTCAGCATGACTATAGCGCCAACCTGAGGCAGTTGAAGGAACAGGAAAAAGATAGTGTGTATCAATCAATGGGCAGTTACAGTGCACTATGGTGGTGTTTTTCATTACAATATGCCCCAAGAAAAACATTTGGTTGATATCAAATGGGGAAGAATCATTGGGAAACTGGAAGAAGGAAGAAGTGTGACGAGTGTAGCCCAAGAGTTTGGTATTGCTGACAGCATACTTTCATATGTGCAAGGAACCTTGCAAACCACAGGTACTGCTGTCTGAAGGAGTGGAGGTGATCAGCCATAGTCAACTACAGCAGCAGATGACCACTACATTGTGCAATAGGCAAGATGGGACGCACATTAAATAGTGGGTGCAATTGCAACCATTTTTAACTAGACTTTAAGGTACCTAGTCTCAAGCTTCACAGTGGCACAGTGAGTGAATGGGGGTGGCCTCTTCGCCCATTGGCCAGTACACTGTGTTCAGTTGACACCTGCAGTTCAGCCACACTGTTTGCGATAGTGCCAAGAGTGTAGTGACTGGACCATCGAGCAATGGTGTCATGTGCTCTTCTGGGATGAGAGCTGATTCAGTCACCTGAGTAGAGATTCTGAATGTACCCCCATACAGCGAAAGGTGGGAACATGTTATGCCCTCAATAACATTGTCGAACATGGTTGTCTTGGTTGGTTCGGGTTGTTTGGGGGAGGAGACCAAAGAGCGAGGTCATCAGTCTCAGCGGATTACGGAAGCATGGGGAAGGAAGTCGGCTGTGCCCTTTCAAAGGAACCATCCCGACATTTACCTGGAGCGATTTAGGGAACTCACAGAAAACCTAAATCAGGATGGCCGGATGCGGGATTGAACCGCCGTCTTGCCGAATCTGAGTCCAGTGTGCTAACCACTGCGCCACCTAACTTGGTTTGTTTTGGTGGTCAGGGTGTTATATTGTTGGGTATACGGACCTCCAAATCTGTAGTACTCCTTCTCCATTTATATCTTTTCAGGGGTGCATTCAACCGTGACTTCATTTTTGTGGATAACAGTGTACAGCTGCATCAAACAGTAGCAGCTCTTGGACTGAGAAGATATTGAGGGAACGGACTGGTCTGCCCATTCCTCCGACTTAAATCGCATTGATCACTGTAAGATGCATTGGGGAGACACATTGTAGCGTGTCCACATATACCAACGACCATCCAGCAGTTGTGAAGCACTCTGGTGGAGGAACAGAATGCTCTACCACAAGAACTCCATACCAACCTTGTGACCACCATGGAGAATGTTGCCGAGTGTGCCTTACCATCCGTGGTGTCACACAGCCTATTAAGAACCGTGGCCCACCTTTCGTATTGTCCAGGGGGCGGGGGACCATCATAAATTGCGGTGACTTTAGTGTAATTATTGTCATTGGACAAACGTGTAATTTCTGTTCTTCTCATTGCGTATTTCTTTCAGTTACCTTTTGTATTTAAAGTAGCAGTTCTTTCTGTGTACAGTCCAAGTTTTATCGAGCTATGTTACTTGGAAGTGACACATCAAGCGAAGGTGACTTTCGTCCTTAGGTTGTGTGCACCAGTGTAATTATTTCTCTATCTTTTGCGATTCTGAGGTCTGCAGCACAATATTAAAAGAAATACTTTTTCCTACGCTGCAGCCTAGATAGCCTGCTCGAAACATGGCCCTGACAAGGGCGCATTAGACCTGCTACCACTAGTGCTGAGATATCTTTGTCCTCCCCATTCTTCCTCACTACTTCTAAGGTCTGCTCCGTGATGATTTAGCTTCTTGCAGCACCTACAACACCCAAAATACGAATGCCATTTACTAGAAAGGTTGATATGTCCACGCGACATTCCATCCATTTGTTACATAATGCAGAATTGCATTAATTGAACTACAAATTGCGGCGGGGCGGGTTGGTCTCACACTATCCATTAAACAAGCAGTCCACTTACTTAGATAGGTTTCATGTTTCCAGAATGAGATTTTCACTCTGCAGCGGAGTGTGCGCTGATATGAAACTTCCTGGCAGATTAAAACTGTGTGCCCGACCGAGACTCGAACTCGGGACCTTTGCCTTTCGCGGGCAAGTGCTCTACCATCTGAGCTACCGAAGCACGACTCACGCCCGGTACTCACGGCTTTACTTCTGCCAGTACCTCGTCTCCTACCTTCCAAACTTTACAGAAGTCTACAAAGTGGCAAATTAAGTGTTCAACGTTCGCTGTCATTTCCTCGTAGTATACTTGTAGAGGTGTAAGTTCGCATTTTGTAAGTGCAAATTCTGGTAGTCTGCAGCGCAATTTTAGCCGGCTGGCGTGGCCGTGCGGTTCTAGGCGCTACAGTCTGGAACCGAGCGACCGCTACGGTCGCAGGTTCGAATCCTGCCTCGGGCATGGATGTGTGTGATGTCCTTAGGTTAGTTAGGTTTAAGTAGTTCTAAGTTCTAGGCGACTGATGACCTCAGAAGTTAAGTCACATAGTGCTCAGAGCCATTTGAACCATTGTAGCGCAATTTCCATTTCTTCTGAACAGCCTGCTACATAGCTCATTGGGGCATCAGCGTCCATTGGTGACACATCAGGAGGGTAGCAAGTTGCATACCTAGGAGTTGTCTACTTTTATAGTTTACTTCTTGAGTTAGTCCAGCTAGGATGGGTAGCATGTGTGCATGCTCCGTGTGGACACAGGAGGAATTGGCCGCAGTTTGTGAAAAGCGAAATCTATTTTTGGCTATGTTCAGTCTCCTTCTGGCTGCTGCCTCGGGATGTAACACTGGCGGAGAATCTGGCGCGTTGCATGGGACACCTCAGGTTTTGTTTGCTTTTCTCACGCGCTCTTCTACCGGGGCACCTGCTAGTCTACCTGACACAATGGATCCACCCGCACAGCAGAGTGAGTGGCAGGTGGTAATGCATTCGCGCCATTCGAGGCGGACGGCCAGTGTAGAGGTAGGTTGTCTGGCCCTGCCCATTCATCTGGTGAGTAGATAGATGGCCACTCGCACAGTAGGGTCCAAGGAGGCACATGGGGAAGGGGTTAACTATTTATCGGGAGTTCCAACGTAAGGCGCGTTGTAGGCAGAGAGCGTTCAGGGCTGGAAAGAAAGCTAATGTGCAGTCGGTATGTCTGCCGGGGGGGGGGGGGGGGGGGCTCATCCGAGGTGTAGAGGTGGCCTTGCCTGCGGCTATCGGGCATGCAGCGTGCAGTCGTCTACAAGCTGTGACTCACGTTGGCACCAACGACGTCTTCCGCATGAGTCCTGAGCCCAACCTGAGTTCATACAGGTAGCTGGCGGGAGTGATGAAAGCTACTGGCCTCATGCATGGGTTGCAACCAGAGCTTGCAATTCGCATCATCGTTCCCAGCGTTTGGACCCGAGTGGAGGGCCCCAACCAAAGGGTTTGTGGACTATGTGATGATCTTGGCTGCAGATTCCTAAACCTGCGTTATCGACTGGGGATTTGTAGGACTCTCCTCGATAGGCCAGGGGTGCGCTACACAAAGGAAGCAGCTACTCGGGTAGCAGAGTACTTATGGAGTGCACGTGAGGTTTTTTTTAGGCTAGACGGTAGTTTGTGGTTCTCTGATGAGCATTCGCCGGTCGATACACAGCAAGAGAAATCAGAACGCGTTGAGAGTAAACACACTTGGACGTCAAAATTTTATCAGTGAATTGTCGAAGTGTTCGTAAAAAATTTCTCGAATTTATTACCCTCCAGGAAAGTTTTCTCGCTCAAATTATTTTCGGGACCGAGAGCTGGATGAAATCCGAAATGGAAAGCTCTGAGGTATTTAGCGAGTCATGGAGTGTATATCGGGAATACAGATTAGAGGCTATAGGATGGGGAGTGTTCATTGCAATTGACAAAAATATTGTCTCTAGTGAGGTCGAAGTTGAGTGTGACAGTGAAGTTATCTGGTCGCGTATAACAGGTCTAGGTAAAAACAAGTTAATTGTTGGGTATTTTTACCGGCCTCTCGATTCTGCTGTGACTGCTCTAGATTCATTCAATTACTATGGTCAGTAGCGCGTAAATGCCGAGATCATGCATTACTACTTGGAGGCGACTTTAAACTACCGAATGTAGACTGGGATGTCTATGGATTATTTGCATGGGGCACAGACGGACAGTATTGTGAAGTACTTTTGAATACGTTTTCTGAAAACTATCTTGAGCAGCTGGTTTGACAGCCCACACGCAATGGAAATATCTTAGATCTTGTAGCTACAAATAGGCCGGACATTATCGACAACGCCAGTACAGAAACGGCGTCAGAGATCGTGATGTCATTGTAGCAACTGTGTTTACGAAAGTTAGTACATCAGTTAAGAAGGGTAGTTGAGTGTTTCTGCTAGAAAGAGCATATAAGCAGTTATCATCTCACTTAGACAGTGAACTGACTTCTAGTAGGTCCAGGAAGATGGACGTAGAAAAACTATTGGCAAAGTTTTAGTTGATTTGTAAATCGTAATCCGGAGAATTACGTGCCTAATAAGTGGATTAAAGGCGAAAAAGACCCATCATGATTTAATAACGACACTCGGAAACTGCTGAGGAAGCAGAGGCTGTTGCATTCTCGGTTCAAAAGAGAGCGCAAATGACGACAAGCAAAGGTTGGTAGAGACCCGTGTGTCTCTGAAAAGATCTATGCGCGAAGCATATAACTACCACCACTGTCATACCGCAGCAAAAGGTCTGGCAGAGAACCCGAGAAAATTCTGGTCCTATGTAAAATCGTTAAATGGGTCTAAGGCTTCCATCCAGCCACTTGTTGACCAGTGTAGTGTGTCAGTTGAAAATAGAAAAACGAAAGCCGAAGTTTTAAATTTCAAGTTCAAGAAAACGTTCACGCAGTAGAATCGTACACGCATACCGTCGTTTGACCATCTAACAGACTCCCGTGGGGACGACGTAGTAATAAGCAGCCCTGGCGTAGAGAAACAACTGAAGTAGTTGAAAGCAAATAAGTCACCAGGCCCAGATAGAATCCAAATTCGGTTTTTCAAAGAGTACTCCACGGCATTACCCCCTTACTGAGCTTGCATTTGTCGCAAATCTCTCGCCCAAGCTACTGGGGAAACGCGCAGGTGACTCCTGCGTGTAAGAAGGCCAAAAGAACGGGCCCGCAAAATTACAGACCAATATTTCTAACATCGGTTTGCTGCAGAATCCTTTACCATATTCTCAGTTAGAATATAATGAATTTTGTTGAAACCAAGAAGCTAATGTCCACGAATCAACATGATTCTAGAAAACATCACTCGTGTGACGTTCAGCTTGTCCTTTTCTCACATGATATACCGCAAACTACGGTGAAGAACAACAGGCAGATTCCATATTTCTAGATTTTCGAAAAGCATTCGACACTGTACCCCGCTGCAGACCGTTAATGAAGGTACGTGCGTAAGGAATAGGCTCCCAGGTATGTTAAAGCTCGCAGACTTCTTAAGTAATGGAACCCAGTATGTTGTCGCCGATGGTGTGTTCTTCGGAGACTGGGGTAACTTCAGGAGTGCCACAGGAAAGTGTGATAAGACCGCAATTACTCTGTATATACATAAATGATTTGGCGGACAGGGTGGGCAGCAGTCTGCGGTTGTTTGCTGATGATACTATGGTGTACGGCAAGGCGCCGAAATTGAATGACTTTAGGAGGGTACAAGATGACTTAGACAAAATTTCTAGTTGGTGTGATGAATTGCAGCTAGCTCTGAATGAAGAAAAATGTAAGTTAATGCGGATGAGTAGGAAAAGAAAACCGAGCGAGGTGGCGCAGTGGTTAGACACTGGACTCGCATTCGGGAGGACGACGGTTCAATCCCGCGTCCGGCCATCCTGATTTAGGTTTTCCGTGATTTCCCTAAATCGCTCCAGGCAAATGCCGGGATGGTTCCTTTCAAAGGGCACGGCCGACTTCCTTCCCCGTGCTTCCCTAATCCGATGAGACCGATGACCTCGCTGTCTGGTCTCCTTCCCCGAAACAACCAACCAACCAGGAAAAGAAAACCCTTGATGTATGGATTCAGCATTAGTAGTGTCCTGCTTGACACAATCACATCGTTTAAATATCTGGACGTAACGTTGCAGATAGATATGAAATGGAACGAGCATGTTAGGGTTGTGGCAGGACAAGGGGATGGTCGACTTCGGTTTATTAGGAGAATTCTTGAGAAGTGTTGTTCATCTTAAAGGAGACCGCGTGTAGAACGCTAGTGCGACCTATTCTTGAGTGCTGCTCGAGTGTTTGGGATCAGTACGATGCCAGATTAAAGGAAAACATCGAAGCAATTCAGAGGCGGGCTGCTAGATTTGTTACTGGGAGGTTAGAACGACACACAAGTGTTACGGAGATGCTTCGGAAACTTAAATGTGAATCCCAGGAGGGAAGGTGACATTCTGTTCGAGGAACACTTTTGAGAAGATTTAGAAAAAAGGCATTAGAAGGTGAATGTAGAACGATTCTGTTGCCTACAACATACACTTCGCGTAAGGACCGCGAAGATAAGGTTCGAGAAATTAGGTCTCATTCGGAGGCAGACTGACAGTCGTTTTTCCCTCGTTCTGTTTGCGAGTGAAACAGTAAAGGAAATGACTGGTAGTGGTATGGGCTACCCTCAGCCACCTGCCATAATGTGGACTGCGGAGTATCGATGTAGACTCACAGTTGTGTAGGTTATGCTGACTTTTAAAACATATTGTTTGACTGCTACTGTCTCACAGCTAAATAATTTCTGTGGTGATTCATCCTTGTGTGGTGATCTGAACCACAAGAAAGTTTGTTTGACATCTTCTCAGTATAAAAAACTCTGCTTCGGTTATTTTCTATAGCACAACAGTTATTGTTGTCTGACCACAGTACAAGATTAGCTGAACTTAATTTTTTTCGCAACTGGATTAGGCTCTACGCTTTTTGATTTTGTAGTTGGAGGTAAAAAGGATAGACTTTTAAAGTGCAAATTCAGTAGTCTATAGTTAAATTTAATAAAATCCTATTTCCTACTTCTCATGTTAGCTTTATGTAAACTGAATCCTACGTAAACAGAAATAATCACTTAACTTTAAATTCAGTGCCTACCTTTCCTAAACAAGCAACCAATTTCATTTTTAGTTAAAATTGCAATCTCTGAACTCAACTTTCAAACAAATGAATCGATGGCAGTCTGTCATCCATGTCAAAGTGGCAGATTTATGCCAAGTCTCGTCGTGAACTCCTGACAAACCAAAAGCGATCTCACTCCTGTACAGTATTAACTGAAAATGGTTTATTGTAGTCGCTTTTCCTTTCTTGTTCAGAAGTGGCTAGATGTATCGTGGCTTCTGTGGCACAGCTCTCATCCCTTTGCTGCATTTCATGTGCCATGACAGTTGGCTGCATGCCTCAGGAATGGATCTGCTAATCACCCGTAAATGCCATGTACACAACAGCCAGCGTGCAGCGATTAGCTTTTTTGATTTTTTGCTGTGAACATATTAATACTTTTTTTTAAAGTACACATAAAAACTATCAAACAATCCAACTTCTGCTTCATAGATAGACAGATTTTCGTTGCAGAAATACCTGTAAAACTACCACCATTGTACTGTAGCTCTTCATGCACATCCATGAAGATAAAAAAAAGCCACAAAAATCGTAAGAAATTGCACAACCAGTCACTGTCGCTCTAGAATATTCTTCATTTTCTCATAACAGGTCGTTCAGTGACTTTTTAGTTATGTCCACTCTTTCTGTCGACATCACCATTACACCTGTACTGTTAGTCTCCTATCAAACGTCGTCAGGAACACTGTTTAGTTTTCCTCACTAGCGTCGCGTCACAGTACGCCAAGGTTGTTGTATTTTGTCGCCCTCCAACCAGCTCCTCTTCCTGCATTGTTGTTGTCTGTTCCACTTGGTGGCTGGTATAGTCGATATGCTGCCCACAGCATCCAACACGGTGACTACGAGGATTCCTCTGAAATCTAATGTCATTATTTGTGGACTCGATGCAGGTCATTTAAGCTGCTCATATTTAGAAACTGTCAGTCAAAGATTTACGTCCACATACATACTCTCAAAACCAGTGTGAAGTGCATACCATTCTACTAGTTACTACGGCTTCTTCCCGTTCCATTCCTATACAGAGAGCGGCAATAATGATTACTTAAATGCCTCTGTGCGCCACGTAATTAGTCTAAGCTTCTCCCCGTGAATCCTGCGGGAGCAATTCATCGTGGATTGTAGTATATTCCCAGCTTCATCACTTAAAGCTGGTTCTTGAAACTCTGCAGATGTCTTGGGTTGGCGTGTCTCTCCCATCAAACGTCTGCCGGTTCAGTATCCTCATCATTTCGACCACACCGTCCCATGGCTCAAACAATCCAGTGACTATTCGTGCTGTCCTTTACCTTAAGCATTCATATCCCCTTTACGCTTTTTTTCGTAAGGATCTCGTAAACTTGAGTGATATTCTAGGATGGGTTTCACGAGTGATTTATTAGTAATATCCTTTGCAGATTGATTGCATTTATGTAGCGTTCTACCAATGAACCAAAGTCTGCCACCTGCTTTACCTATGACTGAGCCTATCTGATCGTTCCATTTCATATCCCTACATACTGTTAAATCAATATGTTTGTGTGAGTTGCCCAATTATAATAGCGAATAATTGATACTGTAGTCAAAAGATAGTACCTCTTTGTCTGGTGAAGTACACAATTTTACATTTATGAGTATTTAAAGCAAGTTGCCAATCTATGTACCAGTAAGAAATCATATCAAGGTCCGACTTAATATTTGTGAAGCTTTTTTTCAGTCGGTGCTTCATTACAGATAACCATAACATCTGTGAAAAGTCATAGGTTACTATCAACATTGTCTGTGAGGTTATTAATGTACAAGTTCCACTAGACACAAAAGAAGCTATTCATACTTCTGCTGATGACACTCCATTCGTGACAACATTCTGGATCCTTGCTACTAAGAAATTCTCATTCCAGTCGCAAATTTCACGTGATATCCCTTACGATCGTACTTCCAATTTTGAGCGTAGTACTGAGTCAAATTGTTGTATCCGCCCGGTAGTCAATTCCTCCGCACAGCAGGCAGGTCGTGCAGGCAACCGCTCCGCCAGGAGGACGTGCGTAAACTGCTCCCAACAACCGAGATACTTTCCCTGTTAGACCTGGGCTATTTATAATGGAGTTACGTGTCGCCACCACAGCGTATGGGGGCGCCAATCTCGCCGACAGGCAGCGTGCGTGTCACAGCAGAAATCGATATTTGCAGTGCACTATTTTTCTCCCAAGTGTATGTCCATCCGCTCCCGCCTATTTAGGCCACCGCCAGACCGTGCTAAGAGTTACGCCCTGCAGCTCTAGTCGGCAGTAGCAGCAGCTCCATCCGGCCGCATCAGCAGCTCAGTCTTAGCACTACAAGTTCGCAGTACCAACAGTTTCGTCTCAGCGCTCCGTGCCGGCAGACCCAGCCCGGTTCATCGTTGTCTTCACCAGCAGTACGTCAGCCATCACATACCGCAGCCTTGGGACTCTAATTGTCAAGTAAATGCGAAAAAAGGGACCTACTAACCACTGAAAACAACACAGCCAAACAGCAGCGACTATGAATGGAAGAGGACAAACTGACTCACAGATACTGTCGGAAGATTCGCAGAATGCAACTAACACGGATTGTGGCAACACTAAAAACATAAATACACTGTATCATCAAAACAAATGAACACACAAAAGCGGAAACAATTTCGCCGCAAAGCCTCTCAACCAGTGAGAAAAGCAGAACGCTGCTCTGACAAACAAATCAACACACAGCGAGCCCATAACCCATCCTAACAGCTTACTACAGGAAGACCTTTTCTCTCGTCACCTCTGCACTATAAGGCGGACGAGGAAAGAGAAATCAACTACAGCACACCTGAACACAGCCTCGTCGCAATTGATTTTTTTCTTTTTTGCCTAAATAATCGGTCGCGGATTGATATCTGCGGCCACTGCGAGGGCACACGGCCTGGCGTAGCAAAATACTGCCCAGCCGACAACGCTCTCTGCTGTGATATGCACGCTGCCTGTCAGCAAAGTTGGTGCCTCCAGACACTGTGGAGGTGATGTATAATTCCATGGCAAACAGCCCAGGCCATACGAGGAAAATATCTCGGTGCTGATGAGAGCCACGTAGTCCTGGCTGTGCGGCTGCCCACACAGCCTGCCTGGTGTGTGGAATCGGCTACACGGCGGATGCAACACAAATCCTTTTCATAAGTAGTGAAGTACTGCATCTTTTTACGGCCTCGATCATTTGATTTATATTTGTCATATGGCAAATGTGCGAGTTAGCTTTCATATCATTAGTGTTTTAAAAGCTGTGCTGGCTGGCATGAAGCAGGTCATTCTGTTCAAGATACTTCATTACATTTGAGCTCAGAATGTGTTTTAAAATTCTACAACAGATGGATGACCCAGATACTGGATGGTAGTTTTATGGATAATTTTTTGCTACTATTCAAATAGACATGCTGTATAGCAACTGTTTGCACGTTTTTATTCTTCACGGTATCTATGTTATATTATAGTTAAAAGAGGTGTTTACTCAGCCATAAATTCTGTATAGAATCTGACTGGGATTCCACCAGGCGTGGAACTATATTCAGTTTTAGGGATTTCAGCAGTTTCTCAGCGCCAGTGACACTAATCTCTATATCACCCATCTCTGCGGTTTTACGAGAATTAAACTGGGACAATAGCCCTGGATTTTCCTTTGTAAAGTAACATTTGATAATGGAGTTCACCATTTGCTTTGTTGTCGTCAATTTCAGTCTGTGACTAGTCCATCTGAGTGTGGATGAAAACTGTGGTACTACGAACACACAGTTCTGCTTCACCACGGTTTCCAGAACTCCTGAAGATACATGTTGACTGTGGATATTGTATCACAGACACAGTTCCTTTGACTGTTGAGAGATGTCACTAAAACTGCTCATACATGTAAACAACCATGCATGAGCAGCGCCTATTAGACAGAGGGTGTCCAACAGGCGATCAGTTCCAGTCATTCAACCAGGAAGGAGGTACACAGATTGTGTTGTCTTTAGTTCAACCATGCCTAGATGGTCAATACCACGGTTCGATTGCGTCCGCATTGTTACTTTGTGCCAGGAAGGACTCTCAACAAGGGAAGTGTCCTGATGTCTTGGAGTAAACCAAAGTGATGTTGTTCGGATATGGAAGAGATACAGAGAGACAGGAACTGTCGATGACATGCCTCGCTCAGGCCACCCAAGGGCTACTAATGCAGTGGATGACCGCTACCTATGGATTATGGCTCGGAGGAACCCTGATAGCAACGCCACCATGTTGAATAATGACTTTCGTACAGCCACAGGACGTCGTGTTAAGACTCAAATTGTGCGGAGTAGGCTGCATGACTCGTAACGTCACTTCCCGATGTCGATGGCGAGGTCCATCTTTGCAACCACAACACCATGTATTTTCGACAGGAATTTCTCACGTGTCAAGTATGAAAGGGATGTCGCCTCATGCTTGCGGAACCCGAACAGACACCCGTGCATGGCTCAGCAGTGGCGGTGACTCGCGGTGGCATCGAGATGAGCGAGTGTTGGAGTCTGTGCTATGTCGCGATTAACTATAGTTAGAAAGCGTTTTTTATGTTCACTGAGTGTCTTCGCAGTGCACTATTTTCGGCTTTTTAAGCGTTGTGAGCGTATTGGCAGAGCATTATATATGCGTTCTTTCGGTAATTTACGAGTTGATTTCGTGTCTGTAGTTCAGTGTAGTGCATTATTTTGATAATTTACAAGTAGTTTGCACGTCAGTGTGCTGTGTGGTGCATTATTTGGACAGTTTAGAATTAGTGAGCATGTCTGCAGAGCGTTTAACATGCGTTATTTCGGTAATTTACGAGTAATTTGCGGGTCTGTAGGCTGTGGACTGCGACCCCAAGCATTTCAGAGCATGTATTTTGTATCTGTGTACTAAATAAACTACGCGATATGTGTCGCTAAATAAATTGTTCCAAAAATAATTCAAGTACACTCCTTCCCCTCTCCAGCAGCCCAGCACTGGTTGAGCCATTTTCATGCCATTTTCCCCTTCTAGCCCGCCATCTTGAATTACGCCACAGAAGGGATGACAGCGCCCTCTGGTGGCAGTACTGTGTACTAGGTCGGTTGGATCTGGCACTCCTGGCAAACACACTTGTTGGTGGTACTGCCTCTAATTGTTTAAATAAAGAATGCATGCAAACTAAGTTCTTTTGTGCAGCACAGGTTGAATCCATTTGCCACCATTTTCCCCCACCCCATCCAGCCATCTTGGATTACGTCATGGGAGGGATGACTGTGACCTGTGGTGGCAGTCCTGTGTACTAGGTCAGTTGGAATCCAGACCCCTTGGTGAACACACTGGGTGGAGGTACTGCCTCAAATTGTTTAAATGAAGCCATATGTCCAGCACAGGCTTAGTCCCTTTCCCACCATTTGCCTCCACCCTAGACCACTATCTTGGATTATGTCATGGAATGGACGACAGCACCCTCTGGTGGCAGTACTGTGTAGTAGATAAGTTGGACTCTGGACCCCATGGCGAACACACTCGATGGTGGTACTGCCTCTAATGGTTTAAATAAAGACTGAAAATAAAGACATGACCAGCACAGGCCGAGTCCCTTTCCCACTAGTTCCTAGGAAGAGGTGGTGGCCGGGTGGCTTAGGTTAGTGGAGGTAGCCAAAGTGCCCTTTTTCCCGCCACTTTTTTATTTTAGTGGAGGTAGCTGTTGTGTGTTGCATTGTCCTGATGGAATTTGAACAACCCACCAGGTGGGCGTGGCAGGGGCCATGGCACTTTCACGCCAACAGGCGCCATCTTGGATAACAGTACCTTGCAACATCAGCTGACGCCACGACCGCCATCGTGGATGATGTCATGCACTGTTGCCAAGCCTACAGGCCACCATCTTGGATGACGTCATTGCCACTCATCTTTGATAACGGTAAATTGGGGTGATGCCCAACTTGTTTCACTAATCATGCAGCGTGGTACACATGGGCCCAACAATATGCTGAATGGACCGCTCAGGATTGGAATCATGTTCTCTTCAAACAGACAATCATTGGAGATGTGTTTGGAGACAACCCAGTCAGGCTGAACGCCTTAGACACACTGTCCAGCGAGTGCAGCAAGGTGGAGGTTCCCTGCTGTTTTAGAGTGGCATCATGTGGGGCTGACGTGCACTGCTGGTGGCCATGGAAGGCGCCATAACGACTGTACGATACTTGAATGCCATCCCCCAACCGATAGTGCATAGTGCAACCATGTTGGCAGCATATTGGCGAGGCTTTCGTCTTCATGGACGACAATCCGCGCCCCCAATGTGCACATCGTGTGAATAACTTCAGGATAATGATATCGCTCGACTAGAGAGGCCAGCATGTTCTCCACACATGAACCCTATCGAACATGCCTGGGATAGATTTATAAGGGCTGTTTATGGACGATGTGACCCACCAACCTTTCTGAGGGATCCAGGCCGAATCGCTGTTGAGGAGCGGGACATCTGGACTAACAGTGCCTTGATGAACTTGTGGATAGTATGCCACGACGAATACAGGCATGCATCAGTGCAAAAAGACGTGCTACTGGGTATTTGAGGTACCTTTGGACCACCACCTCTGACGGTCTCGCTGTATGGTGGTACAATATGCAATGTGTGGTTTCCATGAGCAATAAGAAGGTCGGAAATGATGTTTACATTGATCTCTATTCCAATTTTCTTTACAGGTTCCGGAACTCTCAGAACCAAGGTGTTTCAAAACTTTGTTTGATGTGTGTTTTCTATTGTTTCCACAATGTTCATTCAGTATGTCTAGTTGCCCTAACACCGATACATGGATATTATGGCCTGCACGTTGTCTTTGGGTATTCAAAAATGTGTGCGAAATCTTATGGGACTTAACTGCTAAGGTCATCAGTCCCTAAGCTTACACACTACTTAACCTAAATTATCCTAAGGACAAACATACACACCCATGCCCGAGGGAGGACTCGAACCTCCGCCAGGACCAGCCGCACAGTCGACGACTGCAGCGCCTCCGACCGCTCGGCTAATCCCACGCGGCCCTTGGGTATTGCTGGAGTGGAGAGCAGCTACGAAAGCGGGTGAGGGTGGGTTGCGCAGAAGCATGCGGAAGTGTACCACGTGACTCACAGCCAATCGGGCGCCGGTGACATCCTTGTCTTCGTTCTGTAAGGGTCGTGCTGTGTACGGAAGTTCTAACTGCTTATTTGAGTCATAGTGTTCCGTGCTGAGTGCTAACTGCATTCATAGTGTTCATTATGAGTGATGGTAAGCAATCACGCCAAGTGCTTCACAAACAGGCAAGAGGAATGGTGTTCCGTGTATAACAATACTTTAAGAGACAATCTACCGCTGAATCCACGCTGGCAAGAGGCGCGGGTCGCGCCATTGCCAAATGCGAGGAGCAGACAGCTGAAGCTTGTCGTGCTGGTTTGAGGACCGTTCAGAAAATATCCAGCGAACCAGCGAAGCTAAGACGTCTGTATCCAAGACTGCGGCTCAGCTTTTTTCAAATCACCAGGGAAGCAACACAACCACAGAAAAGAAGTGGGTGAGGTAGACGATTTTGCGAAACACTTTTTGCGGCGCATAGTGTTCAGCATGTATGCTCAAGGCAAGTATCCAACAGCAGAGAAACTAGTTTCGCGTATGAAAGAAGCTAAAAATTTTAACGGAAGCAAATGGACCATGTTGAGGATACTGAAAGACGTGGGGTTCAGGTATCAGAAAACGAACAATGGTAGGAAATTATTAATGGAACGAAGTGGTATTGTAGCTGCAACGACTGTGTTTTTTGAGAACAATGCAGGAGATCAGAGAAGTTGGCACATCTCGAATTTATTACTCAGATGAAACTTTCATTAATCAGAACCACGCAAGGGCTGTGTACTGGAAAATGAGCAATGGGTACAGTGGATTAAAAGTTTCTATTGGTAAGGGTAACAGAATTATAGTGCTTCATGTCGGATCAGCAGATAGTGGTTTTATCCTCCAGGGTAAGCTGATTTTTAAGGCGTCTAAAGCTGAGAATTCTGCAGATTGCCACTCTGAAATGACGTACAGCGTCTTCAAAAGGTGGTTTACGCAACAATTATTGCCACATATTCCTGTGCCTTCAGTTATGGACAATGCGAGCATCCACTCAGTGCAAGTGAAGAAAGTTCCAAATACGAACTCCAAAAAGGTATACATTATTGCATGGCTTTCATATAAAGGAATACCTCATAGCTCTTTGCATACCAAAGCAGAATTGCTGGTTCTTGTCAATCAGCACAAGCCTACATACTGATTTTATGAGATAGACGAAATTTCAAAGCAGTATGGACACCGTATCGTTAGATTACCATCATACCATTGCCATTACAACCCAGTCGAGGTGGTATGGGCTCAGATGAAAGCATATATTGCGGAAAAGAACAATACATTCAAAATTGCAGATGTTGATAGACTTACACATGAGGCAATAGACAGCATCTCAACACCTGCATGGGCACCTTGCGTAAAACACGCAGAAAAACCGAAAGATGAAGATTACAACAGGGAAATTGGCAGGGACATGGTTATGGAACCATTCGTTATAAATCTTGCTGAGTCTGATTCATCTAGGTCGGACAGCGAAGACGATGGAGTGGATTTATTTCTGTGAAATACGTAAGTACCAATTACTGTTACTTATGACTTTGTGTGACTGTGCCTGCAGCAGCATAAAAAATTGTTAGTAGATCAAGTTTCATCTTTGACCTCGTAACGATACCGTTTTCTGCGTAAAACATATTTCGTTCAATTAAGTACACATACTATAACACCGTAGCAGGTTGCACAATGAAAGAAAATTAGCTTTTATTAAAACTTTAAACGGTCTGTTTCTGATATCCTTATGGTCACAAATTATTAAAACTTGAAAATGCTTTAAACGTATTCGATCACAGTGGTTGCCTAATGTAGGCAATGCAGAAAGAATTAAGCTACACCATGATTACTGACAAAATAGTGTGTGCATCGCCTTAAAGATTGAAGCTCTTACGTCTGTGTTTGCTTTACAAATAAACTGTACTTTTCGAAGGGATCCGCCTTGGGCAAAACTCAATTTTTTTGTGCTATCACCCAGAGACGTTTCGTTGAGGTTTCAGCATCATCGCTGGGCTTTCTTTTGCTCTCTATTATACAGTAGGAAAAATATTCGTTATTACTAACATATATATAAATTAGAGTTTTTAAGAAAGTTCTTACAAATCTGAAAACACCATGAAGTTTTGCATGTATACCTTGTTACCACATGCAGTGGTTTTCCTGTTTTTTTTATGTTTTTCTTTACAGCTGTTTTACTTTCAGAGTCCGTCGTCTTCAGCCATATAGAACGTAATATAGAGAAATAATTTATTTCGATATTTTATACGATTTGGAGTGTTGTGATTGGGTTCAATACTAATTAATTCTGTGTGAAAGGTTGTGTGTGTGCATGCGAGTAAGGATTCTCGTTACTAAGAATGCAGTTTTTAAAGTTCACTGTGGAACGATGTTTATGCTTTCGCGCCGTCAGCTGTCACAGTGCGCGAACTGACGGAAGGAAATTGGCAGCGTCGAATCGTATCTTCCCTCCCCACCCCCCCCCCCCCCCTCTCTCTCTCTCTCTCTCTCTCTCTGCGCAGAACGCGTCCCTCACCCGCCTTCGTAGCTGCTCTCTACACTAGCCACTTTTCTTGCATCTGTACTGGCAGCTTGCATACAATTATCGCTATGATTGATTTTATTTTTATAGGCTCGTCCAACTATACATTTCGTTCCTAAATCTTTTCGAAGTATTTCTTCGTTCTCAGATAACATGCTCATGAGATCAGTTAAGACTGTAAGACTGTCTACAACCTCATTTTGTTCCCTATTGATGTTTTAGGAACTCCTTTCCGAATCAGTGTGTTATTGTCGTTATTGTTATTGTTGAAGTTGATGTTCTTGTTGTGGTCTTCAACCTGAAGACAAGTTTCATCCAGCCCCTCCACACTCGTCTGTTCTATGCTAGCCTCTTAATTTCTGCATAGCTTCCGAAACCTACACTTATTTGAAACTGTGCTCTCCCTCTGCAGTTTTTACTGCCTGTATTTCCCTCCATTACCAAACTGATGAGTCTTTGATGAGTCAGATTGTGTCGTATCACCTGATCCCTTCTTTTAGTCAAATAAATTTCTTAATCTCCAGTTCCTTCTCAGACGTTATTCGATCTGTCAATTTACTCTCCAGCATTCTCCAGCAGCGCAACATTTCAAAGCCTTCTGTTCTCTTCTTGACTGAATTGGTAATTACCCACATTTCACATTTGTTAAGGCTAAACCTCGTACAAATGCCTTCAGAAAACGCTTCCAGATTCATGGATATTCAGAGGTGACAGAAAAGGTTTTTCTTGCTATTGCCACTCCGAATTTTATATCATCTCTACTTCGGCCTTCATAAGATATTTTGCTGCCCAAATAGTAGAATGAATCTGCCGTCTATCGTCTCCCATTTCCTAAACTAATTCTCTCAACATTGCTTGATTTAATTCAACAACGTTCCATTATCCTTGTTTTACTTTTGTTGATAACCACTTGTAACATCTTTTCAGAACCCTATCCATTTTGGTTAATTGCTCTTCCAAGGCTTTTACAAAAAAATGGTTCAAATGGCTCTGAGCACTATGGGACTTAACATCTATGGTCATCAGTCCCCTAGAACTTAGAACTACTTAAACCTAACTAACCTAAGGACATCACACAACACCCAGCCATCACGAGGCAGAGAAAATCCCTGGCCCCGCCGGGAATCGAACCCGGGAACCCGGGCGTGGGAAGCGAGAACGCTTTATTTTGGCCCTTCTATTGTAGTCTAGAGACCCGATCGCTCACTGGTGCAAAACAGTTGCTATTAATAAAATTAGAGGTTTAGTTCTTTACCGTCTTTGTGACTGCGATGTATGCAGGTGTGGTCCCTGAATATTTCGGCCACACACTTATGTCTACGTTTAGCAAGCCAGGTTAGGTCCCTGCCTCACCACGGAGGTTCTTTGTACACGGGAGAGGCAAGGTACTGTGTGCAATCAAGCCGCCATCATTTGCCACATCACTCGCCATTACGTGGGGTGTAAGTCACAGCACACAGTACTACAGTCACGAGAATTAATTTACGTCCGCGCAGTTGGTTCAAATGGCTCTGAGCACTATGGGACTCAACATCTTAGGTCATAAGTCCCCTAGAACTTAGAACTACTTAAACCTAACTAACCTAAGGACATCACACACACCCATGCCCGAGGCAGGATTCGAACCTGCGGCCGTAGTAGTCCCGCGGTTCCGGACTGCAGCGCCAGAACCGCTAGACCACCGCGGCCGGCCGTCCGCGCAGTCAGTTGTTCAAGTGATACTGCGCACTGAATCGTTCCGCAGGAATCTACATGGGTCAGCGCACCGTCCAGAGAGGTCCAGTTACGTTGCGAGCACCAACAGCCGCCTTAAGTCACCGCTACAGACTCCGCCTGCTGCTCGCTGCCGTGCCGCTCTCTTCCTGAGCAAGTTGCCGGGTTTTTTCTGACCAAAATCGATATTTTTTATGAAACCTCGGCAAAACACACATAGTCGTAAAATACAGAATACAGTCTAACAAAGCGCTGCATTTTACCTTATTGATATTTCTGCTCAGTTTTCAATGTCCTTTGTAGGATCTTCCTTTCTTCCCCTTCGAGAAAACGACAAAACTACAGGCATATAAATGAGTAATTCATCTTCACCAGTAATTCAGCTTCTAATGTAGTCACTGACAAACGGTTTCTCTCAGCTCACCAAGTGTTCCTGATGGAGCTGAAAATTCTTTCCTGAGCAGCATCGAAATGAAATATAGAAAACGCAAAACGGCTTTGAATAGGTTTTCACAGTTTTCATAACGACGAAAAAATGTCATCCACCTATCATCAGGCTTGAGCTTAAAAAGATACCTTCCTTGAGAAACGTGTTTCATTGCACGCATTATTCGAAGTTCACAGCGAGAAGACACTTCGATGAATTCTGATACTGGTCAGTGTTTCCTCGTTAATGAAAATGGTTTGAAAGCTTTGTACACACCCTTTTGCGAGTCCCATCGTTTGTGAAGATAATCCATGCCATGCTGCATGTAATCGGCCGCTACTCTTTTGAGTGTTATGACACGATCATTATTTACTGACTAAAAGAGGATGCCACAGAGCCATAACGCTGATCTCCCTTTCTTTGTTTCAGAGAGATTCTAAAATGGCTCATTATGTCAAATAAATTTGTTATAAGCGCATCATCAGATTGAAGTTTTGCATTTAATGGTGCAAAATAACTATCAATGTTCATTATAAAGACCAGATATGCCAATGATAGTTTATTTTCGAAAAAGTCTCTGAGCATCTTTGGTGCGTACTCCTGTGAGAGGTAGGACGATTTCATTGGTTCAAAGTTTTTCGCCATTAACTCTACGGCAGGAGTGAGAGCGAGCCAGCGTGTTGGTACGTGTTTTAAAATTTCCTGCCATTTAATGTCCATCCAAGGAAAAAATCCTTTAGTTCCCGTAATTTTTCAGTACGAGATGTAGACCGATGTAACGTATTAGATATCTCAGTAATAGTGCCTTCTAAATCAACTTGAAGTGCATTTCCTGCTGGCTTTTCAGCGTTATTCAAAAGATGACAGTTACATACCACCGCAGCGAAGTCTGGATTTTCTTTGCGTAGCTCGACGCATACACTTTTATTCTTTCTGGAGTTAACAGAGGCGTTGTCAGCAGAAAACTGCTGATATTCTTCAGCGGTAAAAATGCTTTGGCAAGCTCACTTTTGAGTCCTGCTGCAACCGAATCAGATGTTTCGCTATTACTGCTATCAAATGAGAGAAGTTTCGTTGATACACTTTCAAGAGAAAAATAATGTACTACCAATGGAAAGGTTTTAATGTTTAATGCGTCCTTTGTTGGGTGCATCTGAAGAAACAGAATAGTAAACAAAGTTGTCCAGCTATGTAATTGTTCGCTATTTTGAATACGGACCCAGTACAGACGAATTCAGTTTCGTTGCCTTCGTGTGTTCATGAATATTTCTCCGATATATTTGAATCTATTAACAACTGCGGCAAAAAATGCTGGAGCAGTCCACAGAAACTTAACTGTGGCTAAGTTTAAATGAGTGAAATACAAAGGATGATTCCGCAGCTATAACTTTTTCTTGCTCTGCACTTCCATAAGAAGTAAAACAGAACTTGCTTTCATCTGCATTCTTGAGGCCGACTGTTAGAAATTCTGTGTGATACATTGTTTGCGTGTTTATAAACGTCATATTCGCCTCCATGAGAAACACTGAAATATGAGCAGCAAACACTACAGTGAGCCTTATGATCATCTTTGCCTTTTCGAAGCCATGAACTTTATAGCATTAACTACTGAACTTAGTTTTCGACTTTTCTTTCTCTGCGCTGACACTTCTTTAGTTCCGTCGTCTGAAGACGAGTCCATATTTATAAAAATGTTTCGCGCAGGAAACTGCACAACAATACTTGCTTGCTCTCACAGAGGACGACTAAGTACTGTTATGATAGACTTCTGACTCGCTACTCAAAAACAACTGCTGGTGAGTCAGTTTGCCAGCTTAACTCTCTGACCAAAACTAAAAGCAGAATTTTAAATTTGAGTTACTTTTATAAGATTGCGCCTCAGTTTTAAACTCATAATGAACAACGTAAAGTGGAGACCGTAATGTTTTACGAAACATTGTACATTTTTGCGTGACTGGGATCTTTACCATCCCAACAAGGTTTAATCGGGAGTCGGGTATTCAACTGGAACTTCGGGACAATCCCACCAACAGCGGGATGCCTTTCAACCCTAGTCCTGAGCCACGTCCGATATTGCGCCATTGCCAGCTGCTCTAAGGATATTACTTCACAGTATTCATAGTCACTGCCCACGAACCCATCGCCTCATGGAATCGTGTCGTTATGGCAGCTCGCTTCTCACCAGTAGACTGCGTACGAGCCCCAGCCTCATAGGACCGTGCGTCTCAGCATATTTTGATCACCAAGAGACAGCATACGAGTCCCCAACCTCTTCCCTGCTCCTCAAGACTTTGCTGTTCTCAAGTTGTGTAGATATTATTCTCAGGAGTTGTATTTAGTTCGGATCCTGTAATGAACAGTTAATGCAAAGTGTGTGTCTCACTTTAGCAAGTCTCACTAGAGAGAATACTACATAATTAAATGAATGTAACTGAAGCTGATTATATAAACTCAGCTAGGTGACACACAAAATGCCTTTGAAAGTCAACATTGGCCGCGCGGTCAAGGGCGCTGCAGTCATGGACTGTGCGGCTGATCCCGGCGGAGGTTCGAGTCCTCCCTCGGGCATGGATGTGTGTGTTTTTCCTTAGGATAATTTACATTAAGTAGTGTGTAAGCTTAGGGACAGATGACCTTAGCAGTTAAGTCCCATAAGATTTCATACATTTCAATTGAAAGTCAACAATCTGTTGAGTAAAACCTAACTGTTGTAGTGGTACTGACTATATCAATAAACTCTAGTTGGCAGTCAAATGCACAAAAAGCAGACTCAAAGTGTTCCTCGTAATTAATGAAAAAATGAAAAAGTTGCTCTATGATCTCTCTCCAAGGAAAATTCTAAGTCACAATGTGAACTGATTCGTGAAGAAATCCGAGTTCCAACACTTTCACTGGGTGGCCACTTGCCACCCAAAAGACCATCACACAAACTTTAACAAAACTTGTGTCCTGGAGACAGAGCTCCTCTCTCTTTCGACACAAAAAATCAAGTTTCAGCTGACTACGCCTTGCCCACACTTTTTTTTATCTTGCTTCCTACTGGCTCCCGCTATAGTCTCTTGTCTACCACACCACTCCACGTTAGTGACATGCATTATATAACAATTTTATACAAATTTCGAATCAATTGGAGATAGCTAATAAATAACGCTAAATGCTGATCAAAATGATACTAAAATTAATATCTACTCATAAAATAGTTTAACATGAATATTTTGTTTATAACGTAAGATATAAATAATGTGCAAATTTTTTAATGTTAAGTACTGATACTAAAGTCTAGAAAACAATCTTTTGCATGTTATGGTGTGTGCATCAAATGTTTGTATGCTTGAACTGAAACCTTCAACGTGAGTTCGAGTTCAGTGCTTATACGCACTGGTGCCTGCTACTTAAGCCCCATACCTGCTCCAGCCGTTAAATATAGTGACCACTTCTTATGGTTAAGCATAATGACCAGTCCTAATGGCATACCAGCGTGTGCATGGTACAATAGCACCGCTTTCAGCTTTCCGAACTGGAAATACCTCGGTCCATGTACATACAGGAATTTCGTGTCCTGTAATAAGGAACCGTCGCAAAGGTTTTCTGAGCTGGTTTGCAAGCACACTGCTTAAAATTTTACTCTTTAAGTGCTTTCTATTCAGTGTTACTTGGTGGAGACCTACACTCACGAGTTGCCTAGCAACTATTTATGTGGCTTGGAAAGTCTGTCCAAGCCGTTCACAACCTCGTTATACACACTGTAATCACTGGCCCAGTTAAACCCAAAACTATGTGTTCATTCTGGATTCTTTCTTTTCTGAGAGAAACTTGCCGTGTCTGTGCCAGACCTCGCAGTTTTAATTTCTTGTCCCTGATCGTTCATTTTCTCCTATGTTTCTTCCACTGCTTGCTCAGTTTACAGATTGAATAACAACAGGGTTAGGCTACAACCCTGTCTCACTCCCTTCTCAACTACTGCTTCCCTTTCATGTCCTTTGATTCTTACAAGTGCAGTCTGGTTTCTGTACAAATTGCAAACAACCTTTCATTCCCTGTACGAATTGAAGTCCTAAAATTCACAAAGTTCAGGAATACTTCGTCATCCTTATTCCTAGTACTGTTGTCTTCACGCAAAAATTTGTCAAGCATTTTGCAGTTAGCGAATAAGTTTCAAAGTATTTCATGCAACTGAGGATTTCCAACAGTGTCTGTTCTTTCAGACATCAACGTAAGTACTACAAGCCAAAGCGGGGAGGACGACGGTTCAATCCCGCATCCGGCCATCCTCATTTAGGTTTTCCTAGTATTGTTGTCTTCACGCAAAAATTTGTGAAGCATTTTGCAGTTAGCGAATAAGTTTCAAAGTATTTCATACAACTGAGGATTTCCAACAGTGTCTGTTCTTTCAGACATCAACATAAGTACTTCAAGCCTAAGCGGGGAGGACGACGGTTCAATCCCGCATCCGGCCATCCTGATTTAGGTTTTCCTAGTATTGTTGTCTTCACGCAAAAATTTGTCAAGCATTTTGCAGTTAGCAAAATGCCGGGATGGTTCCTTTCAAAGAGCACGGCCGACTTCCTTCCCCGTCCTTCCCTAATCCGATGTGACCGATGACCTCGCTGTCTGGTCTCCTTTCCCAAAACAACCAACCAACCAACCAACCAACCTAAGCGGACACAAAACGACAGCAACTTCGATCTCGATTCCTCGTTGTCTCGTTCTCCCTAATGTGGGAATACAAGTAAAGTTGTGAGCATTAGGTTAGGTTAGGTTGGACTATGGTATAAGAATGAAGACAGTGTGACATGTGGAAGTTTGGGAGGGTCCGGAGAGCGCTCATGGATAGTCAGAGTGGTTAAGGCGACTGCTCGCGATAAGTCCCAGTCCGGCACAAGTTTTCATATGTCACTGCTGGGTGATAAATCTATATATAATACAGCCGATGTCAAGGAATTCGACTTGTTGACTAAGTTTGTAAGTATTTCGTACAGCTGCGGATCGTCAACATTGTCTGTCCTTTCATACATGAATGTAAAAATATTTTAATTTCGTTGGTTACCTGTTGTTCCACCTACTGCTGTACATTGCTGACGTGCGGTTGCATCTGACTGAAATCTTAGTAGACTTTGTTTATCTGAAACACAACGCCGTCTTTGGAGGTAACTGTTTGTGTGAATTACTCCTCTACTTTATTTGTAAGGTCATTCATTGTCGTGTGGTACTTTACGACCGTGGAACGGCCGGAGTGGCCGTGCGGTTCTAGGCGCTACAGTCTGGAGCCGAGCAACCGCTACGGTCGCAGGTTCGAATCCTGCCTCGGGCGTGGATGTGTGTGATGTCATTAGGTTAGTTAGGTTTAATTAGTTCTAAGTTCTAGGCGACTGATGACCTCAGAAGTTAAGTCGCATAGTGCTCAGAGCCATTTGAACCATTTTTTTTTTTTTTTTTTTTTTTTTTTTTTTTACGATCGTAGTCTCTTGCTTTTCAGTTTGCATTACGTAGATTGCAGTTTTGTTATTCAGATTTTATTGTACTAAAACTTCCGTTTTACAGTCTATGGTCACACAAATATTTTCATTCCTTTTATCTACTTCTTCTTAGGTCATCATCAAATGATTTTAATATGTTATTTATTAACTCACAAAAATAGTTGTAATTTCAGTGCCAGTTTAAGGCTCAAGAGACAGCAATGGCTACTTGGTCCGCCAAGCTGAGGGGCCGACAGAGACGCCCAAGTGCAAAATGTCACTTGCATGGAAAAATGAGATGTATAGGAAATATGAAACTGTGATACTTACATTCAACTGTGACCAGTCACTACGTCACTAGTGCAACAAACCAAATAAACAACATTGCAACCATAGCATCATGTCAGTGACAATATCTTGAGATATAAACGACATATTTTTGATGATAGGAATGTACTACATCAACAAAGTAGTTCAAATTCCAACTTTTGTGATCAGTCACACATAAATAAGATGAACATTTCTTGGAAAGAAAAGTAAGTATCGTAAAAACTAGTTGTTCAGCTGTAGTGGGCAGCATAATCACAGTGCAAACTGAAGAGTTACAGTGGTCAATAGTGAAAATGTAAAATAAATAATTTGAGCTGATTCGCATGTGTTTGCAACTGCCAAATCGAAAAATTAAATCAAAAATGTTCAATCACCCTCCGATTTTTTGTAAAATTAAAAAATAACTGTTTTATGTTTATTCGTGCAGGGTCACAAACACGGTGATTAAAATAATGTCATTTTATTTAATTGGGTCAACAACTGAGATATTTGCTCTAGGTGATCGTTGTTTGTGACGTCAGGAATGACAGCATTGTTCAGCAATGAACTTTTTCTCACAACAGTGGCATTCCCGCCCAGGCCAAAGTTTGCTCCAACAACAGATAAGGAAGAAGATCTGCTAGAGATAGAAAGTGTCCTGCTTAGCTGCCGAGGAGTAGAAGCTTTATTTAATGAAAGAAGCCAATCCTGTCCGTTTCTTAGCTGTGAACCGACCAGTATAATAGAAGCTAATACTTTGTTTTCTTAAGCATTTTCTGTTAGGAGGAGGAACATGTCTTGCAAATGTCTAAATAATAAAGCAGCTTTTGTTAAGTTTTTGACGCCTTCACTTTAAAAGTGCAGATGTGAAATTCAACTCTCGAATTAAAAGAGCGTACCAGTTTTGCTTTGACAGTGGGCTCCATAACTCTGTTGTGTTAAATGTGTAACATTATTAACTGGATGGTTGAAAGGGTTCCGTCAAATGCCTTTTACAGTTCCTAGATATGAAGTGTTTACGTCATTAGTGAATTACAACATCAGAGTGACCCAGATTTTGTGGAAGAAAATATTACAACTGAATCTCAGTTTCTAACATAGGAGTATGTAAATGACTTGATTTGTGATCCAGGCTACCTGAAAGTAAAGCAGGGTTACCTTCTTCAAAATTGAAAGGGTGGCACCTCCTGCAGGATGGCACCGAAGTAAGTTGCTTCTGTCAAAGCCAACAGCAATTCGAGTAGTTATTTTCTAAGCAGGAGGACGTAGTTTTCCGTAATAATGTTGCTTCTTTGATGGAGTCGCTGGGTATTGAACAGAAACATGAAGATCGGCGTCTGTTTATGGACTCTTCGAAAATACATAATGTAAATAAGCTTCCATCCATTCCTGTACCTTACACAGTTGTTATGAAGGAAAGTTACATGAATATGCATCTCTAGCTATCCAGTATCTGATATGATGATTATTCGTGGCAGGTAAGTGCAGATTTTAAAGTGATAACTATTCTACTTGCATTACAACTTGTGTATACAAAATTTGGCAGCTGCTTGTGCATATGGGATAGCAGAGATAGAAGCAATCACTATATTATGAAAGGCTGATCAAAGAGAGAGCCATTCTATCTAGGACAGGCAAATGTTCATAAACCGCTGATACAAATGATATTGCCTGCATTACATATCAAGGTAGGTTTGATAAAGAATTGCGTGACATCAATTGATCGGGACAGGAGTGCACTTCTCTTCATAAAAACCAAGTTCCCACAGATCAGTGAAGTGAAACTAAGAGAGGAAATATTTTTTGCCCTTAAATTTGGGAACTTATGGAAGACTGGCAGTTTCGAAGCTTGTTAAATATCCGAGAATCAGCTGCATGGTTCTCATACAAAAACACTGACATGCACTTTCAAGGAAGCCACTGGTCTGAACATTACAAAGAACTACACTCCTGGAAATTGAAATAAGAACACCGTGAATTCATTGTCCCAGGAAGGGGAAACTTTATTGACACATTCCTGGGGTCAGATACATCACATGATCACACTGACAGAACCACAGGCACATAGACACAGGCAACAGAGCATGCACAATGTCGGCACTAGTACAGTGTATATCCACCTTTCGCAGCAATGCAGGCTGCTATTCTCCCATGGAGACGATCGTAGAGATGCTGGATGTAGTCCTGTGGAACGGCTTGCCATGCCATTTCCACCTGGCGCCTCAGTTGGACCAGCGTTCGTGCTGGACGTGCAGACCGCGTGAGACGACGCTTCATCCAGTCCCAAACATGCTCAATGGGGGACAGATCCGGAGATCTTGCTGGCCAGGGTAGTTGACTTACACCTTCTAGAGCACGTTGGGTGGCACGGGATACATGCGGACGTGCATTGTCCTGTTGGAACAGCAAGTTCCCTTGCCGGTCTAGGAATGGTAGAACGATGGGTTCGATGACGGTTTGGATGTACCGTGCACTATTCAGTGTCCCCTCGACGATCACCAGTGGTGTACGGCCAGTGTAGGAGATCGCTCCCCACACCATGATGCCGGGTGTTGGCCCTGTGTGCCTCGGTCGTATGCAGTCCTGATTGTGGCGCTCACCTGCACGGCGCCAAACACGCATACGACCATCATTGGCACCAAGGCAGAAGCGACTCTCATCGCTGAAGACGACACGTCTCCATTCGTCCCTCCATTCACGCCTGTCGCGACACCACTGGAGGCGGGCTGCACGATGTTGGGGCGTGAGCGGAAGACGGCCTAACGGTGTGCGGGACCGTAGCCCAGCTTCATGGAGACGGTTGCGAATGGTCCTCGCCGATACCCCAGGAGCAACAGTGTCCCTAATTTGCTGGGAAGTGGCGGTGCGGTCCCCTACGGCACTGCGTAGGATCCGACGGTCTTGGCGTGCATCCGTGCGTCGCTGCGGTCCGGTCCCAGGTCGACGGGCACGTGCACCTTCCGCCGACCACTGGCGACAACATCGATGTACTGTGGAGACCTCACGCCCCATGTGTTGAGCAATTCGGCGGTACGTCCACCCGGCCTCCCGCATGCCCACTATACGCCCTCGCTCAAAGTCCGTCAGCTGCACATACGGTTCACGTCCACGCTGTCGCGGCATGCTACCAGTGTTAAAGACTGCGATGGAGCTCCGTATGCCACGGCAAACTGGCTGACACTGACGGCGGCGGTGCACAAATGCTGCGCAGCTAGCGCCATTCGACGGCCAACACCGCGGTTCCTGGTGTGTCCGCTGTGCCGTGCGTGTGATCATTGCTTGTACAGCCCTCTCGCAGTGTCCGGAGCAAGTATGGTGGGTCTGACACACCGGTGTCAATGTGTTCTTTTTTCCATTTCCAGGAGTGTAGTTCAAAATGGTTCAAATGGCTCTGAGCACTATGGGTCTTAACATCTGAGGTCATCACTCTCTAGAACTCAGAACTACTTAAACCTAACTAACCTAAGAACATCACACACATCCAAGCCCGAGGCAGGATTCGCACCTGCGACCGTAGCGGTCGCGCGGTTCCAGACTGAAGCGCCTAGAATCGCTCGGCCACACCGGCCGGCACAAAGAACTAGTCAGTGAGTTGATTGAGACCTGTAAAATCATGGGATGTAGTATGTCTTTGAAAATACTGATGTTGAACTCCCAACTTGATTTCGTCCCTGAGAATCTTGGCACTGTGAGCGACGAACATGCAGAGCATTTGAGCCAGGATATCACTGAATGGGAAAAATGTTAACAAGGAAAATGGGCTTCAAATACGTTGTCAGAGTACTAGTGGACGCTCGAGAAATGTTGCTCGAGCAAAGTATAGTCGAAAATATACTTCGCAGACGTTTTAGGTATGTAAAATGTGTTATAGCTAATGTAAAAAATTTACTAAAGTGTGTACTTACCAGAAATGTTAATAATGTGATTACCCACAAACCGTGAATGATTTGAAAGCAGCAAAAAAAGATAAAATCAAGCAATAGAAAATACAGGATGAAATAATGACAATATTATGAAAAGAATAGATTGCTACTCACCATATAGTGGAGATACTGAGTCGCAGACAGGCACAATAGAAAAACTGCTGAACAAATAAGCTTTCGGCCAAAAGGCCTTCATCTGAATTAGGAAACATAAACATGCACATTCACACACACAACTCTCACACATATGACCACTGTCTCTGGCTGCCAAGACCAGACTCTGAGCAACAGCGTACGATGTGAGAAGCAATCTGGGTGGTGGGGGTTAGGAGGAGGCAGAGGTGAGGTGGAGGAGGAATAGCAGGGTACCGGATGGTCAAGTTCTGCTTGTGACCAGCGTTTCTGAAATGCAGAAGTGGGAACTCTCGCTGCAATATATCCCCCTGGCCTCAAACTTCGTCAGTCACTGTCCTTCACCCACCATCCCCTTCCCTGTTCGCACTCCAGCACTACACAGACTTCTGTTCTACCAACACACTCTGTCTTTTTGTTTCTCCCCCTCCCCCCCCCCCCCCTGCACCCTCTACCTAACTTCGTGACTGCACCTAGCTCCAAACTCTCTCCCTACCTCATCCTGTATGCTCCCACAAGCAGCACTTAACTGTCCTCTAACCTGCTAACCCTCCCCCGCCCTGGCCCAGCCTCCTCCTAACCCCCACCACCAAGATTGCTTCCCCCATCATGCCCTGTTACTATCAGCTTGGCCTCGGCAGCCAGAGAAAGTTGTTATGTGCTGTGAGTTATTTTTATTTGAATGTGGGTGTATGTTGTCTAATTCACAAGAAGGCTTGTTGACTGAAAGCTAACTTGTTTAGAAGTTTTCCTGTTGTGCCTGTCTGCGACTCATCATCTCTACTATATGGTGAGTAGCGATCTATCCTTTTCATATTATTGTTGTTATCTTAGATAAATCCTGGCTAGTATAGGAAAATTCACTTAAGCTGTACGGCTCAAGTGGAGACTTCCATATACAGTTTCAGATACAAGAAGAACTGTAACTACAGGTATTTGTCAGGAAAAAGAATCAAGTATTGTAAAAACAGCTCTCCAGCTGAAGTGAAGGTACGCAGTACAAACTAAAAAGAAAACATGTATGCATCGTAATGAAATCGAAGATAGTATTCGAAAATGCACTCATTACATCAGATTGCCAGAGACTGTGTCCTTGTCTGTACTGGTGTGCCAGCGCTCGTATAAGACTGTAAATAAATCAGAATATTTCTGTCTCTTCTCAGTGTCGAGAGCTCGTTTTTATGCCCTAATAAAATTACAGCGACTAGACGGTGAATGTTCCACAGAAATAAAAGTAGCACCTGGACTGCCCCAAGGAAGCTTAATAGGACGTTTACTGTATTTTCACTGTATATAAACGATTTATCACACAGGATAAGCAGCACTACAAGAGTGTTCTCTAGTGATGCCGTTGTGTACAGGAAAAATTATCGTTGTGGAACGATCGTAAGGAACTGCAGATAGGCTTTGACAAAATTTTCTCTTTGTGTGTGATATGTGGCAGCTCTGTTTAAGTATGAAAAAATGTAAGATAATGCTTACAACAAGGAGGGAAAGGTGCGATAGTATCGGATTACAAAATTAGTGGCATAAACTGATCAGCCAAAACATTATCACCACTAGCCACTGCGAAGATGAATGCCTCCTGCTGGTCTTGCAGGTACATGACTCTATAAGGAAGGAATGTAAGCAGACGAGAGACGAATGGGCAGTCATTATAGCTAAGATACGGGCCTCAAATGTGGAAATCCGGTGATATAAGCGGTTTTCACATAGCGCACATTGTTGTGGCACTGCGGCTGGAAACGAGAATCTCTGAAATGGCGAAGCTTGTCGTCTGTCGGGGTACTACTGTCGTGAGCACCTATGTAAAGTGGTTGAAAGATGGTGAAATGACGAATAGGCTGTATGATACTGGACAACCACGCCTCATCACAAAACGTAGGCTGTCCCACTGTGTAGTCCAGGATAAGTAGCCACCTGTGGCAGATCTGACGACAGAGTACAATGCTAGTGCAGGCACAAGTGTTTCAGAACACACTGTTGAAAGGCCGTTTTTGGACATGGAGTTCCACATCACATAACCCCTACGTGTTCCTGTGTTGACTCAACAACATTGTCAGTCATGATTGCAGTGGGCGCATCACTAATCACTGAGGTTTCACCATGGGACAATAAAAACATGTGGCCTGTCGAAAAAATCCCTTTTCTTGTTACACCAGGTCGATGGTTGGATCCTTACACACCGTCATCCAGGCAAATGGCTGCACGAATCATGCACCATGCCACAGATGCAGGCCAATGAGAGGAGAATTATGCTATGGGGTAGATTGAGTTGGGCTTCCATGGGATCTGTGGTGGTAATCGAAGGCATCGTGACAGCAGTGAACTACGTGAACTTTATTGCGGACCACTTGCATCGCTTAACATTTGAAGTCTCCTCCTATAGCGATGACATCGTTCAGCAGGTTAACTGTCTGTGTTGCAAGGTCAGAATCGTACTACATTGGTTTGAGGGGAATTATAGTGAAGTCACATTGATGTCTTGGCCAGCAAATGTGCCTCATCTGTACCTGTTGGAACACAGCATGCCCATAAACCACCATCCCGTAATTGGTGGTGGGAATTGAGTGAACTGTACATAGACATCTGGTGCCATATTCTTCTGAAAGCCTGTCAAGGACCTGTAAAGTGCATGCCAAGCAGAATCTCTGGTGTGCTGTGTTTGAAAAGTGGAACAACACGCTATTAAAAATGTGCTCATAATTTTTTGGCTCATAGGCCTACATCTTGAATACATCCCATTGTATAAGGTTTCCAGGATAATACTAATAAGTGGTGTGAAATGGGACGATCACATAAAATCAGTATTAGGCAAGCAAATGGAAGGCTTAGATTTGTTGGAAGGGTTCTGGGAAAGTGCAATGCATCTCCGAAATAAATCGATAGAAGGCGCTAGTGTAACCAGTTCTACTGTTTCAGTGTTTGGAGACCTTATCAAGTAATTATGTAAAGGTTTTCAGTGACATTAGCCACACTAGGGCATTGAAATGAATCAGTGGTAACAGGAAAATTTGTGCCTGACTGGGACTTGAACCCAGATCTCCCACTTAATGGGAGTAGTGCTTTAACTGTCTCGGTCATCCAAGCACACTTCCCATTTGACCCAAATTCCCAGCCTGTTTCACACTACTATTGTAGCGTCACCTACCCGTAAATCCATTACTCGTCATTTTGGATGTGCACAAGGGACTGGGCTTGGCGTGCATCCACACTGAAAGAATGGATTCTTGGTCGTCATCACCTTACACACACACACACACACACACACACACACACACACACACACACATATATATATATATATATATATATATATATATATATATATATATATGTGTGTGTGTGTGTGTGTGTGTGTGTGTGTGTGTTTTTGTGTGTGTGTGTGTGTGTGTGTGTGTGGTATCTGTTCTTTTGGCGACATCTGAAAGGACAGACACTACATTGATACACCCCAGCAAGAGGACCTAACAAGGCATTGAATGACTTCAGACATGTGATCTTACAGTCATAACAGATTGGCGAAGACCATACCAAAGTGTAACACCGATGCTCTGGCAATTTATGTGGGAGTCCTTGGAAGAAAGACATATTTCTACCGAAAGCCTGTTGGGTAAATTTAGAGAACATGTATTCAAAGATGTCTGTGCGATTATTACGCTGCCACCATCATATACCTGACCCCATGTTTTTTTTTTTCATCCACCTGTTTTAAAAGTGTAGAGGACACTCTGAGCTTAAAATACTGTGGATTATCGAAGAGAATTATTTCTTCCATGTCAACCAGCATGACTTTCTAAACATTGCTCATGTGAAACCCAGCTCTCAAATGACTTACTGAAACTCGCGGGTCAAGTCAATCAGGTAAATGTGGTATGTCCCAAGAAACACTTGCTCAGTACAATAACAACGTTTAGTAACGAAAGTACGATCATATGGGATATCAACCGAAAATAGTAGAGGGTTACAGATTTCTTGGTACGTAAGATGCAGCATGTTGTTTTTGAATGGAGAGCTACTAAAAAGTGTAGAAGTAACTGCAGACGTCCTATAGAGAAGTCTCTTAAGGATTCTGTAGTAGGGAAGAAGCCACGTGTTATCTTCAATGGAGGCTTGACAACAGATGTACATTTAACGTGAGGTGTGCTCCTTGGAAGTGTGCGTTAGGACCCTGGAAGTCTTGTATTGCATATTAATGATCTGGCAGCCAGTATATGTATAATATGGCGAGGAAATTCGAATTTTGGCGGGGATTTTCCCCCGTTCCCATGGAAGTACAGCCGTTGTACTAAGTATAAATTAGCAGGAAATTTTAAAAAATCGAGATGGTGATCCAACATGGTCACTACGAAGAATCCGAGATGTTGGATCTGGGATACTGGAGCAGCCTGAATGACGCCAGAATACAAGATAGCGATCCAGCTTGGCGACATGGGTACAGTTATATGACATTATAGGTGATATACTTTAGGCTGAGAAGGGAAGTAACATACCTGTAGTAACCTGTAGGGCTATTTTTAGCTGTCAGGACACGTACAGACCCCCTGCATACTACTTGTCCTCTAAGTTTGGAACTTACGACACCAGGAGGGAAAGGGCCTTATGGACAGGCCTATGCTGCAACCCCTGACTCTTAAATTAAAGTCCAAACTGTATACTGTGCTGTAGGAACAGTTGCATCGTTATTTAATCAGATACGTTGCCAGGGAGAGCTCCCTTTCCACAGTCACAATGTTCATGATTGCCTGACAGGTCGAGAAGTCACCTTGCACCATTGCCACCTCTGGAAGGTTGGTCTGGACTTTCAGCCACGGGGGTTGCCATGCCTGCAGAACACATAAAGAGTCCAGTCACTGGGAGTCAGGCCATGTCCACTGGTGAAAGCACTGCGCTTGTGATTCAATAACTTGATGTGTAGTACAGAATTTCTGCACAAAGAGACATATATACCATGGATTCTATAATCTAATGTGAAGTACAGAAGTTTTGATTGTGAATGCTAGTATTGTGTAGTGATGACATTGCATCCATAGCCAAAGGCCTCATGACCTGAGTTTAAATGACATGAAACATGAAAGTTACAGGAAGCAAACTTGTATTTTAACCCAAATGAGAATTATTATAATTCGCCTGACCTATAACCCACAGACACATTCTCCATGGAAACTGAAAACCAAGAGATGCACATTTGTCATGCTGATTATGGACGCTTGCAGGTAGCTCTGAACAAAAACGTTTCAGGTACTATGCCTGTAACAGTTCACCATAAAGATTCGTATGTATGGAATGGGCAGTAGCTATTTCATCAGCAGAAACATAACCAACCGTCACAGAGCTGTTTTTTTTTTTACTTTATTGTTATTTTGACACCTGAACAATCAGGTAGGCTGGCAGCAGCACAATACGCCGCTCTTCAGCCGAAGAGAGTACAAGGAGATAAACAAAGAAGAGACATCACTTAGAAAAACGGTGGGTAAAAACAGGAGACACAAGAACATAAAAGCACAAGAAGCCGTTCACACTTGATGACAATCCACACTACGAACTGTAGACCCGACGCACAAACACTCAAGAAGACGATGGCACTGGTGAACAATGGAGCGTGACGGCGAAACTGAACACTAAACATGACGGCACACACGATACACTGATGGCGGTGATCTCCGGCGCGCGAATGTCCACTGAGCGTGTGCGAGTCTGGGGACCTGCCAAGAGGGGAACAGGGGTGAGGAGGGGGAGAGGGGAGGAAAAGAGGATGCCATGGCTTAGGAGGCGGGGACAGGAGGTGAGGGACAGGGGAGGGGAGGCCCGGGGGATGAGGGGGGAGAAAAGGAGGAGGGAGGGGAAAGGGAGGGAGGGTGCCCAGAGGAGTAAGCACAGGAGGAGGGCGGGAGGATCAAAGTTGGTAGGAGGGGTAGATGGAGGGGAGGAGGGCAGCATCAGGGAGAGGGAGCTGGCGCAAGCCACCTTGGGAGAGGGTAAGGAGGGTGGAGAGATGGACACCGGGCGGGACGTGGGAAAACAGGCGCGGCAGCGGGCGGGGGTGGGAGAGGATCGGGGAGACGAGCGGGTGAGGAGGATCAAGTTTACGGGAGGTGTACAGGATCCGTATCCTTTCAAGGAAAAGGAGGAGGTGGGGGAAGGGGATGAGATCAGACAGGATCCGTGTGGGGGAGGGGAGACGGATGCGATAGGCGAGGCGGAGAGCATGGCGTTCCAGGATTTGGAGGGATTTATAAAAGGTAGGGGGAGCGGAGATCCATGCTGGATGGGCATAACAAAGGATAGGGGGGATGAGGGATTTATAGGTGTGGAGGATGGTGGAGGGGTCCAGACCCCACGTGCGGCCGGAAAGGAGCTTGAGGAGACGGAGGTGGGAACGTGCCTTGGCTTGGATTGTCTGGAGATGGGGAGTCCAGGAGAGGCGACGGTCGAGGGTGACGCCAAGGTACTTAAGGGTGGAAGTGAGGACGATGGGACGGCCATAGACGGTGAGATAGAAATCAAGGAGGCGGAAGGAAGGGGTGGTTTTGCCTACAATGGTCGCCTGGGTTTTGGAAGGATTGACCTTGAGCAACCACTGGTTGCACCAAGCGGTGAACTGGTCAAGATGGGATTGGAGAAGGCGTTGGGAGCGTTGAAGGGTGGGGGCAAGGGCAAGGAAGGCGGTGTCATCGGCAAACTGGAGAAGGTGGACTGGGGGTGACGGCGGTGGCATGTCCGCCGTGTACAATAGGTACAGAAGGGGGGAGAGGACGGAGCCTTGGGGCACACCGGCGGAGGGGAGAAAGGTGTAGGAATCTGTGTTATGGATGGTGACATAGGAAGGACGGCGGGAGAGAAAGGAACCGATCAGACGGACATAGTTAATGGGAAGGGCGAAGGTTTGGAGCTTGAAGAGGAGACCGGAATGCCATACGCGGTCATAAGCGCGTTCGAGGTCAAGAGAGAGGAAGATTGCGGAGCGACGGGAATTGAGCTGTTCGGAAAGGAGATGAGTGAGGTGAAGGAGAAGATCGTCGGAAGAGGACGGCCGAAAGCCACACTGGGTAACGGGAAGGAGGCGGTGCTGGCGGAGATGCTGGTGGATGCGTTGGGTGAGGATAGATTCCAGGACCTTGCTGAAGACCGAGGTAAGGCTGATGGGACGGTAGGAGGAGACGGCGGACGGTGGTTTGCCGGGTTTAAGGAACATGAGGATACGGGAGGTTTTCCACAGGTCAGGGGAGTAACCGGTGGACAGGACTACATTGTAGAGCCTGGCCAGGGCAGAGAGAAAAGAGACAGGAGCTTCACGAAGGTGACGGTAGGTGACACGATCGTGACCAGGAGTGGTGTTGCGTTTTGTGCGGAGTGTAGCAATGAGATCCTGTGTAGTGATTGGAGTATTGAGGTCTGTGTGTGCAATGTTGTCCAAGTACTGGAAACCAGGAGCGATGGGAGGGACAGAGGTGTCAGTTCGATCGCGGATATCCGGGAAGAGGGAGTAGTCGAACTGGGGATCATCGGGGATGGAAAACACATCGGACAGGTAGAAGGCAAAGTGGTTAGCCTTACTAAGGGCGTCAGGGAAGGGGTGATCATCATGGAGAAGAGGATAGTAGGGGGAGGGCTTAGTTCCGGTAAGGCGACGGAAGGCGGACCAGAACTTGGACGAGTGTATAGGGAGGGTAGCATTTAAACGGGTGCATGTCTGTCGCCAGTCCCGGCGTTTCTTAGCCGCGAGCAAATTACGAACGTGTCACTGGAGTTGCCGGTGGCGTCGTAGTGTGTCCGGGTCACGCGTGCGGAGGAAGGCACGGTAGAGACGACGGGATTCACGGAGGAGGAGGATGGCCTGTGGGGGTAAGGTAGGACGGTGGGGGTGGATGGCAACAGTAGGGATGTGGGCCACCACGGCCTCAGACAAGGTCTGCTGGAGAAAGGAGGCGGCATGGGTGACATCATCGGGAAGGCGATAGGTGAGAGGGTGGCTATCAACCTGGGTGGAGAGGGTATCCCGGTAGGCATTCCAGTTGGCACGGGAATAGTCATGGACGTACTTAGGGGGAGGGTCATTACGAGGGTCAGGGCGGGGGCGACGACCGTCTGAAACGGTGAGGAGGACAGGGAGATGGTCGCTACCAAGAGGCTCCAGGACATCCACCGTAATGCGACCAAGGAGGTTGGGGGAGGAGAGAAGAACATCGGGAGTGGAATTGGATTCGGGACGGGTGTGCTGGGGGATGGGGATGAGGTCGCCTTGAAGGAAGGAGAGGAACCGATGCCACCGCCGTAACTAGGCAGCGGAGCGACTATGGATGTTGAGGTTGGCGGCGATCACGTAGGAGGAGAAGGTACGATCGATGTGGGAGAGGAAGTCGAAAGGAAGAGGGGCGTTGGGGCGGACATAGATGGTGGAACAGGTAATGGTAAGGCCAGGGAAGAAGAGACTAAGGATCAGGTGTTCAGTGTGGTCGGGAAGGAGAGGTTGGAGCCGAATGGGGATCTGGCGGTGGTGACCAATGGCAACTCCGTCACGCGCAACTGGGAGGGGATTATCGGAGCGGTGGAGGAGATAGGGGGAGGTGTGGATGGAGTGGTGGGGTTGGAGGAAGGTTTCATTGAGGAGGAAGGCATCCACACGGTGGGTAGCAAGGGTGTGCAGGAAGAGGGAGCGGATGTTGTTGAAAAGGATACGGTGCTGTCGCGTCATGACAGGGATGTAGACGAGGGTGTCAAGACGGGAGAAGGTGAAATGGGCCTGGTTGTTGGAATAGGTGGCGTACATTTTAAGGTGAAAAATGGAACGGGCGGCGAGGGAGATCTGTTGGAGGGTGTGGGGGCGCTGAAAGGGATGAACATTCTGGAGGACGATGGTGAGGAACCTGATGATGTCCTCAGCGGAGGGGTGGGGGACGAAGGGAATTGCCAGGAGGGGTGGGGGCGTCCAGAGGACGGACAGGTACGGTGAGTTCAGGAGTGGTTGGAGGGGGTCGGGCTTTACACTTTTGGGAGTAGGTGGGATGGGGGAGATTGCAGGTATTACAGGAGGGAGGGGATTGGAGGTTAGGGCACTGCTGGAGGAAGTGCGCTTGCCGACAATGCGGGCAGGTGGGGGCCTCGTGGCACTCAGCTGTGGGGTGTGCATTATAGCGCAGACACCTCTGGCAGCGCAGGGATTGAGGAGGGGAACGGGAGGGGTCGACCTTGTACCGCTGGTGGAAGAGGAGGGCACCCTCCTTCAGGAGACGGTCAATGGAGGGGGCGTCCTCAGAGAAAACCCGCATGAGGCAGGTGGGGCCGGCCGAGTTGAAAATGCGGCGGACCGCCCGCACCTCCAGCGTGGGATGGGCCTTGAGCTCCGCCAACACCTCCTCCTCCGTGATCGACAGACTGAGCCGCGTGATCACGGCGGTGAGGGTCGGCGGGCGACGCGGGGGTTGGGGTTGGCGGGTAGGAGATGGAGAAGGAGCAGGGGTAAGGGAGGCGTTGGGACCAAAACGGGTGATGGGGAGACGGGAGAGGATGTCAGTATGGAGGGTTGGGCTGGGGGAGGAGATGAGAACAGAATCCCATCTGGGAGTAAGGAGAGAGATGGGGGCACCAGGGAAATGTTGGCGGAGGAGGAGGGAGAGGTTCCGGGCCTCGAGAAAGGAAGGATTGGGATGGCACAGGAGATACTTGTATAAACTGGGGGGGGGGGAGGAGGAGGAGGAGGTGGGAGCAGGGCCAGGCGGGGAGACATCCATGGCACCCTGGGGGGGGATGGAGGTCGGGGCGGGGCCTTTTTGGGAGCGGAGGAGGTGGGGGTGCCACTAGGGCGTTTGACGGCGGCAGAAGGGCGGGTGGTGACATGAGGGACGGGAGCGATGGGGAGGTGGTGGGAAGGGACAGGTCCCGGCGTGGACGCAGCAGTCGGCGCCGGAGATGGTAACGGTGACGGTGACGGTGAAGGCGAGGGCGAGGGCGAAGGCGACGGTGACGGTGACGGCGACGATGATGACGGTGGTGGCGGTGATGGCGAAGGCGACGGGGAGAGCTGGGCGTGGACAGTGGCCCGACGGGCCACCACCCTAGCCGGAGCGGCAGTGACAGGCTGGGGGAGTGGGGGGAAAGGGTCAAAACGAGAGGAGCGAGAGGAAGAAGGGGGAGAGGGGGCGACAAACAGCGAGGGCGAAGGGAGAGTGAGGAGAGGAGGGATGGAAGGAGGGGGGTGTGACTGGGCACACCAAGTTATAGTAGTAGGGGCGGCGGAAGGTGAGGTATAGACGATGGCGGTGGTGGTAGTGGTGGCGGTGGTGGTGGGGGCGGACATGACGACAGGGAGAAAAAACGCACAGCACGAAAAGGAAAGGACACAAACTGGGAACAGACGAAGACGAAGACGAAGACGCAGACGAAGACGAACGAAGACCAGGGTCGGACGGCGACGGCGACGGCGACGGCGGGCGGCAGGAACGCCGCAGCTGCTGCTGCCGCGGACGGGGCCGGGGCTGCTGCTGCTGCTGCTGGCTGGACCGCTGCTGCTGCTGCTGCGGCTGCTGCTGCTGCTGCTGCTGCTGCTGCTGCCACAGGAGGCTGGCTGGCTGGCTGGCTGGCTGGCTGGCTGGCTGGCTGGCTGGCTGGCTGCCGGTGGGACCGCTGCTGCAGGCCGGAACCGGGAACGGGACCACCGCTGCGGCGGCGGCGGCTGCTGCTGCTGCTGCTGCTGCTGCTGGACCGCGGCGGCTCTGCTGGGCTGGCTGGCTGGCTGGCTGGCTGGCTGGCTGGCTGGCACCTGGAACACCTAGCACTTCGATAAGCGCTGGAATTGCACTATCGAAGGGCGGCAAGCTTTCGGTGTACCGCCGGAGATCTCACAGAGCTGTCAAACACACGAACCTATATGTACCTGGCATGAAGCAACAACATTTGAGAATGAAACACGCTTATACTCGTAGTGTAGCCATCAAAAACGAGAAATAGATATAACGGCAAATTATGCTATTCTCTAGGAGAACTTTGGTCAATACCATACTTGTACACCACATTTCAGGACGAAAAACTGAACTGTCATCGTCATTAGAATTTTTCGCCACCTGTTGGACGTAATTTGCAGTCTAGAGCCCACATCACACTGTCTCAGCACGAGGGAAAATGGCGCATTTCCATAAATACACTACAGTTATATGATTCACGCAGCTTGACGCACACTTTTTCAGTTCGCCACAGCTGACAGTGGAACCTTAAATAGGTCTGCCAACTACCAGCGGTATATGATATACTCTGTATTTGCTCCATAAAGGCTTTCAGACTATACATAGACACTTTTGTAAGTATTGTAGCGTAGCAGAAGCAGCATGAAAGTTTGTAGCTGGGAATAACTCGATAATGTCACGTGTTCCTTTCTTTACAGAACCCACCCCATTTGTGAACACTTCCAGGTATGTAGCAGTCTCCATAATGAGATTTTCGCTCTGCAGCGGAGTGTGCGCTGTGTGCCGGACCGAGACTCGAACTTGGGACCTTTGCCTTTCGCGGGCAAGTGCTCTACCATCTGAGCTACCCAAGCACGACTCACGCCCCGTCCTCACAGCCTTAGTTCTGCCAGTATCTCGTCTGCTACTTTCCAAACTCAGATGGTGGAGCACTTGTCCGCGAAAGGCAAAGGTCCCGAGTATGAAGCAGTCGTCGCTCACAGCTCTCGCGTGGCCGTGCAGCCCGCCAACTGCAGGTGGATGTCACTCGGTCATATACACGATCGTATGCGCCCTTCCGTAAGCACCCCAGATGTCCACACTAGTTATCTAGAATGCAATACTCATAACATTCCAATGTAGGAAATTTCATTCTAGCACCTGAAATACATTCAACTAGCAAGTTTCACTCTCTATGGTCGCAAATTTTAGACAGGCATCAGAACAGTTCACATCTGACATAAGAACCTCAAAGATAGTAGAAGTCATGATTCGTACAGAGACATACATCGTTTTTCCCATCGCTAAATTTTCGTTATCTATTGGTCTGATATGTTCATACGCATAGGGTAATGGCACAAAGACGTTAGACGTAACTAACAAGGAGGCATGTGACGTAAGACCATAGGTCTGCATCTTGTAGGATACCATAGGTTAGGAACATTTATTTATCTGGATAAACACTGTGGGTCGAGATTGCTACACCATCGATATCGACCGCCGCTAAGCCCGGCATCACAGGTGAAGTTGTTTCGTCATGTTAGTGTGATAGGAAGGAACATTTATTTATACACATTTAAACAGCTGTAGGGGTGTTGGCGCACCACAACACCCAAAATGTGCAGATGCAATGTCTCACGATCTTGTGCTGAACGCTTGCGGTCACGCCCGAACTGCCTTGGAGTGATTGCCACTGCCAGCTAGACTCCTCCGCTAGTGCACAAAACACAGGCAGGCATCAGTCATTCCATCAGGTACTTATACACCAAGGGAGTTGAAGCGAATTCCTTGATAGATAGATGTGTGCAGGACAGCGATGTTTGGCATTCAAACTTAAACAGTATGCTGCCCACCCCCCTCCCCCCCTCCCCCCCTCCCCCCTCCCGCTCCCCCCCTCCCCCCTCCTCTCTCTCTCTCTCTCTCTCTCTCTCTCTCTCTCTCTCTCTCTCTCTCTTACACACACACACACACACACACACAAAATAACTTTCAAGGTATTAGTTAGAGAAGCGTACATGTAGAGCTGGCACAACCACACCAAAATAAATGTTTGACATTGTATGTAGGGCATCCGACACATACAACAGATTTCTTGTGGGACTGTACTCCAAGTGAAAGTTTGCTGATGGTTATTTAACATTATCCAACAGTCGTTAGGCCCATATGCTAAAGTAAAATAAATGGAGCAATACTGCATTGGTCTGCATGACACACAAAACTGCAGTCATCCCTCATATATAGGCATCTGATGTAGCCTTTCACAGTAGAGAATTCCCTGCTAGCAGACCACAGTCACATCGCAATAGACCCATGACACTGACATGCCGGTCACACAGATATGGGACTGTTAATACCTCCTCTGACCACAGCAGTGCAGACAACTGTATTAAAAAGTGCCACTCTGTGGACCGGAAAGTCTCGGTATTTGATCCCCGGTCAGTCACTCATAGGCTATGTATCTGTCACATACCATTTCTTATAACCTTGTCTGTGTAGAGGAAAATACTGTAGTTATAAATCGTACACTAATGCCATCTCCTCGTTTAGTCAGACACTTCATCAATTAGATAAGTTGGCTATAGAGTTATAAGTAGTGTTGGAGTGTGTGTAATAGAGTTCCACATAGTCCACGTGTAAGTTAACCACTGTAGCAAACGAATTGTTGTGAACTACAGTTATTCCACCAGTTTTAAAACGTCGGCAAACTGCTTCGCAGCTTCTAGGTGCACAATGTGGTGTCCTTGTAATCCAGTGGACAGTTCATAGAACACTGTTACTACGTTTGTGGTGACATAAGGACACATTGTAACTACTGGTTAGCAGCGCCGTGGAGCAGCACATAGCAGCTTAATAATACGTTCCTTCAGTCATGGTACTTTATAAATTCATCTGTAGGCCGTGACGCCTAGACTGAAGTCAGATAACAATACAGATGCAGATCTGGCTAGCGCACCTTTGTGCTCGAAGGAATACTATGTAACTGTTATGGGAGTTATTTCCAACAATACACCTCTGAAGTAATAGGGCAAAGCGGGTTCTATGTCACTTTATATCAAATTGATATCATGTTAATTAATTAATCAATTAATTACCCCTATCCACCTTATGTTTTCATGGGTTTTCGCCAGCTGGCACCTCGCCCCTCCCCCCTCCCCCACTGGTTCTATGCCACTTTTTGAATTTCTTACACTTCTGAATGTGAGTTCTGAGCCAATTTTCTTTGCCACCCTCCCTTCTGCAAAATGTCCACCCATCCACTTCCCTGCCCCATTAACCTGTTGCTCAGTTCTACGCCACTTTCCCCCATGTCCGTCCACTCTATCAAATACACTCCTGGAAATGGAAAAAAGAACACATTGACACCGGTGTGTCAGACCCACCATACTTGCTCCGGACACTGCGAGAGGGCTGTACAAGCAATGATCACACGCACGGCACAGCGGACACACCAGGAACCGCGGTGTTGGCCGTCGAATGGCGCTAGCTGCGCAGCATTTGTGCACCGCCGCCGTCAGTGTCAGCCAGTTTGCCGTGGCATACGGAGCTCCATCGCAGTCTTTAACACTGGTAGGATGCCGCGTCAGCGTGGATGTGAACCGTATGTGTAGTTGACGGACTTTGAGCGAGGGCGAATTGTGGGCATGCGGGAGGCCGGGTGGACGTACCGCCGAATTGCTAAACACGTGGGGCGTGAGGTCTCCACAGTACATCGTTGTTGTCGGCAGTGGTCAGCGGAAGGTGCACGTGCCCGTCGACCTGGGACCGGACCGCAGCAACGCACGGATGCACGCCAAGACCGTCGGATCCTACGCAGTGCCGTAGGGGACCGCACCGCCACTTCCCAGCAAATTAGGGATACTGTTGCTCCTGGGGTATCGGCGAGGACCATTCGCAACCGTCTCCATGAAGCTGGGCTATGGTCCCGCATACCGTTAGGCCGTCTTCCGCTCATGCCCCAACATCGTGCAGCCCGTCTCCAGTGGTGTCGCGACAGGCGAGAATGGAGGGACGAATGGAGACGTGTCGTCTTCAGCGATGAGAGTCGCTTCTGCCTTGGTGCCAATGATGGTCGTATGCGTGTTTGGCGCCGTGCAGGTGAGCGCCACAATCAGGACTGCATACGACCGAGGCACACAGGGCCAACACGCGGCATCACGGTGTGGGGAGCGATCTCCTACACTGGCCGTACACCACTGGTGATCGTCGAGGGGACACTGAATAGTGCACAGTACATCAAAACCGTCATCGAACCCATCGTTCTACCATTCCTAGACCGGCAAGGGAACTTGCTGTTCCAACAGGACAATGCACGTCCGCATGTATCCCGTGCCACCCAACGTGCACTAGAAGGTGTAAGTCAACTACCCTGGCCAGCAAGATCTCCGGATCTGTCCCCCATTGAGCATGTTTGGGACTGGATGAAGCGTCGTCTCACGCGGTCTGCACGTCCAGCACGAACGCTGGTCCAACTGAGGCGCCAGGTGGAAATGGAATGGCAAGCCGTTCCACAGGGCTACATCCAGCATCTCTACGATCGTCTCCATGGGAGAATAGCAGCCTGCATTGCTGCGAAAAGTGGATATACACTGTACTAGTGCCGACATTGTGCATGCTCTGTTGCCTGTGTCTATGTGCCTGTGGTTCTGTCAGTGTGATCATGTGATGTATCTGACCCCAAGAATGTGTCAATAAAGTTTCCCCTTCCTGGGACAATGAATTCACGGTGTTCTTATTTCAATTTCCAGGAGTGTAGATTGACTAATTAATTAAATCTATATCCTTTTGTGTGGGGCAGTTTCCTTGTATGCTATTGATGGATACTGCTCACCCATTCTGTAAATATTGATTGATTGATTGGCTATTTTGCAGGAAACAGATTGCAGTGTATGAAATATTATTTAAACAATTTCTAGGAGACAAGGCAATGTGTGGAATATTGTTTATTTAAACAATTTATGGGATACAAGCAGTGTACAAAACATAGTTTATTTATTTATTTAAAGAATACGTCGGGAAACTGATTTCAGTGTGTTGAATACTATTTATTTAAACAATTTGTGGGTGACAAGGCTGTGTGTTGAATATATACACAAGTTGGCACGCTTTCTTCCGATCACGCAATGAATACTGTCATGAAAGTGCCGTCAGCATAACTCACCGCAAATAATCACGCTGTTAAAAATCTTCTGTTCGTGTCTTCGCACCAATAACTGGCAAAGTTGCTATGAGCTACGCTGACCGGACATTGCGTCTTCACATGCCCGTGTGCCGGCTGCTTTGCTATGACTGCACGATGCACCACTGCTGCCAGCCAGGGCAGGACTGGAGGTCCACACATGCACCAACCTCTTTCAAGTGTTGCAGCACCTGCATAATCCACTCCCACACACACACCTTCCACACCAGGTCAGTGAAAGCAACTACTCTATGTGCTTGCCCAGCTGTGCAGATACTGAATTACTTCATAATACACACCAACAGAGGACACTGGAAGAAGCAGCCTCCCCACCCCTCCTCCCTCCAATCCCCTTCTCCCCTCCTCCACTCCGCCTCACCCGTAGGGTTGCTTCCTGTCGGAAAAAGCATCAGGTAGCGCCAACTCTTACAGGTGCCAGCAATACTCTGCTATTGATATGTGGGAAATTCCTGTCGAAACACATGCGCTCTCTCTCTCTCTCTCTCTCTCTCTCTCTCTCTCTCTCTCTCTCTCTCTCTCTCTCTCTCTCTCCCTCCCCCCCTCCCCTCCCCTCCCCTCCCCTCTCACAAGCAGCTACTAACTGCCCAGTGAGTGTCTGTAGTGTTCTGCACTAACCCCACTTTTGTCCTGGGCAGAGTAGTGGCTACCCGGTAAATCTCCAGCTGCAGATGTAGTCAATTCACGCTACACTCATTCTATCAAATTGATTTACTACATCGATACCCTCTTTGAGAGACAGTTTTTCCTTGCTTCTCATTGGTGGATACTATTCACCGGCCCATATGGCGACACATTGAGGTCAAATGCGTTACCGTACCCCACCAAAATTGCTCGGCATGATCAGAGGTGGCTTGCACCTTAAGCCGGAAATGTCCTTTCGTTCCAGTCACTAGCTACCTCTGCCAATCGCCCACAAGCCAGGTGGAGCTGCCCTATAAAAGCCAGACATATATTTATCAGTGTAGATATAGTGAAGCATTACGATCGTAGCGCCAATCTGGTGACATTTGACAATGAGCAAAGTATTGGTAATGCCTCCTCCTGATGACTTTGGCTTTGAAAATATCACTTTCCGTGTAAATATACAGGGTGCGGCGCTTAAATCTACAGAATGAATGTTTTTTAAAATGCAAATTTATTAAAACAAAATACAAATGAAAATAAAAATCCTTTCACACAAACAGTGATATCTTTGAAGAGTAACATTACTGGATGTAACCCCCCCTCAGCCACAATGACCGCCTCCAATCTTGTCCTGAAGCAATCGCACGCACTCTTTAAAACAGCGCTGTTCATATTCGAAAATGCTCCTTAGCGGTGGGTAGAGATGCGACATTAGGGTGCCTTTTCTTATTGGTAACTCTTTTGACTACCCTCTAAACATATTAGTGGAGGGGGTTCAAATTGGAGCTGTTTGGGGGCCAGAATTCCTTTGACCACAACGTGTCAGCACTATCTGAGAGCTGGGTTTGGAAGACATATTGTCTCCCCAAGGCCACAGTTACCATCCAAGGTTTCACGACATCCGTCAAAACTTGCAATTAAACTTCTTTTGTGACTTTTGCCGTTTTCAAAGAAATATGGCGGCCCGATATCACCCTCACCATCAAGAGGACACAACACCTACTACGTGATCCCCATAGTTCTCCCAATCGTTATACTTGGCCACAATATCGTAAACAGTTGATCTCGGGTACCCGAAGAATCGAACTATTTCAGTGGGCGAACGCCCAGAGCGAAGACTTTCGATAATCGCGGGTCATCGGTTGTACTCTGCACTTATCCGTGACATCTGTGCCATTTTGAGATTTTGACTGTTTAACACATGCCTATGGCTTTCAGAAACACCGATTGCGACGTCCGGTGGAGTTACGATATGGCAGGAAATTCAAATTGAAATTTGTGCTGATTGAAGTGCTGCATCCTGTATATCCTTCTTTCCACATAATATATTTCATTTTCCTTACAGGATACCTCTTCTACGACCAGACATAGTAATCGTCTTTACACGTATTGGAACACTGACCACCGTAACTTTACACTCCAATACATACACATTTCAGACTTGCAGTGCAATTGTCATTTATATGTGTATAGTGTCCAAAGAAATTATGGTATGTCCACTCTCACACTGGCTAGGTGTCTCTATTCTCCTCAGCTCTAGAAAATTGTTTGATATTTAAGTGTTCCTGCTAATCAGATTCCAGCTAATCAAATTCGACAATAGACTGCAGGTATTTTCAATCTGCAGTTCCGAAAGTGCTGCATCCAGCCAAAGACTCTCAGACAAGTGTTGCAGAGCACAGGTGTCCGGCACTATGCGACAATCAGCAGTGATCCCACAGATGGAAGGGTTAGAAAGAGATCACCAATATGCACTGGTGTACTGTAATAAACATTACAGTCGATAGTGCGATAAACTTTTAGAAAAATCTCGAAAACTCTAAATCAGGACAGTTGGATGCGGGTGTGAACTGTCGTACTCCCTAATGTGAGTACAGTGTGCTAACTACTGTGCCACGTCGCTCGGTCAGTCAATTTGATAGAGTGGGGAGAATGGGGAAAGTGGCATAGACCTGAACAATAGGTTAAATGGAGGAGGAGGGGCAGAGGTGAGGATTTCGTAAAGGGGAGGATGACAAAGGAAAGTGGTTCAGAACTCTCATTCAAAAATGCACGAAATTGAAAAAGTGGTGTGGGATCGGTGGGGGTGTGGGGAGGGTCAGAGGGGCCACGTGCCAGTTGGGAAAACCCATGATGTCATCAGGGGGAGGGAGTAATGAATTGGTCAATTATTTAATTAATTTGATATAAAGTGGTGCAGATCCTACTTTGTGCTACTACTATCTGACTGACACTAATTATAGGTCATGAACTTTCCATTTCCATGACTGTCTGACCTACTTTCACATTTAGAACGCAACTTGTTGTTAATACTAAGAACCCATGCTGTACATGTCAGTAAAACAGAACTTTACCGGATAAACATTACATCAGGCTGAAAAAATGGTATGCTCTGAAATACCTAAATGCAAATGTCCTTTGGTGTGATGCATGTTGAAGGAGTCTGAGGCATTCTAAAACCATCATATCTCAAACATTTGACGTCTTTTAGTCTAGGGATATGTAACAAATAGAACACAGGCATTATACTAGATGGTGAGTGTCACACATCTAAATAGACATACACGAGATAGCAGATAGGACCAATGGCAGTAAAAGATTGTTCAGTGATAATGCTGTTGTGTAGAGGGAAGTGTAATCGAAGGAATACCGTAATGAATTGCAGTAAACCAAGGATAAATTTTTTGTTAATGGTTATCTCATAATGCAAAAGGAGGTGTGAGAGATACGCTTGGGGAACTTAAATGGAATTCCATGGAGGAACGGTGATGCAGTTCTCTCAGAACCATGTTGGGTAAGGGGATATGAATGTCAGGGTGGAATAAAGACATCGCCGTTAAGAATCACCCCATCTATCCAAAACCAAACTACCGTACACGGTGTAGTACTTACAGTGAATTTTACGACATTGTATAGTGTTTCATATGAAATTACAGTGGTATGAATGTCAGGAGACGGCCGGCCGGAGTGGCCGAGCGGTTCTAGGCGCTACAGTCTGGAACCGCGCGACCTCTACGGTCGCAGGTTCGAATCCTGCCGCGGGCATGGATGTGTGTGATCTCATTAGGTTAGTTAGGTTTAAGTAGTTCTAAGTTCTAGGGGACTGATGGCCTCAGAAGTTAAGTCCCATAGTGCTCAGAGCCATTTTTTTTTTTGTCCGGAGACGTGATGTGAAACGATCGCGCATATGGACTTGGAGAATTTCCTCAAAACTGTGCAAGTATACCAGAGGTAATAGAGAAACAGTATAGTTCACACACCCACATTCGTTTCTTTGCTTGGCAGGCTCTAACTTCATATAGGGAGCACGATTTGACTTTTCTATTTCATGTTGAAAGAAGGAATGTAGCGTTGAGAAAAGTTTTCCAGTTGTTTGCTTTAGGTGGGATACAATCACCGTCCATGTACTCTTTCTAAGGTCACCATTTGTTGCTTAGTAGAAAGACCATGAAGGTCTCGTACTTACGCTTTGCAAGTAGCTGTAGACATGAGAGAGGAGTCTTATTTTATTGATAAAATTCATGTTGTGCTGCATACTAGATGAATAGAGATATGTGTCGAAGGTATGTCATCGGTTAAGGCATACAGATTGGAAGCACATACCAACAGAGATGTATATTTCTCGAGAAGAGACCATAAAAAGCAGTGATGCAGGATGTAAAATGGCAAAGTCAACCCATACTGGTAAAATCTGTTGAAGATGTCTTCTATCTCTGGAAGGCGTAGCTGTATTTTGGACGCGAGAACGGTCCTCATACACGCCAGTCGAGTTAAATCTTAACCGTGTAAATCATACATGAGGCTCAAAGACATCTTTGGGTACCATCTACAATACCCAAATGCTTTTGTGCAGCACGTGGAAAGAGTTTGAGACATTCTAAATTATCCTATTCGAAACAATGTAACAGGGCACATAGAATTGCTTGCAGACTTTGCTTTGACGAAGCATGCTATTTGCAGCCTACATTCCCCTGTATCATTACACTGTGTATACTTAATTTCCAGTAGCCACATCCCATACACATTTGGCATGCACAACTATTTGCTTAAACTAGAGTTACAGTTCTTCTAAATGCTCCTGCCCATAGGTAAATGTTTCGAGTGCGTCTTGATAGTCTCGTTCCCTGCCACAAACACCTAGTGTGATTCACCTGCTCATACTTTAATTCCATTCTGTCCGGAACATATGATTCCAGTTATATGCCCAGTTCTTCGATGACAAACTTATGACACTTATCTCAAAAAGAATTGCCTGTCACGTCTAAAACTATTTGTATCGTATAATTATGAGACTTCCACGTTTCTTCTGCTAAGATACAAACGGTGACATCAGAAAAGCGAATATTTGGACTGTGATTGTATCCCAGCTGAAGCAAACAGCTAGAAAACTTTTTTCAGCGATAAATTTCTTGATTTTCAACATGACATTGAAAAATCAGATTTTAGTCCCTGTTTGAAGTTAGAATCTGCCAAACGAAGTAATGAATGGGGGTGCCTGAACTACAATGTTTCTCTATCACATCCTGTACACTTGCAGAGTGTTGACGAATTTCTCCAAGTGCACATCCATGGTCGTTTCACATCACATCTCCTGACACTCATACCACTGCAATTACAGGTGAAACACAATAAAATATCATAAAATTCACTGTATGTACTATACTGCGTACAGACGTTTAGTTTTGGTTGGTTGGTTGATTTGAGGATGGGACCAAATAGTGAGGTCATCGGTCCCATCAGGTTAGGGAGGGACGGGGAAGGAAGTCGGCTATGACCTTTCAAAGGAACCACCCCAGCATTTGCCTGAAGCGATTTAGGGAAATCACGGAAAACCTAAATCAGGATAGCCGGACACGGGTTTGAACCGTCGTCCTCCCGAATCCGAGTCCAGTGTGCTAACCACTGCACCACCTCGCTCGGTTTTAGTTTTGGATGGTTGGAGTAATTCGTATTGGTGGTGTCTTTATTCCACTCTGACATTCATATCCCTTTACCCAGCAAGGTTTTGTGAGAGATACATGGTCGTTCCTCCATGGAATTCCATTTAAAACCCCCAAACATGTATCTCACACTTACATGTGGGGTCATGTTAGAACGCTTATAGTACAATTTATTCTTGATTTTCGGGAATTCCTTACGATATTCCTACGATTACACTTCCCTCTACACAGCAGCAATGTCATAAGCAATTTTTTAGTGCTATTAGTATTGTCTGCTATCTCGTGTATATATTCTGAGATTTGTGAATTCGCCAACCAGTATAACACACTGTGTTCTACTTTTAAAATATCCCTGGACTAAAGATGTAAAATGTTTCAAATAGGATAGTTTTTGAATGCCTGACCCTCCTTTCATATGCTGCACACCATAGAAAATTAGCATTTGGGTGTTTCAGACCACACCATAAGATTTCTCAGCCTTATGTAATGTTTATCCGGCGAGATTCTGCTTCACTGACATGTATGGCAAGGGTTATTAGAATTAATACCAGGTAGCATTCCAAATGTGAAAATAGGTCAGACATCATGGTAATGGAATGTTTGTGGACTATAAATAGTATTAGTCAGAGGTGTATTGCTGGAAACAGCTCTCACAACAGTTACATCATATTTTTTCCAGCACAATGGAGCACTATCCAGTCCCACATCTGTATTGTGGCCTTATTTCAGTCTAGGCGTCACAGTTTGTATTAGATTAATTTATAAAGCACCATGCTTCTGTGTGATGTAAACTGTGTTAGCAGTGTTCTGCACCATCTCCACTAGGCTATAAGAAGACCACATTGTGCATCTAGAAGCTGGAAGCAGTTTGTCAAGGTTTTAAAAGTGGTAGAATAACTTGATTTAACAACAATTAGTTTGCTATTGTGGTCGACTTCCATGTAGACTAAATGGAACTTAATTGCACAGACTACAACACTATTTATGACTCTATAACCAACTTATCAAAGTTATGAAGTGCTTGCCTAAAGAAGAAGTGGCATTACAGTACAATTTATACTGCAGTGCTTTCCTCTACTTCAGGGGTAGTCTAACTCTTTTACCTACTGCCCACTTTTGTACCTGTGTTATTAGTTAAATTTTCTAACTGCCAACTAGTTCCACAGTAATGGTGATTTATTAAGTAGGAGAGTAACGTTACTTTATAAAATTTATGGAGTAGAGTTGCAACAAGTTAAAGCATATAATAATAATTATTTACCAAATACTTTTATCTCAAAAATGTATGCAAATCTAATGACAATGTATTTAAAACCCTTACTGCCTAGTGCCCACCATGAAAGCTGGCATGCCAACTAATGGGGTCAGTTTAACTACCATCGCTCTAGGCAAAGGAACGTCAGCAGAGGTGTAAGACATGGTAAGTCACAGATATAAAACCTGACGATTGGTGTGGGTTGAAATACGGAGGTGCCTATACTGCTGTGGCCGGGGGATATTAATAATAGTCCCATATATGTGTGATCAGCATGTCAGCGCTGCATGTCTATTGTGATGCAGCCACAGTTTGCTTGCACAGAATGTTCTACTACGCAAAACTATATCAGACAGATATATAAGAGGGATGACTGGAATCTTGTGTGTCCTATAGACCAATGCAGTATTGCTCTATTGCTTTTGCTTTAACATATGGACCTAACGGCTGTTGGGTGGTGTTAAATCACACTCGCACCTGGAAGACACTCCCATGAGAAATCCATTGCATATGTTTGATGCCCTATGTACAATGTAAAACACTTAATAGTTTTGATGAGGTTGTTCCATGTGTGTGTGTGTGTGTGTGTGTGTGTGTGTGTGTGTGTGTGTGTGTGAAAGAGAGAGAGAGAGACAGAGAGAGAGAGAGAGAGAGAGAGAGAGAGAGAGAGAGAGAGAGAGAGAGAGAGACTGTGATTACTTAGGGTTCGCTTCTGTTCTGTTCTTACCGCAGCACACTGTTTAAGGTCAGACAACAGACACCACTCTCCTGGAGATGTCTACTTCTGTCAAAGATGATTGCATTGGTGCAGAAATATCTGATGCAACTCTTACGCATGCCTTTGTCTCGTGCACTAGCAGAGGGTTGTGTAGCCGGTAGCAGCAAGTACTCCAAGAGAGCTCTGCTGTGATTACAAGCCTTCAGCATGTGATCATAGCAATCTTATGTCTGCATATCATTAATGTTGCAGACTGCTGACGCCCCTGCAGCTGTTTAAATATGTATAAATAAATGTTCCTAACCCACTTGTATGACACACATGTACAGCAACTTCAGCTGTGATCTGGGGCTTTACAGTGGGTGGTGTGGATGGTGCAGCGATATTTACATGCATTGTGTGTTTAGTTAATTTAATGTGCCTGCTCTTTTTTGCCCTACAACAGACAGACAGATGATCTTAGGTCTTGTGCCTCCTGTTAGTATAGTCAGTGTTTAACATAATTGTCGGTCACCACACTTTGAATAAAAACACATCAGACCATCAAGTAACGATACTTTGCAATGGGAAAACGGATGTATGTCTCTATACCAGTCATGATTTCTCTAATCTCCGAGGTTCTTATGGCAGATGTGAATCGTTCTGATACCTGTCTAAAGTTTGTGGCCATAGCGTGTGGAACTTGCTATCTGGATGTATGTCAGGTGCTGGAAGTATGGTTTTCACATTGGAATATTAACAGTATTGCATTCTAGATGACTAATGTAGGATGTCTGGGCATCTAAGGGGAGGGTGCATACAATCATGTATATGACTGAAAGCAAGCCACCTGCGGTTGGCATGTGGCCACGTCCTGTGAGAGCGATGAGCGGTGACTGCTGCATTCCTAGATGTGTTTATGGATGAGATGAGTCCTGTAAAGGAAGGAACACATGACATTATCATGTTAATCCAAGCTACAGACTTTCACACTGCTTCTGCTAACCTACAAGCCTTAGAAAAGCGACTATTTGTACTCTGTAACACCTTATGGAGTACACATTGAGAATATCATATATCACTGCTTTCTGACAGACTCAGTTAAGGTTCCACTGTGAGCGTTGGAGAGCTGACAGTGCTCCAGGTACAGCTCCATCAGGCTGTGTCAATCATATAAGTGTAGTGTATTTTTGGAGGTGTGCCACTTTCCATCGTACTGAGACAGAGTGCTTGTGGTTCTAGATTGTATATTACGTCCGACACATGATGAAGAGTTCTGATGATGATTGCAGATCAGTTTTTGGTCTTTAATTGTGTGTACAAGTATGGTATTAATCACTATTCTCATAGAGAATACCACACTTTCCCATCATATGTATTTGCCGCATTTTTATAGCTGTAATTCGACTTGTGAATAAGTATAAGTCTGTTCCATTCTCAAATGTTGTTGCTACATGCCTGGTATGTATAAGTTCGCATGTTTGATGGATCTATGATGGTTGGTTATGTCACTGCCAATGAAACAGCTACTGTCCATTCTCAAATGTTGTTGCTTCATGCCTGGTATGTATAAGTTCGCAAGTTTGATGGATCTACGATGGTTGGTTATGTCACTGCCAATGAAACAGCCACTGTCCATTACAGACATACAAATTTTTGTTGTGAACTTCTACATGAATAGTATCTCAACCTATTTTTGTTTCAGAGTCACAGTGCAAGTATCCTGAATCAGAAAGATAAATAAGGATCACTTGATTTTCAGCTTATATGCAGAACTTATCTGTGGGTTACAGGTTATTTGAATTTTGGATCATTGTCATTTGTGTTAAGTACAAAAGTGTTTCCTGCAGTTTTCATGTTTCATGTCATTTTAAAGCAGGTCATGCGGTCTTTGGCTGCAGCTGCAGTGCTGTCACTACAACATGCTAGCATTGGGAATCATAACTTCTGTACTCTACGTTAGGTTATCGGATTGGTAGTATACATCTCTGTGTACAGAGCTGTCACCGACTGACAGTGGGCTGACTCATGTCTCACACAGCACTGTGATCCTGGCAACTGGCAGCCCTAGGCAACTTGCATGAAGTGACAGTGGTGTGAGGTGATGAGGTTCTTAACAGCTACCATGGATGAGGTGGAAACAGACTTCTCATCCAGTCTTGCGATCATGAACTTTATGACCATGGAAAAGGAGCTCTCCCTGGCAAGCTATTTGTTTAAATAATTGTTCCCACTACACAACATACAGTTTGGACTTTAACTTAGGGGACTAAGTTGGAGGTGATGGCATGGTGTTGTGTCCAGAACGAACATTCCCTCCCAGTGTGGTGTTAAAGTGGAAAGGTCGAAACTTAAGAAACAGATTTCAGGAATTCTGTAGGTGGACTGACTGATTTTAATTGCCTTGCAAGTCTCTACAGGCTAATTACTTCTCTTCTCAGCCTGAAATAGGTTACCCGTGACATCATAGAGCTAAACCCATATGCCTTGGTTGCCATGTTGGATCAGTCTTGGATTATGACACCATAGACCTGTGCACATATGCCCAGGTAACCCAAATCAGATCGCCACCTTGGATTTTTGAGTTTCTCACTGATTTATACCTAGGAAAACAGTCCTACTTCCATACTAGTACGGGAATATCCCAAATTAGAATTTCCCGCCTTTTTATGGCTAGGGCAGTTGGCCTTTGTCAGATGAGGAAGGGTGGAAATCCCCTGACTCATTGGTGATGCCATCAGTGACACATTTTGCATTCATTCTCTCCTTATCTACCTACTAATAGCAATCTCAGAACATTGCAGATGATGCAAATACCTACAATGAATTTCACATCTGTAATAGTAAGTTGTTACAGTCATCTGAAGAGAACGTAGAAAGTTCGTAATTTCCAATTTTAGCACGAGTTATGTTAAATAATGAAGTATATACAGGTTGTGACCATAACGAATGTGGTTGAGCAAAACCCTTATTAAGCATTTTTATACTTATATTTTTGATTTTACTTCTTGGTTCTTTTTGAGGCACCTGTAACTTTTTGCACTGTATTCATTACAAATATCTAGGATGTTCCCATTGAGAAGGATTAGCTTATTGTTAAATTATGGCCTGAAGTTGTTATCTGAAAATAACACAGCCTGCTCAGGAAAAGACTTTCCAAAAGAAAGTAACAAGAGCTGTGTACTCGCACATACAAAAAGACTATTAGTTGTATCATAAATAGGGTAGTAGACATGAACCCATCCGCAAACATTAATATGAGCCTACACTATGCTTTTTGCATCCCATGTTCAGAAATCAAGTGGAAGAGCTACATTAATATTTAATAAATGATTAAATATTGGCCAGACACATTTACATCTATCACCAAGACAAGTCTGCTTGCACAGTGAGTCAGCTGTAACTCTAGTGTGCAGGATCCCAGACTCAATTTTGTGAGACCTGTATTTGCCATCAAGACAATGCAGAGAAACACCACTTCTACATCTACACATGTATTCTGCAAACCACTATGAAGTCTATGGCAGGGCTAACTTAGGGTGTTACCACATGTTGGGGTTTATTCCAGTTCCAGTTTATCTAACAGGGGACTACAGGTTGTAAACTTAATAATTAAAAAGAAGTTACTGTTGAAAGCAGAATGTTTCTGAATATGTGAGATTTGTGCTAGGTCAACAAATACTAAATAAAATGTGGAATGACATATATAATGCAGTGTCAAGACCTTCATAATTCATTCACATTTCATTTGTCAGCGAATGTTACAGCAATATGGTAAACAGCCATCTTCCAGCCTACAAAGGGAGTAATCCTTTCTTATTAGTCATGGGTCCTACATTTGTTAGAGTGGGAAGAGGTTTATGTGTGCCATTGAATGTGGATACCAGAAGAAACTTCTGATTTAAAGCAATTTGATTTCTTTATGTAAATCAACTTGCCTCAGAGTGTAGGCCATCAGTACAAACCTGAAATGTGTTGGGTATACTGCAGAAATGAGGCAAAATGGAGTTTCTGGACCAATTATGAGCATTACTTAAAAATGTAATATGTTCAAAGTGACTATCCTGTACGCATGAATCTCGGATATTCGAAGGACAGATTAGACCATCTACAAAATAGTGTTCGACATCCTGGAGTGGAGATTAAAGCCTTAAGGTGGCCTTTAATCATCCTTTGCTTATAATTTACTTTGTAAAGTTATTAATTATTTGGTAGTGATTCATTTGCTAGATGATTTACTCAAGTTACATATTAAGATTTGTTTCAGTTGAGATTAGATTTCGTAGAAGTTAATAACATCAAATAGGAAAATATTTCCTGTGGACAGATTGATAACCATTGTTATATGTGTCCAATTGGCTTTCGGAATTGGCAGAACTAATAATCACGTTTTATTCAAATTAACTGACGATAATGTATGAATAAATCTATCAGTCCATCAGCATTTGAAAATAGTAATTAGAATGTATGCAACACAAGAAACCTATAATTTTTTATAAGCAGTGATGTGACGGCCAGAAGCCAAGTGTAGCTATCGATTCTATGCGGTTTTTAACAAAATCTTAGATTGACCTGTTTCGATTAACCAACTGCCATGTAGATGCAGGCATCCACAAGGTTCACACAGCTTCTCTTAGTGAAACATCTGTTCTGTGGTACATTGCTCTGTAAAAGTTTCTACCCACTGTTTCCAGACCAAGTTGGCATTGTTTATAGTAGTAGTCTAAGCCAAGTCAATCATCATTCTTGAGAACAGTGACCTCTGAATGGTAGAATGGCTATGACATAAGTCTTCACTTGTCCCAAAATATCAGTGAACTACAGCAAAAGGAACATCTAAAGTTTAGTATCTGTCAGATACAATAGTCGGCTAGCAACGTATACACGTTGAGGTAGATGTCCACGTAGCGTGCATTACAGTTTTATGGTACCTGTCTATTAATTTCTTATGTCTTCTGTTGTGTAGAGAGAGGTGCTTTCACGTGTGAAATAATAATTAGCAAATGAATTGTGAAATAATAATTAGCCAAAGAATAATTAAATAATTGCGTTTCTAAGTGCCTGAAATGGAAGGATTCATGCGAAAGTGTTACACCAATTTCACTTTGTCTGCAAACGACACTGTGTGTCTCAGAGGAATTTACTTTGAAGTTATACATTCTTGTACTGCATGTGTATTTTGTATCATTTCTTCAGACATTTTCACAATTTTCGTCATAATTTGTATCTGACATATTGTGTTCTTTTGAGAATTTTTCTAACCTGAGAGGTGCTACGGAAAACATAATTCTTTCTGTATTGTAATATGTATTGTCAATTTTGCAGATGGTTCAGATGGCTCTGAGCACTATGGGACTTAACTTCTGAGGTCATCAGTCCCCTAGAACTTAGAACTACTTAAACCTAACTAACCTAAGGACATCACACACATCCATGCCCGAGGCAGGATTCGAAACTGCGACCGTAGCGGTCGCGCGGTTCCAGACAGTAGAGTCTAGAACCGCCCGGCCACCCCGGCCGGCTCAATTTTGCATTTAAATAAATTTTGGCAGTAGTATCTTCATTTAGACCGTCATTCTTCCTAGTTGAAGTGTGTTTCTACCTCATTCGATGAATATTATCTGATGCTTACTAGCGTTTCATGTACAACGTACACACATCATAAAGGTTTTGCATCACCCCGGTTCCCAGAACTCCTGGAGATAGGAGTTGACTGTGGATGTTCTATCACAGACACAGTCCCTATGACTCTTCAGAGATGTCACTAAACTTGTCCAAAGATGTAAACAACCATGCATGAGCCGTGCCTATTAGACGGAGATGGTCCGACAGCCGATCAGTTCCAGGCATTCCACCAGGAAGGAGGTACTTGGCTGGTGTTGTCTGTAGTTAAACCATGCCTAGACGGTCACTACCGCTATTCGATCGCGTCCGCATTGTTACTTTGAGCTAGAAGGGCTCTCAACAAGGGAAGTGTCCAGGCGTCTCGGACTGAACCAAAGCTATGTTGTTCGGACATGGAGGAGATACAGAGAGACAGGAACTGTTGATGACATGCCTCGCTCAGGCCGCGCAAGGGCTACTACGGCAGTGGATGGCTCGGAGGAACTCTGACAACAATCCACCATGTTCAAATTCAAATGGCTCTGAGCACTATGGGACTCAACATCTTAGGTCATAAGTCCCTAGAACTTAGAACTACTTAAACCTAACTAACCTAAGGACATCACACACACCCATGCCCGAGGCAGGATTCGAACCTGCGACCGTAGCAGTCCCGCGGTTCCGAACTGCAGCGCCAGAACCGCACGGTCACCGCGGCCGGCAACCCACCATCTTGAATAATGCCTTTCGTGCAGCTACAGGACGTCGTGTTACGACTCGAACTGTGCTCAGTAGGCTGCATGATGCGCAACTTCACTTCTGACGTCCATGGCGAGGTCCATTTTTGCAACCACAACACCATGCAGCGCGCTACAGATGGGGCCAACAACATGCCGAATGGACCGCTCAGTACTGGCATCATGTTCTCTTAACCGATGAGTGTCGCATATGCCTTCAATCAGACATTCGCCAGAGACGTGTTTGGAGGCAGCCTGGTCAGGCTGAACGCCTTAGACACACTGTCCAGCGACTGCAGCAAGGTGGAGGTTCCCTGCTGTTTTGGGGTTGGCATTATGTGATGCCGACATATGCCACTTGTGGTCATACAAGGCGCCGTAATGGCTGTACGATACGTGAATGCCATCCTATGACCAATAATACAACCATATCGGCAGCATATTGGCGATGCATTCTTCTTCATGGAAGACAGTTCGCGCCCCAATCGTGCACATCTTGTGAATAACTTCCTTCAGGAAAACGACATCGTTCGACTAGAGTGGCCAGCATGTTCTCCAGACAAGAACCCTATCGAACATGCCTAGGATATTTTCAGAATGAGATTTTCACTCTGCAGCGGAGTGTGCGCTGATATGAAACTTTCTGGCCGATTAAAACTGTGTGCCGGACCGAGTCTCGGTCCGGCACACAGTTTGAATCTGCCAGAAAGTTTCATGCCTAGGATATATTGAAAAGGGCTGTTTATGGACGACGTGACCCACCAACCACTCTGAGGGATCTACATCGAATCGCCGTTGAGGGGTGGGACAATATGGACCAACAGTGCCTTGATGAACTTGTGGACAGTATGCCACGACGAATACAGCATGCATCAATGCAAGAGGACGTGCTACTGGGTATTAGAGGTATCGGCGTGTACAGCAATCTGGACCCCCACCTCTGAAGGTCTCGCTGTATGATGGTAAAACATGCAATGTGTGGTTTTCATGAGCAATAAAAATGGCGGAAATGATGTTTATGTTGATCTCTATTCCAGTTTTCTGTACAGGTTCTAGAACTCTCGGAACCAAGGTGATGCAAAACTTTTTTTGGTGTGTGTATTTTGTAATAAACTGTGTGTCACAAGCTACAGCTGTGTAACGTTCTAACCTCGATATATGCCCCTGTCATTAGAGCAGACAAGATGGTCCAGTTGCATGGCCACCTAGTCTTCGGATCTCATTACCCTGAAGAAGAACGTGAAAGAATTATATACTTATATGGATATGGTGTCTGCTCTTTTGGACATCTGCGAAAGAACAGACACCATTGATGACCTGCAGTTATCTAGAACGAAATTAGAATTATGTATTAATACCTTCAGTTGCTGACGGGCGTTGATATATATCAGCCCCTACCGGGACTCGAACCCGGGATCTCCTGCTTACATGGCAGACGCTCTATCCATCTGAGCCACCGAGGACACAGAGGACAGTGCGACTGCAGGGACTATCTCACGCACGCCTCCCGCGAGACCCACATTCTCACCTTATATGTTCACACACTACATTCGTAGTGTTCCTACCCAACACACTCATTACTCGTGGAAGACATTCTTACCAAGTGCCGTAAGAGTTTGCGTAATATGTGTGCATCCGCGCGGAAGAAGAAGGTCATGGCGGTATTTCCAGAACTATATACTTACATGGATATGGTGTCTGTTCTTTCGGACATGCCCCTTTATGTGGTCTGGGTTAAGAGAGACTGTTATGGCAATTACATATTTTCTGTATTTGGTTGGCTCATACATGACTAAAATATGTATTGCATCCATTGATATCCACTGTTTTTCTCGTGTGAAGATGACTGTAACAATCGAAATCGGTAGAGAATAAACTGACAATTGTACAGCTGATAGCACAAATAGTTTTTTTGTCATATGATCTGTCTGTAATCGGTGCGTTGTGGCGTCGACGGCGGCTCGTCGGTGTTGGCAGCGTGATTGCAGTGGCTCCATCACTCGTGTAATTACAGCAAATATCTCTTACTTGGTATGATTCTCCAGGCGATTATTTTAGTGTTCGTTACATTCCTTTTGTCACAGGCTTGTCAGGCGTAATCATTGCTGTACAAATCCAACTTCGTGTCTGTGCGGTGACAACGTATCTTACACATACGATTCCATTGTCAATCCGCAGTACACAGTTTTAAAACAGTATGAGATTCACTTTGACACGCCGACCGCGAAACTGCAGTCCACCCGCTTTTAGCATGAGTATCACGATCGCAAATTCACAGTACCGTTGGTAACTGTATCACACGTAGTAAACAGTGTACAAGGCTCCACGGCGACACTTAATATAGTAAAGTGTGCGGCAGCTCATTAAGTCCCCAATAAATGATCAGTTTAAAGTATATTAGTTTATGCAATTCAGTTATATGCAATATAGTCCAGGTATGACAATGACAATCATTGTCCATTTGCGTGTACATTGTTATTGCTGTTTATAGTACTCCATGAAGCTCGCAATATTCAAACAGTCCAATATTTTCTTTTGTAACATTCGTATTACCGTGTCTGAAACATATGGACACGGCCATAAATTTTCGTGTGATCCTCGTCAGCAATACACAACATAAATGCGAACATGCCATGCCAGTGTACACAACTGTCAGTCACTGTTTTATTACCACAGTCGATACCACTCTCTCATCACAGTTTGTTTAACAGCTATGCATTTAGTTTCACACAGTGATCGTTACAAATAAAACAAAACTTAAGTTGAAACTTTGCATACTTCAGTAAAAGAGATTCTATACTAAAACAAATGACTCAACAACAGTTACATCTAATATTATTGAATAAAACAAACATTATTCTAAACTATCAAAGATTTATGTGCAGAGTAAAAGCAAGCTAAATAAGGTCAAGGAGAAAAAAATTATCTTTCATAATTAGCAGTATGCTCACATGTGCCCCCCCCCCCTTACCACTTTATCTTGAGACGTTCCCAATAACCTCTCAAGATAAAATGTTTTTTCCTCATTTGAGACATCTGACCACATAAAACGTTTTTAAGTTTATAAAGCTATAAACTTTGAAAACTGGATTCATAACAACAAACATCAGTCATCAAATATATCATGATTAATATGCTAGTTAGCTAGTTTCATTTTCCATGGATCATTTTCACGATAAATTGTAATGATGTGGAACGAATTGCTTTACATACACATCACAATCTAATATTTTAATTTTTAAGTATGGTTATATGCTGAACATCTGTATAAGTTATTTATTTTTCAGTATCTGCAGATGTGAGTTAGTAATTCGTACCCACTATCTTTCATGCATTACAATAACAGAATTTCTTCTACAGAATATAAGGAACTGTCAAGGAGAAACTTTTTTAGTTTATTTTCATATTTTACTTTGATATCTGCCAGACATTTTACATCCCTAGATAAGTTATCAAAAATTTACGTAATAAAATAACGGTATCTTACAGAGTAATGCTATCAAGAATCAGCTAATAAAGCAAGCAATCATATTTTATATTCTGAAAATTAGCAATAAATGTTGATCTGTTGCAATTTAGAAAATCAGGCAAAACAAATAATTACAGTAAATTATACCATAACAGTGGAGACATATCTAATTTGTTTGTCACCTAAAGTAAACATTACACACACACACACACACACACACACACACACACACACACACACACGTCTTTATAACTTGCCCATTTATAGCTCTATAATTATTAAGTTCTGGTCTTAGTTATTTTGTACTTTAATGCACCCAAACAAGAAATTCCCTTACAGTTTGTCACTGCATGTTTCTTCCCTATTTTATTTAGTATCGCCTGGAAATTACTGCTCATTAGTATGCTGTAACAGAATGGTTCAAATGGCTCTAAGCACTTAACATCTGAGGTCATCAGTCCCCTAGACTTAGAACTACTTAAACCTAACTAACCTAAGGACATCACAGACATCCTTGCCCGAGGCAGGATTCGAACCTGCGACCGTAGCAGCAGCGTGGTTCCGGACTGAAGCGCATAGAACCATAGTGCTCAAAGCCATTTGAACCATTTGATCCATTTGCAGTGCCTGTGTTATTACAAATAATGATGCAATGTTCCTTTTGACATGGTTGGCACATGGTTAACAACATAAAATACTTTGGGTCTGGCTGTGAATTGTGCCCAGATAGTAATGGTAAGGCGACCACTCGTGAGAAGCGGGAAATGTGGGTTCGAGTCTCAGTCCATCAAAAATTTTCATTTTCGTTATTCCATTACACAGCTGATGGTTGTCCCTATTCGCAACTGTGTATACATTTCATGTAGGCCTATACTAATTAAATGTCTCATCATGTTACCAATCATCTCACACTATGTGCCAGCGTACTCGTTACAAAATCAATATGTGAATCCACTATGCTACAAAATCCTATATACGAATATTCATACTTAAATATCTTCTTCAGTTAAGTGACCAGTGTCAGTACTGGAAATGGATCCACTACCTGGAATAAAGTACTATATTCAACAACTACCCTCATATCAGATTCATATTCTTTGTCTGTAAAAGGCAAAATTATACACTCTACTTCAACTCATTCCTTCTGGAGACAATTAGTGGGCAAATAAATCTATTTATGGGCAAAACTAAAAAGTCCCAGCTTATTTAGATTCTCAAGTTGTTATTATATCACATTTTATTATTGTTGTGCATACTTTTATGTTCGTTTTAACCAACCGTCCTTCAGTTTCCCATACTGCACGATACAACATTAAGTATCACTTTCCAGATTGTTTACTGATCCTACGAAACATATTTCACATTCCTTTCATTTTTCTATCCTGAATTCCACTGAGCCCTCTTGACTACATTATGGCAAGGCCCCTAACAACTCCTACTTATGATCTTTTTCTCTTCTCTATTTCTCTCTATCCTACACTCCTGCTGCCAACATTTATCAGCTTACTTTTTCTGTTTCATCATTAACTCTTTCTTTCGCCTACCCTTTCTTCATATCACTTATTATGTAATACTTGTCCTTACCATTGCCCATCAGAATATTTGACTTCATTGAGCAATCACTAAATCACTTTTTACTCTCTCTCTCTCTCTCTCTCTCTCTCTCTCTCTCTCTCTCTCACACACACACACACACACACACACACACACACCAAATAAATCTCACTTCTTATTCTCCTCCATACATCTATTACGCATCTTTAATTCCTTCATATATTCAGTAATTATACCTACACAGCAACCAAATTCTCAAAATCGTCATTTCTGTTAAAGTTACACAGTCCAAACCAAATTTACCTGTTCTTATATTGTCACACTACCATACCAATCTTGCTTTTCTCAGTACTCTCAATTTTCCTACATAAAGCTGTTCACAAATAATTGTCATATTGTTGTTATTTGCCAAACCAATCATCTATCACTAACTTAGCGTTTCGTCGTCATTAAGCATTCTGTCAGATCTGGGATTTCAGGTTATATCTTCTTGATCCTTAATCTGGATAGTTGGGTAGTTGAAGAGTTGTTTTGACAGATACAAAAGATAGCAGAAGAGTAGGAAGCATTGCTGAAAACTAAAGAAAGAAACAGCACTGCCACAGCATGGGTCTGTATGCACGCTACCCCACACAGTCACTAAAGAATAGTGAATCCCCTGACGATTACTATGTCATAGCTGATCACTTCTCCACCATCCCTCCTGGATCCCAGATTCCACGATGAAAATTCATTCCACTCATAACATTCAAAATTTTCTCTAGTGCTATTCTTGCTTTGTACGGCTTCAAATCTACCACATCCTCAACAGCAGATTTCTTCTCTGTTTTGGAACTGGTACCTGGTTGGTAGGTACTCAGAGAGCGCACAGGATAAGGTTACGAATGTGGATGGGACAGTAAACAGTTACTGTGAGCTGTACAATCAAACACACAACTTTATTTTCCTAGGAACCACTTATTTACACATTGCTTTAAAAGATCAGAATTAGAAAATACGGCTGAAGGCCTAGTTAAAGAAAACTTGAGATGCTTTCTAGGCTGAAGGCCCAAAACCACACCAAAAACAAGAACGGCAGAAGGCCTGGCTTATAAATAAAAAGCAATTAAAAATAGAGGGTAAATTAAAAAAAACATGCAATTGAAAACAATTAGTGGCTGAAGACCTACACTGCACGTCTGAAGGGCAACAACACATTAATAAACAATTTTTCTAACCAAGAAATTTCTTTTTAAACTTACAACAGAACAGCCGAAAGCCTAATTATAGAAATATTAACTTATTGCACAGCTGAAGGCCACAAACAAATTTGAAACAATAGCTGAAGGCCTTATTAAAAGGGGTTCATGTAAATCCTCGGCTGAAGGCCATGCATAACACATCGAACAACTAACGGCTTGGGGTCTGGATTACAGACAATTTCAGACAGAACAAATTTTCAGAAGAAAATATTTTTTCAAATAAAATCAATCTTCAAAATTTTAATTTAACACGGCTGAAGGCCTTTATGTAAAATATAAAAAGAACTGAATTAATACATGGCCGAAGGTCTCGCACAATACTTCAAACTGAAATGAAAATCACAACCTAAAACAAACAGAACAAGTGGTGCTTAGAAGTGTTCTAAGGGTCGGCCTGAGAAGGTAGCTCAAACGTAAGGTGAGGTGAGACAGACAGCTAAGAGTTGAAGTTAAATAATTGGATGGCAACCCAAAACTAGGGATGGCCCAAGGACTGACCAACAATTTAGAGGATACGGACAGCACTACGTCTTCAGAAATTGGCGTCTAAAAACAGTCAAGGGAACAATAACCACTCTAAGCAAAATATGAACCAGACAACTTAAAAGCTGTTGAACTACATGCTGTGCCAGACAGCATCAACACGACGAGAAAAGGCACACTGCCGGAAAACTACGCTAACGACCAGGGCAGGTAAATGGGGTGTTAACGGCCACAGCGCAGAAAATACCGCTGGTGCACTTCCCTGGCAAGTAACAGTCAATTTAATAATTAATCACAATATAGGAAGACGGCTGCAAGATTTCGCTGACTCCAACACAACATACATTGCTGCTAGAGATTTCGTAACAGGTTAACTGACAACTCAACTTGAGCGTCCAGGTTTGGTGGGCAACGAACTTTGTCACCCTCACAGCTAGCACCTCACCGACAGCGCGTGCACAGTGCCAGCGGTCCCGCGCGCCGCAGAGACTTGCTCGCTGCTCCGTCCCAACCGACTGACCACCACACACAACACCATCACCCGGAAATACTAGTGGTCACACCAAAGACAGTACGACAGTACTAGTATCGATAAGCGTTGCTGCTGCCACTCAAGGAGGCAAGCCAGCAACTTCGTTACACCACTAAATAAGGAAGAAACAAGACGCCACTCGATGTGACAAAATGCCAAAGAAAAAACGGCATGAACGCGAGCCACACGTGGCTCAAGGCTAAACCAGAAAGAATGCCTTTAGGTGATGTAAACTGGCTATTTCAAATGGATCTTTGTACACATCAGATAAGCTTTGGTATTTCGTTATTTATTTCTGTCGATTTCTTGTACATCTCCATTAATATAAGATCCCCACCTTAATATCAACAGCTTTTATTTTATCATCATTTCGTTTCTTCCTCTCTAACAGTTTCTTCTCCACAAGTTCTCTTACTCTCTTCGTTTTCTCATCCCAACACCTCATTCCTAGGACGGAAAGATATTTTCTCTTGATTAGATTACATGTACTTTTCGTTCCAACTGATCTATAGCGAGGAAATCCTCTGGGTTGTGGAACATGTCAGGAAATGCGAGTACACAATCAGTATGTACAAAATAAGAACAGTTATGCTAATGTACATTCCACTGATCCCAAATGAAATTCCCTTTTTGGATGTGGAATGACTCAAAAACTCTTAAGCATATTTTTCATTTTTAAGAGCAGAAAACTTGTCACCAAACATTAAATGATAAATACAGTTAGGTGCATATGATAATTCTTAAGATATTCTAACCACACGTAATCAAATCAAGTAAAATAAAAAAATATTTTACAGCACTTATTTACGGAGATCACATTACAGCATAAAATTTGTACAGAAGCCAGATTGTAAACAATATTCACATTATATGATATTATTAATAACATACGCACATCAATCGATTCTGCTAAGAAATTCATCAATGGAGTGTGAGGAGTTGGTCCCCAATAAATCCTTTAGACCCTTCTTAAACTGAACTTCATTATTTGTGAGACCTTGTATGGCTGCTGACATCTTATTGGATATGAGTATTGCGGAATAGTGGGCACCTTTCTGAACCAAAGTAAGTGATTTTAAATCTTTGTGAAAACTATTCTTATTTCTAGTATTGATTCCATGAACTGAGCTGTTGATTTGAAAGAAAGATGTATTTTAATGACAGATTTCATTAAGGAATAAGTGTATTGGGAAGCTGTAGTTAGTATCCCCCATTCCTTAAACAGCCCCCTGCAGGACGTTCCTGATTTCACACCACAAATAATTCATATTGCACGTTTTTGAGCGTGGAAAACTTTAGCTTGGCTTGATGAGTTACCCCAGAAAATAATCCCCTACAATATTGTGGAACGAAAGTAAGCGTAGTACGCTAGCTTTTTTGTTTTTATATCACATATATCTGACAACATTTGCATACCAAATAGAGATTTGTTTAGGCGTTTCAGAAAATTCTGTGTATGCTCCTATCAGTTAAATTTATTATCAAGCTGTAATCCCAAGAATTTAACACTGTCATCTTCTTCTGTCTGCTTGTCGTCGTCTTTTAGGCATATACTGGCAGGAAACATTTTACAAGTTCTGAACTGCATTTAGTATATTTTTTCAAGGTTGAGTGACAGAGAACTGGCCGACCTTTCTAAGGCTATACTTTTTTTACTATTTATGCCAATGTTTGTGTTGTCTGCAAACAAAACAAACTTTGTTCTCGTAATGTTAGTGATGAAAGATCATTGATATACACAAGAGAAAGTGAGAGCCCTAAGATGGAACCTTAGGGGTACCTCATGTTATTGGTTCCCAGTTGGATGATAGATATTTCTTTCCTATTTACACCCTTTGTTTTCTGTCAAGACATGTAGGATTTGAACCATTTTGCAGCATTTCCTGTTACACGGAAATATTCTAATTTTCTTAAAAGGATGTTGTGATTTACACAGTCAGATGCCTCTGACAGCTCAAAAAATATACCAGTGACCGGCAATTTATTGTCTAATGAATTTAATACATTCTCACTATATGTGTAGATAGCCTTCTCATCATCAGAACACTTCAGAAATACGAATGGTGACTAGGATAATATTTTATTTTTGGTCAGATGGTTTAGAAGACGACTGTATATAACATTTTCTAAAATTCTTGGAAATTAGCATCCAGCTACTTTTCTACATAGTCGCCACTCCATCTTAGATAACTATCGTAACGTTGTACCAACTTTACAGCGTCCTCGTCGTAGAAGGCAACCTCCCGTGCTTTCCGCCAATTTTCTGCGCTGTATTGCAGTTCGTTGTCTATGCAAAAATGTTGTCTTCATAGCTAGTGGCTCATCTGAGCAGAGATGAAAATCAGAGGGAGCCAGTGCTAGGCTGTTCGGTGGTTGATAAACAGTTCCCATCGAAAAGCTGCGGTAGCATCCTCGTTGCCCCTGCATTGTGCGGCTGAGAACTGCCATGAAGAACGAAATGCATGCAGTTATGTTATGTAGAGTTGCATGAAATCAGGCGAAATCTTTCGGCAGGTACCTATACATGACGGGAGACACTATTTTTTAGGCATCTTTGCGAGCTCACTGTGCACTGAAATCTGATAAGAGCGATGTGATGACATCTAAAGGCATACTAGAGACACTGCCCAACACATCCGTGCAAAGGTTCATTTGATTTTTACTGTGGTTTCCATTTCGCGGCCGATCATTTCTTACTTGCCGAACAGCTCTCCTAAATTAAAGAAGCTTTGAAGTCATATACCTCCATGTGTAATAAAGCTGGTTTTTGAAATACCATTTTTGGAAAATGGCTGTACGCATTGTGCTGTCGGAGTATTTTCAACATATCTAATTAAAATATCGAAACATTCATTACTATTCTAACTATCTACACTCCTGGAAATTGAAATAAGAACACCGTGAATTCATTGTCCCAGGAAGGGGAAACTTTATTGACACATTCCTGGGGTCAGATACATCACATGATCACACTGACAGAACCACAGGCACATAGACAGAGGCAACAGAGCATGCACAATGTCGGCACTAGTACAGTGTATATCCACCTTTCGCAGCAATGCAGGCTGCTATTCTCCCATGGAGACGATCATAGAGATGCTGGATGTAGTCCTGTGGAACGGCTTGCCATGCCATTTCCACCTGGCGCCTCAGTTGGACCAGCGTTCGTGCTGGACGTGCAGACCGCGTGAGACGACGCTTCATCCAGTCCCAAACATGCTCAATGGGGGACAGATCCGGAGATCTTGCTGGCCAGGGTAGTTGACTTACACTTTCTAGAGCACGTTGGGTGGCACGGGATACATGCGGACGTGCATTGTCCTGTTGGAACAGCAAGTTCCCTTGCCGGTCTAGGAATGGTAGAACGATGGGTTCGATGACGGTTTGGATGTACCGTGCACTATTCAGTGTCCCCTCGACGATCACCAGTGGTGTACGGCCAGTGTAGGAGATCGCTTCCCACACCATGATGCCGGGTGTTGGCCCTGTGTGCCTCGGTCGTATGCAGTCCTGATTGTGGCGCTCACCTGCACGGCGCCAAACACGCATACGACCAGCATTGGCACCAAGGCAGAAGCGACTCTCATCGCTGAAGACGACACGTCTCCATTCGTCCCTCCATTCACGCCTGTCGCGACACCACTGGAGGCGGGCTGCACGATGTTGGGGCGTGAGCGGAAGACGGCCTAACGGTGTGCGGGACCGTAGCCCAGCTTCATGGAGACGGTTGCGAATGGTCCTCGCCGATACCCCAGTGTCCCTAATTTGCTGGGAAGTGGCGGTGTGGTCCCCTACGGCACTGCGTAGGATCCTACGGTCTTGGCGTGCATCCGTGCGTCGCTGCGGTCCAGTCCCAGGTCGACGGGCATGTGCACCTTCCGCCTACCACTGGCGACAACATCGATGTACTGTGGAGACCTCACGCCCCACGTGTTGAGCAATTCGGCGGTACGTCCACCCGGCCTCCCGCATGCCCACTATACGCCCTCGCTCAAAGTCCGTCAACTGCACATACGGTTCGCGTCCACGCTGTCGCGGCATGCTACCAGTGTTAAAGACTGCGATGGAGCTCCGTATGCCACGGCAAACTGGCTGACACTGACGGCGGCGGTGCACAAATGCTGCGCAGCTAGCGCCATTCGACGGCCAACACCGCGGTTCCTGGTGTGTCCGCTGTGCCGTGCGTGTGATCATTGCTTGTACAGCCCTCTCGCAGTGTCCGGAGCAAGTATGGTGGGTCTGACACACCGGTGTCAATGTGTTCTTTTTTCCATTTCCAGGAGTGTATTTTACTTATATTATTTTTATGTTTGAAATTGTTATTTTACATTCATGGTGTTTTTTGGTTTTTAGTTTGCCATTTCACAAACGTGTTTTCTGTTCGTTGAAAATAAGAAGGAACTCATTACGATGTCAGCTGCCTTAGCTGCCTGGTAAGCGCGTCTCACTGCTATGCAACAAGTCCAGGTTCGATTCTCAGCTGCTCGGAGATTTTCTCTGCTCAGGGAGTGGATATTGAGTTGTCCTCATCACCATGTCATCATCATCAACTTGCATGTCTCGTCACCTGGAAAGACTTGCAACTGTGCAGTCGAGCTCTCCCAGGTCTGGTATCCCTGCCATCAATGCCATACGATCATTTCATTTCATTCACTCTTATTATGATAGAAAATAATTACAATAATGGTAATTTGCAAGGAAATGCTTAAACATAACGTTTTTTACATGATGCACATAAAATGAACGAAATTTCTTCATGTAATATACACAACGGAGAAGACAATATAAAATCAGTATTCAGCTGGGTTTCAAATTGTCGCTGGTGCTCCTCTAAGTATTTTGATTTGTTTCATGCACATTTCAGTACATTGGTAAGCCTTGAAGAAGAGAATTTATTATGCACTAGTGACTGCAGCTTGATTTTATTGTTTCTCAAGTGGAAATTGACATCATAATCATTCAATAGAAGTAGATCTGAAAATTTTCTCTCAAAGTTCTTCCAACATCTTAAAGCTGTATACATTCCACAGCTGTAGCTGTGCCATCGGCCCTCTGGGCTCGCCAGATACTTCTTGTCCTCGGTTATGACGCTCAAAACGGCTTTTTTTCACACTGACCACCCGCCTTTTCATAGTTGTAAAAGCAAATTACTGTGAGTTTAGACCAGGAATTCGAGAATGTCTTTTTGAAGCCCAAATGTCCTTGTGACAGCATAGAAATCTGATAAACAAACGTCTGACTATGTCAAAAGATATTTAAATGATGTTTCCTGTCCCAATGAGGGAGAAATATCTGTATTATTGTTAGATTCTTGCAGATGCCAGTATGAAATAACTGTTTAGAGCATAGCACCTGAGAACAAGAAATTGTTCATCTGGTGATCCAAAAGAGGCTTGATGGCCAGGTACAGCTGTGGTGTGTACGTAGCTATCTATGTTGGAAAAACCTTGTCAGAAGGCTCTGAGATCTAATTCTGTTAAATGATTATGTCAATCTGCGCTTGAAAAACAATATAATCAAGCTGCAGCCGTAAGTACATAATCAGTTCTCATCACCAAGGTTTACCATTGTACTGAAATATGCCTGACACTGATCAGAATGTTTAGAGGATCAACATGACAAATTGAAATCCTGCTAAATTTTGTTTTATATTGTCTTCACCATTGTGTACATTACGTGAATAAATTTCCTTCATTATATGTGCATGGCGTAAAAAAAAGGTTGCGTTTTTAGCATTTCTTTACAGATTATCATTATTGTAAATTATTTTCTGTCATTATAATGAGATACATATTATTTTTAATTCACAAAAACATGTATGTAAATGGTTAACTAAAAAACGAAATAAACATAAATGTAAAACTTAAAATAACAATTTAAAACATAAAACAAATATAAGTAAAGTACATAATTAGAAGAGTAATGCATGTTTAGATATTTTAATTAAGTATGTTAAAAATATTCAGGAGCACATTGTGTACAGCAAATTTTTCAAAAATGGTATTTCAGAAAACAGATTTATTACACAGGGATGCATGTGGCTTGAAAGCCTCTTTAATTTACGTTGTAACAAAAGTTTTCATTTTCCAAAATTAATTAATTATAGTGAGGTATTTTAAACACTTCACATTATTACAAAAGTTGATTATACACATTTCAAGAACATTAATTGCATCTAAAGTTTTATATCAAAACATTTTTTATGCACTATCGTTTCTAAAATGTTCCCTCGAAACCTAAAATACCAAATTACCTTTCGGCGTGCGTCTTACCCCTTAAAAGTGAAATTGGGCCCAAACAAGAAAATACTTGTTATACTGTTTTGCCCTCTCTACACACCCACCAAGTTTCATAATGACTGTGATTGACACTTGGGAATGTTCCCTTTTGAGTTAGCAGTACGCAGCAGAGGTGATAAACTTCGTTTTCACATGTTCATTTACAAGGGAAATTCCACAAGTGTTGTGTTACTTTAATTCTCGTATTACTGCAGATATGAGTGATAAAAATATTAGTGTCATCAGTGTTTAGGAACGACTGAAATAGCGAAAATTGAACACGGTCTCAGCGCCGTATGCATTTCTTGTCAGATTGTATATAGAATTTGTGTGTTAGGTAGACCATAATTCAACCATAATAACCCACAGATTCGTGGAATAGTAAGATGTGTTGGAAGACGGTATGGGTCTCGCCCAACAACAAAAAGGGTAGCAGAAGTGATCCACACAATTACTGTCCAGTATCTTTTTCCTTCATATATCTGATGTAAAATCGTAGAACACCTTCTGAGCTCAAACATAATGTGAAATCTTGAACAGAATGGATTTCTGCATGTCAACCAGCAAGGATTCGAAAACAGGGATATGGTCAGGGATGCCCCAGGGAAGTGTGCTGGGACCGCTACCTTTTCTATATACATAAATGATCTGGTGGGCAGAATAGGCAGCAATCTGCTGTTGTTTGCTGATGATTCTGTGATGCATGGGAATGTGTTGTCGTTGAGTGACTGTAGGAGGATACAAGATGACTTACACAAAATTTCTAGTTGTTGTTATGAATGGCAGCTAGCTCTTAATGTAGAAAAATGTAAGTTAATGTGGATGAGTAGGGGATACAAAACCGCTACGTTCAGATATGGCATTATTGGTGTCCTGCTTCGCAAAGTCACGTCGTTTAAATATGTGGGCTTAGCATTGCAAAGCGATATGAAATGAAATGAGCATGTGAGGATTGTGGTAGGAATCGCGAATGATCGAGAATTTTGGGGAAATGTAGTCCATCTGTAAAGGATGCAGCATGTAGGACGCTAATGCGACCCATTCTTGAGTACTACACGAGTGTTTGGGATCCGTTCCAGGTCGTATTAAAGGAGGACAGCGAAGCAATTCAGAGGTGGGCTGCTAGAATTGCTACCCGTAGGTTTGAACAATGCGCAAGTGTTATGGAGATGCTTCGGGAACTCAAATGGGAATCCCTGGAGGGAAAGCGTAGTTCTTTCCGAGGGACACTATCGGGAAAATTTAAAGAACCAGCATTTGGAGCTGCATGCAGAACGATTGTACTGCCGTAAACATATACTGCGGGTAAGGACCATGAAGATAAGTTACGAGAAATAAGGGATAAGGGATCGTATGGAGGCATATAGATAGTCGTTTTTCGCTTGCTCTATTTATGACTGAAACAGGAAAGGAAATGACTGGTGGTGGTACAGGGTACTGTCCGCCATGCACCGTATGGTGGCTTGCGGTTTATGTATGTTAAGTGTAGATGTAAATATTGCTGATCATGTGAAACCCAACTATCACATAAGTTCATGAAACCCATGTATCAAAGCAGTCGGGGTAAACAGAGTTTACAGGATATTAACCAGAAACTTGTAGCGGATTGTGGATTTCATAGTAGGAAGGACGCAACAAATTTTTTTTTTGAATGGAGAGCCTTCAGCATTTGCAGAAGTAACTACAGGCATACTATAGAGAAGTGTGATGCAGTTATCTATCACAAATTTCACGTCAGGGATCGTAAGTTTTTGCATCACTGGACGGTGATATTTTTAATGATTTTTCCTTCGCGGGGGCCACAGTCATATAGATTTTTTAGAAAGAGATTTCCGCTATTTCACTGTTAATTGTTCATTTATTTTACACAATCATGATTTCAGCCTTGTAGGTATTCTGTAGCGCATGCACTGGAAGTTAATAAAGCGTTCATATCATACAATATAAGGAATAGAGACAAGCAGTTATTACGTATTTGCAAATATTACTTGCATGTAAATTATGTCTGACCTGTCTGTGACATGTCATCGTCGCAAATTCATATCTCTCGTCTTATAGACCAGATGTCGTGGTATAACATACAAGTACATATCCAAGATACAAACTATAGTTGACATTATTCACCATGGGAAACTATTAACATACAGTGTGGCGTATTTAGCAGCTAATATATTCCTGTGATCTGCATTCATCACTTCTATTCATCGACAGACGTTGATATATGTCGAAACAGTGGCAGTGATCGTAACAAAGCGGCACCACTGTTTGAGATACACGATCTTTTCTTTACCAGAGGTATTACCAGCAAAGAGAAGTGGATATTTAATAGCTAAATGCTGAACATATCTTTGTAATACACGTTCGTAACAGCTTCTTACAGGTATACCTTCTAATAACCCAACTCCGAGTGTAAATATAATTATTTTAGATGCACAAAAAATTTCGATCTTACGCCCACACCTCCCGCTCGCTCTCACCTGTACTCTTCTTCCTCCTTCGCCACACAACTTTGAGACTCTTTCACCAGCCCCTCCCCTTGCCACTCTCCCCCGCCCCCGTTTCGTTCTCCCCTTGCCACTCTCCCCCGCCCCCGTTTCGTTCTCCCTCTACCCAACATTCGTGTTCTATTGTGGGGACTTTCTGTCATAGGATTTTTCATTTCTGAGTTTTGTGACAGTCCCGCCACTTTACGTGGTTCGTGCAAGTTGTTGCACAGGTGTGACGTCTTTTATGTGAGTCTCCAGCAACAAGTGAAGTATGATTTTATAATGTTAGAGCAATGTGATGGTTAGGAGATCAAAATTTTGTTGTCATCTGAAATAATTGCATTTACACACTGAGTTGAATTATTGGAAGATATACCTGTAAGAAGCTGTTATTAACGAATATTACTAGGACATGTTAACCGTTTAGCTAAATAAATATCCATCTCCCTTTCGTGATAATAACTCTGATAATGCAAAGATCATGTGTCTCACACAGTGGTGCCACTTTGTTACGATCTCTGCCACTGTTTTGACATATGTCAACGTCAGTTGATAAAAAGAAGTGATGAATGCAGGTCACAGGAATATATTAGCTGCTAAATGCGCCACACTGTATGTTAATGGTTTCTCATTGTTCACAATGTCAACTTTATTTTGTATCTCTGATATGTCCTCTTATCTTGTAATATGACAATTTGTCTCTTATGACCAGAATTATTTATTTTCGACCCCACCTCTCCGAGGTCTCCTCCATTCCTGATGATCCCCATTTTGATTACTCCCTGTTCCCTACCGTCCTTGACTGAACTGATACCTCTGTCCCATCACTTGCCCCAAGTACTTGGGTCAGTCCCCCCCCTCAGACATCAACACTCCCATCACCACACACGACATCACACTCGTCCTCCGCTCCAAATGCAACACTGCCCCTGGTCATGATGGTGTCACCTACCGCCACCTCAAGGAATCCCCCCCCCCCCCCGTCCTTCCTGGCTGTCCTTGCTACCCTGTACAATGTCCTCCTTTCCATGGGCTTTTACCCTGACCTGTGGAAGACTTCCCATGTCCTGCTGTTTCCTAAACCCAACAAGCCCCCTCTGATACCTCTTCCTATCGTCCCATCTGCCTCACCTCCATATTCAGTAAGGTCTTCAAGACCATCCTCTCCCGTTGCATTCACCTCCTTCCCCTTACCCAGTGTGGCTCTGTTCTTCCTTCTCAGCCAACGACTAGCTTCTTAACCTTACCAATCTTCTTTCCCTCCAACTTAACTCCGGTCGCTCAAATATCTTTGTTTCACTTGACCTCCAGAACGCCTAAGACCATGTCTGGCATCCCCAGCTCCTCTTCAAACTCCAGACCTATGATCTCCCTATCAATTTCGTCCATCTCGTTGCTTCCTTCCACTTCCGTCATCCCTCCTATGTCACTATCCACAATTCCAACTCCTGTGCCTTCTATCCCTCTGCTGGCGTGCCCCAAGGCTCCGTCCTTTCACCTCTCCTCTGTCTCCTGTACACTGCTGATATGGCCAAACCACCTCTGCCTGTTCATCTTCTCCAATTTGCTGATGACACTATCTTCCTTGTCCTTTATCCTACCCTTCAACGGTCCCAATGTACACTCCAAACCCACCTTGACCAGTTCACCACTTGGTGCAGCCAGTGGTTCTTCCGTATCAACCCCTCCAAGCCACAGACGATCATCATAGGCCACACCACCCGCTCCTTCCGTCTCCATGATTTCTACCTCACCATTTATGGCTGTCCTATCCACCTCACTCCGACCCTCAAATACCTAGGCCTCACCCTCAACCGCCATCTCACCTGGACTCCCCTCTCCTTACAATCCAGCACAAAGCTCACAACACACTCTGCCTCCTGAAACTCCTGTCTGGCCGGACATGGGGACTGCATCCTTCCACCATCCTTCACACCTACAAATCCTTGATCCATCCCATCCTTTGTTATGCCAGTGTTGCTTGGATTTCCCCCCCTCCTAGGGCCTATAAAGACCTCCAAATCCTCAGATCCCATGCTCTCCGCCTTGCCTTCCGCATGCGCCTCCTGTCCGCCACATGCATCCTCTACGACCTCATCCCCTTTCCCCACCTTCTCCTTTTCCCTGAATACATCCACACCCTATATATTGTTCGCCGACTTGATCCCCCTCACCCCCTGGTGTCTGTCTTCTTCTCCACCCACAATCTGTTGCTGCACCTTTACCATTGTGTCCCAACCTCTCTCCATCTCCACACCCTCCTCCTCCTTTCCCACCACAACTTCCAGCATCTACCCCTCCCAGATGATGAGCTTTGCCCTGTCATCTACCCTTCCTACCAACTCTAACCCCAACTTCCTCCTGCCTCCTCCTCAGGGCTCCCTCTCCCTTCTCCTGAGTGGCTTCCCCCGTCCTCCCATAACCCCGTCCCTCTCCTGTTCTCCCCTTCAGTGTCTCTGCACTCCCTCCTGCTTTGTCTTCCCTCTTCATCTTCCACTCTGGCCGTCCCCTGCGTCTTGGTGTGCGCCCTGTAGCCCCTTTTCCTCTTCCTCCCACTCCCCATCCCCCTCCTCTCTTTCTTCCTCCTTTCCGAACTCCAGTCCTTCGGCAGGTCCCTACCAGTGGTTTTTATTCTGTGTGAGTGTTCCATAGTTTCCAGTGGTTTTGTTTTTTAAATGTCTCGCTCTGTGTGATTTTTATACTGTGGCCGACTTTTAACTTGTGTTTGACTCCAGTGATTTTAAGTGCGCAAAGAATTGCTAGCTGTGTTCTTTTAACTTTATGTCGACTTTTTAATTGTCCCCCAATGTCCCCATATTAGTGTATATTTTAATTCCGATTATCTGCATTTACTGTATTTTAATGTCCCCTTTTTTCCCCTGTTTTTATGTAAGAGTTCGCTTGTATTTCTGTTAAAGTCATTTGGCTGAAGAGTGGTGGACTGTGCCACTGCCAGCCCTCCCCTGCCCATATGGGGCAGGGAAATGAGATTACAATAAGGGAAAAAAATTTTCGATGATGACGTGTCACTGACAGGTCAGAGGTATTTTACAAGTAAGTAATATTTGCAAATATGTAACAAGAGCTTGTTTCTATTCCCTCCACTGTACGATATGTATGTTTTATTAATTTTGCAGTTCAGCATGCACTTGAGAATGGCTACAAAGCCGAAATCATGATTGTGTACAATAAATGAACAATTAACAGTCAAATGGCGGAAATTTTTTAACAAAATAAGTATATTTTTGCGTTTTTTTGTGAATTCTGTGAAATAGTGATGCATCTACATCTAAACCTACATACACACTCCGCAAACCACCATAAGGCGCATAGCAGAGGAGGAGGAGGAGGATATTAGTGTTTAACATCCCGTCGACAACGAGGTCATCAGAGACAGAGCACAAGCTCGGATTAGAGAAGGATGGGGAGGGAAATCGACTGTGACCTTTCAAAGGGACCATCCCACTATTTGCCTGAATCGAAATTGTAGAGTGTATAAGAATTATGTGTAATAATTATGTGCATTTATGCTTGTGCAAAGTAGAAATATACGTAAAGACTTATTATAGGCTATGTGAACATTTTAGAGACTTTGACACGTCAAGCCACAATATTCAGAAGCGGCAGCAGTCGAACAAGGAAGGTCGGCACGTGTGTGACATTGGTGACGTTTCTGCCCAACGTGAGAAGGTCGATGACCAGCGGAGTTTGCCCAGCAGCATTCAGCACGTCAACAGGTCAAAGGCCGAGCAGACGGGCAATGCTTGCAAGGACAACAACGACCAGTGCAGTTCGCACATCAGTGGCCGAGAGGCACTCAGTGCACAAGAGGTTGACAGCGCAATGGCCGACCACAGCAGCATAGAGGCAAAACAGTGGAAAGCCGGCACGTGTGTCGACACTGGTCGCGTTTCAGCCCAACTTGAGAAGCACAGATCAACGAACGAAGGGTCAGTCACCGCCCTAGAAACTTAGCAACATTGGCAAAAATACCGAATAAATACTTCCGACAAACGGGCGTGAGATTTTCCTTTGCGTTGGTCTTTAGGACGGTTCTTCGAGGGGAGACACGAAGAAATGTCGCCTGAACGGACGGACAGATGGTTAGTCAGTGGACGTCACACTTCGCTACAATGACTTAGCCACTCTGCTGCTCGACAGAAGAAGCTGTCGGTACGGCGCCAATAGGTCGACGCAGAAGATGCCATCCCAGATGTTAGCAGAAAGAAGTTCATGTGTTACTTATCCAGGTTGCTGGTGAGGACGAAGGGACTGCGGCCACACCAAATGGGTAGCCTGTGAACTTAGAGGGTGATGAACAGCGCCAAAAGATGCCGAACCTGAGGGTCGCTGGTTCGATTCCGGGACAGAGCACTCAGCGTCACGCCGTAGCCGCTTGTTAATACGCAACGAGCGAACTCACAAGGAGCAGGCCGGGCCGCCGCCTCTGAGTGTCACGGGCACGGTACTGAGGGAAGAATACGGTGTCGGCGCTCTGCTGCAACACGAGCCGCCGCTGCATCAGCTGTCACCGGAATCTGCGCGCTACGACTCCGCCTCTCCGCAGCCGCGAGGAATTGAGCGAGTTAGGAGACAATGTATTAGTTTGTTTAAAGAGTATTAGGTGTCAATAAATGACTGTTAGTGGGTCCACCAATGTTTCACTCACACCCACTGAGCCAAGGAAAGAGCCCACTCCACCGCCCACAAAGTGTCGCTTCCTACCCGCCATCCCTAACAAAATTGTGACCTTTGCTCCCCTCTGACACTGACGCTCAATATCTAGTGTCACTAAACCCCAGCCCGCTACAAAATCAAGGTTCAAAATTGTTCAAATGGCTCTGAGCACTATGGGACTCAACTGCTGAGGTCATTAGTCCCCTAGAACTTAGAACTAGTTAAACCTAACTAACCTAAGGACATCACAAACATCCATATCCGAGGCAGGATTCGAACCTGCGACCGTAGCGGTCTTGCGGTTCCAGACTGCAGCGCCTTTAACCGCACGGCCACTTCGGCCGGCCTACAAAATCAAGGAAAACCTAAATCAGGTGGGCCAGACGCGGATTTGGACCTTCCTCCTCCTAAACACGAATTCAGTGTTGCATAGTAGAGGGTACCCTATACCACTACTAGTCATTTCCTTACCTGTTCCACTCGCAAACAGAGCAAGCAAAAAACGACTGAGCCCTAATTTCTCGTATGTTATCTTCGTGATCCTTACTCGAAATGTATGTTGACGGCAGTAGAATCTTCCATAGTCGGCTTCAAATGTCAGTTCTCTAAATGTTCTCAGTAGTGTATCTCGAAAAGAATGTCGCATTCCCACCAGGGATTCACATTTGAGTTCCTGAAGTATCTGTGTAATACTTGCTTATTCGAACATACCGGTGACAAATCTAGCAGCCTGCCGCGGAACTGCTTCGATGTCTCCCTTTAATCTTATCTGATGTGAATCCCAAGCACTCGAGCAGTACTCAAGAATAGCTTGCATTAGCATTCTATATGCGATCTACTTTACAGAAGAACCGCACTTCCCTAAAATTCTCCCAATAAACCTAAGTCGACCATTCGCCTTCCCTATCACAATCCTCATACGCTCGTTTCATATATATATATATATCAGGACAATTTAAAAAATAATAGGTTCAAAGAGGCTATCGTGTACATGCCAATCTCGCATATTAGAACCACATATTATGCCAGGTACATTGCAAAATAGTGTCTGACAATCAAAGAGGGGAGATTAAAACTTGGAGGTGGTCGGTGACCATTCTTAGAGTGTAACTTACATTGTGTTAACTATTTGGTAGTGATTGACTGATAGATGCTTATATTAAATTGTTGATTAAGATATGTATTTTAGATTAGTTCATTTAGTTTTCATAGAATGCAGTAACATGAGAAACAAAGCTCTTTTCCTTTGAACAGGATGGTGACCGATGTTATATGTGTTTACGTGGCTATAGGAAACTCTGGTAAACATCTTACATTTAAATTGATGAGACAGTACTTCTAATGCTACAATTAGAACTTTATAGTGGTAGTAATGCCTAATTTACAATTAGGTACTGACGAACAATAAGTTGTAATTAAGTTGTACTCAACAAAAAAAAACTCCATTTTGTAATAACGTGTCGAGTGTTGAGTCTAAGACTACTGTGCCTGTCAATTTTCTTTTGAAGACTGATACCTGTGAGAATTTTAATGAAGCTTTAGATTGTACTTGTGCTAACCACCAGTTGTAATTCCCTCCCATCGTATATTCGAGTCCTCTCTCGTGCATGCGTGTGTGTGTTGTTGTTAGCATAAGTTAGTTTAATTAGTGTGTAAGTCTAGGGACCGATGACCTTAGCAGTTTGGTGCCTTAGGAATTCAAACACATTTGAACCAGTTGTAATTACAATAAATTTTCCCAGGAATCCACAACGCTTACACTGGCTTTTCTTAGTGCTACTTCTGTTCCATGGTCTATGGCTCTGTAAACGCTTTTATCCACTTTAATACGTCTAAGATGCTATTGTTTGTGATAGTCTAAGTGAAGTCGCCCATTCGTTTTTGTGATCAGTGATTCTGGGTGGTACGATAGCTACGAAAATAGACGATAACATTTCCAACATATGACTGAGCTAAACGTAAGTGTCTGCCACACAACATACGTGACTTACGGAGTATAGATGTTGATTTAGATGTTCACGTAATCAGTATTACACTTTTATGGACCGTAACAGTTAATTTCTTACATGTGCTGAGGTAATGATTGTGCTTCGTGCTAACCTGATATTTCGCTTTGCAATAACCCCACATCAGTGAAGCCGCCTACATTTAACTTCTGTGAAATATCCTCTGACACCTTTTGGATCCAGAAGTCATCTCCAAGTTGAGCTCAGCTCTCTCTGTTACTTCTCGAAAGTGGTCCAACAGTTGTGTAAATTCAAGGGAGTGTGCCCCTAATTTATAATCTAGTTTGGAGGACCTTACGATACATTTGGCAACGAAACCATTGTTACTATAATTTTTCATTTTGTTTGCTGGAATTATGCGATAATTCTTTCTGACGCAGTTTTCTTCATTTTTCTGCAGTACTATTCCTGTTCGCATGGAAGACGACAAGAGAGACGATGACAGCGGCTCTTCTGTGACCAGCGTCCGACTGGCTGCAGGATCAAGCAACAGGATGCAATGCACCGCCAAGCGGGAAGCATCCTGTGGGAATGAAATAGGTACAAGGATTCTGGGGCACAGATGCGGCCTCTGCAAGGAAATGTTTGCCCAGTTGCAGGACCTGAAGGAGCACATGCACAAGGACGGATGTGAATTCACTCACACATTCAGTGTGTGTCACAAAACAGTCACAGGTGGTCCATGTTTGAAGAACCACTTTCGCCTGCACACTAATGAACGCCCATACACCTGTAGTGTTTGTAACAAGACGTTCGTGCGAAGCGTTAACCTGAAGCAGCATTCGCAGTTGCACACTGGCGACTGCCCGTACATCTGTCTCATTTGCAACAAAACGTTTGCATGCAAGAAAAACCTGAAGGAGCATTCACTGTGGCACACTGAGGAAAATCCGTACATATGTGACCTCTGTAACAAGAGATTCCGAACGAAAAGTAACCTGAAGCGGCATTCACTGTTACACACTGGCGAACGCCCCTACATCTGTTGTGTTTGCAAAAAGAATTTCAAGCTAAATAGTCACCTGAAACAACATTTGCGAGTGCACACTGGAGAAAGACCCTACATTTGTGGCGTATGCGACAAGACGTTCGCACTGAGCAGCTCTTTGAAACGACATTCTCGTATGCACATTGGCGAACGCCCCTAAATATGTTTCGTTTAAAACAAGACGCTCAAACACTCTAAAGCACTGGCATTCACTTTTTTACAGTGGCGAAGGGCCGTATGTCTGTGATACTCTAAAGTCATGTGCGTCCATTCATGCATACGTATGCGCGCGTGCGTGCATGTGTGTGTGTGTGTGTGTGTGTGTGTGTGTGTGTGTGTGTGTGTGCGTGTGTGCGTGTGCGTGTGTTTTCAAATATTACCATTAACGCTCGTTTCTGTTAAATTCGTCAGTTGCTTTTTAATATTGCTCATGGTTACTGTTATGTTATTTGTGAAATATCAGGGTATCCAAAATATAAATTACTTACAATAAGTTTCCATATATCTGGCTAAGAGTTTATTTTAATGTGCAATAATTGTAACCTCTGTCATGCATCCATAATGCAAAAACAAGAAATCTCAAAAAATGAAAGAAACTCCATTAAATGTTCTCATACAAGCCACATCTTCAGTATTTTTTCGGCGTGATCTAAACATTCTTACCAATGAAACTGCATGCTTCCTGTGTGATGAATTGTGTGTCGAAAAAAAATAGCTACTAACTTTTATTCTGCGTCACATATGGAGCAAATTAGTAAAAGATCAAATTAACATTCATAGTACCCACAAGTATTAAGAATATATGTTTTCATCTGCAAAATAATAATTAATAATACAATAATTGTGTGTTCTTCGTGTGGAATATCACAGCCACATATTTGTTAAAGGTCATTTTGAAGTTTCTCACCTCGGCTGTTCTTCCACGATTAGCCGGTTTCGGACTTACAGGCCATTTTGAAGTACAGTAGGTGTCGAAGTGTAGTACAATTATCCCGCTATTAAACGGCGGATATAGCCGATCTGGAAGCGACCACATAACGTGAAAGCATCGTAATTGAAACCAGAAAACTTATTGCACTCGTAATAGTCTTCTTTATAACTAATGCTATGTTATAGGACACTATATATGCTCGCCTTTGGCGTTGAAACCAACAGTCTGTTCGATGATTGATCGCTTAAACCCCTCTGCGCCCACAGTAATTAACGTAATCTTATCCTCATGATCCCTACAATAGTGATGCGTTGGGGACTGTAGTATATTTGTAGATTATTGACTCAAAGATGGTCCTAGAAACTTGTGTAGAAATTATCGGTATAGTTTGCGTCTATCTTCAGGGATCTGTCAGTTCAGTTTGTTCAGCATCCTATGACTATCAAGTATCAAACAAACCGGTGATAATTGGTGCTGACCTTCTTTGCACATATTCAATATCCCACATCAGTATTGTTTTCTATATATCTCACACTCTTGAGCAGATCGGTCGCTTGAGTAGTCTCTTTTTCAGACTGACTGAATTTCCGTAATACTGTATCAGTGAAACGAAGTTTACCACCTGTCTTACCTTCGACTGAGCCTATGTGATAGCTTGATTTCTTATCCCTACGTATTGCTAAATCCAGGTATTTGTGTGAGTTGGTGATCGATTGCAGTTCTGACTCGTTGATATTGTAGACGTAGGATACTACATGTTTTCGACTTGTGAAGTGCAAAATTTTTCATTTCTGAACATTTAGATGAAGTGGCCAGTCTTTGCATCACTTTGAAATCCTATCAAGATTAGAGTGAATATTTGTGCAACTTTAACCAGACAGTACTTCTTTATAGATAACTGTGTCATCTGCGAAAAATCTGAGGTTACAGTTAAAACTGTCCGCGAGGCCATTAGTATACAACATGAAAATCAAGAGTGTCAACACATTTCCCTGGGCCCCATTTGAAGTTACTTTCGTAATTCGCGCGGCTACTCCCGTCGGAGTTTCGAGTCCTCCCTCGGGCATGGGTGTGTGTGTTGTCCTTAGCCTATGTTAGTTAAAGTTAGATTAAGTAGTGTGTAAGCCTAGGGACCGGGTGACCTTAGCAGTTTGGCCCCATAGGACCTTACCACGAATCCTCCAATTTCCAAAGATAAAAAGCTGCGTCCGCCCTACCAAGAAACCCTCTGTCTAGTCACAAATATCCAGCAAGGCAACGGAGAACGTGACAATTTTCGTTAAGGTCGTTAGGGAAGCGGTGGAAGCACATGGGTGGTCAGATGAAGTAACCCTGTATTTTGCTAATATGCGTTTGGTGGGGGACACCAAAGCATGTGTTTTCTACTACGAGACATTGAGTAAAGCACTTATGTTCCAGGAGTGAACCGCTGGTTGCACTAGAGGTGCCAAAAGCAGAATAGTGCGAGATTTTTTCGGGAGAAATTAACCCTTCGGCTGCAGCTGCTGCGAGCAATGCTGGCAGTGTGGAGGTCGCTTAAGCAGTTGACCTGCGCTAATAGCCATCTCCGCGGGCTGCTGTCTGTACCTGAGCTTTCGCTCGGCCGACCTCGCCCTGTGCTGAGTATTTCTGGAGCCAGAGGGGTTGCGATTCTCTGGCAGTCTGAGTGTGATCACCGACGTTACAAATAAACACACTGTATCTGCATACTTACTCCATAGCTTTGAAACTGAAGATGAATTGCTCGACGGACATAATGTACACTGAAACTGCTTATGCTCCTAACATGTAACTCCTCATCAAAGCTTTCTTTCATTTGCAATTAGTTCTTACAAATCATCATAAGGTCTCTGTATATATCTGAATTTTATTTGAAATACTGATATTTAATTGTCAGGTTTTTGTACGTAACTTACGATTTAAACTCTGGAGAATCCGTAACGATCAAAAGTAACGTTCGTCTGTGCTAGCACGATAAGCTAGCAAACAACTTGCGAGGTCATGCGGCTTTTCGCGGGTGATGCTGCAGTATACAGAGAAGTTGCAGCATTAGAAAATTGCTGCGAAATGCAGGAAGATCTGCAGCAGATAGGCATTTGGTGCAGGGAGTGGCAACTGACCCTTAACGTAGACAAATGTAATGTATTGCGAATACATAGAAAGAAGGATCCTTTATTGTATGATTATATGATAGCGGAACAAACACTGGTAGTAGTTACGTCTGTAAAATATCTGGGAGTATGCGTACGGAACGATTTGAAGTGGAATGATCATATAAAATTAATTGTTGGTAAGGCAGGTGCCAGGTTGAGATTCATTGGGAGAGTCCTTAGAAAATGTAGTCCATCAACAAAGGAGGATGCTTACAAAACACTCGTTCGACCCATACTTGAGTACCGCTCATCAGTGTGGGATCCGTACCAGGTCGGGTCGACAGAGTGGTCGTGCGGTAGCGTTCTCGCTTCCCACGCCCGGGTTCCCGGGTTTGATTCCCGGCGGGGTCAGGGATTTTCTCTGCCTCGTGATGGCTGGGTGTTGTGTGATGTCCTTAGGTTAGTTAGGTTTAAGTAGTTCTAAGTTCTAGGGGGCTGATAACCATAGATGTTAAGTCCCATAGTGCTCAGAGCCATTTGAAGATCCAAAGACGAGCGGCGCGTTTCGTCACAGGATTAGTTGGTAAGCGTGATTGCGTTACGGAGATGTTTAGCAAACTCAAGTGGCATACTCTGCAAGAGAGGCGATCCGCATCGCGGTGTAGCTTGCTGTTCAGGTTTCGAGAGATTGCGTTTCTGGATGAGGTATCGAATATATTGCTTCCCCCTACGTATACCTCCCGAGGAGATCACGAATGTAAAATTAGAGGGATTCGAGAGCGCACGGAGGCTTTCCGGCAGTCGTTCTTCCCGCAAACCATACGCGACTGGAATAGGAAAGGGAGGTAATGACAGTGGCACGTAAAGTGCCCTCCGCCACACACAGTTGGGTGGCTTGCTGAGTATAAATGTAGATGTAGAATGACCTTTTGTGCCACAGAAACGGGCGAATGTGTGCAACTGACCATCGTCTAATGAAGTTAACCTTCATTTTATTGAACGTAATGCCAAAGAAACTGGTATAGGCATGCGTGTTCAAATACAGAGATATGTAAAAAGGGAGAATATGGAACTGCGGTCGGCGTCGCCTATATAGGACAATAAGTGTCTGGCGCAGCTGTTAGATCGGTTGCTGCTGCTACAGTGGCAGATTATCACGATTTAAGTGAGTTTGAGGGTGGTGATATACTCGGCTCACGAGCGATGGGACACAGTATCTCCGAGCTAGAGATAAAGAGGGAATTTTCCCGTACGACCCTTTCACGAGTGTACCGTGAATATCAGGAATCCGGTAAAACAAACTTCCGATATCGCTGCGGCCGGAAAAATATCCTGCAAGAACAGGACCAACGACGACTGAAGAGAATCGTCCAACGTGACAGAAGTGCAACCCTTCCCCAAATTGCTGCAGATTTCAATGCTGGGCCATCAACAAGTGTCAGCGTGCGAACCATTCAACGAAACATCATCGATATGGGCTTTCGGAGCCGAAGGCCCGCTCGTGTATCCTTGAGGACTGCACGGCACAAAGCTTTCCGCCTCACCTTGGCCCACCAACACCGACGTTGGACTGTTGATGACGGGAAACATGTTGCGTGGTCGGACGAGCATCGTTTAAAATTATATCGAGCGGGTGAACGTGTACCTCATGAATCTATAGACCCCGCATGTCAGCAGGGGACTGTTCAAACTGGTGGAGGCTCTGTAATGGTGTGGGTCGTGTGCAGTTGGAGTGATCTGGGACCCTGATACGTCTAGGTGCAACTCTGATAGGCGACACTATGTAAGCATCTTGTCTGATCACGTGTATCCATTCATGTCTATTGTGGATTCCGACGGACTTGGGCAATTCCAACAGGACAATGTGACACCCCACAAATCCATAATTGCTACAGAATGGCTCCAGAAACACTCTTCTGAGTTCAAACACTTCTACTGGCCACCAAACTCACCAGACATGAGCGTATTGAGGGGATGCTTTGAAAAGTGCTGTTCAGAAGAGATGTTCACCCCCTCGTACTCTTACGGATTTCTTGACAGCCCTGCAGGATTCATGGTGTAAATTCCCTCCAGCACTACTTCAGACATTAGTCGAGTCCAAGCCAAGTCGTGTTGCGGCACTTCTGCGCGCTTGCGTGGGCCCTACACGATATTAGGCAGGTGAACAAGTTTCTTTGGCTCTTCGGAGTATATTGTACGTAAAATCTCTATATATAAAAATATGCTGCTGTGCGTTAGTCTCAAAAATGGCTTAACTGATTTGGATGACTATTTTTTTGTTGCATTCCGAATTGTTATGACAAAGTCTGTATGGAAGAAAGGTTTGGAAAAGTTGCCTAGAAAATTGGAAAATTCTGGAAGTACTAAAAGAACTATTTTCAGTGGGATGTTTCACTATTTTCATTATTCACTGTTGAAACGATTGATATGAGTAAGTATTTTTTGTTTTGTTTATTTTGGTCTTGGAACTGAAGCATCCAGTCTGTGTTTGTCAGCACAGACTGGATGTTTCACATGTTCATACATAAGGTGTTTTTCTGCAAAATAATTCATCTGAAGAGGCTCTTCAAGCTCAGATAATTCGGTGTTTTTATTTATTTACCTTTACTTTGGTTTATTTTTTTTAATTTTTTTTTTGCACTGTTATATTTCCCATCTGTCACCTCATCCTGGCTTTTGTCCGGCAATGCCGAAGTTAATTTTTTAAATTTTTGTATTTATTTTTCATTTTTTCGTTTTTTTTTAAATTTCTAAATAATTTTTCCAGAAGTAAGGGCTTAATTTCATTTTACAGATGTAGCAGCTTGGCAAAAAGTTCTTCCTTGTGTGGTATGTTTCAAAATATGGCATAACACACAAGGGTACGTTGCATGTTTTGCATTCATATTTCGTCTCTCGGCACACATAATGTATCGAGCAGGCTGCACATCTACGCCATTGTCCGCGTTTCTTCGACTGGTCACTTGGAATGACATTTGGAAAGTGCCTTTCAGTAAAGTGCAGACGATTCGCGTCATCAGAGCGTCTCCCTTTCCTATCTCTTCTCCGTTATGTAGCAAATTTTTCCACAAGTTCTCGTATCACACATAAATGAAAACCCCCTATTGATGTTTTTCTCCCTGTGACCGATCTGTGAAAAGTGTGAGCATTTAAAACACAAAGGTCCACAACATGAAAAAAAACTTGTTGTACCATTTAACAGAATTTCCAAAGATTCAACTGAGCTTAACAACATGTCAGAGTGGTCTACTGCGCCCATACTTGCATTGTAGTCGACAACACATTGCGGCTTCATTACTTTATGAAGAATCATCATTCTCATTACAGTCATTGAAGATGTCACACTCACTGTCACTCACTCCTTGTGTCTATCTCCTGTATGCCTTCGTCAGTGCAACCACGCCGATGTGCCATTTGTTTGTGGAACTACAAACTGGTAGCACTCTAAAAATCCTGATGAATGGGCAGAAAGCTAAACCACATCACACAAGCAGAATGCAGATGATCACACGAACCAGCTAGCATCACTGTCGAACAGCAATTGTGAAATCCGACGAAAATACCGCTTAGTGGTTGTAGACCTCGGCAGGACCACAGGCAACGGACCCGGCTGACGCTAAAAGCCGCCATTAGGGCTCAGGTACAGCCCAGGCCCTGAGGGTGAATGCTGTCTGCAGCACCTCTGCGGCGGCGGAAAGGTGGAATGCAGTGAGATTTCATGTCTGCAGCACTCTAAGGATTAAGTACGTTGTCAATGCAACACAGCGAGTCTGTGGAAGCATTCTCTAATAGAGTCCGTAGGCTAAATGCAAAGGCATAAGTACAGACCCGTAATACCGAAGCTAATAGGAGTATTGGAACATAGTTCGTTCTGGGCCACTCTGATTGTTGCCCAATGTATCGATAATGGCGGTGATGACGTCATCCAAGATGGCGGGGTGTACACTTGGCAACAATGCATGACAATCCAAGATGTCGGCCATGACGGCATTCAAAATGACGGATTTTGACAGCAAGTTTGAATTTTGGTGGGAAGAAGATCAACTGGGCTACCTCCACTTACCTAATCCCCCTCCCCTCCCCTCCCCCAGAAAAATGGCGGGAAGTTCAAATTCCAACAGGATAATGCATCACACCACAGTTATCTATACTAACCTAAGAAAATCGCGTGATGGTAGGTCGCTTGGGCTACCTCCACTAACCTAAGTCACCCGACTGCCACCTCTTCGTAGGAACTGGCGCCAAGTTTGAATTTTGGCTGTAAAGAAAGGTCAATTCACATATCTCTACTAAGCGAGAAAATGGCACCAAAGAAAGGACACTAGGACTAACATCAGTCATCCGACCGCTACCTCCTCCTAAGGATTTGTGGGAAAAGGACTTGGACATAAGTCTTTATTTAAACAATTTCATGCAATATGGCCATCCAATGTGTTCACCATGAGGTCCGGAATCCAACTGACTTAGTACACAGCACCACCACCAGAGGGCACTCTCATCTGTGATGTAATACAAGATGGCGGGAAACACTGTTCACCATGAGGTCCGGACTCAAACTGACCTAGTACACATCGCCACCACCAGAGGACGCTGTCGTCCAAGATGGCGGCCATGACGTCGGGTGATGACACAAGTACCATTATCCAAGATGGTGGCAAACAGTGTGTTCACCACGAGGCCTAGTACATATTGACACCACCAGAGAATGATACCATGGACTTGGAATGAATTTTCACAAGTGCTACGCCCACCTGGACTTAGAAGGATATAGTTAAAGTCTCCACCACAATCCTCAACCAACCGCCATGTCCCCTTACCAACCCATGTTGTCGGGCTAACGTGTACTAACGTGGACTAACGCATCTAACGTGCACTAACGTGTACTACCGTGCACAGCACATGAGGTCATCCAAGATCGTGGCCGTGACGTCTCTTGATGACGCAAGTGCCACACACCTCTGGCTAGAGGTTTGAATTTTGGCAGATGATGGATCAATTTGGCTACCTCTGCTACCCTAAGAAAATGGTGTGAAAGAAAGGACACTTGGACTACCTCCACTAATCTAAGTCACCCTTGGGATTCGTGAGAGAAGTACTCAGCCTGCACTGGGCTGGGGGAAAGAGGAAGGAGTTTACTTTATTTATTTTGGAACAATATACTTAGGGATGGACTATATTTATTACGCTGATACAAAACACACGCTCTGACATGCTTGGGGTCACGTCGCACAGCCTACAGACATGCGAACCACTAAAAGACTCTGCAAACGTGGTTTCTAATCACCAACTGTCGAAATCATGCACCAGTCTTTATTTAAACAATTTGAGCCACTACCACCATCTGGTGTGTTCGCCACGAGGTCCAGAGCCCAACTGACCTAGTGCACAGCACCACCACCAGAGCTCGACTGCCTTCTCTCTATCGTCATTCTAACGGGAAACCTCTGACGTGCAGATACCGACGTCACAGATCGCGCTGTTCCACCGCTCGTGACGTGTGTGTGTGTGTGTGTGTGTGTGTGTGTGTGTGTGTGTGTGTGTGTGTGTGTGTGCGCGCCTATGACGCACATGCGGACGTCACAGATCGTGCTACACAAAAACTGTTCCATCGCTCCTCAATAATTCAGTATACTGCTGTGCAGACACGAAATCGTAAACTGTCCAAATAAAGCATTGCACAGCCTACAGACCTGCTCGCAAAATAATCCAACAGACACACAGAAGCACCCTCCGCCACCCCCTGTCCACTAGACCGCACAGGAGGTTAATGGGACTACCTGTAAAGTGACATGACCGGATGTGCGCACAGTCACAGCCGCGAGCTGCCATCGGGTGCAGCTGAAAGTTGCCTCTATTTTCTAGTATACAGTCACTGTTATACTGATGTCACAGATTTCCAAGGCGTGCTCACGTAGCCCCCATATGCGAAACGCCTCCATGCAGCACATGTCTTTACCGTTGATTACAGAATAGCTACAAACCTTCGCAAACACATCTAACAACGTTCTCAGTCTTATACTCACGTCACGTGACTATGTACAAAATAAGAACCGAGTCGACCTCATGGAAATTGTATAGTGTTCCAGAAATAGTTAACGCTCACTTTCTTGATGTCTCAGCTTGTATGCACGAAAATTCTTACCCTAACAGAACCTGGTTACGAAAATAACGAAGAATAACATAGAATGAAATCTTCCTCGTGTTATACTGATGTCACAGATTTCCAAGGCGTGCTCACGCAGCCCGCACATCACGTGTTACCCTTCATGCTTTCAACACACACAAACATTCCCTTCGCTATGTAGAGGCTCCTATATCCTAGCACAAAGGATGTGAATGAATCAAGAATTATGATTGGCTCTTATCGAATTTACCTGCTGAATTACTGATGCCGCTAGTATCGAAGCACCATCCACCTTTCTTTCTTTCTGGAGTCGAGACTTTCAGCGGTAAAATTATTTTGCACAGATAGCTAAATTGCATTTACAGTTAAACCCGCAAATTTGTCTATGGATCATCAAATACATATGAGACTCACAAGAATATTGGAAGCCAGGAACATATTTCCCATTGTAACTACAAGTTGCTGCTAGAGTCTGACACTGATCGATGTACAAGTAATGCCTCCTCGACGGCTGTGCATGTGGAACGAATCTCACTCTCTGTAGCGCACATAATTTTCCACATAAAAAATCTCTCTCATAAACTCGCGGTTATTGATGTGCTGACTATACGTCCCTCACAATAGCACACGCATTTATCTTTCCTTGTCATGCCACAACATAAACCACAGTAACTTTACAATGCAATAGATACACATTATTAGACACAGTAACTTTACAATACGATATATACACATTTTCCACAAACAGTGCAATTATCTTTTATATCTGTACAGGACCCGAAAAACTATGGTATGCCTACACTCACACTGGCTATATGTCACGATTATCCTTGGTCCTGGGGAAGCACCATTCGCCTTTTCATTCTTTCTACAGACGTGACTTCCAGGGGCAAAAAATCTATTTTACACTGATCGCCATATTGGACCAACAACTAAACCATACATATCGTCAAATACGGAAAGACTGTTACTCAGTTACAATGCTCCAACCCACCACTATATCTCCGCGTACCATGTCAATGTAGTAAACGTACAGTTCATATCCTCCGCCACAAAAAATCATCCGTTTAACACCAGAAAGCCGTCAGTGGATCGAAGTCACTCTCAGAACTGTTGTCCAAAGACTGCTCCACACGGTTTGCAGACAGCAGTATCCTACCGATCGCCCATGCAACATCATTCCGAAGATGCGTACTGGGAATTGTTTCCGTACCAACCCGAAACTTTATCTAGATGGAGCGTGCTCTAGACTGCTGAGTAACTGGAAACAAACAGACGAAAAATGATATTTCCACCCGTGAATACTTATCTCAGTGATGTACCAGATTCGAAATCATCCCTATAATTTGCATGGTCAACTAAGGTGTTTCTCATGTCTAGAAAATCGGCAAACGTGTCTTCCACATGCTAGAGCACTTCCCAAAATCGATCCTCTCTCAACTAAATAAAGGTGCGAAATGTTCAGAAGCAGTCGACCGACCAATTTACATAGGAGGGAATAACGGTCCAGTGCAAACGCACCTCCTTAAACAGTCTTCTCAAATTTCCACTTGATCACGAAATCCGCTCAACACGTACTAAGTATTAGTTCGCTATTCGGTCCTCTAGAGGATGGTAAAGTTAACTCAGATACATTCCTACACTCCAACGGGTCTCTGCATTCAAGCGGCTGCTGCCGTTAACAGGAAACCGGAATCATTCCCGCACAGGTCACTGACGCTCCAGGCCGAGTACGCACAGGTTGAATCAATCCTCCTAAGAAATCGGTCACATATATTCTATCACTGTACTTACAACTAATTGTCACGATCGTTGTCTCAATTGAACGGCATTCGACTATGAGCGAAGCTTCGAACATACACCCTGCTGAAGGCTGTGGCTCTGGAAATGGAAATATCTGTACCGTCCTTACGACTGGACGTGGTCATTTCCTCGACACATGTCGGAACACAGACACATACATTATAAGCCTGATGCTCAAATGTGAACATATCACGCCCCCCACCTCCCCCCACTACTACTACAGGGTGTTTCAAAAATGACTGGTATATTTGAAACGGCAATAAAAACTAAACGAGCAGCGATAGAAATACACCGTTTGTTGCAATATGCTTGGGACAACAGTACATTTTCAGGCGGACAAACTTTCGAAATTACAGTAGTTACAATTTTCAACAACAGATGGCGCTGCGGTCTGGGACACACTATAGTACGATATTTTCCACATATCCACTATGCATAGCAATAATATGGCGTAGTCTCTGAATGAAATTACCCGAAACCTTTGACAACGTGTCTGGCGGAATGGCTTCACATGCAGATGAGATGTACTGCTTCAGCTGTTCAATTGTTTCTGGATTCTGGCGGTACACCTGGTCTTTCAAGTGTCCCCACAGAAAGAAGTCACAGGGGTTCATGTCTGGCGAATAGGGAGGCCAATTCACGCCGCCTCCTGTATGTTTCGGATAGCCCAAAGCAATCACACGATCGTCGAAATATTCATTCAGGAAATTAACCCGTCGGCCGTGCGATGTGGCCGGGCACCATCTTGCATAAACCACGAGGTGTTCGCAGTGTCGTCTAAGGCAGTTTGTACCGCCACAAATTCACGAATAATGTCCAGATAGCGTGATGCAGTAATCTTTTCGGATCTGAAAAATGGGCCAATGATTCCTTTAGAAGAAATGGCGGCCCAGACCAGTACCTTTTGAGGATGCAGGGACGATGGGACTGCAACATGGGGCTTTTCGGTTCCCCATATGCGCCAGTTCTGTTTATTGACGAAGCCGTCCAGGTAAAAATAAGCTTCGTCAGTAAACCAAATGCTGCCCACATGCATATCGCCGTCATCAATCCTGTGCACTATATCGTTAGCGAATGTCTCTCGTGCAGCAATGGTAGCGGCGCTGAGGGGTTGCCGCGTTTGAATTTTGTATGGATAGAGGTGTAAACTCTGGCGCATGAGACGATACGTGGACGTTGGCGTCATTTGGACCGCAGCTCCAACACGGCGAACGGAAACCCGAGGCCGCTGTTGGATCACCTGCTGCACTAGCTGCGCGTTGCCCTCTGTGGTTGCCGTACGCGGTCGCCCTACCTTTCCAGCACGTTCATCCGTCACGTTCCCAGTCCGTTGACATTTTTCAAACAGATCCTTTATTGTATCGCTTTTCGGTCCTTTGGTTACATTAAACCTCCGTTGAAAACTTCGTCTTGTTGCATCAACACTGTGTTCTAGGCGGTGGAATTCCAACACCAGAAAAATCCTCTGTTCTAAGGAATAAACCATGTTGTTCACAGCACACGTGCACGTTGTGAACAGCACACGCTTACAGCAGAAAGACGACATACAGAATGGCGCACCCACAGACTGCGTTGTCTTCTATATCTTTCACATCACTTGCAGCGCCATCTGTTGTTGAAAATTGTAACTACTGTAATTTCGAAAGTTTGTCCGCCTGAAAATGTACTGTTGTCCCAAGCATATTGCAACAAACGGTGTATTTTTTTTTTTTTTTAGTTTTTATTGCTGTTTCAAATATACCGGTCATTTTTGAAACACCCTGTAAGTGTAATACTTGACCAATAAATGATTCCACATGATGCAGAATAATACCGACTGAAAATCAACGATGGGCGGGCATGTCTCTTAGGTTTTTCGTGCGGGTGCTACCACTGTGTCTTAGAAAGAGAGATGTAATCGGCCAGATGTTAAAAAAACCCAATCGCAACAACTACTGTATGTTACCATCAGAAGGGATCTTGGTTCTACAGCTGCACGCAAGTATACATGTTAAAAGTTATACCCACTTTACAAATCGAGCTAAGAAACTACCTCTGAATGAGGTACTTTTTTCCGGATGAATACTGTGACGGTGATTGTAGGAATGTGTATTATAAGACTAACACGTAGCCCACAGTGAAATTCGTGATAAAATTAACGCATTTTGAATGTGATTCGGCTAAGGAACGTGGTATGTAAGTAGTATGTGCGACTTCTACACACCGCCCCAGCTAGATAATTCTAAAGTATTTGTAGCGCGTTCTGTCTCGGTATCATATCAGAGGTTCTGCGATATTTCCACCAAGTTATAGGCAACGACTGATTGAGAAGGGACACAAACAGTAGTAGTACATGATGTGCTGATTGAGGTCGTAAGAAAATGTACATTAGCTTCTCAGATCTCTAGTGTTACACTATCCGCTAGAAATGATGTGCGTAATTAGGAATGAGGTCTTTCCATTCAAGCTCACACCTGCGTTGGATCCATTTGACAGTTCCTTTATGATTACGACCATTACTCGATCGTATTTCTAACACTGTCATATCTCGCAACGAGCCACCTTCGTCGAACGTAGCCGCTACAGTAAAATTCCAACGTGGCTTTAGTCACCCTCTACACATCTTGCGATTGCTCCCATTTCTACAGCTTTCCGGATGTGATCGTTCTAATTGAAGTCAGTACTGACCAGAAGTCAGAGAAAAACATATCCACCACCTTCTGCATCCCATGCAGAAACAGAACGATCTGAGTTACTGCAACAGGACCGTGTTTTGACCATTCAATGGAAATGCGTGCAATGTGGTAAATCTCCAAACTAGATACAGATGCTACAGTCCGAAGCTGATCAGTGTGCATTCAGATCAATCAACCCGACATACTATCATCGTTATTCTCTACACCTCAACAGAGAAAAATTACGAACCATAAAAGCTCATCCAATGGTTGACTCATGCATTCTAGAGAAGGAGAAGCTGCTGCAGGTCAATATTTCCAGTGTTCTGTCCGGATGCATCAGTCGCGTGACATAGCGTGCTTTCTAGTCGTATACAGTCACGTGTTCTGTATGTGGTTTAAAAGACTGTCTACTTGCGATCGTTAATGGTCGGAAACGCAGGCGATCTAACATTATAGCCCGTTTTAAGTACAGAACATTGTAGCCTTAGGAGTGTGTGTTTGTGTTCTCTCTTGCCTGTACCTTCCAGGTACCGATCCTAGACTATAGAACAATATTTTAGAGTTGATAGCTTGGTTGATTTACGTACGAATGCGTCGAATTCCATCCAACTGGAGCTCTATTGAGCATAAAAATCATTCGCTTCTTGCTCTTCTTAACTGTCTGCTATTACGTCATGACACTTTGAAATCTGTTATTATACATCGATAAGGAGTGCTAAGCCCCTCGGCGTGGACGCATCTCGAGATGGGGGAGGACTCTGAAAGGTCCATTCATTCACGAGAGGTTGAGTGTAGCCGTCTTCCTCTGGACGGTTGCAGATTAATTCACTAACAGTGTTGTGTGGCGGGTTGGTCAATGACAATTTGAGGAGGGTCTTTCACCCTCTAATTTTACCCTAAGACAGCGAGAATGCTCTGTGACTCCTATACGCAGAGAGATAGATCTTAAATTAAACACTATGCTGGAGGTGATAGAAATATGTGGAGCGCTGTCTGGTATACTTCGGTGATTTGTGTGTTTGAGAATTAACACTGAATGGACGTACTGCACAGCCATCTATCCATGTTCGCACTGATACTCGCAAAATGGAGAAGTGGTGGTTTAGCTAAGATACTGAAACTGGGGAAACATGCTGCCACATCATTGGACTGTGTTGAAGTTAGTGTAAAATTGCTAAAATTGTTTGTGCTATCAACTGTGATGCTTATTATTAGAGTACATCGACCATGTCTTTCCCATCCCATCTGTGCAGTAGCACGCTGTTGGTTACCACATAATGATTGACTGATATCGCTTGTTTGAGTTGAGTAAAGAGTTATACTGGATGGACAGCACCTTCTGGTGTAGATAGCACCGAAACACTGATTGCGTACATGAGAGCAATACGAGGAATCAGTCGAAAGGGAATGCAGAGTCATCAGCTATTCCATCAGTGTGACAGACGAGTCTAAATGTAGAGCTCGTGAATCATGTTCGCTCTGTAGTTTGGAAACCTACACCAACGCCATAAAACTCTTCCGGTTTCCATATGTTGTAACTGTCTTTTATTTAATATCAGCCAATGTGTGGTGCATTATACTATCCACCTTAAGAAGATGATTTACACTGTGCAAGGTCTAGTTTCCTGCGAAATGCAGTGGCTCAGAACTTTTTAATGTCAATTTAGAACATGGCACAGATCTAGAAGTCGTGGTAGGAAAACGAAATGTTTGGCATTGTATGAAGGCATGTTAGAAAACAGTTTATCAAACAACTAAACAGGACCAGAGGGAGCGTCTCATGCGATTTAGTATAGCCTGTGGGATACGATCATTCACCTAGAGTATAGGTGATCAAACTTTAATGTGGCCACTGCAATGCCTGTATATTTAGTGGGATCATTCCACACAGGCAGGAGCAGTAGCAGCCGCAGTTTGAGGTGTAAATACGGTGAGGGACTGGGTATACCATTAGGAATGCTTGGAGGGATGCACGTTGCGTTATTCTGGGGAGTATTGCAAAATCTCTTTCTCCGCACTGGGCTGCGCCGCAGCTATGCGTCATTGTGCCAGCATTGGTGCCTAGGTGACTTATAAATTGGATGAGCTTTTATGGTTCGTATTTTTTCTCTGTTGTTGGGTAGAGAATAACGATGACAGTATGTTGGGCCAATTGATTTGAATGGACATGGACCTGCTTCGGACTGTAGTATCTGTATCTAGTTTGAAGACATACGACATTGCATGCATTTCCATTGAATGGTCAAAGCACGGTCCTGTTGCCGTTACTCAGATCGTTCTGTTTTTACATGCGATGCAGAAGGAGGTGGATATGTCTTTCTCCAGCTTTTGCTCAGTTGTGACTTAAATTGGAACGATCGCATGCGGAAAGTTGCAGAAATGGGAGCAATTGCAAGATGCGTAGGGGGTGACTACAACCACCGTGTAATTTTACTGTAGCAGCTACGTTCGAGGAAGGTGACTCGTTGCGAGATATGAGAGTGTCAGAAATATGATTGAGTGGTGCTTGTAATCATTAAAGGCATTGTCAATAGGAGCCAAAGGTATGCGCTTGAATCGAAAGACCTGATTCCAAATCACAGACATCATTTCTAGTGGTTAGCGTAACACTAGAGATCTGAGAAGCTAGTGTATATTTTCTTATAACCTCAATCAGCACATCATGTACTACTACTGTTTATGTTTCTTCTCAATCAGTCATCACCTATAGCTCGGTGGAAATATCGCAGAACCTCTGATATGGTATCGAGACAGAATGCGCTACAAATACTATAGAATTATCTACCTGGGACAGTGTGAGAGAGTCACAAATACCGCTTACATACCACGTTACTTAGCCGAATCACTTTCAAAATGCATTAATTTTATCACGAGGTTGCATTGTTGGCTACATGTTAATTTGATAATACCCATTCCTACGATCACTGTCACAGTATTTGTCCAGAAAAAACCACCTCATACAGAGATAGTGTCATACCTCAATTTGTAAAGCGGGTATAGATTTTAACATGTATACTTGCATGCAGCTGTTGAACCAAGACCGCTTGTGATGGTAAATTACAGTAGTTGTTTCAATTTTTTTTTTACATCTGGCCAATTACATCTCTCTATCTAAGACACAGTGGTAGCACTGGCAATAAAACCTAAGAGACATGCCCGCCCATCGTTGATTTTCTGTCAGTATTATTTTGCATCTTGTGGAATCATTAATTGGTCAAGTATTCTACTTAATAGTAGTGGGGGTGCCTGATATGTTCACATTTGAGCATCAGGTTTGTAATATATGTGTTTGTGTTCTGACTTGTGTAAAGGAAATGACTATGTCCAGTTGTAAGGATGGTACAGATATTTCTATTTCCAGAGGTGCAACCTTCAGCAGGGTGAAAGTCCGATACTTCGCTCATAGTCGAATGCCGTTCAGTTGAGACCACGATTGTGACATTTAGTTGTAAGTACAGGGATAGAATATATGTGACCGATTTCTTACAGTGATTGACTCTGCCTTTGTGTGCTCATCCTGAATCGCCGGTGACCTGTGCAGGAATGATTCATGTTTCCCATTAACAGCAGCAGCTGTCTGAATGCAAAGGCCTGTTGGAGTGTAGGAATATATCTGAGTTAACTTTGCCATCCTCTAGATGACCGAAAGGCGAACTAATACTTAGTATCTGTTGGGCGGCTTTCATGATCAAGTGAAAATTTGTGTATGGAGGTGCGTTTGCACTGGGCCGTTATTCCCTGCCTTGCAAATTGTTCGGTTGACTACTTCTGCACATTTCGCACCTTTATTTAGTTGACAGAAGATCGATTGTGGGGTACGCATCTAGCATGTGGAAGACACGTTTGCCAGTTCTCTAGACATGAGAAACACCTTAGTTGACCTTGTAAATTATAGGGATGATTTAGAATCTGTTACGATCAGATGATCAGATGGGTGTAGAGAAAAGCAAGCAGGGAAGTATGTCCGGACCAGAAACAGTTACGCATTTGTGTCTAGGGGGAAATGGGCCAGTCATGCACAACAGTTCTGAGAGAGACTTCGATCCACTGACGGCTTTCTGATGTAAAAGGGATGATTTTTTATGGTGGAGGATATGAACTGTACGCTCACTACATCGACACTGTATGTGGAGATATACTGCTGATTTGGAGATCGGTTTCATGCTCTAATATTCAAGCTCCTGTCCTCAGTGGGAGACCGTTGTAATTGAGTAATAGTTTTCTTCTATTTGACGACATTTATGGCACATAGAGAGGTTTAGTTGTCAGTGCAATATGGCGATCAGTGTAAAATAGATTTTTTGCCCCTGGAAGTCACGTCTGTAGAAAGATTGAAAAGGCGAATGGTGCTACCCCAGGACCGAGGTTAATCGTGACATATAGCCAGTGTCAGTGTAAGCATACCATAGTTTTTCGTATGCTGTACAGATATAAAAGATAATTGCACTGTTTGTGGAAAATGTGTATATATTGTAAACTTACTGTGTCTTATAATGTGTATCTATTACATTGTAAGTTACTGTGGTTTATGTTGTGGCATGACAAGGGAAGATAAGGCATGTGGTATCATGAGGGATGTATAGAGTCAGCACATCAATAACCGCGAGTTTATGAGAGAGATTTTTTGTGTGGAAAATTATGTTGCACAAGGACAGCCGTCGAGGAGGCATTACGTGTACATCGATAAGTGTCAGACTCTAGCAGCAACTTGTAGTTACAATGGGAAATATGTTACTGGCTTCCAATGTTCTTGTCAGTCTCATATGTATTTGATGATCCATAGACAACTTTTTGGGTTTAACTGTAAATGCAATTTAGCAATCTGTGCAAAATAATTTTACTGCTGAAAGTCTCGTCTCCAGAAAGAAAGAATGGTTGATACTGGCGGCATCAGTAATTCAGCAGGTAAATTCGATAAGAGCCAATCATAATTCTTGATTCATTCACATCCTTTGTGCTAGGATATAGGAGCCCCTACATAGCGAAGGTAATGTTTGTGTGTGTTGAAAGCATGAAGGGTAACACGTGATGGTGTGGGCACCACATTAGGTCCACGAGGAAGATTTCATTCTATGTTATTCTTCGTTATTTTCGTAAACAGGTTCTGTTAGGGTAAGAATTTTCGTGCATACAAGCTAAGACATCAAGAAAGTGAGCATTAACTATTTCTGGAACACTATACAATTTCCATGAGGTCTACTCGGTTTTTATTTTGTACATAGTCACATGACGTGAGTATAAGACTGAGAACGTTGTTAGATGTGTTTGCGAAGGTTTGTAGCTATTCTGTAATCAACGGTAAAGACATGTGCTGCATGGAGGCGTTTCGCATATGGGGGCTGCGTGAGCACGCCTTGGAAATCTGTGACATCAGTATAACAGTGACTGTATACTAGAAAATAGAGGCAACTTTCAGCTGCACCCGGTGGCAGCTCGTGGCTGTGACTGTGCGCACATCCGGTCAGTCCCATTAACCTCCTGTGCGGTCTAGTGGACAGGGGGTGGCGGAGGGTGCTTCTGTGTGTCTGTTGGATTATTTTGCGAGCAGGTCTGTAGGCTGTGCAATGCTTTATTTGGACAGTTTACAATTTCGTGTCTGCACATCAGTGTACTGAATTATTTAGGAGCATTGGAACAATTTTTGTATAGCACGATCTGTAACGTCTGCATGCCTGTCACCCACAAACAAACGCACACACACACACACAAACACACACACACACACACACACACACACACACACACACACACACACACACACACACACACACTCACGCGCGTCATGAGCGTTGGAACAGCACGATTTGTGATGTCGGTGTCTGCACGTCAGAGGTGTCCTGTTAGAATGACGATAGAGGGAAGGCGGTCGAACAGATCAGATGGATGGTAGTGTGCTCTGGTGGTGGTGCTGTGCACCAGTTCAGTTAGGCTCTGGACCTCGTAGCGAACACACCAGATGGTGGTGGTGCCTCAAATTGTTTAAATAAGGACTGGTGCACGATTTCCGCAGTTGACGATTAGCAAGCATGTCTCCTGAGACTTTTAGTGATTCGCATGTCTGTAGGCTGTGTGACATGACCCCAAGTGTGTCAGAGCGTGTGTTTTGTATCAGCGTAATGAATATATTCCATCCCCAAATAAGTTGTTCCAAAATAAATAAAGTACACTCCATCCTCTCTCCAGCCCAGTGCAGGGTGTGTTCTTTTTCCACGAATTTCTAGTAGGAGGTGGTAGTCGGGTGACTCAGGTTAGTGGAGGTAGTCCAAGCGTCCTATCTTTTGCGCCATTTTCTTATGGTAGCAAAGGTAGCTGAACTGACCTATCTTCTGCCAAAAATCAAACTTCTAGCCAGGGGGATGTGGCACTGGCGTCATCAACGGATGTCACAGTTGCCATCTTATATGATGTGATGCACTGTGCACGTTAGTACACATTAGTGCACGTAAGTACATATTAGCCCGACAACATGGTTTGGTAAGGGGACGTAGCGGTCGGTTAAGGGTTGTGGTGGAGAGTTTAACTATATCCTTCCAAGTCCAGGTGGGCGTAGTGCTCGCGAAAATTTATTCCAAGTCCACAATATCGCTCTCTGGTGGTGACAATATGTACTGGGTCTCATGGTGAACACACTGTTTGCCACCATCTCGGATAATGGTACTTGCGTCATCACCTGACGTCATGGACGTCATCTTGGACGACAGCGGCCTCCGGTGGTGGCGCTGTGTACTAGGTCAGTTTGAGTCCGGACCTTGTGGTGAACACACTGTTTACTGCCATCTTGTATTACAGCACAGATGAGAGTGCCCTCTGGTGGTGGCGCTTTGGACTAAGTCAGTTGGAGTCCAGACTCGTGGTGAACCCACTGGATGGCTGTACTGCATGAAATTGTTGAAATACTTATGTCCAACTCCTTTTCCCACAAATCCTTAGGAGGAGGTGGTGGTTGGGTGACTGAGGTTTGTCTGAGTGTCCTTTCATTAGTGCCATTCCCTTCGCTTAGTAGAGCTATGCGAATCGACCTTTCTTTACAGCCAAAATTGAAACTTGCTGCCAGTTCCTAGTAAGAGGTGGCGGTCAGGTGACTTAGTTTAGAGGAGATAGCCTAAGTGACCTAATTTCCCACGATTTTCTTAGGTTAGCATAGATAACTGTGATGTGATTCATTATCCTGTTGCAATTTTAACTTCCTGCCATTTTTCTGGGGGAGGGGAGGGGAGGTTGGTTCGGTTAGTGGAGGTAGCCCAATTGATCTTCCTATCAAAATTCAAACCTGCCCCCAAAATCCGCCATCTTGGATGATGTCATGCACTGTTGCCAAGTCTACACGCCGCCATCTTGGATGATGTCATCGCCGCCATCTTAGATACATCTGGGAACGATGCAGAGTGGCCCAGAATGAACTTTGTTCCAATACTAATAGGGTACTGTTTCAGGAGGCAGAAAATAGAGTGGCGGTGTTTTTTTTTTGTGTGATGTACCCGTTGAAACGTCACAGAGGGTAAGGATGGAAAATCTGAAGGAATTAAGGATCAGCTCTTAGGATCGCAATACTTACAGGGGAGGTGGATATGGCCACAAGGCAGTGTGTTCGGTTCTGAAGTCAAATGTTATAGATGTGGTCGAGAGGGGCACGTAAGGCAGCAGTATAAGCAACAAGCAGCCTTTAAATGCAAGCGGGATTGCTTCAGCTGTTGGAAGGTAGTCCTGATAGATCATATCATGCAGCAAGTTAGTGCACGAATGGAATGCAGCTTAGTTGGTTCAAAAATGGCTCTGAGCACTATGGGACTTAACTTCTAAGGTCATCAGCCCCCTAGAACTTAGAACTACTTAAACCTAACTAACCTAAGGACATCACACACATCCATGCCCGAGGCAGGATTCGAACCTGCGACTGTAGCAGTTGCGCTGTTCCATACTGTAGCGCCTAGAACCACTCGGCCACCTCGGCCGGCGCAGCTTAGTGGGCATAGTGAGTGGCGGGAAACAGAGATTTGTCGATTATCAGTCTGGACCTTTTACGAAATAGGAGACTGGGGCCACCACAGCGTAGGTGCGGGGGACTGGTGATAATAGGGTGGAATTACCGGGTATGGAAGTACTGGAGTTTTCGGTTCGGAAAACCACGTTCAGTGGATGCATGGAGGCGTTGTCATCAATAGGCGAAGGTTATTCAGTGATTCTTGTGCTAGACTTTTACGACAAACTTCATGCTAAGATTGATTTTTTGCAGTACACTATGGAACACAGTTGTACTTTGTTTCAACTGGGGAAAACAGTTGTAACTGAGACAATGGCGCAAGGTTCACCTGACATGGGGGTGAGATCAAGTAAACTGTGTACGTTTTCAGTAAAGGTCAGTCAGGAGGATAAAATACCAGCAGGTAGGTGAAAAATAATGTGGGTTTCAGCGATACCGATTAGCTGAGGGAAACATTATATATGGTTGAACCGGTCTTAAGCAATGAAGAGTTGGGTAGTTCACATTGTTTTATCTGCAGGAGCTTGGTGCATGCCAGTGACATTAATGAGGAACAGATAATTCCGGTTAGTGTGGATAACTTTGGCAGAGAGGAGGTGACTCTGCCAAAGGGTGCTATAATAGCCACTCTGGAAGATGAGGGCTTTGATAGGTCGAACCCAGAAGAAAGCCACAAACAAACCGTCGATACGGAAGTGCTACGAGGAAAAGTAGGTCATTTGTAGGGCAGTGCTCGAATGGCAGTGAAGTATTTATTGTTGAGATTTAGTGATTTATTCTGTGTGAACAGAGGGTTGCCGTCAGATCACCGAAATTAAGCGCTGTCGGGCTGAGCAAGCACTCAGATGGGTGACATCCAGTCTACTGTTGGCAAGTGGGGTGAACCAGCCCTTGTGAAGCAAACTGAGGAGCTATTTGATTGAGAAGTAGCAGCTCCAGTCTCGGAAACTGACATACGGCCGGGTAAGTGGTGTGCTGACCGCATGCCTCTCAATATCCGCATCCGGTACGCCTGTGGGCCGAGGACGACACGGCGGCCGGTTGGTACCGTTGGGCCTTCATGGCCTGTTCAGACGGAATTTAGTTTAGTTTTAGAATGGAAGGTTACCGGTAACCCCACTGACGCATCACGTACCAACAGGAGATTAGTGCACCAATTTATAGGAAGACATACCATATAACAAAGCAGCTGCAAACTTCGGTAGGAAAATTTACTTAGCAAGAACTATGGGATGGGATCGTAGGACCAAGTGATAGTCCCTGGAGCACAAATATTGTAGTCGTGCCGAGGAAATCGGCGGACGGGACACGGAAATACAGATTTTGCTGTAACTACCGATATCTTAACACACGAACTATTTCGGATGCTCATCCACTTCTAAAGATGATGGAAACTTTGGATAATCTGGGTCACTGCCGGTTCTTTGGAACTATGGACCACAGGAGCGTATATCAACAATTTGACGTGGCGTCTGAAGATAGGCCGAAAACAGCATTCACCTTCCCAGCAGGAATTTTCATTGCAAACGCTTGCCATTTGAACTAAAGTACGCTCCGGCAACTTTTCAGCGGTTGTTAGATTGGGTACTTAGAGGATTAAAGCCAAAAACTTGTTTGACCTATCTTAATGGCATTATTGTCGATTCTAAGGATGTACTGGGGTATGTGAGACGTTTGGAGGCCGTCTCCAGTAGAATACGGTCTGCACGTTTGACATTAAGTGTGGACAAGTGGGAGTTTGCTCAATCGCAGGTAAACTATCTAGGGCACATGATTAGTGATTGTAGCATATAGACAGATCCTCGTCTTACAGACGCAGTTCAGAATTATCCAATACCACAAATAGCGAAGCAGCTGCAGTCTTTCATTGGCCTCTCTAGTTATTATAGACGGTTCATGGAGGATTTTGCGAAAACAGAGGGACCCTTCAACAAGCTACTGAAGGAGGGGACAAACATCCATTGGTCACAGGAATGTCAGGAGGCATTTGAAAAATCGAAACAAATATTAGTTTGAGATCCAGTATTGATTTTTCCGGATTTCGAAAAAGAGTTTGTCCTTTCGTGTGATGCTTCAATTGCGGTAGTCCGTTGTGTTTTGAGACAGATGGTGAATGGTTAGGAACATCCGGCAGCTTGCACTTCAAGGCAGGTAAACAAGTCGGAGTGTAACTACTCAGCAACAGAGAGCGAGTAGTTGGTGGTCATATATAGTATTACGTATTTTCAATTGTAATCACGCCTCAGGTTGGTAATAAGTGACGACTATGTTTGCATTGTGTGCACGACCCACTTAGCGTGCATAACACAGTTTGAAACCGACCTGTGAGGAAACGTGCTATTACTTACGAAGAGTTTAGACTTCAGAAGAATAGCTGCCATCAATGTTCCTAAAATACTGCAGTGAGGTAGGAAGGGGCCCTCTGTCTTAGAATAGGCAACAATTATTCCATGTAATATTATTTATTGGAATCAATTTTGTACAAGTTGGGTCATTACAATGCACAAGAGCAATCTCAGGTGTCACCTGTTCAGACAAGGGGATCCTGGTATTAAATTTCTCAAATAACACAAAATATAAAAGATCAATATCACAAAACCCAGGATAGTTAATTATTTTAACTGAGAGAAAGGCTCTCTGGTGGAAGAGTATAATAATGTTGAGCTGAACAATGTTACCAGCTCCAACAAATTGTATTGTTTCACCACAAATGTTAACCAAACATGGCCATCGAGTGCACAAAGGAAATACGTTAATTTCGGGAAATACTACAGGGAGGACAGGTCTTCCTACTTTGAGTTTCGTATCACTGGAGTAAAAAGTGGCTTGCGACACGACATTTACATTTAATAGCGTGCTGCGTTCTTTACCTTGTGTTGCACAGCGTCGTCAGCCTGGCTGCTGCCATGTGTCGTCGGATCTGTAAATCTATCAAAATCCTATACAGAGCCTGGCTGATTCTATGTCAGCAAACTTGCCATACGTTTTTGTGAAGCGAAAAACGTTAACCTCACCCTAGTGTGCTTTTAATGGCTAAGCACACGCGCAAGGCTGGTGCGCCCTGTGTTACTCTGCACTCGCTCTTCTCGCAAGAATTTAACTATATTGGTTCTCTGTTCTCCGCTCAGAAGATTTACGAAAAGAATTCAGCCAGCTCTTAACTGAATATTGGGGCTGGGTGAGCAAAGTGTTCACACCAATATATTTCCTTTCCCTTGAAACGTCCCCTTAGAACAATTATACATGACTGTGCTTAAACTGATACACAATATTTTTTTTAGCGCAACGCAATCTGACTTTCAAAAATCCCTACAAAAGAATGGCCCTGACTAACATTAACCTATAAGTTTCACAAATCACTTACCTCACAAAAATCTTCGCTACTCAAGCTACTGCAATACAGCGAGCGCCACTACTGCCAGCTAAATAAAAGATTCAAAGTACTGAAGGCACTAACTACTGATAGGCATAGTTAGCAAATGAAAGATTTTGATAGAGAACAACCAATGTATTTACCTCAATAGTCATAATATATATAGCAGTTCATAACAAATTTCAAAACTCCGCCATCTCTCTCCCCACATCCAACACTGCTGGTGGCTCACCTCCAACTGCGCAACGCTATGCGCTGTTCACATCCAGCTGCTGCTGCCCAACACTACAATGGCAGACAACAATGCAAACTAGACACAGACTGCACACAGCACAGCCAGTGATTTTCATACAGAGGTGGCGTTACCAATAAAAAAACCTAAACAGCCAACTTACATAGCCTTCATGCTCCCCACAAAAAATTTTACAAATTGGTTTGGGCAGTGGCCAATACAGATTTGAAAAAAATTTTCATAATTACAATAACAAAGAAATCAAATGCACACACTTATTGATACAATGTTGGTCAAAAGCTTAAATTTTGTCACAGTCCATAAAGACAGTCCTGATCATTCATCATAATAGTAATTACAGATTTTTTTCGCAAAGTCTCATTAGTAAAAGAAATTGCACACAGAAGTAGTGGATTTCCATGCAGTCTTGAAGAAGTAGTGTTGTCCTTCCAACGGAAAGACAGCACTGACTCTCGACATGCACACAGGTAATGGGCTACAACAGAGCAAACCCACAGCAGAGTCATTCGACGTTTTGAAGAATATTGGTAGGTAGGTCATCACAGAGCAGACCCACTGTAGTCCTGGTAGAGATTACGGTATTGGTGGGCCACCAGAGGTGCAGACCCACTGCAGTCCTTGTAGAAATAATGGTAATGGTGGGCCATCAAAGATGCAGACCTACTGTAGTCCTTGTAGAGACGGCCAGCAGCCATCTGTTGCGACTGTGCAGGTGCACAATCACCATCGAAGAGTCTTGCGGAGAATATAGCAAGTCCATAAACCACCACTTGTCCACTCACAAAAAATTTGTTTGACATGTCCTTAGAACCAGCAATGCTGTTATCCAGTCCCTTGCTGAATTATTAACACACGTGCAAACACTATCAGTCCCTACTTCTCACATATTGTCCATATACTATGACCAACGGAAATGTGTGCAGTGAAATGAATGCTTACAAGTTACTTAGTTTGATAAACTGGTGTCAATTACGATTTTATAACATGAGAATACAATAACAAAGGTACAGAATACATCATTAAAGAACATAACAATACAGATAACATTTGTAGTAAAACAAGCTTTACAAAAGAATAGAAATAGACATATACATCAATGTTACAGGAATTATGAGATAAGTAGATACGTAAAATATCAGAATAACTTTTGGAACATCAACTTTACACATGAGCATTAAAACAAAACAGAATAAATAATGTCTAAGCATATTTACAAGGTAAATAACATATTATTAATGCAAATTATATTTGAGGATAACAGTATTCCTCATCATAGTGAATGTAGCTTAGTATTAGAAAAATTCTACAATATAAGTCTTATCAGATAAACATATAAATATTGGAAAAACATAAATACCCAAGGGTACACAAACATATAGCGGAATAATACAAGGAAAGGACAAGGTTTGTTTTACTGCAGTATTTTGCAAACAAAACTTTCTTTACTTCTCGGAGATCTCCCTTCGTTCTTCATTATTTCCAAAAGTCCTATTTATACCTGCTTTCTGTACTTTTCTCGTATAGCCTCTCAGTGCATTTCTTCAAATTCATCACAACTCATTCTCTTATAGGCTACCCCCTCTTAAGCTAACTTAAATCTACTGAGCTCAGATGCTAAACTAAGGGACGAGGCAATGCAGCAGCACAAAACAATTAACACAAACAGCAATGACAAAAAATTTAAATAGGCAAAGCAATTGCAATATTACAACTAATGTAAGGCACTGTGCAGCAAACAAGAAAAATAAATGCATAGTAAACTGGCTTAACAGCGTAATACAAAGTGAAATTCAGTAACATTATGCCTGGCAAACAGCAGCAGCAAATAAAAAAAAAAACATATATCTGAACATGACATAGCTCAAGCAGAAAAAATAGTACACTAAAGACAACAATGCAGACAAGGGAAATGTATATTCACAAACCTAAATGTCTATGTAATTAAAGTGGTGCACCACAAGAAGTTATCCTACCAAAAAAGTTACCAATTACTTGAAAAGAAAATTATGAATGCAGTTCCTGTGAAGGTAAATGTCATTTTGTGCTCCCTCATTTTTTTGAAAAAATTATTATTTACTCGATCTGTAGACAGAAAATATTTATATTAGTACATCTATAAAATTTTATTTTAACCAATGCTGCCATGCAGCTAGCAACTAGATATCAAATGAAATAAGCAACTATGTACAAAGTAAAGCATAAGAACATCATTCAGTAGTCATTAGGCATTTCATAAGTTAGTAGAAAAATCTCTCAACTAGAGAGACAGTAGTCATAATCAGGTGTATAGACATAAAAATATTTCTCGTCATTTTATCAGGCAATTTAGTAAATATCATAAATTAAGAACTCTACAGTGTAATCATGTTTTCAAGTTTGAGGGTGTCGTATTTACGATGCTTTCTACAAAGGAATGTCGATAGCAAGGATAATGGCCTCCCCCTTTTTTTTTCTACCACCTAATGGCTTTTTCTCAAGGCGGCTGGCACACCTGGCCGCTCACAACGAATTACGTCACGGTCACTTACCTTTCTTACCGAAATATTTACGACAGCAGTTTTTGCTACAGTGACAGTCTCATATAAAAATTTCACAGGTCGAAAATTTGCGTTACAAATGTGTAGAAACTAAATCCTATAAATATAACAGCGTCCAAAAAATTTTCGCCAGCATTGTGATACATTCACGCATATACACACATTTCATAACTCTTAAAGTACGATTCTTGGTTTCCAACAACCTTTTTCACAAATCAGAGTCCCTAATCACTACTCATTATTCCTTAACTTATTCGTCGACACTTCTTCAGTACCGAGCGGTTAAAGGCGCTACAGTCTGGAACCGCTACGTTCGCAGGTTCGAATCCTGCCTCGGGCGTGGATGTGAGTGATGTCCTTAGGTTAGTTAGGTTTAAGTAGTTCTAAGTTCTAGGGGACTTATGACCACAGCAGTTGAGTCCCATAGTGCTCAGAGCCACTTCTTCAGTATTTCATCATAAGAAATACGTAGCATAATCAAACTCCTCATATATGGTATCATCATCTTATTAATCATAAACATACCTCAACAGTATAATACACATCGTCGTCGTAATAATATCATAACATCTTAGTCAACTCTCAAAATCGTCATAGCTTCCTCCAATAATTTCAAAACCTAAAAAAATTCTCTGCTCATGTCAATAGTGTCATCTGCCTCAAACGTACTTTAAAAATCATGATCCCATACCAAATACATCATTCAAAGCTCTCATAGTATCACAATGGTTCCAAAAAAATATGAACAGTTTACAAAGTACAGACAAAATACAGTTTCATAAGTGTGAAGTTATCCAAATGTGTAATTACGTAAACATCTGTCACTGATATAGTAAAATAAATGTTTGTCTCTCTCAGTTAAATGATCAGATAGCTGTGTAATTTACATGTTAGAGAAATATGGTACCGATGTGTAAAGTTGTATAAGCAAATACCATATTAGCTAGGGCTCCTTGTGCTTGCCAAACACATGGTACACAAAGTAGGCGTGTACCCCCCTGAGGATTAATGTAATTATACCCTCAGGTGTTACAGATTACACCAATGGAATGAAATATATCACGGAAAACTTTCTTTGTAATTCAAAAATCTTTAAAAATAAATGTTTTAAGTATAAAATTAATCACTCAAATATGTGTACTGTAGCGCTAAACTGTGCGTCTTGTAACATAATCTCTGTGGAAGTGTCGTAGTTATCGTCCTCCGAAAGCTAAGTTCTGCAGAAGTCAATGTACTTACCTCATGATAAACAAAAGTGAAATGCTTTGCGTATAGATATCTTAGTTATTATACTTATTGACGTGATGAAGAAAGTACTGTACAGTAACGTATTGTTGTGCCATGAAAAAGGCTGTCTCATTGTTGCTATACCACAAAAATTACTACTAAAACATGTTTTTCTTTCCAGAAGAATTCAGAAAACTGTGCAGATATAAAACAGATACACCGCAAAAGCAACATTGTAAATTGTCACTCATTAGTAGCGTCGTGATAAAAATCGTGTAGCTGTCACAAAACTAACCTCTGTGTCATCTGGTATCTCTGAGAAAGCACTTTAAATTCAGAATGTATTTTCAAATAAACCAAAATGTTGCATTAAAATCTCATTAGCGGTACTGGTAAATGTTGTAAGTATGTGAGCCTTATAGTCGTTACATAATCGTGCAACAAACAAGCAAGAATGTACAAATAACAACATTGTGTCATCTGTTCACTATAACAATGCATTCATAATTTCTGTTCTCTTGGTTCTCTTGGTTCTTGACTGGATATTTAACTTCAAACATTGTTGCATATTAACAGATTCTAAGTCTGACAAAGCCTACTAGCAATGTAAAGTGAAAAGTTATATGGCAAAGGCAAAGTTAAAAAGCAGATTATCTTTCAATAAGCGGTTTTATATGTGAAGTGTGGTGAAATCCTTTACTCTTCATAGTACTCAGAGTTTGAACTTGAATGCAATTGTCATATGGTATACGTCGGTAAAGAATACTGGAATTTTTTTCTCAAGGTTACCGTCTATGTTGTTTTCCACTGAGCCAGCCGGCGCACGCGGCTGCCTGCGGTGCGAGTCATTGTCTGTTCCTTTGTTGGCGCGCGTCGTTATTGGGATTTGGAGACCTAACTTCTATAAATTCACCGTGACGAGAGGGTCCTGCTCTGTTTGAATCCCACCAGTTCTGATGCAATTCAGGTCTGTCGTTACGATCACATCGTCTGTCGTCATGTCGCTAGTTCCTGTAGTTTCTTTCTTGTCGGTTAAGTGGTGGAGAATTTCTCCCTGAATCGTAACTGCGCGCTGGACCGTTGCGTCTAAAGTTATTCTGTCTCCCGTAATAATAATTGTTTTGGTTCCCATATTGTCTGTTTCTCTGATTGTCTCTGTGATAGTCATTACCGCGGAGAGGTGATATTTCCCTGCAATTATTACTACTCTGCCAACAGTTGTCATACGGGTGGTGTCTGTTTTGGTCACGATTTGTGTTGTGAGAATAGCCTTGTCGCGTCCATTTATTATCAAGGAATTGTGACGGATGTGACCTGTAATTGTTGTGTTCCTGTTTCCGCATTCCGCGATTGTTAGTGTCAATTTCCAATTCTTGTAACAGTCCCTGAAAAGCTTCAATGTCGTCTTTGCAACGTCCTGCCAAAATAATGTGTCGTAAATGTTCAGGCAATTTGATTAAGCAAATGCGGATAAGTTCTGAGGGGCTGTATGGGTTTGACAGGTACTGATTCTTGTGCAACATGTCTTCAAAATATTTCATAAGACTGGAAAATTCAGATTGTTCGAAACGTTTCATCATTATGATGCTATGTTTTACTCGGTCTTGTGTGGCTTGAGACCAATATGCTGAGAGGAAGGCATGGTAAAACTCTCCTTCACTGTGGCAATCGTGAATGACCGACCGCATTCTTACAGCTGGTTCATTCTCTAAGTAGCCACACATAAATTCTAATCTGTGCTCTAATGACCAGTTGGGAGGAAAACAATGAGAGAATTGATGGAGCCACGCTTGTGGATGAATGTCGTTGCCAGAATTCTTAAACATTTTGAATTTACGTGTAGTAATGAACAGCTTATAGTCAAAACCATCGTGTCGGCGATCTCAAAATTCGGTGCACATTGCCAATTTCTTTCATAATTTCCGAAGTGTCCTGTGTTATTATTTTGTGGTTGTTCCGTATTTCTAAGTCCCTCTTCCCGTATTGGAGCGCGAGTGGCCTCTGAAATACGTAATTCTTGTATTACCTGAGTCAGCTGATCTTGTACTTCCCGGATTTCTCTTTGGTGTTGCGTATTAATTTGATTCTGATTTTGTTTGAATTTCCTAATTTGTTCGCACTCTTCTGTGTCATTAAAGACTATCGGTTTTGTGTCGTTCAGATTATCATCTACCTTCGTAGATAGGTTAGTGAACTGATCCGAAAGTTCGGCTACTTTCTCCGATAGTGAACACATTTCCTCAATGAGTTTTTCTGAACCAAGTTTCAGAGTGTCCATTTGTGTTGAAATCGAATCTACTGTGTCCTTTAAGTTTTCCTGAGTTTTTGCAAGTTGCGTAAGCGAATCGGTAGATGCAACTGAGTCAAATTTAGCTTGCAAGGTCTCATGATTTTCATAAACAATAATTTGCAGTTCTTTTATGGCTGCTTCGTGATTCTGTAATGCATTTTCATGCCACGAAAAAATAGGTTGAAAATGCTCACAAATTTGAGTTTTTACGTCACTACAGACTTTTTGACATTACGATTCAATGTTATGTAACTCAGTAGTTAAATCTTCACGCGTTTGTTCAAGAGTTTGTTCCAATGAGTCTAACTTTTGAAGTTGTTGCTGTGTTTGTCTCTGGTGTTGTTCCATTGTGTCTAACTTTTGAAGATTTTGTTCCATTGTGTCTAACTTTTTAAGATTTTGTTCCACTGTGTCTAACTTTTGAAGATTTTGTCCCATTTGTCTCTGATTTTGTTCCATTTGTTGCATTAATTGCAATAATAATGTATTAGTGTCTGGAATCTGTTTCTCTAGGCTTTTCGGCAGTGAATTTGCACCGGCAACATTCACATTTTGACAAGCGGAAAATGTGTCTTGACTCATTTGAGAAAACGGTGAGAACCCAAAACCTGAGTCTGCAGTATTTTCAATATTGTGTTCTGTCATTCCCGATTCCTGAGACGAGCTGTTGCCGACCGATCGATCGATAACGCTTCCCTGTTCACTACCTGTTTCACTGTCTACACCATTATTTGACGCCCGCTCCATTTCCCTACGCACAGTTACCAAATTACTACTTTGAATGTCTGTTACTTCATTCCACAGTGGTGCTGATAAGCTACGATCGTCGTCACTATTATTTCTCAGTTTACTTTGGAGCCTAGTGTTACGTTTTTCACACGCCATTATTGTCACAATATTTCACACGATAACACAGAAAATCACAATTTGAAGAGCAAAATAAGATAACACATTAACATAGAAATGGAAATAATGTCTACTTAAATACTTGGTGCAAATCTACATGCATGTCACAGCTGTTTTACTGTACAACAATGAAAGACTGCAACTACAAAGGAGATTCTCTCTACGATTACGCGCTAGCAATAAACAAAATCTACGCTAATTACACAAACTAGAAGGAAAAAATCAGAAGATTCCAGTGAGGTATCCTCGGCTAAGGGTCGACATATGAAACGTCCCCTTAGAACAATTATACATGACTGTGCTTAAATTGATACACAATATTTTTTTAGCGCAACGCAATGTGACTTTCAAAAATCCCTACAAAAGAATGGCCCTGACTAACATTAACCTATAAGTTTCACAAATCACTAAACTCACAAAAATCTTCGCTACTCAAGCTACTGCAATACAGCGAGCGCCACTACCGTCAGCTAAATAAAAGATTCAAAGTACTGAAGGCACTAACTACTGATAGGCATAGTTAGCAAATGAAAGATTTTGATAGAGAACAACCAATGTATTTACCTCAATAGTCATAATATATATAGCAGTTCATGACAAATTTCAAAACTCTGCCATCTCTCTCCCCACATCCACCACTGCTGGCGGCTCACCTCCAACTGCGCAACGCTACGCGCTGTTCACATCCAGCTGCCGCTGCCCAACACTACAATGGCAGACAACAATGCAAACTAGACACAGACTGCACACAGCACAGCCAGTGATTTTCATACAGAGGTGGCGTTACCAATAAAAAAACCTAAACAGCCTACTTACACCCTCTTGTTGTCACGTCAGAGAGGTTTGCCCTCCGACTACACTCCACAACGTCTCAAGGGAAAGAGTCCGTCGTGCTGGGTTGCGTGTCTCCTCCGGCTAGCTTCCCTTCCCTCTACAGCGGGTTTGGACACTGAATGAAACAGCCAATGGTAGTCGCTCTTTCATTTCTAGTAGCCATGGCTGCCCAATCAGCAAATGGCTTAATAAGTACAGTGTCGTATAAGTGGTTCGCATTCAAATGCAACGTCAGGACTGTTACTCCCCTTATTAACACGCCATCATCCTAAAGAGTGGTACGTTACGTCCGCAGGAGCCACTCACGTGGTACACTGTTCTTCCCTCAGTTCTCTGCCATCCCCGTCACCTGCACTTGACCTTGAGTAGGCTGCGGCTTTGCACGCCGTTGTGTCACACCATGGGTAACTAGAGCTGGCTTCCCCTCCAGTGATGCTTCCATCCCGTTTCTAACTAACTTAAACATGCAAATTTATGTAAGGGAGTTACTCTTTTCAGTCTCGATGCCACGTGTATTAAATCTCAAACAAGTGAAACATACACACAAAATCCTATCCCAAGTTGGAAAACCAGTGTCTTGGAACACTATCAACGACACGTAAAACTGAGGCACTCAGCATGTAAGGTGTCCAAAATTGCGATGCCATGCAGGATGTTATCCGTGCAGTAGGACGTTTAAGGTCGTGAAATGGTTGCTTGGTTTGAAAGATCCATCTAGTACATTAACTTGGTGGGCACTTAAGCTTAGTGAGTGTGAGAATGAGGTAAGCCATAAGCCAGGGAAATCACATGGAAATGCAGATTCGTTAAGCGATGTTAAGTACACTAGGGAAGGGCGTTGAAGAGTGGTTGCTGGCATAGACAAGGAATAAGGGATAAGGAGTGTCAGGCATTAAGTCACAGCCAAATTTCATTATGCACAAGAGTTTGTTGTGTAGAAGGATGAGGTGTGGACCGTGTGTAGTGATTCAAGAGGGTTTTCGCAAGAAGTTTTCCAGCAAGCTCACGATCATATGTTGTCAGGTCATGGTGGGTGACTTGCGATGGATAGACGTTTAGCAGAGCAATGTTGGTAGAGGAGCGGGAAGGGTGACGTGGAGCGGTATGTTAAGCACTGAGAGCCATGCGCGCGGGGATCCGACATTACGCATCAGAAAGTGCCATTGGAAAGTTTGCCAGCGGCGTCCAGTCTATTTCTGCGTTAGGGTTGGATGTCCTTAGGCCATTTAATAGAACACTTGCGGGAAATAGTTGCGCTCTCACGATCATACAACATTTTTCTCCATTTTTGGCATTGGTACTGATGGCGGACCAGCGAGCTGGTACTGTAGCGCAGGCGTTAGTAAACAAAATGGCTCTGAGCACTATGGGACTTAACTTCTGAGGTCATCAATCCCCTAGAACTTGGAACTACTTAAACCTGACGAACGTAAGGACATCACACACATCCATGCCCGAGGCAGGATTCGAACCTACGACCGTAGCGGTCGCGCGGTTCCAGACTGTAGCGCCTAGAACCGCTCGGCCACTCCGGCCGGCTGGTGGTAAACAGCTGGATACTAAAGTTAGGGGTGCCTTGGACCATAGGTACGGACCAGCGTGTGAATTTTGTCTCGGATTTAATGAAACATCTAAGCTACGTTTTGCGTATATGGACGTTATGGAAAAGTCCGTTTTATCAGCAGACCAATGGGAGATACGAACGCGTGCACAACACAATTTCAAAGATGTTGAGCTATTATGTAGGTTCCAGGTTCAAAATGGCTCTGAGCACTATGGGACTGAACAGCTGTGGTCATCAGTCCCCTAGAACTTAGAACTACTTAAACCTAACTAACCTAAGGACATCACACATATCCATGCCCGAGGCAGGATTCGAACCTGCGACCGTAGCAGTCGCGCGGTTCCGGACTGCGCGCCTAGAACCGCGAGACCACCGCGGCCGGCTAGGTTCCAGGCCCGACGATTGTGACGCCTATTTACCTTTTGTACAGTGTGCGTATAATTCGAAGGTTCGTACTGCAATGGGCTTGTCGCCATTTAAGATGGTGTATGGCGGGAAAATGACATCTCCTTTCGACGTTTTGAGTCCTAAATTAGGATCAGATGGTGAGTCGGTGGGGAAGCTTGCCAGAAGAATTAGGGAAGTTTGGAGGAATGTGCAAAACGAAAAGATGAAGGAACTTCACTGAAGCGCCAGAGAAACTGGTATAGGCATGTGTATTCAAATACAGAGATATGTACACAGGCAGAATATGGCGCCGTGGTCGGTAACACCTATATAAGACAACATGTGCCTGGCACGGTTTGATCGGTTACAATGGCAGGTTATCAACATTTAAGTGATTTCGAACGTGGTGCTGTATTCGGCGCACGAGCAATGGGACACTCCATCTCCGAGCTAGTGATGAAGTGGGGATTTTTCTCTACGACAATTTCACGAGTGTACCGTGAACATCAGGAATCCGGTAAAACAACAAACTTCCGACATCGCTGCGGCCGGAAAAATATCCTGCGAGAACGGGACCAAACACGACTGAAGAGAATTGTTCAACGTGACAGAAATGCAATCCTTCCCCAAATTGCTACAGATTTCAGTGCTGGGCCATCAACAAGTGTCGGCGTGTGAACCATTCAACGAAACATCACCAATATGGGCTTTCGGAGCCGAAGGCCCACTCGTGTACCCTTGATGACTGCACGACACAAAGCTTTACGCCTCGCCTGGGCCCGTCGACGCCCACATTGGACTGTTGATGACTGGAAACATGCTGCCTGGTCGGACGAGTCTCGTTTCAAATTGTATTAAGCGGATGGACGTGTACGGGTATGGAGACAACCTTGTGAATCCATGGACCCCGCATGTCAGCATAGGACTGTTGAAGCTGGTCGAGGCTCTGTAACGGAGTGAGTTGTGTGCAGTTGCAGTGATATGGGACGCCTGATACGTCTAGATACGACTCTGGCAGATGACACATACGTAAGCATCCTGTCTGATCATCTGCATCCATCATGTCTATTGGGGATTCTGACGGACTTGGGCAATTCCAGCAGGACCATGCGACACCCCACACGTCCAGAATTGCTGCAGACTGGCTCCAGCAACACTCTTCTGAGTTTAAACATTTCCGCTGGGCACCAAACTCCCCAGACATGAACATTATTGAGCACACCTCGGATGCCTTGTAACGTGCTGTTCAGAAGAGATCTCCACCCCCTGCTACTCTTATGGATATCGGGACAGCCCTGCAGAATTCAAGGTGTCGGTTCCTTCCAGATCTATTTCAGACATAAGTCCGTGTTGCGTGATGCTGTGGCACTTCTGCCTGCTCGCGGGGGCCCTACACGATATTAGGCAGGTGTATCAGTTTCTTTGGCTCTTTAGTGTAGAACACCAGGAACAACTGAACAGACGTATTTTCACATTGCCGCATTACCGCCTGCGGCAGTGGCTAATGGTTACTACTGCCTGTAATTGAAAGGGGAAACTAAAGAAATTTTTAACGAAATAGCAGGGACCATACCAGGTCGTGGAAATGACCTCACCAGTCAACTTGAAGATGCAGTTCGCCATAAAAACGTCTGTCATAAACGCCAGTCGCATAAAACCGTTTAAAGAAATAGTAGAGGGGATACCCCAGTTACCGGCAACCAACCAGGAGTTGAAAGTTACAAAGGGTAAAAAGAAGGAACCTGCAGTTGGTGGGCAATGTAGGATGGATGATGTGACGTATAGGTTAAGGTCGCGTAAGTTGTATAGTTGTGATTTGTTGGCTTCTTTTTGGTGTAGTGTATCAGGGACTTCGCATTTTTATTTCCGTACGGATATTTGTTGTTTTATTTGCGGAGTTGTTAGTTTTTCAGGTCGTTATTACTGATACTGTTTTTTTATGGATTTTGCGTTGTCGGATGGAGGGAGGGGGTGATAGAGTAATTTAGGCGGTGAATATGTAAGGACATGCTGGGGAACGAGGATGGTCCCACTGTTGCTGTACGCCTGCAAGGGCGAGAGAGAGCAGGTAACGGTTGTTCAGCCTCCAAAATCTGGTGTGATACTCTCGAGACAACCAGAAGTATGGCTCACTAGTCATAGATGGACGCTAAAAACAACAGTGGAGATCTGGGAGATTAGAAATAAGGTGCGTAGGTTGGAGAATGCCTTTTTGGAGTTGTATAAGGAGGCACGGGGGAAAAATTTATTTAGGATGGTAAAGGGAGAGTGCCAGGAGTTGCAGTTCACTTATAGTAAATTAAGGGCACAGTTGTCAGAGTTGGTGGATGGGGTTCCACAAGTTAGGAGTCGGTGGAAGAGGGGCTGTGTAAATATTGGAGGGAAATTGTTAAAGACAATATTTGGAGCAGCAGATGGAGAGGAAGTACAAGAGTTAAATAGCAGATGCAAATTCTATGAAGGATGCCGTGGAGTGGAACACAATGCGGTTATTGAACTAAGAGCAAGAGGTGCTGAATAACGCGAGATAAGTACGTGAACTTGGAATAGAGCTAACCTGGTGTGCTAGCGAAAGAGGGAGGTGCTGAATAGCGATCTGGAGAAAATACAGGAGCAATTGACCGTGCTGGACAACGAACTGAATGTAGTGAGATTGCTGCATGGACTAGCGGACCGAGTTGCAGATGCTAAAAGTGAAGTGACGATATTACAGGAGTCGATGTTTCATGCAGTCAATGGGCAACTTTGTTCCGGATTGTTTACACCGAGGGAATTCACGTTGGGATTGCGATGGGCAAAAGGCAGTTTCTCACGGATGCAACATATAACCAAAGTGTCGCAAGAGAATCTGGCACTGTTCTTCCATGTAGATAGGGTGAAGGTGGGAACAGATGGAGACACGGTGCTTATAGCGATCCGTGTACCTGTCGCAGGGAGAAACTTGGAGTTTCACTGCTACAAGATTCACACGTATCCAGTGAAACTGGGGATTTGGGGAAAAGTGAGTGCACGGAAACAAGCTAGTTTCATAGGCCAGATAGGCTCATATGGTAGTGTCATTGGGAGAGTTGGGAAGATGGGTACAAGGGAAGGTTCGAATCTCTCCAGGTGGCCAAGTACGGACTGATATGTGGACATGTGAAGTAAGTTTGTTTCTAGGATGAGTTGTGGGAAGGAGTTTCTGCCAGCCCAAACGTACTTCCAGAGGATGGGTACACATTGTTTATACTTTGCATTCACGCCAGAAACTGTATGATTGAATTGCTACGAAGGAGGCAGACCGATAGGGTTGAAAAAGCTCGAGCTTCGGGAAAGCGGAATGATCATTAATGGCACGACTTGCGATGTAGTCGGGACCGATTTTCCTCTTCCGGTTACGCTTACAGCCTCAACTGTTATGGCATTGTTGCGGAATACATTGTATTGGACAGAAGCCTCTCTGAGGGTATTACCTGTTCAAACTTTAACATACTTAAATGACGCCCTCTGTCCAGAGCCTTTGCAAACCTTGGACAGATTAATAGAGACCCAGCAAGGAGGGGGGGAGAGGGGGTGGAATTTCGATGGAATAAATGCGGCAGCATGTACACCATTTCCGGGAAAAACAGAAGCACAAAGTATCCTTAGTGGTGAGCGTATCGGCCACAAGCTGTGGCGTGTTTTTAGCAGGCTTGTGCATACTGTCTCCTATTTCTGGGTAAGACGCAAGAGAGCACAGGCTGTGGCCGTGCCAACACAGCAACTACCAGTAGGATGGTTGACCTGTATTGCTCGGGGAAGCAATTAGTTCTGAAGTCTTGATTAGGGTATAAGGGTGTGATGAGGGGTACATGGTAGTAGTAAAGTGTGAGCGGAAGTCCTGTATGGTGAATTTGGGAGATTGTCCTCAATATGTAAGCTATTAGGGTTAAGGTAGTTGAGGGGGAGCACAGTGTTAAGGATTCGGGACGAATCTTCTCGGAAGGGAGGAGGTATGCTGCGCCACGAATGAGTATAGGCGTGGATTTGGGGAATTCTTATAAATTTAATGCAGCTATTGTGGGGCGGCGGGCGGATTTAAAATATTCGTTGCCGTATTTACAAGAGCCTGAAAACAATTTTTGCGGCCAGCGAGAAATTTATAGAGAACATACTGACCATAATTTCCAGTCTCCAAGTCCAATTATCCTTGTGCTCACTGAAAGAAAATGTTCCTACTTGTTATTTACTGAGCGGGACTAGAAATAAAAGTTAATAGTTCGAACTGATTAATACATTCAGTAAAAGCTCACACGCACAAACATAATATTCTTAATAATAATAATAATAATAATAATGTCCCTATCAGAAACAGCATGATTAGTAGTACAGAGGCAACCTCTACGGTTAAGTTTCAAGTAACCTGGTCTATTGCCCTGACTTCTAATCATTAAAGTTAATTGATCGCCACAAAAGTGGGAAATAATCTCACCAGTTGCCACGCGGTTTTGTCAACATTACTGGCAACACACAAACAGCTACTTTCGTGAAATCCAAGCAATCTAGGACGGTGTACAGTCCTCGCGAATTCACTTCCTACTATTACCGAAAACGCATTTGGTAGGTGTAAAGCTCTGACGTCATCCAAGTCAGAGCGTATGCCGGCGTTTGACTGACGCGGACAGATTGACAGCTCGGTGCGAAGTAAAATGGCAATAAGCGTTTGGCGTCATTGGCCGGGAGGCCCCTTACGGGGCAGGTCCGGCCACCTCGGTGTAGGTATTATTACATTCGACGCCACGATGGGCGACCTGCGCGCCGGATGGGGATGAAATGATGAGGAAGACAATACAACACACATTCCCTGAGCGGAGAAAATCCCCGACCATGCCGGGAATCGAACCCGGGCCACTTCGGACGGCAGTCCATCACGCTGCCCACCTTTTTTTTCTCATTTTGTTCACAGTTGTGACATGCATGTAGATTTGCACCAAGTATTTCGCAGCCGTGGTTGCAATTAATTAAGATATTATTTTCAGTGATATGTTAATGTGTTTTCTTATCTCTGCTCTTCAAATTGTGCTTTTCTTGTTATCGTGTGAAATACGTGATAATTATGGCGTGCGAAAAACATAACACTAGGCTCCAAAGTAAATTGAGAAATGATAGTGACGACGAGCGTAGCTTATCTGCACCACTGTGGAATGAATTAACAAACATTCAAAGAAGTAATTTGGTAATTGTGCGTAGGGAAGTGGACCAGACGGCAAATAATGGTGTAGACAGTGAAACAATTAGTGAACAGGGTAGTTCTGTCGATCGATCGGTCGGCAACAGCTCGCCCCAGGAACTCGGAATAACAGGACACAATCTTGCAAATAAGGTAGATTCAGGTTTTGCGTCCTCACCTTTTTCTCAATTAAGTCAAGACACATTTTCTGCTTTTCAAAATGCGAATGATGCCGGTGCAAATGCACTACCGAAAAGCATAGAGGAACAGATCCCAGACACTAATACATTATTATTGCAATTAATACAAGAAATGAAACAAAATCAGAGACAAACACAGCAACAGCTTCAAAAGTTACACTCAATGGAACAAAACGCTTGAACAAACGCGTGAAGATTTAACTGCAGAGTTACTTAAAATTGAATCTAAATGTCAAAAAGTCTGTAACGACGTAAAAACACAAATTTTTGAGCATTTTCAACCTATTTTTTCGCGCCATGAAAATGCATTACAGAATCACGATGCAGCTATAAAAGAACTGCAAGCTATTGTTCATGAAAAACACGACACCTTGCAAGCAAAAATTCACTCAGTTGCATCTACCGATACGGTTACGCAACTTGCAGAAACTCAGGAAAACTTAAAGGACACAGTAGATGCTCTAAAACTTGGTTCAGAAAAACACATGGAGGAAATCAGTTCATTATTGGAGAAAGTAGGCGATCTTTCGGGTCAGTTCACTAACGTATCTACAAAGTAAAAAAAAATATAAACAGCCGACCAGTTGCAATGGATAAAGAAATTCTTTACCTAGGTTTCGTCAAATATAAATTTGTCTTCTTCAGAAGGTAGCCTAAGGATAATGAACGTCATAGCTTACATTAGAAAAGTATGAAACTTTTAAGCCAAGAATAAATTTTAACACAAATTAGAGAACCCTTGCATTAGAGAAGTATGATAACGACGACTGGTACTTACAATTTTACATTAGCAAGGCCTAATGTAGCATCGCCGTTTTTACAATTGTCGGCTTAGATCCATGTGTCAAAAATAAAATATAGACCTAGAATTAGGATTTGTCACGTAAATATAAAATAGCTCATGGATCTTGGAGAGCTCACAACCGACTGAGTGTAATCGGCGAGCTTAGTTATCTGAAAAAGGGCAGTTTGACGCTGGTGCCGAGAAACATGTGCCAATTGGCGTACAAAGGCAAAAGTATTAATAACGTCCTTAGGTAAAGTAACAATAAAAAAGGAAGGAAATTAACACTCCCGTTATAACAATATGGGAGCATTGGTACAAATAATGTAGTTATACATCAAAAAAGCAGGTGGCGCTTACTCCGAGAAACTTACGCCCAGTGGCATATACAGCCAAAATATAAAAAATTAAATTACTATATTAGTGAAGGCCACAAACGGTATACATGTCAGAACTTTAAAATTGACAATAATGGTTCCTGTCAATAAAGAATTACAAACACTGGTACACGATCATGTTAATACCCATTCACAGGGAAAACCAGAATTTTAGAGCCAGGCAAAATCACATAAGGGCCGATGTAGTAGCAATCATACATCGTGACAAAACCACCATTACGTAAGGGGTAGTGAGCTTAAAGCACTGAAGATGCATCATAGCTTCCTGAGGAAATAAACCACTAAGGTTACCGGCATTAATGTTATACCGTAAACAGTACAGGTTTAAAGCCTTCGAAAAATTGTCTGAAAGCAAGGTTCAACTGGTCGTTCAGTATATTACCGTCCTCGAGCTCAAGATGTTTGAACATTTGTAACTCTTCCCACAGATCTAATCTACGCCCTTTGTCTTCTCTATGTAGGATAACAGTGTCTTCTAAATGTTTTGGCGTATGACTGGCTGTCAGGAGGTGTTCAGCAAAAGCAGAATTGTGTATATTCGCTCCTTTTTTACCTAATAGGTGTTCTTTATATCTTGTTTTCACAGCTCTGCCTGTTTGACCAATATAATATGAAGGACAGTTGTTACAGGTTAGTTTGTAAACCCCTGAATTGGAAAACCAATCGCCGGCGATCTCTACTGAATGAACAAGATTTCTCTTTAAACTGTTATCTGTAGAGAAGGAGACGTTACAGGTATATTTTTTCATTGGAAGACGTTTTATCCTGTATGATATATTGCCCAAGAAAGGAATAGAAATAAATTTTTTAGCTTCTTTGCTATCAATGGGGAGGTTGTTGCTGAAAGTCGAACGGTTTTGGGAAGTTTTCTTACAGAACATGTAATCAGTCATATTCTGATTGTACTCATTATTAACCACAATCGCTTTGATGACGTTTAATTCTTTTTGTTGATCGGCAGGTGATAAAGGAGTAGTTACCATACGGTGAATGGCAGAATGAAAAAACGCCAGTTTATGAGCTTTTGGATGAGTTGAATCAGCAGGGATGACATCTGAATACGTTTCCTTACGGAAAATGTTGAAATTGAAGGAACTATTCTGTATAGAAATTGTCAAATCAAGAAAGTTAAGTTCACATTTTTTCATTCTGAAGTTCTTTTGTGAAGGAAATTTTTTTTTCGTGTAAACCATTGAAAGTATTGAAGAGGCGCTCTAATTCATGATCAGTACCGTCAAAAGCAATGATAATGTCGTCAACATAACGTGCATAATAACGGATTTTGTGGCGTAATTCTGAACTTGAATTGAAGAACGTTATTTCCAGAGCGTCGATGAAAACATCTGCCAAAATACCCAGCTAGGGGACTACCCATTGATATACCATTTGGTTGTATATACATTTTCCCATTGAAGGTGAAATAATTGTATTTCAAAACGACTTTAAGCAAACTAATCAGTTCCGCAATTTGAATTTCACTTAGTTTTTTATGTTTTAATAGATTCTTTTTTTCAGGGGCTATGGTTACATCGACAGGGACATTTGTATAAAGACTGACGATGTCAAAGGAAACCTGTCTAGTGTCAGGTGTACATCTTACAGTTTGAATATTGTTGATCAATTCCTTGCTGTTTTTCACCGAAAAATTATTTTCAAATATGAAAGCATCTTTAATTTTAAAATGGAGGCGCCTAGCGAGTGTGTGATGTGCGCTGCCTATTCCATTCACTACAGGGCGAATCGGGTGATTTTGTTTGTGCAGTTTTAACTGACTTCTGAGCACTGGTGGTTTCGGGTTCATATTTATAAGCCATTTTTTTTGGAAGTTATTGAATAAGCTGACAGAACTAGCTAAAGTACGCCGGATTTCTTTTTGCAATTCCGCGGTTGGATCTACGGTAACCTCAGCGAAGTCATTGTCCTCAAAAAACTTTACAGTCTTTTCAATATATTCATTTTTATAAGCCACGACAGCAGTGTTCCCTTTGTCACTCTCAGTGACTAAGGCGTCGTGTTCTCTCAGTTTGCGATTAATGTTTTTTACTATTCTATATTCGCACGACTGAACATTATAAAGTTGTTTGATTTCTTTTTCTATTATGTTATTACATTCGTAGGCACATTTGACTTGCTCGGTTTTCTCTAATTTAATGGATTCCAAACCGATATTAAGATCTACAATAAGATTACAGATAATTGGATCTTTATCGAGTTGAGCAGGCAAATTATATTTAAGGCCTTTACACAACAAGTCAATTTCAGCCTGCGTAAAAGTAATGTTGGTTTTATTCAGTATTCTTTCGTAAAACTGATGTTTGACACTATTGTCTCCTATATCAACATTTTTACTTGTGACCCTGTTACTAAACTTCAACAACTTTCTTTCATGTCTGGCCCTAATTTCTTCTTTGCAATTAAAAATGTGTATTAACTGGATCGTGTACCAGTGTTCGTAATTCTTTCTTGACAAGAGCCATTATTGTCAATTTTAAAGTTCTGACATGTATACCGTTTGTGGCCTTCACAAATATAGTAATGTAATTTTTTGTATTTTAGCTGTATACGCCACTGGGCGTAAGTTTGTCGGCGTAAGCGCCACCTGCTTTTTTGATGTATAACTACATTATTTGTACCAATGCTCCCATACTGTTATAAAGGGAGTGTTAATTTCCTTCCTTTTTTATTGTTACTTTACCTAAGGACGTTATTAATACTGATAATTTACACGTTGCCTTTGTACGCCAATTGGCACATAACTACGCTCGCCGATACACTCAGTCGGTTGTGAGCTCTGCAACATCCATGAGCTATTTTATATTTACGTGACAAACTCTAATTCTAGGGCTGTATTTTATTTTTGACACGTGGATCTAAGCCGAAAATTGTAAAAACGGGGATGCTACATTAGTCCTTACTAATGTAAAATTGTAAGTACCAGTCGTCGTTATCATACTTCTCTAATGCAAGAGTTCTCTAATTTGTGTTAAAATTTATTCTTGGCTTAAAAGTTTCATACGTTTCTATTGTAAGCTATGATGTTCATTGTCCTTAGGCTACCTTCTGAAGAAGACAAATTTATATTTATCGAAACCTAGGTAAAGAATTTCTTTATCCATTGCAACTGGTCGGCTGTTTATAATTTTATTACGTGAAACCGTTGCTGTTGTGCAGCTATGTTTAAAATATTATCTACAAAGGTAGATGATGGTCTGAATGACACAAGACCAGAAGCCTTCACTGACACAGAAGAGTACGAACAAATTAGAAAATTCAAACAAAATCAGAATCAAATTAATACGCAACACAAAAGAGAAATCCGGGAAGTACAAGATCAGTTAGCACAAGTCATACAAGAATTACATATTTCAGAGGAGACTCGCGCTCCAACACGGGAAGAGGGACTTAGAAATACGGGAAAGCCACAAAATAATAACACAGGGTATTTTGGAAATTATGAAAGAAATTGGCATGGTGCAATGAATTTTGAGGTGGAACCGCCGACACGACGTAACAATGAGCGATATGCGATTCACCGACACGATGACTTTAAGCTGTTCATTACTACAAGTAAATTCAAAGCATTTAAGAATTCCGGCAACGACATTCAGCCACAAGCATGGCTTCATCAATTCTCTCATTGTTTTCCTCCCAACTGGTCATTAGAGCACGGATTAAAATTTATGTGTGGCTACTTAGAGAATGAACCAGCTATAAGAATGCGATCGATCATTCACGACTGTCACAGTGAAGGAGAATTTTATCATGCATTCCTCTCAGCATACTGGTCTCAAGCTACTCAAGATCGCGTCAAACATGGCATCACAATGATGAAACATTTCGAACAATCTGAATGTTCCAGTCTTGTCAAATATTTTGAAGACATGACAAGAATCAGTACCTGTCAAACCCATACAGCCCCTCAGAACTCATCCGCATTTACTTAATGAAATTGGCTGAACATTTACGACATATTATTTTGGCAAGACGTTGCAAAGACGACATTGAAGCTTTTCAGGGACTCTTACAAGAACTGGAAATTGACACTGACAATCGTGAGACGCGAAACCAGGAGAACAACAATTACAGGTCACATCCGTCACGATACAGTGACGACAGAAATAATAACTGGACACTACGAGGCTATTCTTGCAACGCAAGTCGTGACCAAAACAGACATCACCCGTATGACAACCGCTGGCAGAGTAATAATAATTAAAGGGAAAGATCACCTCTCCGCGGTAATGACTATGACAGAGACAATCAGAGAAACGGACAATATGGGAACAAAAATAAGTATTATCAACGGAGACAGAATAATTTCAGACGCAACAACCCACAGCGAAGTTACGACTCATGAAGAAATTCTCCACCACGTGACCGACAAGAAAGAAATTGCAGAAACTACCGACATAACGACAGACTATATTGTCTTAACAATAGACCAGAATTTAATCAGAACTGGCTGCATTCACACAGGGCAGAGCCCTCTCGAGAAGCTGAAATTGTAGAGGTTAGATCTCCAAATCACAATAACGACGCGCGATAACAAATAGACAGTAGACAATGACTCACACCGCTGGCAGCCACAAAACGTAGTTATGAAGATGACGACGCAGCCACCGTAGCTATCAGTTACGTAAAATGGAAGACATTAGGGACATCTTACTCCAGGAACATTACGTAAAACATAACAACACTGCATATCCTGTAATTCACATTACAGTAAATGACGTAACATTTATGGCAGTACTTGACCCTGGCGGTCCCATTTCAGTAATTAGTGAAACAGCTTTTAGCAAATGCAACAAATGGAACGATTTCCTTTACGTAAGATTTAATTACAAGGTGCAATTTTTGGAAAAAGTGTAGATGTACGCCAACAAACTAACTTAGAATTCTTTTGTCAAAGCCACAGATTCGCTATGAACTTTCTTATCGTTCCATTATTGTCGACAGAAATTATATTGGGAGTAGACTTTTTGAATGAATACAAAGCAGTCTTAAACTTTCACGATGCTGAAATAAGTTTAGAGAAAGAAGGTAAGTCAATACCTTTGAAATTTGTAGATTGGCTCTCAAACCATGACGTGGAAATTAATCGGCTTTACCTCCTGTTAGACAACAGTTCGGAACTTGACACCAACAATCACACTGCAAGTATTGACAGGGATGATATCGACGGCGTATTTGATACTAATGAGTTAATTCAGAATAAAATTCAAACAATTGAGAATTGTAATGACACTGATAGGCCAGACCTTTTTGAGATTTTACAAGCACATTCCACAGTTTTTACTCATAAAACAGGAACAATCAAGGGATTTCAAAACCAATTTCGTGTTCGTGACCATACTAAATTTTGTGTTAGACCATACGTAATTCCGGCACATTATAGGGACCGTGTTAGAACAGAAATACAATCTATGCTTGACGAGGGCATTATTGGGCCTGCAGTAAGCTCATACAACAATGCATGACATGTTGTTGAGAAGAAAAATGGATCGATCAGGCTTGTCTTAGATTCGAAACAAATCAGTACTATCACCATTCCTGAAACAGACAGGCCGCAAACGTTGGGAGAACTTTCCAAAATTTTAATGGTGTAAAAGTGTTGTCTTCTATTGACTTCAGATCCAGCTTTTATCAGATCGAACTTCATCCAGAACGTAGAAAATGTACAGCTTTTCTTTGTTTCGGCGTTTGTTAACAATTTCGGAAACTTCCTTTTCAACATTTCTTCGGCAGCATTCATTTGTGGGCTAAATTCCATATTACCTGAGTTCTTAAAACGTCACATCACCTCATATGTGGACGAAATTCTTATAGCAGAAGCCTCATGGGAACAACATAATCGCATCCTCAACAGTGTGTTACGTATTTTTGCAGGATCTGGAATTACAGTTAACTTGGTAAAGTCTGAATTCTGTAGGTCAAAGGTGAAGTTTTTGAAACACATTATTTCTTCTGAAGCGATTCAGCCGGATCCTGAAAAGTTAGAAGCAATCAGAGCCATTCCAGTTCCATCCCCAAAAAAACAAGTCCGCAGTTTTCTCGGTCTCGTAAATTTTTACCGTCTTTTTCTGAATATGCAAATTCTAGTTACACCAAAACTTTGTTCTCTCACTTGAAAAAATAATATTTGGAACTGGGACGAACAGGCACAGTTGGAATTCAATTCTTTGAAAGAAGCGCCAATACTAGCTCATCCAGATCTGTCACAAGATTTCTGCCTTAGCACGGATTCTTCTAAAGTCGGTCTTGGCGCCCATTTATTTCAAGAAGCCATAGAAAATGACACTACTGTTCATAAAACCATTGCTTTTGCTAGCCGAGTGCCAGCGCCAGCGCCGTTACTGAATTAGAAGCTTTAGCTGTCGTTTGGGCATTTAACAAATTCCGTTTCTTTCTTTCTGGTAAACACGTAAACGTATACAGTGATCATCTTGCATTACAGTTTCTTATGTCTTCAAAATTAAATCGTGACAGGTTAAAATGTTGGGCATTGTTTCTGCAAGAATTCCACTTCCACTTCACAGTAGTCTACATTCCAGAAAGGAGAACACTGTTGCGAACGCACTGTCACGGGCACCGGTTGGGCTTGAGAAAAGTAACACAGAAGGTAACCTCGAGAAAAATTTCAGTATTCTTTACATTCAGAAAGTCGCCTTTGAAAACTTCATCACCACGTCTTTAAAGGACATTGTTCATGAACAAGATAAAGATCCGATTTGGAAAGACATAAAAAGTAAATGCCATGAAAGGACAAACACGCTGATTCGGCATTATTATCTGGTTAGAAACAACATACTCATCAAACGCTGCACTGTTGATGACAAGCTGCGGCTGATCCCGGCGGAGGTTCGAATCCTCCCTCGGGCATGGGTGTGTGTGTTTGTCCTTAGGATAATTCAGGTTAAGTAGTGTGTAAGCAGTTAAATCCCATAAGATTTCACACACATCTGAACATTTGATGACAAGCTATGGGTACTTCGCATTCCTGAATATTTGTTAATAAGCTCATTTGGTACATTCATTTCAGCCACGCACATTTTGGTCTACGAAAATGTTATCATATTCTTCGTACGACTTGTTATTTTAACAATATGGAAAAGAGACTTCGAAGAGTCTTGTCTATTTGTAAACTTTGTCAAAAGGTTAAACCATCTATTATCTCACATCGTGCTCCGTTGTTTCCTATCATTCCTTCTAAATTAAAAGAATTTGCTGCTGTTGATCTCTTGGGACCCCTTGTCAGAACATCGAATGGATTTTCGTATGTTTTAGTCGCTGTTGAACTTACTTAAAAATTTGTTTCTTTCACACCGTTACGTAAAGCCACTGGACGGTCTGTATTCAATGCCTTTGTCAAAAATTTCTTACGTGAAGTTGGACACGTTAGTAAAGTCATTTCAGGTAACAGACCGCAATTCAGATCTGCTATTTGGTCACGCATGCTTCGGAATCGTAAAATCAAACCTGTTTTTATTTCATTGTACTCACCACATTGTAACCAATCTGAACGGATTATGAAAGAAATCAATAAGCTTTGCAGACTTTATTGTCACAGAAAGCATCAGTATTGGGACAGATATTTACAATTATTTCAAAACGTGCTGAATGAAATGCCACATGACTCCACTGCTTTACCACCAATTCTTGTACTGAAGAATCAAGAACCACCAAACAGAATCAGAGAGCTTGTACCTTTTCCGAAAACACGTAAACTTCGACACAAAGACCTAATTGATTTGGCTATTAAAAATATAAATTTTGCTGCAGACAAAAGGAGAAAAGTAAACGGTAAAGCAAATGCAAAGAACTATATGTTGGTCAGAAACTTCTCATTAAAGCTCATTCGTTGTCACATAAGAGGAAACACTTCAGTCACAAATTCTTTCTGATTTACAATGGACCTAATAGAATCCCACGTATACCACATGATAATTGCGTTGAAGTTGAAACTCTGCGTACTAGGAAGAATAAAAGTTTACACCGCATTTCACATGTAAAACCGTTTATTGAGAGATAATCTGCTTTTTAACTTAGTCTTTGCCATAAAATTTTTCACTTCACGTTACTAGTATGCTTTGTCACGCTTAGAAACTGTTAACATGCAACAATGTTTTGACGTCAACTAACCAGGTAAGAACCTAGGGAACTTATTTAGACAGTAATTACGAATGCATTGTTATGATGAACAGATGACACAGTGTTATTGTGTGTACATTCTTGCTTGTTCGTTGCACGATGGCAGAACGACTGTAAGGCTTACAAGTTTGGAACATATACTGCTAATGAGACTTTAATGCTAAATTTTGGTTTACCTGAAAGTACATTCTGGATCTAATGTACTTTCTGTGAGATTACAGATGATTTAGTAGTTGGTTTATTTGACAGCTACACTATTATATCGCTACGCTACTAATGAGTGACACAATTTACATTGTTGCTTTTGCACTGTATCTGTTTTATATCTGCACAGTTTTTCTGTACTATTCTGGAAAGTAAAACATGTTTTAGTAATAACTTTTGTGGTACAGCTACAATGAGACAGCCTTTTCCATAGCACAACAATACATTATAGTACAGTACTTTCTTGATCATGGCAATAAGCGTAATACCTACGATATCTATACGCAAAGAATTTCACTTTTGTTTATGACAAAGTAAGTACATTGACTTCTGCAGAACTTTGCTTACGGAGGACGATAATTACGACACTTGGCACATTTTTACCGTCAAGTAATGACAGAAATTAGCTTACAGCAAGACACACAGTTTAGAGCTACAGGAAACGCATTTGAGTGATTAAATTTTTGTACTTAAAACATTTATTTTTAAATTTTTTTGAAATACAAAGATACAAAGAAGGTTTTCAGTGATACATTTCATTCCAGTACTGTAATCTGTAACATCTGAGAGTATAATTACATTTATCCTCAGGGGGTACACGTTTACTTTGTGTACTAAGCGTGTGGCCAGCTCTAGGAGCCCTAGCTAATATGGTATTTGCTTATACAACTTTACACATCGGTACCATATTTCTCTAACACAGAATTACACAACTATCTGACTATTTAATAGAGAGACAAACATTTCTTTAATATGTAAGTGACACTTATTTACTTAATTACATAGTTAAATTAATTCACACTTATGAAATTGTATTTTGTCTGTGCTTTGTGAACTGTTCATTTTTTTTAACCATTGTGATACTATGAGAGATTTGGATGAGGTATTTGGTATGGGATCATGATTTTTGAAGTACTTTTGAGGTAGATGACTTCATTGAAGGTTTTGAAATTATTGAAAGAAGCTGCGACGATTTTGAGATGAGATTGATGTGTTATAATGGTGTTATTATGTCAATGATGTGTGTTATGCTGATGACATATGTTTATGATCAATAAGATGATGCTATACGAGGAATGTGATTATGTGTTTATATGTATATGAATAATGAGTAGTGGTTAGGGACTCTGATTTGTAAAAGGAATTTGGAAACCAAGGATCGTACTTTAAGACATGCATGAATGTGAGTATCACAACACTTCTGTCGTAAATATTTCAGTAAGGAAGGTAAGTGACCTTGACGTAATACGCTGTGGGCGCCCAGCTGCACGACAGTTGCCTGTAAAAAAAAAAATTAATTTCTTAGTGCCTTTCAGAGGCACAACAAAAAGAGGAGAGACCATTAACGTTGCTATTGAGATTTGTTTGTAGAAAGCATCGCAGATACGACATGCTCATACTTGAAAACATATGATACACTTCGGAACTCGTAATTTCTGATATTTACTGAAATGCCTAATGAAATGATGAGAAACATTTTATGTCTATTGTCTTGCTAGTTGAGAGATTTTTTTACTGCCTTAGGAGATGGCATATGGCTAGTGAATGACGTTTCATGCTTTGATATATATATATATATATATATATATATATATATATATATATATATATATATATGCTCATTTTGTTAAATATCTAGTTTCTAGTTGCACTGCATCACTGGTTAAAATAAAATGTAATAGATGTGCTAATATCACTATTTTCTTTCTACAGATGAAGTAAATAATAATTTTATGATTCCCTTTCTTTACAAAAAAAAAAAGGAGCACAAATAGACATTTCCCATCACAAGAACTGCATACATAATTTTTTTATGATTTGGTAGAGTAAGTTATTGTGATGCATCATTCTAGTGTTAAAATGTGACATAGGTATTATAAATTTCCTATCTTTACTGTAGTATTTTTTTGCTTGAGTTTTATCATGATTAAGTATAATTATTGCATTTGTTGCTGCTGTTTGACAGGCATAGTACTACTGAATTTCACTTTGTATTACCCTGTTAAACCAGTTTACTACTGATTTATTTTTCTTGTTGCTGCACATTGGCTCACATTAGTTGTAATGTTGCATTTGCTTTGCTAATTTAGATATATTGCTGCTTGCATTGCCAATTTGCATTTTTTGTCGCTGTTATTTGTGTTAATTGTTTTGTGCTGCTGCGCTGCCTCATTCTCTAGTATATATATCTGAGCTCAGTACATTTAAGTTAGCTTAAGAGGGTTTAGGCTATATAAGAGAATAAGTTGTGATGAATTGGAAGAGATGCATTGAGAAGCTGTATGAAAAATGTTTGGCCAAACAGGAAGTGTACAATGAAGAACAATTATTTTGAAAGAGGATATGAACAAAAAGTAGGGTTTAGGGACAACAGGTTTAGGCAGAATTTTCTTGGAAACAAATGATGAGGTAAGATAATAGATAAGAGGATAGATCTATGGAATGAAGTTTTGGGTTGGACTAGAGTACCAAATGTTAAACTGAAAACAAGCCCTGTCCTTTCCTTTTGTGTTATTCCGCTATGTGTTCGTGCACACTTGTGTATTTGTGCTCTCCCTGTCTTTATGTGTTTATCTGATAAGAGTTATGTTGTAGAATTTTTCTAATACTTAGCTGCATTCACTATGATGAGGAATACTGTTATCCTCAAACATAATTTTCATTAATAGTTTGTTATTTATTTTGTAAAGATGTTTAGACATTATTTATTCTGTTCTGTTTTAATGTTCACGTGTGAAGGTAATTTTTCAAAAGCTATTCTGATCTTTTATGTATTTTCTTATGCCATAATTCCTGTAACACTGATGTATATGTTTATTTCTATTCTTTTGTAAAGCCTGTATTACTACAAATGTTATCCATATAATAATGCTCTTTAATCATATTTTCTGTACCTTTGTAATTGTATTCTCATGTTGTAAATTTATAATTGTATAGACACCAGTTCTTCAAATTAAGTTTCATTTCACTGCACATGTTTCTGTTGGTTATCCTATATGCACAATATGTGAGAACTTAAAAGAAAAAAAGGGGAGGACTGTTAGAGCTCACACGTGTGTTGACAATTCAGCATGGGTCTGGTTAACAGAACTGCTGGTTCTCAGGACATACCAAAAAGTTTATGAGTGCACAAGTGATGGTTTATGGACTTGCTATATTAGCTGCAAGACTCTTCAGTGGTGATTGTACACGCGCACAGTCGCAACAGAAGGCTGGCAGCCATCTCTACAAGGCCTACAGTGGGTCTGCACCTTTGATGGCCCATCAATACCATTATCTCTACAAGGACTGCAGTGGGTCTGCACTTTTGGTGGCCCACCAATATCATAATCACTACCAGTACTACAGCAGGTCTGCTCTGTGATGACCTACCTACCAATATTCTTCAAAACTTCGACTGATTCTGTTGTGGGTTTGCTCTGTTGTGGCCCATTTCCTGTCTGCATGTCGAGAGTTAGCACTGTCTGTCCGTTGGAAAGACAATACTACTTCTTCAAGACTGCATTGAAATCCACTACTTCCGTGTCCATGTTCTTTTACCGATCAGAATTTGTGGAATGTAATTACTACTGTGATGAAAGATCAGGACTGTCTTTATGAGAACAATTTTTGCTTTTGACCAACATTGTATCAATAATTGTGTGCATTTAACAAATAATTATTGGGCACTGCCCAATACACTTTGTATATCTTTTTGTGTGGAGCATGGGTGCTATGTAAAAAGGCTGTTTAGGTTTCTTGTTGGTAACACCACGTAGCACTCTGTACGAAAATCACTGACTAAGCTGTGTGCAGTGTGTGGCTGATTGGCATTGTTGGAATATTCGCTATTGTAGTGTTGGGCAGTCGGATGTGAACAGCGCATAGTGTTGTGCAGTTGGAGGTGAGCCGCCAGCAGTGGTGGATGTGGAGAGAGAGATGCCAGAGTTTTGAGAGGTTGCTATAAGCGGACGCTCTGGACGTGTGTTCACCAGAAAAAGGAAATTTGTAAAGATGAAGGTCATGAATTGATAGATATTTGTATTTGATGACTTTTGAACATTATTAAGGTAAAAACATTGTTTGTTCTCTATCAAAATCCTTCATTTGCTAACTTTGCCTATCAGTAGTTAGTGCCTTCAGTAGTTAGAATCTTTTGTTTAGCTGGCAGTATTGGTGCCTACTGTATTGCAGTACTTCGAGTAACGAAGATTTTTGTGAGGTAAGTGATTCATGAAAGGTATAGGTTATTGTTAGTCAGGGCCATTCTTTTGTGGGGATTATTGAAAGTCAGACTGCGTTGCGCTAAAAATATTGTGTATCAGTTTAGTGATTGTCAGAATAAGTAAAGAGAGAAATGTCTGAGTACGTTCAGTTTTGCTCAGCTGTTTGAAAATCAAATAACGTAATAAGTTTAGTAGCACAGTCATTTATAATTTTTCAAAGGGGACGTTTCAAAATTTAACTCATTTTTAAACCTGTTTCTCAATAACTTTGAAGCCAACTTCCACCAAAGACAAGTCAAAACTAAATGAAATGTACGTAGACAAAGAAAATGGATAACATCTGGGATTTGAATGTTACAGAACTTTAACTAGAACAGTTTTACAGTACTTTTTGTTTCTTCTTCTCTTTTTGTCCATGTGATATTGTATTATTTGACAGGGCCAAATAAAGATCAAATCAGTGAAATCAGATTTAATAGCCTCTTTTCAAAGCACTGTCCATTCCATTTAACAGCTTGTCAAAATCCTTTGCTTCCTCCGACAGAATTACAATGTCATCAGCGAACCTCAAAAGCTTTTATTGCTTCTGCCTCTACTTTATTTCTCTCTCCAAATTGCTCCTTTGTTTCCCTTACTGCTTGCTTTGTGCACAGCTGGAATAACTGTTAAATGTGTCAGGATTGGCGAGGAAGGGAAAGCAGTGGGCACTTATTGAGGTGAAAAATCAAACATATTATAACTGCATGGATGTTTGATGCCGTAAAAATGAAAGACAGGCCTAGAGAAGCCGCCAAAATTTAATGAGCTGCCACCAAAGAGAGCAGGAGAGGAGAACGTCTGGTCAGGTCGGAAGCTGCCAGCCGAAGAGACCGGGTGGCGTGTCCACTCTCAGCGTCTGGCCGCGGTCCCGATCACCTCCAAGCCTGCCTATTGGTCGGCCAAATCGAAGACGCGCAGTTCAGTAGCTTTACCCCGTCAGTAACACGTGAATTTTGCTGCTGAGTTTCAAAGTGGTTATGTCCGGTTCTGGGCAACATGACTAAGACACTTCAACTAGTCGTCAGGCAGAAGGCACTGATGAACATACAGATAGCCATACCTAGGTGCAACCACAACGGAGGGGTTTCTGTTGAGAGGCCAGACAAACGTGTGGTTCCTGAAGAGGGACAGCAGCCTTTTCGGTAGTTGCATGGGCAACAGTCTGGATGATTGACTGATCTGGCCTTGTAACACTAACCAAAATGGCCTTGCTGTTCTGGTACTGCGAACAGCTGAAAGCAAGGGGAAACTACAGCCGTAATTTTTCCCCGAGGGCATGCAGCTTTACTGTATGATTAATGATGATGGCGTCCTCTTGGGTAAAATATTCCGGAGGTAAAATAGTCCCCCATTCGGATCTCCGGGCGGGGACTACTCGAGAGGACATCGTTATCAGGAGAAAGAAAACTGGCGTTGTACGGATCGGAGTGGGGAATGTCAGATCCCTTAATCGGGCAGGTAGGTTAGAAAATTTAAAAAGGGAAATGGATAGGTTAAAGTTATATATAATGGGAATTAGTGAAGTTCGGTGGCAGGAGGAACAAGACTTCTGGTCAGGTGAATACAGGGTTATAAATACAAAATCAAATAGGGGTAATGCTGGAGTAAGTTTAATAATGAGTAAGAAAATGGGAGTACGGGTAAGCTACTACAAACAGCATAGTGAACGCATTATTGTGGCCAAGATAGACACGAAGCCAAAGCCTACTACTGTAGTACAAGTTTATATGCCAACTAGCTCTGCAGATGAACATCAAGTGAAAAATAAAATAAAATTTTTATACTAATACCTCCATTCAGTAACGGCCCTCACTGTATGCCCTTCTGCGCTGCGCAGGAGTGAAGCATGGGGGGGGGGGGGGGGGGGTGGGAGGGGGTTGGTAAATTGACAGTTACTATGGGGCTCCTGTGAAGGACGACGGCCTTACATAATTTTGACAATACACTTTGATTTCTTTTTTTTTTTAATTTGCATTTGTTTAAGAAAGTGTGACAATGTTTGCGTTAGGTAACGTCGACTTACGTGACGGAATTTGGTCGGCGGCAGATGGTGCGGCGGTGGTATAAGACGCAGTGAGTGGCGGCGATAAGCTTTTGGCGCTGGCAGCCGCGGGGATCGCTGGCCACGACGGGCAGCGGCGCGCTGTGGCGCACTGCAACTTCTGCCAGAGCGTATAGCGGGGGTTCCACAAAGTGCGATGCACGGATCACAAGGGGGGGAGGCCGGAAGGAAGAGGGTTCACACTTTTGAATCACTTCACACGCATATTTTGTTGCTTACTCCTAAAGGAGGGCCATACCTTTTTTTTTCGATGTATTTTACTTATTAACTATTCCCTTCTACTCACTACTACTTCCTACCGGATTACTACAGTATGGGGGCAGCAAGGAACACTCTAGCTCCCATTTCACAACTTAAGCACGGTATTCCCCAGGAGGTTGCTGTTCAGGGACAGCAGGAAGGGGCGACTAAAGTCCCGCAGAAAGTCCTTTACTAAAAGCTACCCATAGCGATAAACCAA